>NC_138050.1:85997082-87197082 GCF_964194185.1 Rhinolophus hipposideros | reverse complement strand
TACTATTTTTATGATTTTATGCCTTCACCCTCTCTCTTTTTATCTGATCTCTATTCCCTGGCTGCCAGCCTCACTTCTCTACCCTAGTCTCTGTACGCTACCTAGGTTGTTGGAAGAAACCAATGAGAGCATTTTGGAGGGAATATACTGCAGATTTGGGGCCAAGAACACACACAATCACATCTCATGAGCAATATCTCTAGAAAGCAAAACAGAACTCAATGGTTTGGAGTCTGATATTAGAAGATCAACAGGGCTAAAAAATTCATATATACTATATCACTCATTTATTTAAATAGCAGCCCCTGGGAACATGCTATATGCCAGGCGAAGTCCAGTCATAAGAAAAGGTGTATAAATAATATATGTATGTTTTCTTCAAGATATCACAAAAGTCACCAAGTATTGAGACAACATAGTTAGTATGTTGGCTAAATAGACAGTGGGGGTCTCTGGTGGAATAAGCAAAAAAAAAAAAAAAAAACAGCCATGTCCTTAAACTCCAGGTCCTAGAATGTCTCCTTCACTCTAGGACAGAGACATGAGAATATGCCTTGAGGTTAATAGATAATCTGAAATCCCTTCTGGCCAGACAAAGGGGCAGATCTGATAGATAGGAATGGGTTGGTTCCTTAATCCCTTCAGGATGGGTAAACAGGACAAACCTGATAGATTAATTCAATTAGAAGGCTCCAGCCCCCTTCCCCAAGCAGGCCATTCCCATTCCGGACCCCCTCCTGCTCAGGAGCTGCAAGCTCTTCTTCTGCCTTTAATAAACAAACTATCTTCCTTTACAACTTTTTGCTCTCTCTGGTCCATGTTTCCATTCTTTGGCTTCAGGAGACACAATCCCGGCCCACACCCAGACACTGCCATCAGATCCAACATCATTTACATCATTTGGGGACTCAAAGAAAAATAGTCCCACTTCATTAGTATATTAAAAGCAAATAGGTACTGAGAAAAATGATATTGTTTCTTGCTTACTAAATATATTCAGGCAATAGTTTTCAATCTGCTACTATGTGTGAGTTAGTAGCAGATATAAAGGAATATGTATAACAATTGAAATTTAAACAAAAAAAGTTGTGATGTAACTTTACACATTTTTATAAATTTTTAATTTATAAGGTTTGCTTACATATTGCTACTTACAACCTGTTCAAATTTTCACCTAATATTTATTAGAAATCTTTGCACATAATAAAGGTTTGGATTAATTTTAATGACATAATAAATTACCCAGTAAGGATGGAAAAGGGGCCACAGGTTAAACCTGACAAGGTCAGGAGACTGGAAATAACTAGATAAGATGGTGTGAAGATAAAAAAAAAGAAAAAATCATAACTAAGGTGGGCCATGGCAGGAAGTCAGATCTTTAGCCTGAAGCCTCCTTCATAAAGTCAATCTTCACCTTAAGTGAGCCTGGTTATTATCTTTTTGCACCTAAAATGACATCCTTGGATTGTCAGTAATCCCTTCTTGCAGACCACAGCAGGAAACTACAGAATCCCTCATTATTATTCTTGTCCCTTGATTAACATTTCTATGTGAACTATTCACTGTCCTGTACCCACCTACACAAAGAAAAGTACTTGTCTCTCCAATTTACTTTTATCCAATCCCAGAGATTCCTCACCCTTTGCTTTCTCCCACCCCCTTAATCTACCACCAATGGATTTCATGTAACCCTCCTCCTTTGATTCTATGTATAAAATAAGCAGCAAACCGCCATTTTGCAGAGCATTTTCTCAGTCCGTTGAGATTTTGCTTCCCAGCAATTGTTGTCAGTTTGTCTCAAATAAACTCTTGTAAGCTTTCTCTTAGGCTAGAGTTTTTCGCTGACACTTAAAAAGAATTATTATCAGAATACCAAGTGATGCAGGAATGAAAAATCACCAAATATAAAATTTCTACAGTATTAAAAATATACATATTTTACCTTAAGAATAAACCTTAATCTACTCCTTAAAGAAAAATGCTCCTCACAGTACTAACAGTGTGTTCTTACAGTAATTTCTGTTGTTTCTGCATTTGCCAACCTGACAAGATTTCAGGCATACAAATTGCAGGCTGCTTAGTTTAGCCAAATCAACTTGAAAAGTTCTGCCCATAAAAATCTCTCACTTCTCTAAGCTCTCAAACAGATTTAAATGAAGAAAATCTGGTACTTAATGTTCTCCTGGTTAGGTTGCCTAGCGACCACTCCACCCTGCAGCTCACACTGTGGGTTAGGTGTAAAATTAACTATTGCAATGCTTCCAGAAATACAAGCAAATTTACAAGCACTGGTAACAAAACTACATACCTGCAAAAATTATGTTGTACAACTTTGCTCAGATTAATCTCCTTTACTATATCACTGGTTTTAAAAAGATATAATTCCCCTGATTTGAAGGAGTTCAGCTTAAGATATACAACATATACAAGGTGATTTTTAAAGACCTTGATAAACATGTTAAATACGATTTTAATTCAGATTTTTTAAAAGAGAAATGGCTTGAAAAGGAATAAAGCATATATGTTTAGCCTGTGTTAAGATTACAACTTATTAAAAATGCTTCAAAGGAAATGTAAAATATTTTATAAGCTATAATCTCCTAAAATATATTTCCTTGTATAGAGTGCATTCTTTAGTTTGTCAAATCTCAAGTTCCTTATATATTACTAACAAGAGTTATGATCACTAAAACCATAATAAAGATAATTTCTTTTCAAATGACTGACTTCAATTCTTAACCAACTCCTTATTTGTGTAGTGTTCTATTCTGGACCATTTATGCTCATAATTTTCAACTTGGGCCTGTCACAAAAATTCTTGTCCAAGGCTTTTTCAGACAAGGGAAGTGGGGAGAGTCCAAGATGGTGGAGTAGATAAACACTGGGAACACATTAAAATTACAACTAAATTATAAGACAATCAACCTAGAGAACCACCTGAAGTCTAGCTTAGCAGAAGTTTTATAACTAAGGATATAAAGGAGAAGCCACATTGAGACAGGTAGGAGGACAGACACAAAACGGGCTAGCCCCAAACCTCCATGTGGCAATTGAGAATTAGGAGGGATATCTCAGCCACAGAAGTTCCTCTCAAGGAGGCAAAGGATCTCAGCTCCTCACCAGGATCCCCAGCCCAGAGTACAGGAATTGGGAAGAGGAGCCCTCATAAAATCTGGCTGTGAAAAACTGGGAATTCCAACTGTCCAGGTAGGTTGGAAGGCTGCAGGAAACTCAGATGTCCCTTTAAATGCATTGCACACAGACCCAGTCACTCACAGGTACTAAGCTTGGGCTCCAATGAAGGGACAGTGACTGGGAGGGGGCTTCCAGAGGCATATGGGGGGAAGTCTGAGGAGTGTGGCTTTGAGGCAAGGGCTGGAAGACAGTGGCCATTTTACCTGTGTGGGGTCCTTCTCCCATGCAGCTGGCAGGCCAGGCACCATCTTTCCTGTGTTGAGCCCACCCCGACAGGCCAAATCTGAATCTGACTGGCCTTGTGAGCTCTGCTGCTCTGCCCTGCTGACTCATTAGGACCATGACCCACCCGACTCCCCTAATGTGGGAGGTGCTTTCTCAGTGAGCAGCCAGCCCCACATGCATTGCACTCTTTCTTGGAAATTTATTGGAGTCCCTGGGCTCCAGGCAGACTGCGAATGAGCTCAGTATGCTCCAAAACTTTTGCTGAGCTGCTCTAGGATCAGCACTGGGACCAAACCAGTATCAAAATTAACCTGGTGAACATAATGCTTCTTACTGTAGTCACTTCCTGAGACCCTGCCTCACCCAAATTGCATATCACAGGAGGCTTTATCAGTGGCTGAACCATAAGTCAGCTGGCAAGTGGCAGCAGGCCTTGAGGTGTCCTGGCTTTTTGCAGAGATACCCCAGGCCTGGAACAAATGGCAGATGTCCTCGGTTCACAGCATGGCCTCTCCCACATGTTTCCAGGTTGAACAAAGAAGCAAACACGGATTGCTTTGTAGCTCCTACAAGGATTGCTTTGTGGCAACTACCAGGTTGTCCACAGCCAGTCACTGGGGACAACCTGGTACGGGCTCCTTCCAGAAGACCCAAGAATAAACATACTTGGAGATTGGCTTCAGACCAAAGCAGAGCACACCCAATTAGCCTCACACCCAAAGGTCCATCTCAATAAGCACCAGAGCTTGCTGGGCAAATCCCACTCAGTGGGGTACCCCCTGCACAGCATCTCGTAAGCTGAGATGGTCAAACCCCAAGGCAGTCAGCCGGAGGATCAATCCCACCCACTGGCATGCCAATAGTAATCAAGACTCAACTATAACAGGAGGGCACAGACAACCCACACAAGGAACAGTCCCGCAGCACCTGGAACAGGTGACAGGGAGCCTGTGACAGGGCCAAACAATCCACCTACTGCATAGGGCCATCCAGCCAAGACTGGGAGACACAGAAGATCTACCTAATACATAGAAACAAACACAGTAAGGCAGCCAAAATGAGGAAACAAACAAATATATCACAACTGAAAAAACAGGAGAAAACTCCAGAAACAGAACTAAACAAAGTCTAGGCAAGGAACTTACCAGAAGCAGAGTTCAAAACAATGGTTATAAGGATTCTCATGGAACTTAGTTAGAACTTCAACAAAGAGATAGCAAGCATAAAAACAAACAAACAAAAAAAACACACACACACACACACAAACAAACAAACAAACACATAGAAGCCATAAAAAGGAACCAGTCAGAAGTGAAGAATACAATGACTGAAATGCAAAATGTACTAGAAGGAATCATGAGCAGACTACATGAAACAGAGGATAGACAAGGTAGCAGAAAACACCCAATCGGACAGCAAAAAGAAGAAAGAATGAAAAAAAAAAAAAAGCAAAACAGGAACAACAACAAAAAACAGGGTAGGTTAGGAGACCTCTGGGACAGCATCAAACGTAACAACATGAAACGTAACAAACACATCATAGGGGTACCAGCAGAGAGGAAGCAAGGGATGAGAGTCTATTTGAAGAAACAATGATTGAAAACTTTCGTAACCTGGCAAAGGAAATAGACGTACAAACCCTGGAAGCACAGTGAGTCCCAAACAAAATAAAACTAAACAAACATACACCAAGACACATTATAGTTAAAATGGCATAGTTTAAAGACAAAGAGAGAATCCTAAAAGCAGCAAGAAAAAAGCAATTAGTAACTTAGAAGGGGGCCTCCATAAGATTGTCAGCTGATTTCTCAGAAGGGAATCTTTGAAGGCCAGAAAAGATTAACACAAAATATTCAATACGATAAAAAGCAAGGACCTACAATTGAGGGTACTCTACCCAGCAAGGCTTTCATTTAAAATTGAGGACAGAAAAAGAACTTCTCAGACCAAAAAAGCAAAGGAGTTCATCACCACCAAACCAGTATTACAAAGAATGTTACAGGGACTTCTTTAAGAAAGAAAAAATAAAAATTAAAAAAAAAATCAAAATTATGAATAATAAAATGGCAATAGCTACATGTCAATCAACAATTACTTTCAATGTAAATGGATTAGATGCTCCAATCAAAAGACAGAAGGGCTGAATGGTTAAGAAAAACCTTACATATGCTGCTTACAAGAGACTTACTTCAGATTAAAAGACACAGAAACTGAACGTAAAGGATTGGAAAAAGATATTTCATGAAAATGGAAATGAGAAAAAACAAAACAAAACAAAAACCTGGGGTAGCAATGTTTATACCAGACAAAATAGATTTTAAAACAAAATGTATAACAAGAGACAAAAGAGGACCCAGTAATTCCACTTCTGGGTATTTATTTGTAGAAACCCAAAATGCTACTTCTAGGAGACATGTACATCCATATGTTCATTGAAGCATTGTTTACAATGGCCAAGATATGGAGGCAGCCTGGTGTCAGTCAATGCAAGAATGGATAAAGAGGAGGTAGTACATATATACAGTGGAATATTGCTCGGCCATGGAAGGGAATGGGTTCTTGCCATTTGTAGCAGCATGGATGGACCTGGAAAGTATTGTACTGAGTGGAGTGTCAGAGAAAGACAGATGCAATGTGATTCCATGTATATATGGAATCTAAAGAAAAAATAAACAAACAAAACAGAAACAAACTCAGATACAGAGAACATTTTGATGGTTGCCAGATGTGAGGAGATGGGGTGTGGGTGAAAAAAAGGAAAGAGATTAAGAAGTACAAATTGGTTGTCACACAGTAGTCATGGGGGTGTAGGGTATAAGGAATATAGTCAATAGTGTAATAACTATGGATGATGTCAGATGGGTCCTAGATTTATCAGAGTGATAGATGGCAGAGGGTTGGGAGGCAGGTTGAAAAGGTGAAGGCATTAAGAAGCGCAAACTGGTAGTTATAAAATAGTCTCGGGGATGTGAAGTAAAGCACAGGGGATACAGTAAATGATATGGCAATGACAATGTAAAGTGCCAGGTCAGTACAAAACTAGTCAGGTGGATCATTTCTTAAATTATGTAAATGTCTAACCACTATGCTATATACCTGAAATTAACGTAGAATAATGTTGAATGTGAATTTTAATTGATAAATTTGAAAAGTCGGGGGAAAGTGAAGGGAAATAAGAGGTCCAAATTTCTAGGTAAGCATAAAATAAACAAGTCATGTGTATGTAACGTACAGTATGGGGAGTAGTCAATAATATTGTGATAGCTTGGTACAGTGTCAGATGGTTGCTGGACTTACCGGTATCATGGTGACCACTTCTTTAGCTATATAAATGTTGAATAATTATGATGTACCCCTGAAACTAATATTTTATGTTGCCTATATTTTTAATAAAGATCTCTAAAAAAATTAAGCATATTCTTATCTGTTTTCAACATGCGTGTAAAATAATGATCTAGGTATGGGGCAAAAACATCTAAGCCTGGTTTAGCAAATTGTCAGCATATAAATATTCTTTCGTTCTTTAGATTTTTATTTGTAAAATGTGTTATTTGAAGAGACATATAACCTCTATTTTCTGTTCCTAGCATATGTAAAACTAAATTAAATTTTGAGACAAAATATGGGTTTAAGTTATGTTTTACCCTTTAATTTTTGTTTGCCTTAAATCTTAAAGAGAATGGTGATTGAGTGGTAATGTCGTTAATAATTTTTGAGATGTGTTATTGAAAAGCTTCAACAATAGGAATAATTGTATTACACATGAAAATCTGTCACTTAGTTTTAACATTTTTTTGTGAACTGCAATGTGCTGTTTTTTTCTAAAGAAAAAAAAAAAGGGTTTGTGTTAGAGATAAATGGTTTCCAAAAGTGTGGCACTTTAGTTTCTGATCAATTTTCTCACTTGAACATTACCTTTCCCCAAAAAAAGAAAAAAATATTTCCTTAGTTTCCCAAGTTGATTTTAAGCAGAGCATCATCACTAAAAAATATGTAAAGCTTCAATTATCGTCAATTACGTCTTGTGTAATAAAGCTGAAAGTAAACATTTTCAGTCATGAGGTATCAAAAGTATGAGTAAGCAGGTGGTACCTAAATAAATAAAGAGACTGAGTAACTAATAGGCTGAGCCCAATGTGGGAAATCGAAACAGGGAGTACTGATTGTGGATACAAAAATAGTAATATTTTGAACACTCATGATAGTATTTCTGTGCATGAAACCCCAGAACTTCTTGCATACTCAGGACAGTGTGAAGAATAAATTCTTGAAGTTGTAAATAAATAAAATAATGTTTCATATTCATTATATCTTCTTCATAGATTGATCAGTTTAATAAAGGAAACACCAAATGGATACCAGAATTTCCTAAGTAGAACTTCAGTACCTAGAAGTTGTCTTTAAACCCTCCTATTGTTGTTGACCTCCTGGTAGCTTGTTCTATGGAGTGTGGCCGAGGTCGCTCTTCCTGTCAGTGCCTGAAAGGAAGCATTGATTCTCTTCTCTCTATTCAGTGCAGCACAGATCGACAGATTAAGAGAGGTGTTAATGGCAAGATCAGGAGTAGAGAGCAAAATTTTCAGAGGCATGGGGAGGCATATACGATTCAGAAATAAAGTTATTGCCTGCCTTAAAGAACTCACAGTCACACATAGATATAGAGAGACATTCCTTGAAGAGTATAAAAATAGAAATAAAAGGCTGAGCTGTCAACGACAAAAAGATAAAGGAAAGAAAACAAGGTGTTCCTTGAATAAACAAGTAACATTTGGGTAAGGAGGGAGGAGGTGGAAGAGGATGAAAGTGAGATGACAGATGGAGCTGGTTTACAAAAGTGTAAGATTATACGAAAGAACTTCACCTTAAATTCAACAAAGGAATAAAAGGTTGTCTTGCACAGACTGCAATACTTTTTACTGTAGTTGAAAATGAAATATTAAAAGGCTTTATTATTGCACTGGAGTGCATAATTAGGCAATTAAAACTATTAAAATTTGATTGAATATCAGAACTTCTAAAGCATGTCTGCCAAGTTTTAACTTTTCAAGCTAAGAGTTAGCTTTTGAAACGTTACCTTGCTTTTAAAAACTGTTAGTTCTTTGTTGCTGGCTAAGTCTGCTTTCCATTATTGGAAATCAGAAATATTGAAGAAAGAAGTAGGATGTATTCTCAGTGAAAAATAATATATTTCTAAGGAATTTATATGTAGAAGGTAAAGAAGCAAGGCTGGGCAACAACACAAATGATTTGTGAATTAAAGGCAATCATATTACCTAAGAAGATTTATGAGAGAAAGGCTAATATCAAAAACCTTTTGTAGAGACTGTATATAAAACACACAAGCATTCACATAAAAATTAATAAAATTGTTCTACATTTTTATCAATTCAAATGTCTAAAACACAAAGAATTTTTCAGTCATAAGAAAATAGGAATTAAATTTAAGATTGATAGCAATTAAAAAAAAGTCTTTAGGCAATATATAATTTAGAATTATTAAGAATATACTAATATTTCACTAAAAAGAGATAGGGTAATTAGAATTTGACTTCTAACTTGGAGAAATGGGAAGTATAACCACTGAGGACAAACTAAGTTGTTTATGTTATCCTATCTGAGAAATACTGTTTTCTGTAGTAGTTGTTTTACCATTACTATAGAAACCTGAGGGTCTGGTTAGTACTATAAAAATCAACTAAAATGTTTAAGTCTAGAAGAGTCCCGAGAGTCTAATACATTCTTGATTGCTTTATTAAGCCATTAATAAGTCACATTTAAAAGTGAATGTCATTGGATTTTATGTAAAAATTGGATCATTTTTCAAGAGAATATTGTAGTATTTTAAAATTTCCAGCCATATATTAGCATATAGTGAATAAATAACTTTATGTGTTACAATAATTTATTTTCAATTTTATTAAGAGTTTGTCACTTTTAGAGTAACATTGGGACTTTAGTTTATGTGCCCAGAAAAAGAAAACATGACTCTCAACAACAAAATAAGCATATTTCTTTTTCTAATCTGAACAAAAGTGTTTCCGAATAGTATGCAATTATATTTAAAGAGTCAGTGTTCAAAATTTCCAGTCATGATTACTGATTAAAAACATGCTGGAGTATGTTCCTTCCTATTTCAAATAAATATTTAATTTGTACTAGATAGTCATGTTCAAAAATATAAATTGGAAATCCTGAAGTGACAAGAAAAAAATTTTTAAAAAAGGGTATCCAGAATATAAGCAGGAGTTAAATTCACATGGCCTATGGATTGCTGAGTAAATAGAGATTTTAGGGATAGAATTTAAAACCCATAAGATGCATAGTTAAAGTTGATTTCAATAAAACAAGAAGCCAGGAAGATAGTGTACTGCCTATAAGTAAGAACTATGTTTCTGCTATCTTGGAACCTCAGCTGAAGACACTTCCCTATATAGGCTAAAATATAGGAGAATCAACCACTAAAAGATTGAATGCCTAAACTTCACTCAGTGTCAGTTTTAACAGAAAGAAAACGGGAGTAAAGTTTGACTGACAGCACCTGAAATCACAATGACATTTAAATCTCTGGTATATCAACAGTTGTAAGCACTGTTTTTGAATTTACCAGGAAAAGGTGACAATGGAAACACCCTACAAAAACATAGTGGAAGATGATGACTGCGGAACATAAGCTCACAAACAAAAACTACAGAATATAAGGGAAGTATTATCACATGAAAGGCTGTCCACTGACTCAAGCTAGGAAAATTTACAGCAGATTTTAAAGAAAGCAAAGCAGGATTAAAGGAACTGTAGAAATCTATACTAGGAATGGTGATTGTCAAACATTATCAGAATCTTTGTCAGAGTGTTTGAAAATAAGAGATGCCAAGGTCCCATGCTCAGAGGTTTTGGTTCAATCTAAACATTTAAATTGTTTGTATTGTAGTGATTTGTAATATTCAAAGAGCTTTGAAATGAAATAGTTTGTATGAAAATGCAAAAAAGATTATAAATATCTGAAAATAAAATTAGTTATTTTTTAAAAAAATTGATATATTGTGAAAGAATAAATAAGCCCAGAGATTCACACCACTGTTGTTCTTAAGTCATCATTTACTGCAAGATTTTAATTTTAAAATTCTTTTATAATTATAGAAATGTCTACATTTGAAATTATGTTAGAACATATTTGTGTCTCCCTCTATAAAATTCCTGAACTCGTAAATTCATATTTTTGCCCATGTGACTTTGTGTCCAATCACCATTACAAATGGAGCATTCTATTATATATCGGTCACACTGCATGGTCCCATGCTCACCTTCTAGTTAAACATCACAGCTAGTTTGATGATTACTTATTGTAACTTTTATTGTCAGTGACATTCCCTGTTTTGTAAACATATAAAATATGTTCTTCAATTGTAAAGACCAGCAAAAGGTAACAGTAAAAATATATAAAATAATCAATTTGAATTCCAATACATAATGATAAGTATTGTTATGTAGTATTTTGGTTTGTATTCTTTCAAAAAAGGATGATGATAATGACAGCTCTGATTTATTGAGTTCATACTATACGTCTAGTAGTATTTGACTACTTTATAGCTGTTATATATTTAATGTTTACAGATATTATTATCTCTATTATATAGCCCAAGAAAAGTTAGTAAGTAGCAGAATCTGCAATAGAAATCATTCAATATCACATAGCAAATAGAACCTATACGGGAATTTAGAAACAGCTATATGTTTCTTACCAAAAATTAGAGCTACCTTACCAGAAATATATGGTCATTTACAAACATATATGATATGCATATTCACATACCTACGTATATGCATACATACATACACGTGTGTGATTTCTAAGTACAAAGAGGTATCGGAGCATCTTTTGTTGTAATATTTATTTTTTGTTCCCAGCTCCCAAAACTGTTCTGTTGTAATAAATGTGAAAGGATGGTCTCATACCATTCATAAAAAAGCCCCTTTCAGCTACACCTGAGTTTATGTTAATGATGTGGTTTTTGGAATGCGACTAAGGATGTGGGAGTGGCTAGTTGCCAGGGGAACTAACCTTGTGATTTGTTCATCCCCGCAACCTCGGGAAAATGGGGCTTGAGGTTGAGTTAGTCACCAATGGTCAATGATCTAACCAATCATGTCTACAAAATGAAGTCTCCATTAAACACCTTAACTTAAGGAGTTCAGAGAAATTCTGGGTTGGTAAACACATCCGTGTGCTAGGAGGGTGGCACATCAGGAGAGGGCATAGAAGCTCCATGCACCTTTCCACACCTTGCCCTATGCATCTCTTCCACTTGGCTATTTGAGTTATATATTTTGTAATAAATGGTTAATTTTAATTGAATTGTTTTCTTGACTTCTCTGAGACATTCTAGCTAATTATTGAATCCAATGAGGATCATAGGAATCCTCGGTTTATAGCCAGTTGGTCCCATGCATGAGAGGTTAAGACTTACACATCAGAAGTGTGTGTGGGGCGGCAGTCTTGTGAGACCAAGTCCTTAATTTACGGGATCTGATGCTCACTCTAGCTGGACAGTGTCAGATTGAATTTAATTGTAGACCACCTAGTTGTTGTCCAGAGAATTGAAGCACTGCTTGATGTGGACAACCTACACATTTGCTATAAGAAGTATTGAATGTAGAGGAAAAGAAACAATATTTTTCCTTTTAATGTGTGTTTGGTGTGTGTGTGTGTGTGTGTGTGTGTGTGTGTGTGTGTGTGTGTATCACTGAAAAAACTTTAGGAAAAGGAATTTGTTCTAATGAAGACATAATCAGTCATTAAAATCTTGCTTGAGTTAATAAAGGGTTTGCTTTTGTATGAAAGCAGTGATTCCAAAAACAACATGGATTCTGATACTTAAATATTCTCCAAACTCTGATGGGAGCCAAGGGAGACAGGTCCTGGCGGCTATGAATAAAAAAGAGAAAGCAGAGAAATGTTTCACAAAAATATTGTGACTTTGTACCACTTCATTGGTTTTAAATAGAACTATTTACTTCACCAAATACCATGTAACTAGTTATTTTTGAACATCTAATTAAAATGTTTTAGCAAATGGCAAGCACACACACACAGGCACACTCACTCACATACATATTTATATATAAGACCAAACAATTACACTTCATATAGCCTGTATTTTAAACTGCCCTTATAGAATTAATTACTTTACTAATATAAAAGGAGAGAACAAGTCTAAATACTGTGTTGGCAAATATTTCCAAATTCACATGTGTTTAGGGAAGGAAAGGAACTACCCACTACATGCATATGTATATATGTCCAACTGCCATACCATTCTTTCAGTTAATCACAAAATTGCAACTTTGAAAGTTGTAACTTTAAAACACATATACAATTGAAATTTTACCTGGAAAAACAATGTTATATTAATTGTTGAAATACCCTGAATAAGATGCTATTACTACGTTACAATTCGTAATACTATTTTGCCTTTTCTCCTTTAAAGAATGAATATATTAAGAAAAGTTGTGAAGGAATAAAACTGCTTAAGTTTCTCAGGGCATCCCCAATAAATAAGTCAGCTTATAGATTTTTGTTTAGAATAGGCAAGTAGACCAGTGAAATGTGTTACTTATAGACCACCTATCTATCATCTGTCTAGTACTATAAAAACACTAATAGATGTCCTAATATAAAAATATACTAGTAGTTAGATATATGCTATTTGCTATTTTTATATTTATGTATCATTATAACAGTGTAGACTGCACTACCTAATATGGTAACATACTAATGGTATAGATAATGCAGTATAGATAATACATCTGTATGTTATGGGTAAATTATGTACCCCTAAGTTTCATACGTAGAAATTCTAAACCCTCGTACTGCAGAATGCGACTTGATATGCTAGAAATAAGGTCAACACAGATGTAATTAGTTAACAAATGGTCATACTGGAGTAAGATGGGCCCCAAATTCACTATGACTGGTGTCTTTATAAACAACAACAACAACCACAATAAATCACGGAAATTTGCACCCAAATATACATACAGGCAGAGTGCCATGTTATGATGAAATAGAGATTGGTGATATTCTTAAAGAAAATAATGCCAAAGATTTCCAACAAATGACAAGAAGTGTGAAACAGATTTTCACTCAGAGCCCTTGAAAGGAACCGACTCTGCTGACACTTATCTTTCACTGTTTGCCTCCTGAACTGTGAGACGAATAATTTCTGTTTTTAAGCCCCCCACTCTGTGGTACTTTGTTACAACAACAATAGCAAACTAATACACTATGCTATACTATATAATATAGATAACATATTTACCTAAATACCAATATATCTATACTAATATATATCTACCTATCTAATATAAACTGTAGAGCCACCATTCTGAAAAACATAACAAGTTCTAAGACACAATAAAAATGCAGTGAATAAGTTAAAGGAGACATAGTTTTCTTTTATTCAAGTAACCTAAATGCAATAACTTCACTGTAATTGGATTGATTGCTTAATGTGGGTAAGGTTTGTGCAAACATAGTAGCTTGTAGAAAAGTAATAGAGTTGAAAGTGACCTCTGTGGCTACTTAATCCAGCTTCTGTCTCAGTACTGAAATAGCCTCCATAAGATCCTTGACTAGCAGCCAATTACCTTCTGTCATCGGAACTGAGAGGGGGTGTGACTGACTGCCAAAGGCACCAGGGATGAGTCCAAAAGAGGAAGTGATAATTAGTAGCCTGAGTTGAAAAATGGACAAGAATGGGAAATTTCCCTAATGCTAATGTGTAGTGTTTGGGAAACAGAAAATTGGGAGGCTAGCACAAGCTGCTGGCCTAGTCAGTTTGTGAAGTGTCTTAGTACCAAAGCAGCCTTAACTAGTCTCTTCGGTGACAGCTAACTTTTGGAATGCTTTATGTCTAAGTGAGATATGGACTTGGGCTCTGGGCCAAAAAAAAAAAAAAGAGGTATGGCCAGGTGGAACAATGGATGAGCTGACCATAAGAACGCACCATCCCCTCATTCCCTGCACAAAAGTGCAGAAGTAGCTGTTTATTATCTCCCTTCTTTCACTTACTCCCTTACGGATATGGAAACCACTATTCCCTATGCACAGTCGATCAAGGTTTACCTACTGTAAGACCTTCGTGGGGTAAGAATAATGAGCAGTCCACCATCTTGCCCCCACAGCGCAGGCCTGAATGTGGTTACCAGGAAACATAGCCAGTAAAGGAAGCCTGCCTTTTCATGCAAGCTTGCTTTGTGCTCAGCTTATAAAAGCAGCCAGGTAGAGCCAACCCGAGACACTTCAAGGACCTTCCTTTCTTCTGAGCTGCCTCTCCTGGGTTTGAGCATAAGCTTCATAAAATTTGCCTGGAATTTTTTTCTGGGGTTTCCTCTTGATTCCTATTTTTGGGAAATCCAAGAACCCTAACACTGGTAACATAAAAATACTAAGATACAGAGTAAATGCACCTGTTATTAATAGGTATATATTTTAGGAAGCCCACACTTGTGAAAGAATGGAGATGTTTTGGAGGCAAATCAGAAAGAAGGAAGCTGGATTACTAGGGGCATGTTACTTGCATGTTTAGTATAAGTAATTTGTAGTTTCTTATTTGATGCCATTTGACTATTGGAGCTGTCTTATTACCAGATCTTATTCCAATTGTATCTCATGTTACTCAGTACCATGCCTACTATGCATTGGCCATACTGAAATTATTTAGTATTCTATAAATACATACTTCTGCATGGTACTTTGCCTTTGCACATGCCATTTTTATGAAAAAAAGGTTCCTACCATTATTTGACTATTAACATCTTATTTAAAATGCAACTCAAAAGTCACCTACATTTTGTGGGACGTCTAAGCAGACAAAGCAGTTATTTCTCTTCCCACTCTGTTCCTAAAGCATTTTGAACTTGACTCTATACCAACTCTTACTACATTATTTTTATTTACATATCTTTGTAGCCACACAATCAGTAACATATAACGCCTTTGAATATATACACACACGTATATATGCATATATATGTGTATATATATATATATATTCAAAGGCGTTATATGTGTGTATGTGTGTGTGTGTGTGTGTGTGTGTGTGTGTGTGTGTGTGTGTGTATATATATATATATATATATATATATATATATATCTTTACATTTTTAATCTACATTCAGAATGTTGTTAAACAGAAAACCACAGGCCCAAAATGGCATGACATGTGCTAAAGCCCATAATACCAAACCTAGATTTACTACCTAACATAATTTGTGTTCTAGCCTGCCATAGAAATATAATCTTAAGCAACCAGTCTGGAATTTTCTGGTCAGGCACCAGTAAGGTAATCTGTCCCTGCTAAAGATGATGTCTTGGTCTGAAAATAACCCTCTCTTTTCTTTTTTTAATAGTTCCCCTGCCCTATCCTTCCTATAAAAACTTTCCATTTTGTACAACACATCAGGGTGCCATTGTAGTTGGTAGATGGGATACTGTTCCATTCATGAATCACTTAATAAACCAAGTAGAACTTCAAATTTACTGAGTTGATTTTGTTTTTTTGTTATTATTATCATTATTATTATTATTGTTTCAGGTGTACAAAACAATGTAATAGCTAGACATTTATACCCCTCACAAAATGATAACCCCCCCTCCCCCAATCTACTACCCCTCTGACATCTTATATAGCTGTTACAATTCCATTGACTCTATTCCCTATGCTGTACTCCCTATCCCTTGACTACACATACATATATATGTGTATATATATATATATATATATGTATATATATATATATATATATGTGTGTGTGTGTGTGCGCGTGTGTGTGCACACATATATATATATATATACATATACATATATATATATTAAATTATAGTTGACATAAAATATTATTCAGCTTCAGCTTCAGGTGTACATTGCAGGGTCGGGCATCTAGGCATCTACACTATCCATGAAGTGGTCTCCCTAATAAGACAAGTGTCAGTCAGATACCCTACAAAATCTTTACAACATTATTGATTACATTCCCGAAACTGACTTTCCTATCCCTGTGGCAATCGTGTGGTTACTGATTGTGTTTTCTAATTTCCTCACCTTCTCCTTCATCCCCACCCCCTCATCTGGCAACCATCAGTTTTTTTCTATATATCTCTGAGACCGTTTCTGATTAGTTTGTTCATTTATTTTATGCTTTAGATTCCACATATAAGTGAGATCATCTGGTATTTGTCTTTCTCCATCTCACTTATTTCATTTAGCATAATGGAATTTTGTTTTTTAACATTGTTTTGTACATAACATAAAATTGTTATGGTAGGTGACTTTCGTGTTGGAAATTGGAGGATAAATAAAATATCATCAAATTAGAAAAATGTGTTAAAGGTCATCTTTCCTATATACTTGTTATGAAAAAATGGGAACACAATAGAAAGTTCTCTGTATAGGCTAATTTTGTTGTTTATATGTTGTTGTGGCTCTGGCCCAACAATCAATTGAAAATTCCATTAATGCTTGACACAATACCAATATCAAAGTGTGTATTTTAGAATAAATTTTAAAATTAAGCTTGGTTGATATTGAACTCAAAAGATAAAACTATGCAAAGTAAGGGTTTATAACAATTTAAATATAAAACAGTATAGAGATTATGCTCGCTTTGGCAACACATATATTAAAACAGTATAGAGATGGATTATAAAATTTATTTACAAAAGGAAACTGTGACTTCTTTATTTTTGTGTAAACTGATCTTGTCTTTCTTTTCTAAGCCCCTAGATATTTGTTAGAAGAAAAAGATTTAAGTTTGGTCTCATCTGGTTTAAAACACAGTGAATTGGTCATTTAAAATAAATCTCTATGAAAAGAGAATAAAAATTGTCATCCCTGGGAATTTTTAGTCTTTCACTCTTTCTCCCTAGTTACATTCCATTATGATATCTGACTATATTGGATAAGAGATTTGGCTTATGTTATTTTGTGATAGGGTGATTAAACAGACAACTTGGCAAGGTGGGAGCAGCAGCTGGCCTTCTTGCTCTTCAGGACTATCTGTTGGCCACCTAGTTGCTGCTGGATGTGTTAGCAACTACAACTTAAAACTGCAGTAGCTATAATTTATGATCTGGTCTTTCTTGGTCTCATTTCATCTCCTGCTGCCGTGAGAGATCCTTCTAGCATCTGACTGAGACTTCCATTCTGCTGTAGCCCACTTTGTCGGTAGTATGGAAATACCTTGGAAAAAGTAGGATTTGGGGCAGTGTAGGGAAGACATTGAAGAAAATTTGCCTTCATTGGTAGATGTGAGCTTTTGTCTCTTAGCTTTTCTCACTTCCTGTATGTGAGGTGATTTCTGTGCTGTGATCAGGGGTTGAGTAAATTCCCCTTTTGGTTTCATTCTCTCGAGTAGGGAAGATGTGGGATAAGATTGCTTTCTGGGTCTCATTCTCCCGAGCAGGGGAGCCATGAGATGAGGTTGCTTTTTCGTCCCCCTTTGGTCTCATTCTCCTGAGGAGGGTAGACATGAGATGAGGTTTTCTCTTTGGTCTCATTCTCTCTAGTAGGAGAGATGATGTTTGTTTTTCTGTCTGTATAATGAGGTGATGATTAGCTTAAGGTTAAAGAAATTCTTGATCAGGGTTTGAGAGAATTCCCTCTTTGTTCTGTCTGTTTCGCCCACATCAGCAGATGAAATGAAAAAGTAGCTAAATTATATCAAGACAATGTGACAGGTACATGCCAGGTTTTGAAAGAACTTGGGCTGATGGTCTCAAGCAAGAACAGTAGATATTGCTTATCTGGATGAACTGGCCCTTTGGCAGGATGGACAACATTCATATCAGTAACTGCCAGACCCTCCAGGAACTGGCCATTCCTGGAGAGGAAGGCAAGAACAAAAAACTTGGCTGTAAGGTACATCTGAGAAAATATATAAGACAGACCTCAGTTGGAAGCGTTATTAACTATTATTTCATCATTTGGTCATTTGTCATTTGGTGATTTCTCATCATTCTACCATTTTGAATACTTCCAGCAACATGCAGTTTACAACACCAGGGGATGTCCTGTCCTTACTTCCTGCCGCGAACCTGGTGAGATCTGTCTGGTTCTTGGCCTCTCCAGCGTTGTTCCCCATGGTTAGCCTTCTTAAGAACTTGTTAGCATCTAGAAAACTTGCATGCAGCTTGCGGCTTACAACATCAGAAGACATCCTAACTTCCAACAATAACAACAACAACAATAGCAACATTCTTCAGATTGTTAACACCTTGAAAACTTATATACAACTTGCAGCTTATAGCCTCAGAAGACGCCTTGACTTCTAACAACAACGCCAGCAGCAGCAGCATTCTTGGGAACTAGAAAGCAGCGGTGTGGGAGATGCCTGAGTTTCTCTTAGCTACAGACCTGGCAAGGTTTTGATTTATGACTTTTTCAGTGCTGTTCTCCCCCAGTTTGGTAAGCTTTTGACATCTACTGTAATAGTTACTATCCTATAGAGCTTATTACTGTTTTTGGATACTCTTTACTGATGTTATTTGTGTATTTAACCAAGTGATTTTTGATAAATAGTAAACATGTGTTGGGATCTCTCAAACTTATAAGTATGTGTACTCCTTTGAGATGACATTGGTATCAATGTATATAGTTTAGTCTTAACCACCTTTACATTCTGTCATTAGCATATTCTATTAATTGCCTTTGTCTTTTACTATTGCATATTGCTAAATAAATGATTAGATATTGCTAAATAAATAATCAATTAGCCCCATTCTAGCCTGTGTCCCTCTCCTCCTTCTTTTCCCTGCTAGTCATTACAGGGAGTCCTGACATGAATTCATATGAGTCATCTAAAATTACATATGTATTAATTCATTCTGATTTTATCCAAAAATGTATTCTAGGGTCTCAGTGAAAGCCTGTGTTTCTCAAACCAGTGTTTAACAAAACAGATTGGTCATGAATACATTTTAGATTGACCTTTTTCTAACCTTTGTTTTTATGACTGATATTCATAAAGACATCACTCAACAGCCTTATGTGCATTATAGTTTTCCAGTTATTGATTGTCTTTGGAATCATGTCCTTCTTTAATAAGGTTCTATAGGATTATCTCTTGATTAATATTTTCATATATAATTTATGATTATGATGATTCTTTGTATTTGTTTATTAGTTATTAGAAAAAACAGACTGCCTGGGAACCAAGTCTATGCAAGTTGTCCTGAAGAACAACGCCACGTGTGTGAGTGTGTGTGTGTGTGTGTGTGTGTGTGTGTGTGTGTGTGTGTGGAGAGAGAGAAAGAGACAGAGAGAGAGAGAGAGAGAGCGAGAGAGAGAGAGAGAGTGTGTTTGAGCATGTGTATAAGTTTTGTAAACCCTTTAATTATAGGAGTTGGATTAACTGAATTTTCTTATTAACAATTCTTATATATAAGATCTAATTTATCTGTATTAGAGTCAAAGATGTTTTTTGGAGAAACTACTCATCCAACTTTTAATAGATTTGTAGTTAATGATTACAAAGCAATTTTCCTCGTCCTTCATTTATCTTGGTTAAAACTGTTTTTAAAAATTTAGACTAACTCATAACAAAGAGCAATGCCTTTATGTTCACACTACATGGATTATCTGTAAATTGGAAATAATAATACCATAGTATCTCCCCACAGATTATTATGAGGAATGAATGAAATTATAATTCTCAAAGATTATCTATTGTCCGATGGCCTGGAGGCAAAAATATTAACTAATATCATCTTGTGGGAGAGAAAACTGGGCCTTCAATTTTAATTTATCCATGAAAGCAGACGTTGACCCTACTAGCCTCTACTTCCTCTGCTTGTTTTCCAACAGAGAGGTGGTGACCTTATGTTCAATTGTGTTCTTGTATAGATCTACAATTTTTATAAAAATGTGAGTGGTTTTACTGTTAAAGCATACTGCTCTACCCTTGAGTGGTTACGTAAAATAGTTTTCCTACAAGAATTTGTCAGGAAACTAATCTTGAGTCCAATATTGCCAAATCACTATTAAGTTTCAGTTGAAAGAAAACAAGAATTGATGGAGGCTTGCCTTAAGGGTTTGAATATTGCACTCATTCCTGTAGATCACTGGTTTTTAAACACTATTGCCCTGTTTTGTTTGTTTTTGTTGTTTCAACAAGCAAAACCATTATTCTCCCAGGAAAACTTACACAGAAACTCGCGATAAAACCGACTTTTAAAAGTTGGCTCAGTTTCAAAGATGTGAGGACCACCACAACCACAAATATTCATCCTTCAATGTCTCAGCCCTCGACCCTGAATGTAGAATCCTCTAATTTTGAGGATCAAAAGCTACTCTTTCAGATAGTTTAATTTCTGCTCTTGTACTATCCAGGAAATCAGAAAGCTGTGTACTGTACAGCTTATATTTTATTAGTTCCTTATTCTTTGAATTATTCAAAAATCATTATTCAGTGGCTGTTCTGAGCCAGATACTATACTTGTGCTGGGTGATAGTAGTGACATAATAGCTAAGCATGGAGATAAATAATAAATAGGTAAAAAAAAAAAAAGTTTGCATACATATACATGTATATGTATATATATACACACACACACTAATCATTATTACATACACTTGTAAGTTCTGTGAAAATAATAAAAATACAGTATTATAATAGAGGGTATGGTTTATGGGAAGGGATCACTTTGGACAGGATCAGTGAGGAAGTTCTCTCAGAGGAGATGATGTTTGGGCACTGAATTAACCATGCATGTGAAAATCTAGAGGGGAAGACTTCCATAAAGAGGGGGGAACAATTAGAACAACATTAACCTATACTGAGTTGGGATTATTTGAAAATCAGAAAGAAGGGCAGTATTTCAGATGATTGGTGAAAAAAGTAGAGAAGTTGTGAGCTATAATATGATATCTGAGTCTTAAGCAAAGACCAGTTCATATAGGGCCTTGAGGAATCCAGTTACAACTGGAAGTCAGACCATCCCATGTGCACTAAAATACCATCAGAGGGTGTAGGGAGGGAAGGATTTCATTTACATCTTATAAAGATCTCTCTGACAGGCAGAGAGAAAAGGGTCCAAGAGAAAGACAGCAAACAGATCATTTTAAAAGTGCTTTCACTGCATAGAAGTTTTACCTCTTTGGAGAATCACAAAGTCCTTTTTTAAATGTCTTCAGGATAAAAATGAATACATCTGGCTTAAATCCTAAGAAGAGTCAACTGTTTGCCAAGCATTTAGTTTGTATTTATCCAATGGGCGATTATAGCTCACTTTACAGATCACTGTGTTTGCTTCCTGGACTGCCAGTAAAAATAGAGGAATTCCATGTAGTCCATTATGTACACCAGCATTATTATTGGTGATTCTTAGTTTACATTCCATCCTTTTCTTTTTGTTTTATCTTTCTTGCTTACATGCACTTATATTACATTATATAGTGCAACACTATAGTGTTCAGTGTATAGTTTCAGAATTAGCCTTCAATCTTTTGTTTGATTTTTTTAATTTGAATAAGTGAAAGTAGAAAAAGTCATAATCAAATGATAAATAAATTAATCATTAAAAATCAGTTGTAGAACTATGCTAGGAATTGTTTCAAAGCATGTTCCATGTGTCATTTTAATCTCACAAAACCTTAATAGATTTTTGTGTTGTATAGTCATATTCATTACCAAAATAAATAAACACCATGGTTCTAAAGCTAAAACAACAAAATTGAAATACACATTATAAAAGACTATTATAAAACCAAATCCTAAATCCTTAATATGCAGAAAGTAATTTAAAACCAGGAATTATAGTTTACTTGTCTTTGTCACAATTATGGGAAATACTACATACTACAAAATTTTAAATATTACATTTATTTTGTAAGTGTTTTTATAATTTACATATATATGTAATTTATTCCAAAAAGGTTTCATCTGTAATAAAAAATAAAAATCATTTGTTTGAGCAAAAGATTACAATCTAGGGGGCACAGTTTCAGGAAGCTACTCAAATTGTGCTCCAAGGAAGACCAAAAATGCCAGAGCTTATAAAGGTAAAAATCACAAGTTGTAACAAAATAAACTTTTCTGGTTGGTTGTCTAACATGGTGTGATGACCAGTTTAAAAAGGACTGGTCACGTCCATGTGGTGAGACTGAGAAAACAGCCAAGATATGCTTCTATGTAAGCATGGAAGTCCTAGAGTTCAGACCTCAATTTGGTCCTCTATGCTGGCTGGTGAAACAGATTGTCTTCTTTCAAGGTGAAGAGTACAGATGCAGATGGTTTGGTTGCCATGGTAAGGAGGAAATAAAGGTTAGGATGTGCTTTCTTGGCTGGTTCAAAAGTTCAAAAGTTCATGGATGGGATGAGCATAAGGCAAACTTCTTCATGACCTGCCAGCTCCATTTAGTTCCTTTGACATAAATGACTCTATCATAGCAATTTCCATTCACAAGTACTTTCAGAATTTGCATATGTATGTGACTTACTCCAAAGATCCTTATTATGTTTTAACTACATATATTATCATCACTGATTTATGAATCATTCAATGTAACTTTCTTAATCTGCTGAAATTTTATGACATTTGCAGATTTCATTATATATGCATGTAGATCTATACATATATAAATGTGCTTATCATATTCAATGTCATGACACAATTTTAATATTTTATGTTAAATGGCCTTTGCAAATATGTATAGTGACTGTGATTTTTTTTTTTTTTAATTAAAGTTTAGAACTGTTAGCATCTCTGGAAGACATTAGAAAATGTGCTTAACCAGACATGCTAGATGAAGTTTAAAAGTAAGAAAATAAACTGTCAAGAAAATCTACTGTGATTGTTTATAAATCAGTATGTGTAGAATTAAAATTGTGACAGTGTTCTAAGTTAGACTTCAGGAGAAGCCTGCATAATCTTGAGAGCATGTCTTGACATTTAAAGTATAGGTGGCAATTTATTATAGAAAAATGGCCTAGTTCCCAAGACAGCAGCTCAAATGTTATATACCTGAGAAACATCTGCAAAGCTGCTTGCTTTTTGCAAAATTCTGTGTTTGCCAATGGTACACAGATTGAACTAGTCAAAAGAGAAGATAGCCCAAAAAGGCAGAAGGAAAATCAAGATAAAATATTTTAATGATTGTATGCTAGGTTCAAAGGTCACACATTATGTCAAAAGCTTAAATAATTTGCTTTAGCAATTAATGTTTATTTTTTGCAAGTGGTTATAGCATGTAACATAAAATCTAGTGATATATACTATCTATTTGTACATATTATTATCAAGAGATGATATAACTTTTATATTTATACAGGTGAATGATGACATTTCATATAGTAATTGTTGATTAGCATTTATTAAATAATTAATTTGTTCTAATGTTAAATACATTTTTGCATGAAGTGTCTTACATTTTCATAAAAATACAGTGAACTGCATTTCTTTGTTGCTTTACTTATAAATGGGAAAATTCATGCACATGGAATTTAAATGATATATTCCAGTCCATACTCAAATTTTACCAGTTGGTCCAGTAACATTTTAGTAGTTATTTTACCCTGCTCCTAAAACCAATCCAAAAAGACGCATTCCTAGTATTGAGTTCCACTGTTTCTTTAGGCTCCTTAAACCTGAAACGTACGCTCAGTCTTTGTCTTTATGGACAATTTTGAAGACTATATAGGCCAGTGACTTTGTAGAATGTGCCTCAGTTGGTTATCAGATTATTCCTTATGATTAGAATCAAGATATGCAGAGAGTGTTGTATTTTATACCCATACCAAGATACAGAACAATTACCTCATTCTAAAAGTTCTTTCATGCCTCTTCTTAGTGAACCACTTTTGTTCTACCTCCTGAGGCAACATTTTTTTCCCCCTCAATATATTTGTTTTGCCTGTTCTTGACCTTCCTATATATAATTTTCTAACAGGTTGCTAAAACCTTTTCCATTTTTAAAATGTTTTTCCCAGTTTGTGGTTTTCCTACTTATTTTCTTAAAAGTACTTTTAATGAGCAGAATTATTTGATTTCAGTGAAGTCTGATTGTTTTTATTATTATTATTATTATCATCATTATTATTATTATTATTATTATTATTATTATTTTTCCTATGGCTGGTTTAAGAATACTTTGCTTACCCCAAGGTTTTAAAGTTAATAAAATAATTTTGTATGGAATGATTGGAGTAGGATTTTTCCCCCATCTGTATCTTCAGTTTTTGTAGCACCATTTGTTAAAAAACAAAACAAAACAAAAACAAACAAACAAAAAAAAGCCCTTATTTAGTGAGTTGCTTGTATGCAATTGTAGAAAATCAATGCCTGAGTCAATTTCTGGGCTCTATGTTTTGTTCACTAACTTTATTATTTTTATTTAGCTATCCTTGTTTAGTTTTACTTTAGCTTTATATTGAATCTTAAAGTCAACTCATTCACGTTTGTTCTTCTTCAAGATTTGTGTATATATAGTAGGTTCTTAATATTTTCAGGGGAATTTTAGGATCTGATTGTCATTTGCTATTAAATCAGTAAAAATAATAACAAAAAACTTATTGGATTGAGACTCAGGTTAAATTATACATCAATTTAGAAAAAGTGACATTTTATGCATATTGAGCCTCCTATTCATGAATATGATATAGATCTCCTTTATTTTTTTGAGGTCTCTTTAAACCCTCTAGCGATATTCCATAGATTTTTAACATAGAGAATTTATCTATATACAGCCTAATTTTTCCTAAGATATGTATGGTTTTAACATGATTATATACTTATTTTTAAGTCATCTTTTTCTATTTTGCTCCAAATTATACAAATTAAATTGATTCTTATATATTGACTTTATATTCCACAAACTAGCAGGATTCATTTAAAGTTTTAGTTGTTTTTTTAGAACCCTTAGGATTTTATATATTAGGATACATAAACAATTCTGTCTGTGAATAGGGGCAGTTATATTTCTTTCATTTCAATCTTTATTTTTTTAAACTTATTTTTCTTGCCCTTTATTGTGATAACGTGGTTTCCAATAAATATTCGAATAGAAATGTTGAGAGGGTATTTGCTTGCTTTGTTTGAGGCATTTAAGAGGAAAGCACTAAATCTTTCAGGATTAATAATGTTATTTTTTTAGATGCTTTCTATTTATTTCTAACTTAGTGAGTTTTTTAACAACAAACATGTGCTCAATTTTGTCATGTGATTTTTTTATCTGTTGAGATGATCATATAATTGTGCTTATTTTTCTGTTACTGTAATGATCAATTGATTAATTTTGTTGAGTTAATCATTACTACATTCTAAGAATAAACATAGTTTGGACATGCTATATTATAGCATTCATAAATTTAACTTTTTATGTATATGAGGATTTTCTCATCTATATTTATGATGAATATTTGTCCTTTTCAATATTTTTTATGCTTCAGTATTAAGGAGATGATGGTGTCATGGTATTATAAAATGAGTTGGGGCATATTCCCACTTTCTCTATATTCTAAAAGGCTTTGTGTAAATTTGGCTTTAGTTTTTCTTTAATAGATTTTGTCTGTAAAGTTTTCTGTGCTTAAAGTTTTCATTGTTTGAAGATTTGAATTCCTTTGAAAATTGATGAAAATAAATGCCTCTGACATCAGATATGTGTTAGTTTGGTTTTTCAATCATTTATTATATTCTAAGCTTGTTATAACTTTACTTACTTTGGATTTTGTGTAAATTTGAATGCACCTTGAACCTGTGAAATACTCCGTCACTTGCCTTCAACTTTTCATTAACAACACTAATAATTCTTAGCGTTTGTGTTCTGAAACTAATTCTTGATAAAGCATAACTGTGTCGTGTGTAAATGCGGAGAATTGTTGATGTTCTTTTGCTGTGGTAATAACTTTCTTTTTCTATTTCTTCATTTGATAAAGTTGTTAAGAAATAAATTCACGGTTTTCTTTTTTCTAACATAATAGTGTTCTTAGAATGAAGAAGAAGATGTAAATTTTTCTAAATAAAACTGACTGTTAATGAGTAAGTTTTAAGAAAGAGCTGAAGTTGAAAAATACTTCTGACCTCATCTCACATAGTACAAATTTATAAGACAAAAATAAGGTTAGTTTTTAAGGGGGTAATGTTTTATAATTTGCTATAGTAATATGGTAACTATAAAGCCAATATAAAAAATCTCAACAAGTATGAACACACTACTAAAAAATGAAATTAACCCTTTTTATAGTTTTCCATGTTCACATAGAAATTTAAAAAAACTAGACTAGGAAGAAGATGGATCATTTTGTTGGTTTCTGTAATAAAATAAAAATGATGTGCTCAACTCACATGCCAATTATTGTTAGCAAATAGTCTGATGGCACTAGAGGGGTTAAAATATATGAAAATAGATTTTAGGCAATAACGTGACATAGAACAGTTTATATATTATATAGACTTAGATGTTTGAAAATAATATGGTGTTTCTAAGGGTGCCAAATCAGAAACAGTTTACCTAAATATCCATACAGAGTATGTTCTTTTTTTGAGATTGCATATTGTTTAAAGAAACATGTTGTTTTCATTGCAGAAAATGTAAAAAATCTCTCATATATTAATCTTATCTCCACCTATGGATGTTTCACCACTTTATGTGCATTATTAATTTTTGTACCTTGACTCTCTCTCTCTCTCGAGTAGTGCTCATTAAATATGTTAGTTGAAAATTATTTAATCTATTAATGTTTAGTATTAAAATTTAAATGTATTTTAATAGTATGAGTGATTGTTCATCCAGTAATAGACACAAATTTCTCAAAAGACTAAAAAAAATCTGTTAGAAATGACATTGGTCTCTATTCTGTGTAACTTCTGGTTTCTCCATCAAAAAGTCCCTACTCCATGAAGAATCAATTGAGGCTGCAGAGTTTTAACAAAGAAAGATCAAGTTGAGCTCTGGTTTATCTGATCTCTTTCTGAAGATAGATGAGAAAAGTAGCCCATTTATAAAGTCTAAAAATGACATTTTGGGCCTTCCGATATTTTGTTTACCTTTAGTAGTGTATCAATATTTATAAGAATTGGAATGCTTTTGATTCATATATATTTTTAAATTTTCATTTATTTATCTTTTTGGAAACAACAGCAATTTCCTCTTTTTTCAGTGTTACATCTTGTTTGCTTGAACCTGACTTAATGAGCTAAATGACATCCCCAGAAGCAAAACAAATTTTTTTTTTTTCTTTTCAAGATATTGAGTAGACTGGTCACTCACTGTTTCCAATAGTAAATCCTTTATTTAGCGGTACGCACAAGGTAAAATTTACTGGGATCTTGGTAAGTACATTAGTCTTGCTGTATTTATATTTTACTATTTGGCTCAGTTAATTTTTCCAGTAAGTTGCCACAAATCGAAGAGGCAGAGGTATTATTCACTTAAAAATGATATCAGAATTTCTTCAAGATGTTTGTCCACAAAATTGGTCTCCAAAACGGGTTTATATAAATAAATTTCATACTGTTCACTCTTACCAGATAGCCAAATATGATTACTAAATTTTCATTGTTTTTAAAAACAATAACAAAAAACCCTTATCGTTAGGAAGTGATATAAGACTTATTTATTGGTTTAAATAATAATATGAGATATTTTTTAGGGGATAAATTGTAACATATTACCTATAATGCTGCTGACACTCTTTTGGGAGAAAAAGTAGTTTTTAATTTTAAAGGAAATGTAGAAAAATGACAGCTCTAATTTAATTGGTTTTGATACATAATCATGTGAAGGTAACTAACACTAAACTAGCATTTTGTCCTTCTGGTAAAAGTATAACCATGAAATTGTGCCATGATAATTACTTTTAATAAATTACTGACATTATTAAAGTGTATTGAACACACAACTTTGAGCTTGCCCCAGTTTGGCTACCTTTGTGTTACGAACGTCATAATTTTCTCTTTTACTGTGGGATAGCTTTCTCCACAGAGGAACTCTAAATCTATCCCATCCCATAAATATGTGAACATAAACCCATGATTTAGTGCAATTTAGCTTCTGTTTCTGTGGAGGAGGTTTACTATGCTGAGGAAACTCATTTATCTCATTCAGAGCTGGTAGTATAAACATTGTCTTTACAATATATAACAGAACAAATTACACGTTTGTGTGATTTACCATTTGTTTTGGGAAACAAAACAAATTGTACCATTTTTTCTACTTTTGGTTTCAGTATTCATTGATACATTTTCACTGTTAATACAAACCAGGTATGAAACACATTATTTTTCACTTTGACATTTGTTTTTAAATTTACTCACTATAAAAATAAATATTAAAATGTGATTTGTCATAAAACAAACTACAAAGTGAAACTAGCTGCTGTTTTGTTTTTGTGTTATAAAATTGGCTTGTGATTCTGAATGCGATTGTCGTGACACTTTTATATCTACGTGTTGGTATCTTTTTAAGTCTATTTCATCTTAACTTACCAAATATTTCATTAAAATAAATGAATTTAAAAATATTATACCATTTTAATTTGTTCAGAATAATGTCTTTATTTTGTGATCTATACTGTTTTGCTATGTCATTATAGATTTCCCTGATAGCTGCTAGTTGAATGTTAAAGGTGTAACTGTGGTAATATGAAAAAAGATCTGTTATTACCTTATAGACTTTGTTCTAAATTATTTTTAATTTGTCTTTTCAATTTTCTGAAAATGTTATTTTGTATAATTTCTTCTAGTGAAAACATTTGGATTAAAAATGATTCTCAATTTCTTACATCAAATTGGACTGTCTGAATTGTTACAGGACTATAGCATCATTTATTTGTTTGCAAAATGATAATTTCAACAATTAGTAGAAGGGAATATTGCTTTGGGTGGCTCATCATCTTCAGTATAAATATTTTATTTTTATGGAGTTAAGATTTTAAAGCAATAATTTGTTAATTTATCAATTGTTAATCTACCATCAACTAAAGACTATTTTGACTACTTAAAGGCAATTTTTGTTAGTAAATTAATAATTGTCCAATTAAAGTGTGTGTGTATATATATGTATATATATATATATATATGTGTGTATGTATATATATGTGTATATATATATATATATATATATATATATATATATATACACACACACTTTATATATGTATACTATTTTTTTCATTTACTTGGAGAGAATATTTTGAGAGATATTCATGAAGGATCTTCAACTTAGGACTGAAAGAAAAACATATATTGCTTACAAGCACTTCTTAGGATGACTTTAAAACATACATTCTAGTAATCAAGAAAATGCAAGGAGAAAATCTACTCATTATTCTTTCTTATAATTATTGGTCTCTCATACAGTCAGTCTGTAGCTGTCACCCAACCTGTTTCTCGAAGCCTTCCATGAGTGCAGTAGAGGGCACTGTGAGAATGTGACAACACAAAGATATGGACCATTTCAAGCATGATGAAACGAAACTCAGCAAAGAAGGGGAGTTGTTTTTCAACCCTAAATTACCCTTGATTTACTGAGCTTTAAGCTGAGAGTGATCTGTCAAAATCTGATGTTTATCAAATGAATGCTTGGTATTTACTTGGCTCAAATTTTAGCCTCTTGGCTGTTGAGTAAAACCTCTTCACTGAACCAAAATTGCATAGTAGGTCAATGTGCATCAGCCTAGGACTTAATTTCCACTATTTGAGTGTGTTATCCATAGTGTTCTGATAAACTGTGATTCATTCCATCTGTCCATTTTTCTTGCTTTTCTGATCCTGGTATGGATAGAGCATATGGAGAGTCATAATATAAGCACTGACCAAGGCTCTTCTTCTGACTGCCAACAACAAACTACTTTTGGAAAATAAAAGTGTTAAAATTCAATGTGCCCTTATCATGTCCCTAGTACCAAAGTGTCCTGGCCAATTGTTATCCGACAATGGCAATTTTGCAGAGGGATTTGAGCTCACAATAACACCATGGTAGCCTCAGAAAACAGCACCATGGTTGGATGCCTAATTTCTTGGTTGGTTTTTACTTTTTGCTTCTAAACCATGAGCTGGAAGAAATGAAGGGGCAAAATATCCTCTAACAAAGTTACCCTTATTACATCATTTAATCTAGGTCCACAGGATTTATACTTTGCAAAATTTTGTACCAGATTATTGTAACCAGTTGACTGTCAGTCCTACTGTTCTGTATTCAAACAATTTCTTATTTTGGGCTTTACATGAATATTTAGTAGACAATTGGAAAATATTGCACTAATAGCTGCTAGTCAGATTCTATTTATTATCAAAGTATCTATTCAGAGACATTTGCTCCTAGTCTCTTCTGTACAAAACTATATGAACACAAACATTACAATTTATACTTCTTAATTATATTATTATATTTGATATCTTCCTAACTCATCGTGACTAGGAAAAGTATTGAGACAACATTTACTTCTGAATATTATACAACATATATTTAAGTGTCCATACTAGATTAGAGAATGATAAAAAGTTAACGCTGTTTCATTCATGGAAGCATGCTGAAAAATAGAGTTTAAGCATTTCCTACTGCATTATCCTTACTGTTCTTGTAAGTGTAAATGAAGCCAGAAAAGTAACTGAAGAGTGAGACCAACTTTTAAACTCTGCTATCAGGTATTCTAGATTATTAAAACAAAACAAAACAAAACAAAACAAAACAAAACAAAACATGGAGAAAGTGGACCTTTGGCTCTTGGGGCAGATGCTGTTGAGTCATTCAGAGCTAAAGATATGTGATTCAAGATCATTGAGAATGGTTACAAAATATATTTTGATATATCATGGTTGTGTTTTTGTACATTTATTTTATATGATTAACGTAATTTTGTAAATATATGAAATTCTCATATTTTCAAAATTAATGAATCAATGTTAAAATAGCTACAGAGGAAGGAAAAGAAGACAAAAGATGGATTTGTAAAAATACTCTTTGTTTTCAGACTGAAAGATTAGCAATAAAATTGACCTGAATCAAAGGGTGAGATTTATAGTCAAGTGGTTAATATACTGCTATTATACTTTTATACGTGTGTTCCTTCTTTAACACTATCCTGCTGCTTCAGTCCTTCATTTCCTCAAACCCCAATGTTTCTGCAGGTTTTCCCAGTGGTAAAAACACTGGTGATTGTTCCTGTCCCAAGAGCAACTTTTCAGAAACTGATGAGATGATCAGTGAGTACTTATACTATGTTCCTAGTCCTTGGTATCTTACAGTAAAACAAAATGTCTTTGCTACTTGCCAATTTCACTAGATCATCAGCTTCACTGATATTATTTCTACAAGCATTAAGCTTTTGGAGGCAACAGTACGTTAGCTTTATTTACTATTTAAAACAAGTAAAGAAAAATAGTCGCGATGTGGTAAGTGCTTATCATGTATCAGACAATAATGATGCTTTGTGTGTGTCATCTCTCATCCTCATGAGGTCTATGTTCAGCCAGTCTTATCAGCATTTTATAACCAGGTAAGTGAGGCTCAGAGAGTTTAAAACATTGCTGAGTGGGGAGCCAGTATGCAAAGCCAGGTCGTTGCGAGCTCAACCCTTGGTCTCTCTAACGTGTCCAGCTGCCATTCACCACTGCAATCTTCCTTCCCCATGTTCATGCTACCAGTTGTATTTGATTAAGAACTAGGTTTGGCCTCGCACACACCAAACCACACAGTCCTCAAACAATAAACATTTTACGTAGAACAACACAACAAAAAAAAGCTAGGTTTCAACTCAGTAATTCCACTAGAGATTAGTAGATACTTTCTTCAAAACAATGTGGAGAAACTTGTTAGGAATAAGGATCCGTTCATACTTTTTTTCCTGACTTTTTCCCAGTATCGGATCATTTGCTTGAATTTGTAATGGTCTAAGCAGAGCCTGGACATAAGGCTGCACTGAGATTTAGGGACCATTTGAAAGAGCAGCTGAAACAAGTCCAGAATAAATTCTGGAGAAGAAATCATCAGCCTGGGCATCGTACCTCAGCAAATGTACTAAGCAGCTGTGATGCTCATTTTTTCCTAGATGTAGGATTTTCTTTTGACAATTTCATATGAAGAGATTTCATATTGAATATGAAATAAGCCCCTCGTGAGGATTAGAGATGACACACACAAAGCATCATTAGTGTCTGATACATGATAAGCACTTACCACAATGCAACTATTTTTCTTTACTTGTTTTAAATAGAAAATAAAGAGTATGTATTGTTGCCTCCAAAAGATTAATGCTTGCAAAAATAATATCAGTGACGCTGATGATCTAGTGAAATTGGCAAGTAGCAAGACATTTTGTTTTACTGTAAGATACCAAGGACTAGGAAGGTACTTGATATGGCAAGTTATCATAGTATAAGTACTGACTGATCATCTCATCAGTTTTTAAAAAGTTGCTCTCAGGACAGGAATTGTATTTCAATTTAGAAAGTTTTACTCTTTTAGAATTTTCAAAATGTTTATATTTTGTAAACAGAAATCATGTTTCTTTTATTTGCTAGAAATTTTATAAGCAAATTGTGTCCCTGCTATAGTTACTCTACAAGACATCGCAGCTTACAATTTAATGATTTACCTCATTATTGGTATTTACCTTTCTTCATCTTTTTGCTCAGTGTTCACTTTACCATGATTTACCACACATTTATTTTTAACTAATAGTATACCTAATAAAACTGTACATTAAAGCGTTATGCAACAAGACAAAGCATAAAAACTCATAAACAAAGATAAATATCATCTCTTACCACTAACAGAATGCTTTTTCTTGTTCATGTAAAACTTTCAAGACTCAATGTACAGTTACAGTGCCAAAGACTTCATTTCTAATGCTTAGTCTAAGCCATCATTGCTCACCTAGATTACGGCAGTAGCCTCCAAACTGACCTCTGTACTGAAACTCACGTTTCCCGTTCATAGCACCCTATCCAGAGCACATCCAAAGGATGTTTTAAAAGGTTAAAATTAATTCGTCACTATCCTCCATGTACCTAAAATATTTTAATATTAAACTCACCTCATATCTCCAACTTTTCCCTGGACCGTTCATAATATGCTACGTCTATGTTGATCTGCATCTCAGAGCTTACAGGTACATATTTTCAGCCTGGAATTGCCTCCTCCCATCCATGTCACTCAAAACTATCTTTCTGAGCAATCTGGTATCAGTTAAAATATTTCCTTGTGACAAGTATTATTCCAGATCATCCATTCTAAACTGGATCCCATGAACTATTATTCTCTAACACAACACTGCTTTTATTTTAATCACAATAATTATCACAATTTATCATTGCATATTTGCTTATTGTATGCCATTTTCCTACACTGTAAATTCACCAAAGGAAGGACAAATATCTCATTGTGTACCACTCAATATCTAGTAGCTATTATTCACTTATCATACTCTAAATGTATGTATAACTAAAGCATAATCACGGGTGCTTCAAATATATTTTTCTAAAACATAGACTGTGAATATAACTTTTATTACTTAGCACCGTTTCACCACTAATTTAACTCATTCATATCTATTCATTTATGTACTTAAAATGAAGCCTGTAGAGAGGACAGCATCATTTAGTGAACTCCATTTAAAACCACAGGTTTTTCACTGTGAGATCAAAACCCTTGCATTATAGAGAACATTTAGTTAATAAAATTTGAAATATGTATTTTGCATTTGGAGAGGAAATGTGATTATTTGTTATCCAATGTCTCATCATTGTATTTTGTGTATAATTTTATATTGAAGTTATACTTGTGATACGATACAGATGTTACAACAGAGGTAAATTTAGTATGATGGAAAAATAGGTATTACGTTAATCGCCAGAATGGTTATTTAGAGTCTCTGCCGTTTCTAAACTCTCAAGAACAAAGTTTGATGGGATAAGTTGTTTATGAATAGCTTGTTTATTCTTGACATATAATTTGACATATTGATTTAATGGCAACAAGCTGTGCTAATCACATCCAGACACATTTTTACTACTTCTTACTTCCATGTATTTATATACTGTTATTAATCCTCCTGATTTTTATTTTGGAATCTTGCTTTCTCTTTAAGAATAACAAGATTCCCAAGTCTCATTAATTTCTACCTTTCAGTTGTTCCTTTGTTGCTTATGCCATAATCACTTTTTATTTCTCACTTAATTATACTGGATTTTAAAGCAGAACACCTGCTGAGGGGTTAGCTACTTTTGAAAAGATCCAATTGTCTTTAGAGCAAAATTAAATATAGGCACAGAGGTCCAATTATTATTGTGTTAGCATAATTGTAATTATACATAGTGTTTCATAATACTACATCTGTTAAAGTTTTAAGTGAATCTCGGTCATGTGCTATATTAATAAGCAGTAAGGAACTGCTGACTTGGCACACTTTTAGATCACATTTGTGACAACAAAAGATGTTATGAAAATGAATTCACCATAGGAGCCCTACTGAGTTAGTTACTATGATTCATAAGTTTATTATGGTAATAAAGCAACATGAGGCAATAAGGCTAAGGACTCTGATATACAAGGGATGTTCAGTATTTCTTCAGAAATATTATGAAGAAGTAAGAAGTACTGGGAATTGTAGGGAACCTAGGGTAGCAACTCTCACACTGCTGGAGAAAATAGGACGTCCCTCTTCACCTTGCCCTTTCTCTGCTTGGTTCTTTCACATGTGTTTTTTCTGAGTGAGAATACATGAATTGCTTCAGTAAACAGAGAAATAATTCTTATCTTGGCCTATAAGTGCAGATTCACTTTTTCTTTTCTTTTCTTTTTGTAACAGGAAGACACAGAGAAATAACACAAATCTTATCTTCAAACACAATGGGAGTGGTAATTGCTGTCTCCTCTTCAGGATTTCCACAGGAGGTGTCAAGATTTAAACAATCATACCAAACAGAAGTGATGAAGGTCAATGGATGTTGAAGGAAACAAACTCTTGAGATCTATAAACTTGGATTATCTCTCTGGCATATACAAATAAGTCAGAATGTGTTTTGTACTAAAGTATAAATATCAAAATCCCTGCCAAATACCAAATGTTTCATTTAAAAATATTGTTTAAAATCCTTCTTCATGTCCATTGACATTATCTTACAGACTAACCCTAATTTAGAGAATGCTTGTGATAAAGTAATTTAATACATTGCTTCCGTTCATCTTGTTTTGAGACTCAATTTTAATTGATTCAATAAAAATTTTTAAATACCCAATTTAATTGTTTAATTTTATTACTATACAGTTAAAACTGAGTCTCAAAAAGTTATGGCCAGACAAATTTAATTGATCTGAGCCCTGTACAACTTGTCTTTACATTTGCAAACCAAATCTACTTGTTTCTATAGAGTTGTATTCATTTTTCTATTGCTGTATAACAATTCACTACAAACTTATCAGCTTAAAACAACACCTATTTATTAGTTCACAAGTCTGCAGGTCATAAATCAGGGTACAACGTGGTTGGATTCTCTTCTTAGAGTATCAATGGCTTAAATTCAAGACATAGGCCAGGATGTGTTCTTATCTTGAGGAATTTGAGATGAATCTGCTTCTAAGTTCAGCTTGTTGGCAAAATTCAATTCTTTGCAGCTGAAAGATTGATGTCCCTATTTCTTTGCCAGGTGTCAGTTTAGGGTCACTCTCATTTCCTAGGGTCTGCCTGCATTACTTTCCATTTGGTCTCCTAACATCTTCAACTGATATGGAATCTTAATTACCTCTTAATAGCAGTACCCAGTTTAATGATTTACAGTACAGCAAAAACATACGTATGTCTTTTTTTTTTTTTTTGTCCAAGATGGTGGATTAGGTAAATGCTATGCCTGCTGCCTGTCAGGATCACATTAAAATTACAAATAAATTATACAACAATCAACCTTAAGAATCATCTGAAGACTAGCTGAACAGAACCCCTATAACTAAGGATATAAAGAAGAAGCCAAATGGAGAATGGTAGGAGGGGTGGAGATGCAAAATAGGCTGACCCCAAAACTTCAGGAAATGGTTTAACACTGGGAAGGACACCTTGGTGGCAGAGGTGTGTTGAAGCCAGCTTCAGAACACACCAGAACACAACCTGGTTATCCCCACAAGCAGCACACCCAAAAAGTGGTCTCAACAGGCACAAGAGCCCAATGGGGTGAATCCCCCTCTGAGGGGTCAGCCCACACACAGCAACTTATACACTGTGGGCAGTCTCCACAGCCAGTCAGACTGCGAGCCAGTCTCACCCACTGACATGCCAAAAGCAATCAAGGCTCAACTACAACAGGAGAACACATACGCCACACAAAAAGGACACTTCTGGAACACAAGCACGGGTGATCAGGGAGACTGCCTCACTGAACCACAAAGGGCACAAACTGCATAAGTCCACCCAGCAAAGACTGAGAGATACAGGATAACTACTTCATATATAGAAATAAACACAGGAAGACAGACAGAATGAGGAAACAAAGAAACATGTACCAACTAAAAGAATAGGGGACACCTCCAGAAAAATAACTAATGAAATGGAGACAACTAACCGACCAGAGACAGAATTTAAAACACTAGTGGTAAGAATGCTTAAGGAACTTATTGAGAACTTCAGCAGAGATTGTAAGCATGAAGAAGACATAGAAACCATGAAAAAGAACTGGTCAGAAATAAAGAATACGGTAACCGAAATGAAAAATACACCAAAAGAAATCAACAGCAGATTAGATGAAGCAGATCTTTGCAGAAACAAGGTGACAGGCAAAACCCAATTGGAACTACAAAAAATAAAGAACAAAACAAAACAAAACAAAGATTGTTTAAGGGACCTGTGAGACAACTTCAAGCATAACAACATTTTTATCATAGGAATACCAAAAGGAGAAGATAGCGAGCAAGGGATCAAGAACGTATTTGAAGAAATAATGACTGAAAACTCCCTTAACCTGGCAAAGGCAAGATTATACACATAAGCCCAAGAAATACAGAGTCCCAAAAAGATAAACCCAAAGAAGCCCACACCAAGACCCATTACAATTAAAATGGCTAAAATTACAGATGAAGAGAGAATCTTAAAAGCAACAAAAGAAAGTCAACTAGTTACTGATAGGGGAGTTCCCATGAGACTAACAGTTGATTTCTCAATAGAAACTTTGCAGGCCAAAAGGGAGTAACAGAAATATTCAGTGCTGAAAAAGAAGGCCCTACAACCAAGACTACTCTACCCAGCAAGGCTATTATCTAAAATTGAAGCAGAGATAAAGAGATTCCTAGATAAGAAAAAGAAAGGAATTCATTACCAACAAGCAAATATTACAAGAAACGTTAAACAGACATCTAAGAAGAAGGGGAAAAAACAAAGAAAATAAGATCAAAATATGAAAAATAAAATGACAGTACATATGTACCTATCAATAATAAATTTAAAAGTAAATTGATTAAATGCTCCAGTCAAAAGACATAGGGTAGCTGAATAGATATGAAAGCAAGACCCATGTATATGCCGTTTACAATAGACCCATCTCAGACAGAAGGACTCACATAGACTAAAAGTAAAGGGGGGAAAGATACTTCAGGCAAATGGACACAACAAAAATGCTAGGGTCACAATATTTATATCAGACAAAAATAGATTTTAAAATGAAGGCTATAACAAGAGACAAAGAAGGACATTACATAACAATAAAGGGATAAATCCAACAAGACAACATAACCTCAGTAAACATTTATGCACTCAACATAGGAGCACCTACATACAAGTGCATAAAACATATATTGACCAAAATAAAGGCAGAGATCAACAGCAGCATAATCATAGCTGAGGATGTTAATACCTCACTGAGACCAATGGACAGATCTTCCAGACAGAAAATCAACACAGAATGAGCTGCCTTAAATGAAACACTAGACCAGATGGATTAAATTGATATATTTAGAGGATTTTATCCCAAAGCAGTGAATGCACATTCTTTTCAAAGTGTATATGAAACATTTTCCAAGGTAGACCACATGTTAGGCCACTAAACAAGTCTCAGTAAATTTAAGAAGATTGAGATCATATCAGCATCTTCTCTGACCGTAATGATACAAAACTAAGAATCAATTACAAGAAAAAAACTGTAAAACACACAAACACATGCAGACTAAATAAATGCTACTGAATAATGAATGGTTCAACAATGACATCAAGGAGGAAATAAAAAGATAGCTTGAGAAAAAACATAAATGAAACCACAATGACCCAGCAGAAGCAGTTCTAAAAGAGAAATTCATAGCAATGCAGGCTTACCTCAAGAAACAAGAAAAACCTCACATAAACAGTCTAACTTTAGGCCTAAGGGAACTGAAACACAAACAAACAACAACAACAACAAAAACAGCAAGTAAAGCCCAAAGTGAGTACAAGTAAGGAAATAATAAAGATCAGAACAGAAATAAACAAAATAGTGTCTAATAATAATAATAATAATAATAATAATAAACCTAACAGCTGGTTTTCAAAAGATAAATAAAATTGACAAACTTTAACCAGATTCATCAAGAAAAACAGAGAAGATCCAAATAAATACAATAAAAAATGAAGTCGATGAAGTGAAAATGAACACCACAGAAATAATAATAATAATAATAATAATAATAATAATAAAATTAAGAATATACTACAAGCAACTATATATCAACAAATTAGACAATGTCGAAGAAATGGATAAATTCTTAGAAGCATACAATCTTCCAAGACTGAATCAAGAAAAAACAGAAAGTCTGAACAGACCAATTACTACAAACAAAATTGAATTAGCAATCAAAAAGCTCCCAACAAACAAAAGTCCTGCACCAGAAGACTTCAAAGGTAGATTTTACCATACATTCAAAAAAAGAATTAACACCTATTCTCAAACTATTCCAAAAATTTCAAGAGGAGGGAAGGCTGTCAACCTCATCCCAGAAAGCCACCATTACTCTGACTCCAAAACCAGGCAATGACATTACAAAAAAAAAAAAAAAAAAAAAATGTATATATATATATATATATATATATATATATATATATATATATATATACACACACACAACACACACATATATGTATATACATATATATGTGTTTATATATGCATACATATATATATATATATATATATATGCCAATATCCCTAATGAATGTGAAATAGATGCAAAATTTCTCAACAAAATATTAGCAAACTGAATTCAGCAACACATTAAAAAGATCATACACCACGACAAAGTGGGATTCATTCCTGGTATGCAAGGTTGGTTCAATATGTGCAAATCAATTAATGTGATATACTACATAAAAATAAAAATTATATGGTGATATCAATAGATGCAGAAAAGCGTTTGACAAAATCCAACACCCATTTATGATAACAATTCTCAGCAGTGTGGGAAGAGAGGGAACATATCTCAACATAATAAAGTTCATATATGATTAAATCACAGCTAACATCACACTCAATAGGGAAAAGCTAAAAATTATCCTTAAGATCAGGAACAAAGATAACAGTGTCCACTCTCACCACTTTTATTCAAAATAGCACTAGAAGTTTTAGCCACAGCAATCAGACAGGAAAAAGAAATAAAAGACATCCAAATTGGAAAGAAGGAAGTAAAATTGTCATTATTTGCCAATGATATGATAACATACATAAAGAACCAAAAGATTTCATCAAAAAAATATTAGAACTGATAAATGAATTTAGTAAAGTAGTAGGATACAAAATTAAGATTCAAAAATGTGTTGTACTTTTATATACTGATAATGCACTATGAGAAAGAAAATTAAGAAAACAATCACTTTGACAACTGCATAAAAATAAATAAATAAATACATACATACTTACACACAGGCATACATGCATACATAAATAAATAAGTAAATAAAATACTTAGGAATAAATTTAACCAAAAAAGTAAAAGATCTGTACTTAGAAAATTATACAAAATTGAAGAGAGAAATTGAAGAAGATACAAATAAATGGAAATACATACCATGCTTATGAATAGAAACAATTAATATAGTTAAAACGTCCATACTACCCAAAGCAATCTGTAAATTAATTCAATCTCTTTCAAAATATGAGTGATATTTTTCACATAACTAGAGCAAATTATCCTAAAATTTATATGGAAGCATAAAATACTTCGAATAGCCACACAATTCTGAGAAAGAGAACAAAGCTGGAGGTATCATGCTACCTGATATCAAATTATACTACAAGGCCATAGTAATTTAAATACCATGCTATAAAAACAGACATATAGACAAATGGAACCGAATAGAGAGCATATATATATATATATATATATATATATATATATATATATATATATATATACACACACACACACACACACATATATATGGTATATTACTCTGTCATAAGAAAAGAATGAAATCTTACCGTTTGCAACAATATGGATGGGCCTAGAGGGTATTATATTAAGTGAAAGAAGTCAGACTGAAAAAGACAAATACCATATAATCTCACTTATATTTGGAATCTAAAGAACAGAATAAATGAACAAATAAAACAGAAATAAACTCATACAGAGAACAAACTGGTGGTTGATAGAAGGAAGATGCATTGGGGGGGGATGGGTGAGAAGGGTAAAGGGATTAGGAAGTACACATTAATAGTTACAAAATAGTCACAGGAATGTGAAACACAGTATAGGAAATAAAGTCAATAATATTTTTAAAATTATGTGTAGTGTCAGATGGGTACCAGATTTATTGGAGGGCTCACTTCGTAAAGTGTATAAATGCCTAACCACTAGGCTGTACACTTGAAACTAATATAAAATAATGTTGAATGTGAATTATAATTAAAATGTATAGTCACAGAATGTAAAGTACAATATAGGGAATACAGCCAGTGGTATTGTAGGAGCTATGAACGGTGTTACGGGGTAGTAGACTTGTTGGGGTTATCATTTTGTTAGGTGTGTAAGTGTCTCATCGCTATGTTGTTTTGTTCACCTGAAACTAACAAAACATTAGAAAAAAAGAACACATATGTACACTTGAGGCCAGCCTATTGGGTACCATCATACAGTTCTGCTGCCATTTAGTCCTTAATACAAACATTTGCTCCAACCATCAAGTAAATGCCAGAGAGCCTGAGTAGAATTTTATTGCTGGATAGTGACTTAGGTAATGTGTTCAAGGTGCAACACTAAAAATCAACATTATAACTTTGTCCAACATGACTTTGATTGATTTGTCACTCCAAAAGTTAATAATTTATCATTTTATCATATGCTGAATTCCTTATTCCTTCATGCATTCAATACTTATTGCACCCTCTCATATGCTTAACAGCTAGGGAAAAAAAAAGTCTGCCTAGCTCCGTTCTCTCAGGGAAGTTACAGATATTTTGTGTCAGACACTCTGATAGAAACCAAAGATGTAATTACAAACAAGAAAGACTCCTATTTTTGAGCAGCTTACAATTATGTTGTGAAAAAGAATAAAAGCAATAACTACAGGAATAATTATTTAATTACAACTGTGATGAGTTTTATTAAGTCAAAAATGTAGAATTCATTTAGACATGTATCAAGGATGCATTCTAGAGAGAGGGATCAGAAACTTCCCTGAAGAAGTCATATGTAATCTGACATTTGAGGAGTAGAAATTGTCGGGTAATGAATAATCAGAGGAAGAAAGAATATAGAGTGCTGAAGGAGAATCTTAACTCTTTGTTACCTCATGAAAAACATTAGTAGCATTTTTTCTTTTATAATACTCTGTAAAATGAACTAAGAAACAATTCTGTAAAATCTGTAATCTTTTTATAATTTAATGTGCAACTTCTTGAGCTAATCTTGGAAATAATTCTTGAAACATCTATTATGTTTGCCTTAGACAGATAATATGTTTATTTCTGAAAGTAGAATGCATTTAAAGATATAATAAAATACACACACACTCATACACAAACACACACAGCTCAATTTGTGTCTGGCACTCCTCTAAATTGTTTACAAACAACAACTCATTTAATCCTCACAATAACTCCATTAGGTTGATACAATAACTACCACATTTTATATATGAAGAAACCTGAAGCAGAGAGAGATTCAAAATGTCTCCCAATATCACAGAGGGATCAGAGTGAGAGAGACAGACTGTGAAACCCAGATTATTTACTCGAAGTCCTTGATATTAACTCCCATGTTATATTCTCCAATGTCAGGACACTTGGAACACCCAGGACCCAGACCAGAATATACTATGCTGTACAAACTGACACTATTTTGTTCTTTGTTTATTTTGACCCCTTTTTGCCACTGTATTCTGCCTTATTGCATGCATGATGATTACTGATCATGTTTCAAAATAAAGCACACCTGAAAAGATTTTCCTTTCTTCCTAAACACACAGCATTGAACTGATATATTATTATTAAAAAGTTCACAGACATTGAAAGTGCACATATTCTTTTCAAATACTTGTATTTGGTCAATATTTCATTTCCAATATGGATAAACATACATAACTAAAATATGTGTAACATATAATCAGTTTGCTTGAAATTATTGCAAGAAGTATTATATTGAATTTAACTCTCTCTTTTATTTTTGGTATACAAAAATATATGAAAATGTCTGAATTATTTATAGAATCATATATAGCCATAGGGTTTTTTTTAAGTAATATTTTCTCCCCTCTCTGTATAAAAATCTGTTTTTATTTCTATAAGTCATTTCTCAGCATGATATGAAACTGATAATTCCTTCTAAAGATTTGCTTTCTTCTCTGGATTAGGCAAGAAAAAGCAGTACAAGAAATACAGATTGAGAATACAGAAAGAATCTATTTTCTCTTGCAGAAAAAACCCCACACATATGTACCTATGTATACGCATATATTTATATATATACATATAATTCTAGGGCATCTAATAAAAGGACTAAACAATTTAATTAATTTAGAAAAGTTGAATAATTCAAGTTGAAAATAACACAAATTAGTTGAACCTCTTTTTCTATCAACAAATGAAAACTTAAATTGAAAATACAATTTACAATAGCATCAAAAATATATAATAGTTTGGGCTCATTTTAAATACTATATGCAATATTTTACAGCAAAAAATTACAAAAAAAATTCTGAAAAAACTAAAGAGGGTTCAAACATAAAGAAAAGATAATTTATTAGAGTAATCCAGAGGAACAGAAACAATAAAATGTATATAAGTTAAAAAGAGAGATTTATTTTAAGGACTTGGCTCATACAATTCTGTGGCTGACAAATGTAAAATCTGTAGGGCAGGGCATCATCCTAGAAATTCAGACATGAGTTGATGTTGCAATCCTGAGTTCTTTCTTTTTAGGAGAACTTGGTCTTTTTTCTTAGTTTAGGCCTTTAACTGATTGGATGAGGGTAATCTGATGGTGAGAGGTAATCTGCTTTACTCAATAGTCTACTGATTGAAAGGATAATCATATTTAAAAAACACCTTCACAACAACTTCTAGATTAAAGTTTAACAGTTGGGTACTATAGCCTATAAAGTTGACACACATATTTAACCATCACAGAGAGACATATACCGTGTTCATAAAGTGGGTGACAATACTATAAAAAAATGGTAATTATCCCCAATTTGATGTAAAGATTCAATATAATCCCAATAGAAATTGTGTGTGTTTTTTTGGTAGATATTTACAAATTGCTTCTAGCATCTACAAGTATTTGAAAATGAAATAGTACAGCAAACAGACTTTTAAATATAAAGAACAAAGTTAGACAATTTAAACATCCTAATTTTGAGACTGACTATAAAGTTAAAAGAAACAAGAAATGTTATTGGCAATAGGATGGACATGAAGACAGAGATTAGAGAAATACACCTAACATACGAGCATATGGTGAAATGATTTTCATAAAGGTGCAAATGTAATTAAATAGAGAAAGCACAGTCATTTCAAAAATAATTTTAAAATGACATGATTTTAGAATTACACATATATGGCAATCTCTACGACACCCAGTACACAACATTTAACTCAGAATCGATTACATTCCTAGATGTCCAAGATAAAACTATAAAACTTCTAGGAGAAAGCATGGAAGAAAATCCTTACAAACTTGGGAGAGGCAGAAATATCTTAAATACTACACTAAGAGCAGCTAATTTAAAACAAATGAAAAAATGTGGTAAGTGAACTTTATCAAAATGAAAATATTTTACTCTTCAAAAGTCACCATTTCATTAACAAAATAAAAATGCAAAACACAGACTGGCAGAAAATATCTGCAACTTATATATCTGAAAAAAGTCTTGTATCCAGAATATATAAAGACCATTTACAATCCAATAATAAAATAGTAAAAAACCGTGCTAAGGACATTAAAGAAACAACAAAAAAAATCACAAGATGATCAACACTATAAGTCATCAAAAATGTAAATTAATACAGCAATGATACACCACTAAATATTCACTGCAATAGATAAATTTTAAAAATAATACTGAGAACACAAGTGTTAGTGAGGTTGTGATATAACTGGACCTCTGATTCATTGTTGGTAGGAGTGTAACACAGACAAATACTTTGGAAAATATTAGGCAGTTTCATATATAGTTTACCATAACCACTATATGGCCCAGCAATCTCACTCGAAGTATTTATCCAAAAAAGTAAAAATATATAGATATATCTTTAAAACCTAGAGGATGATGCTTCTCAGAACAGCTGTATTCAAAATAAGCCAAAAATGTCTACCAAATTTTTTAAAAAAAATTATGGTATATTTATAAAAAATATTATCAGTCAAAAAATGAACTGGTCTACAAAAACTATGGATGAATCTCAGAAACATTATTCTGAAAATAAGAAGCCAGACACTAAAGTGTACATACTACATAAGTATTTATATGAAATTCTAGGATAGGCAAAAATCATCTATAGTATTAGGCGAGAGGTTTGATTAAGAAGGGATGAGGGAACATCTTTGGTAATACAAAAGTTACATTTCTTGATTAGAGTTGCAGTTGTATGAGCATATACATGCCCAAATTTCTTAAATTTCTACTTAAAAAGAGTCAATTTTGTTGTATGCAAATTATACCTAAATAAATTGACTTAAAAGATAAAACTTCATTTTTCAAATAGTTTTTGTTTTCTTCTAATAGTTCCATTTTCTTAATTTGTACTCACTTCCATGGTATGATATCATGCATGTTTCTACAGGCATTTCACACTCCATTACCACTACTCTCTGTTGACAAGTTGAGCCACATATAGCAGAACTTTTTAACTGATAATATTACTGGTACAATGAAATACAAAAAGATAAAACATTTGGACTTTATGTCATTACTAGATATTAGGACTCATTTGTAAATTCAACAGTATTGTGTTGTTGAATGTTGACAGTGATTAGATTGTAAGACCCAGTTTAAAACAAAGGGTGATACACAAACAACAGGAAAATTCAGTAATACATTAAATTCTACTTGTTGCAAAAATAATGGGTAGAATTGGATATACATTTTAAAATTAAAATATAAGCTTTGATATTATGAGAAAACACTAGTTTCTATTGCAGTTAAAACTTAACTGATTCTTTCTTCAAATACATGGAAAGTAGTGGTATGGACTGAATGTTTGTGTCCCCCCAAAATTGCTATGTTGAAGCTCTAACACCCAGTGTGACGGTGTTTGGAGTTGGGGCCTTTCGGAGATAATTAGGTTTAGATAAGGTCAGGAGAGTGGCCCTAATGATGAGATTAGTGTTGTAAGAAGAGGAAGAGAATGGGCTCTCTCTTGTTAGTCCTCTATACAATGAAAAGGTGGCTATTGGCCAGACAGAAAGAAGAATGTAACCACAGACTGATTCCATGAGTAGCTACATCTTGGACTTGGAAGACTCCAGAACTGTAAGAAATAAGTGCCTGACATTTAATCTACCCAGTCTATGATATTACGTGATAGCCGACCAAACTGACTAAAACCATCAGTTTCTAAAAACAATGTCCCTCTGTACTGATAACTACTTACTATACAAGAGGATTTTAGGTGGTATATAGACCTAATTTTTAAAATCTATAGTTCTTTAGTTATACAATACTCCGATATATATTAGAAAAGTGTGATAATACTAGTATTAGTGAACTCTAATACAAATTAGACAAAAGATCGTAAATGTGATGCAAAAATAGCAATTCACAATACATTGTACTTTTATTATTTAATTTCTTAATTAGTATTATTCTCTTTTTATTTTATTTCAGTTTTCACTTTTTTAAAAAAATAGTAATCATTTTTAATGATAGTCACTGATTCAAGTGCATATAATCTTCTACAAATAGTTTAATATTGACTAGATATTAAACTTTACCTACTTTGTATTTCTTTAAATCCTACTTGCAATGAATGTCTAGTTAATCTTCTGGGATAAAGGAAGTAAACTCTTCTAAAACTAATGTATTTTTACCTGAAGTGTTACCTCTCAGAGGGCACAAAATACCTCTTTTTAGCTTATATTGTACAGTGCCTAGAAAGCATTCAAAATCCTGTGTTTAAAAAAGAACTTCTATAACCAATACTTTGCAAGAATTTACAGGGTACATTTTCTCCCTTGTTTTTCTTTCTAAAGAAAAAGCCCCATTATATTTAGCACATGAAGTTTGATTTTTGATGCAATGGACTCATTTTTAACTCAGCAATTTCAGTTTGTTTTACTACAATCCATCCCCCTGCATACTCTTCTTGTTCTATGTATAACTGATACACACTTTCAAAATCAAGCACAAAGTTGGATGATTATATACATTAACAATTATCAATTGCTAGTAATCAATTACTGCCAATGACAATTTGATGCATTACTATTTCCAAGAACAGTATTTGAAGGTCTGTTCTGGTGACTAACTGCTGCTGTATTTCCAGCTGTGTTGAGCCTGTTTCAGAGGCCTCTTCACATTCATTTTAATTTGTCATTTTAATCAATAATATTGAAATCACAGAGAGGAAAAACAGCCAGCTTAGCCAGCTTAGTAATGACTGTAGACCCTTTGTTGATCTGAACTAATTATGTCAATTTCACACATACACACATAACCAGGTTAAATGGAAGCTTCATTCCTTGCCGTGTACACAATAAGTATTTAGACAGTGATACCTCAAGGGAAAAAACCTCCTTTTTCTAATTCTAACTGATTGTGATTTTGTGAGTGTTTACACTTCCTACATGTCCTTTTTATCTTTTGCTTGGTTCCTATTACTTTGGGGACTAAATTTGGATGTGCTCCCAGAATATATACATGCTTCCCTGATTTTATGCCTTATGCCATTTCTCCAGCTGTCTCAAGCAGTGGTCAAATCCTAAAGAGAGTTCTAAAGAGAGAAAGAATTGAGAGAACATCAAGATTGACTAGAAGGTAATGGGTACCTTTTTGAAAGAGGAGCTTCCTTAGAAGCCAAAATATTTCAAATGTTTCTTAAGAAGTTAAGCGTTGATGATTAAATAGAGGCAGTCAATACATATCACTGGTGTAAAAAATTTGGAAGTAAAACCAATGAAATTAGGAGAAAGAAACCAAAGTGTCATACAAGGATATTTCAAAGCTTTAGACACTGGAAAGTAAAAGGTCAGAAACCAATCATGAGGGACAGGTTAATTATTTTGCAGTGTTCATGGTAGTTAAAGGAGGGAGTTCTCAGAGCATGAAAAAGAAAATGGGATTAAGGAAACTTTGGGATCTCTTTTATGACATTTGGACGTGAATACCTCTGAGAATATAAAGAAGGAAAAGAGAATATTATAAAGGTTGAAATATTTCAAATGATAGATATGTAACTGGAAAACTCATGTCAGTCAAACTTGATCTGTTAAGTAAAAGAAACAAAAAAAGTTATATATGGAGGGCAGGGGTATGTATGGAATCTCTGTTCCTTCTTCTCTATTTGGCTGTGAACTGAAAACTGTTCTAAAAGTAGTCTATGAAAAAAAAAACAAACAAAAAACAAAGAAAACACTACCACGAAAACCAAAAACCAAAAAAACAGATGTGAACTCCTTACAATTAGTGGCATGAATGAAGGTCTGAGAAAAACAAATCTTTGAGCAGCAAGTGTCATTAATGTTGTAAGGTATCAGTCCTAGGGCTTAACAAAATAATGCTAAAACAACAATAAAGTAACAGTTGAAGCTAACGCAATATGATTTTACGTTGAGTTCCACTTTTTATTTTCACTTTTATAAATCCAAACAAGACTCAAGAAGGCAGTGTTCTATTTATTTATTTATTCATTCATTCGTACATTTATTCATTTACCTATTTATTTGTGGTCAGGGAATGCACTAAATGGTGAATCAAAGAATTTGGAGTCAAGAGAGAGAGGGTGCCGATCACGGTTGCTAATTATTGAGTACCTACAAACAGCCAAGCGCTGTGATGGCCGCTGCATGTAACTTATCACCAACTTTGAGAACATTCTGGAAGATAAATGCTACTGTGTCCATAACACAGATTATTACTATTATTTTTCATTATTTGGAGAATATAACATTTATTGAATGCTTACTGTCTGGCAACACCAGCTAAGTAAGTCACAAGAATTATCTCATTTAATCCTAGGGACTTGATTGGGGCTCATATGTACTGGGCTCCATAAACTACTTGACACTCATTATCTCCATGTATTTTTATCACAACTCTGTGCAATATCCCACTTCACTTTACAGATGAACTGAAGAACAAAGTTATTATGCAATTTCTCATTCAAGTATAAATCATTTGGTTTTAGAGATTGCACTCTTCAACACTCTGTGACATTCCTTGTATTCAAAGGTTTTTACACTGCATCCTGTGAGGAGTCTGGCTCCACATCAAAATTCTGTGTGATCTCTGAGGCCTGACCACAGGAATGACTGGGCTTTGCCTAGCAGTCCTCGTGGGGTGAAGTTGCCTTCCCCACACCAGAGCTGGTGTCGGTGCACAGCCAGTATATTGCAGTTTTCTGGAGGGAGTTGCAGCCACTCTCATCCTATGACCACAGGATGCAGTCACTTGAATCCACTTTGACACCTTACATTTCCAAAGCAACTGTCCCCCCTCCCATCCCACTGGCCCATGGGTTCATCAGGAGTCTTTTTCTCTAGGCTCCATAGCATCCAGACAATTGCCTTGTCTGAGCTGCACCCACCTGACACTAACCTGGTGTTGTTCTGTGGGAAAAAAAAAATGCAACACTCATTCTTTCATGCACTATTGCAGGAAGGGAATAAAGGCTTGATTGCCACCTTCAGTTTTGTTTGTTTTCCTGATTGACTACCTGGGCATCTACTTGCTCAACATGGTGCTGCCTTTGCTACACATAACAAAGTTCCAGGTGTCTCTGCTTGGAGTTCAATTCAAATGCATTCATTGATGTGTAGTTATTTTCTTATGATGATTGGAAACTCAAATTTATAGCAGTAACTGTCTTTTGTTTTTCATAAGAAAGTTGATTATTTGTTAACACCATTTTTTTGTTGTCTGTTATGACAATCCACTGAAAGACAAGAGGTCAGAAAATTAAGTTCATGAACTCATCCTAGAAAAAGTGCTCCATACCTCATTGCTAAATATCACCACAGTCACCTTTGAAGTACTCCCCTTGGGAAGCTATGCACTGATGCCAGCACCTAGTCCACCCCTCAAAGCAATTTTGGAACTCCTTTTCTGGAATGGCCATCAGAGCTGTTACTGTATTACCCTTGATGTCCTGAATGTCATCAAAATGTCTTCCTTTCAATATTTCCTTTATCTTTGGGTAAAGAAAGAAGTCAGTAGGAGCCAGATCAGGTGAGTTGGGAGGATGTTCCAATACAATTACTTGTTTACTGACTAAAAACTCCCTCACAGACAGTGCCATGTGAGCTGGTGCATTGTTGTGATACAAGGGCCATGAATTGTTGGCGAAAAGTTCTAACTTTTTCACAGAGAATTTTCAGCACTTCCATATAGTAAGCTTGTTTAACAGTTTGTCCAGTTAGAACAAATTCATAGTGAATAATCTCTTTAATATCAAAAAAGGTTAGTGACATCGTTATAAGTTCGTGAACCTAAGTGCCAGACCTAGTACAACTCTCATTTATAGGACCCGTACATCGTTTGTTGTACAATTTTCAGGTGTGATATTCTTGCCATCATTTCTTCTGATTTTCTTTTTTTCTGTAGATGTTAAAATTGAAAGGCAATAGTAAAACCACCAGAGATAAAACTATAACAAGTCATCTCAACTCTCCATACTCTCTTTAATTTATCAGGCTTTCTTGTCATATCTGTCTTAGACTTCGTACTAAGTCAGATAAAGAAGATGGTTTCAAGAGATAAAGGAGGATAACAATTTTCAGATACATTTTCTTCTCCTCACCTTGCCAGAGATCTAGGCATATTATCCACCAGAAGACCTTTATAAAAGTGCTTATGCTTATAAAGTTGAAAATGTTTCAGTTGTCAAAGTCAATCTATTCCATAGAGGAGAGTGCTTTGAAAAAAAGAAGAAAAATAAACTTACGAGTTGCTGCTGTGAGATCTGAAAAATCATGAAGATCATTATTCAGGTCAAGTGTCATTTAAAATTGCTAAGGTCTTGTTGTTTTGCAGCAATAGAATTGATTCAGCATCCTCCTTTAAAACACAGCTCATCCAGGGGGAATGTGTGGCTACAAACTTCTCCTCTTGAGTCCAGGGCTATTCAAGGCCAGAGATTCAGAGACTATCTCTGGGTGCCTCCAAAGATCCTTCGGGAGTTACTTGTGCAAACATCACCAGAACTGTTGCGTTTACAGAATATTACAAGAACCGACCACAAATGAGACTGTTGGAGGTTTTAATCAAAGCTTCTTGCCTGGTTTCTGTCCTTTAAATATGCTATACATACTCTGCTCCCATTCACCTCTCACATACACATACTCTTTACATTCAAAGATGCAATAAAAGGTGACTATATTAAAAATAATATTATAGTGCATGCCTCCCCTACTGAAACACGTTAACTTCACAGTGGACTAATACTCTGTATTTATAAATAACGGATAGTCTTAATACTTTTTTTTTTCAATTTGAAGTAAGACATGTAAACGGAAAAAAATTCTCAAATCTTATATGGAAATATCTGTGTTCTCCTGTGCATATGTGAATAATTTAGCTTTCACATTTATGGACACTATTAAATACTTGATACTAAAGATAAATGTTGATTTAAACAGAACTTTCAAAACCAAGCCCATAAATACAGATCATTGAGTACTAATTTCAGCTTAATAATATTAAAGAGTTTAATAACAAAGATAACACATATGATAAAAAATAAAATAATAAAATCGATAATTTTATAATTAAGCTCAGTACCTTCCATATTTTTAAATGCAACTAAGTATGTGTATTCTTAATGACCGAAGAGAAATGCTACAAGGAAATGTTAAAGAATTTACTGAAAGGTAATTTTAAAATATACAACAATTAAATTTATATGTCAGGATAAATAACAAAAAGGCATAGTGCAAGCAAATCATGTCATTCTTCAATTTAACAAGAGCAGAAACTATGAAAGCAGTAGAAAATACACCAGAAAGAATGATAGGTACTTTGTAGAGTTGCTCAAGGTATTATTTCAAGAAAATGTTGTGCAAACTTTACACTTTACATATCAGCTCACAAGTAAAAACAAAAAGTTAGACTATCCATTATTTGTCCAATGAATAAACAAATAATTCCCAGCATCTACTTCAGAGATGTTCTCTAAGGATAGTAAAAATAACTTAGAACGCATACATGTAAACAAGGTTCTTTTAAAAAGTCTAGGAAAATGCAAAATATACACAACCTGGCTGATGAGGAAACTCAGAGAGTATACTGAGCAACTGAAGAGGAAAGATTAAGAGTTTTGGTGAAAAATCCCACTGAAAGTTTTTGGGACTGTGGCATAGGCTGAGGTGACAGTGACAAGCCCGTTGGAGAAAGTGAATGGAATGTCGGCATTTGTGGGCTTGGTCCTATGGAGAAAGAGGGGCAACCAGAACTCAAGATGTCTGTCCACACACAGTCCCAAGTAGATTTTCAAACTGAAAAGTGGCTCTCTTGTTGAGATTATCAGGACAGTGTGTGCCTTAGGGTTCAGAAGAAGATTCACAAACTCCACCCCCACCCCCAGGAGATCATATCAATACACATGTCACATTATTGTCTGTACATATAGAAAAAGTTTATCATTCCAGAAAGGCAGCTAATCCTTTTAATAAAAGTCTTTTGAACATGATTTTGTACTCACAGAGCTACCTAATGTTGGTGGGTGGTATGAAAGAATGTGACGACAGTGCCAAAATAATTAACTTACATGTTTACACAAAACAATTCTCAGTTTTAAACAGATACATTTATTGCGTAAGCTCTTTGGGAACTTGCATTTCATGTCTTTTTTATTTATTTATTTATTTTTTTAATAACAAGTTAAATAAAATTCATTCTTAGACTTAGGATCTCTGTATTTAAATACACAACTATTACTTTGATATATGTATTATTAAAGATAAAATTTTTCTAACTCAAGAGAACTTTGCCCAACATTTTTGGAAGTGACATTTCAATTTATAGAATAAGACATAGTGATTAAAACCTGACTGAGCAAACTTCATGGGTATTAAATCAGTAGGAATGTTTTTCATTGTATTTGCATATTTACCCATCACCTACTTTACACATTACAGAAGTAAATACCTTGACACAGTTTTAGTCTAACCGATGCTTTTACAAGGATTTAACTACAGAACCAACTTCTACTTATGGTTCTATTTGCTGGTCCTCAAATATTTTCTGTCATAAACTTAGGTCCATTAGGTAGTAATCATAAAGTAGCCTTTGAGCAATGTTCCATAGGTTCTATAGTTTGAGGTGTTCATTTAATTCAGTAAGTAATTATAATATTCTGATCACGTTATACTGTAAAGAAATTGTGGCATATCAACAAAGAATTATACTTTCAGGAATTGCGTGGAAGGAAATTTTTGATGTTTTTTAATCAAAAGGCTCTGGTAGGCATATTAATGTAAGACTGGTGGAGTTTAAGTACTTACTATTTTTTAAAAGCTGAGTTAGTATTGAATACACATATTCTTAGATTTATTCAACAGTATATTTATGGCCAGACTGTCACTACTGTGTCATTTTGTAGGAGTGAGCAAAATTCAACAAGGCAAGCACTCTCCAATTTAAAGGCACTTTAAGAACGTATTTAAATGACAGGAAAAAAATAGTGCACAATCTGTCAGTTAAGTCAAATAAACAACAAAAAAACCAACAAAGTTGAACACGTTTTGGCATTTCTATACAAAATAATTATTCATAAGCTGAAAACTTAATTCTTTAGTACAAAGTCTAAGTATTAAATAGAGATTATCAGAGAACTACTTTTTTGGGGGAGGTGGTGTCTGCTCTTTTATCAATTTTTATTCTCTTTAACTGATCAATTATCTTGTGTGATTTCTTTTCTCTTTACCATTTAATTACCATGGTAACTACACTATGCCAATTGTATACTATTATTTGTTACTGTGTAAGACTGTGCCTGTGAGAGAGGAAATTTTACTATTGATGAGGATGATGATGAAGAAAGAGGAGGAAAACCTGGAAAAAGGAGGACAAGACAGATAATACCTTTCTTTTACTTTTTATCCCCCATGATTTTTGCAATATTTATCTGGCAATCAAGAAGTAACCACCATTACCCGGAGAAATCCAAAACTCCAATTCAAAAATCAGTATGCACTCCTATGTTTATTGCAGAACTTTACACAATAGCCAAGATATGGAAACAACTGAAATGCTCATCGGTAGATGACTGGATTAAGAAGCTGTGGTACATTTATACAATGGAGTATTATGCAGCCATAAAGAACAAAGAAATCTTATCATTTGCAACAACATGGATGGATCTAGAGAACATTATGTTAAGAGAAATAAGTCAGAAAGAGAAAGACAAGTACCATATGATCTCACTTATATGCGGAATCTAAAGAAAAGAATATGTGAATGAACTAATCAGACAGTTTTGAGGGCACAAAGAAAAAACCGAGAGTTGTTAGATGGGTGGGGGCAGGGGGGGGTTGGGGATAAGGGGAAAGGTGAAGGGATTAGGAAGCAGCTGGTAACCACAAGATGGCCTCAGGGTTTTCTGAAAATTAATTTGGGGAACTTATTCAATAATGTCGTAAAGATTTTGTTGGGTATCTGATGGACATGCATCCTATTTGGGAGACCACCTCAGGGATACTGTGGATGCCTGATCATGGCATTGTACATCAGAAGCTAAACATTAATGAATGCCAACTATAATTTTATGTATATAATGTGATGGCTGGGTGTGAGGTCGGAGGGATAATGGATGGGGGGAGGGGGGTTCACAGTGTGAGGGATATAAATGATGAACGTCTAAGTACTACCTTGTCTTGTACACCTGAAACTAATTAAAAAAATAAATAAAATAAAAAAAGAAGTAACCACCATTGTTCCAGTCATCCCTGTGGGTCATTTTGATATATTACACATTTCTATAATAGTAACTTGCATATAATTCTCCCACATTAACTGAATGAGAAATTTTGATCTTGGGCTATCTGTCCTTCCCATCTGACAGAATTTAAGATTACATGTTTCTAGTAAGTGGCGGCACAAAGGGTATAGTGAGGTGTAGGCAGGTTTTCTGAAGAGTAGAAAGTTTATCTGCTGGCATAATACACTGTGTTTGTATCCACTACTTTGCACTTTTTTCCCTACTCTCAATTACAAATTAAACATTAAAAGCAACATAAACAAAAGATGGAATTGACAAAAAGATTGCAAAATAAGAAAAGATTAACTACCATAGGTCAGACTTCTTTCTTGTCTATGTAACATTCACTCACATTCATAGTCTGATTTCATTCTATACTCTCAGACAATTATTCTACTCTTACATTCATGCTGGATGGGAACCTGCATCTTCTTATGTAAACAAACAGAGGTCAGAGAGTGATTCTTTATGCCACTCAGGCTTCCCTCCAATGCAAACACATTTACAGCACTAATAACTAGCACTCACCAGAGAAAGACACAAATGAGGTTTTAAATTTGGGTATTTGTTTACAATGTATAAGAATATTTTTATACACAACAAGTACTTTAAGTCTTCTACTTAAAGCTGCAGTAACATCTATATTAATAAAAACAAGTGGACTAGATAGAGAAGCACTAAAAACACTGTTACTGTGTTTAGAAGACATAAGAATCACTGTATATAGTGAAACACAGCAGCTGTATACATTTCTTATATGGCTGAATGAAACTACAAGGCATAATCAAGAAGTTAAGTGTGACTAAATAAATATCTACTATAATAATCAATCTTCCTCATGTTACTATCAAACAGAAAAACATATAATGAAGAAAATTCTGGGTGAAATTAATAATTTTGATTAATGAGATGAAAAAAAGTGACGGAAAATTCAGCCCAAGTTTTTATTATTGATGTTTTTTATCTGCCTTTTGCTTGGTCTCACAACCATACATCAAGAGATCAGATTGTTTCAACAGTAGTACTAAAACAGAAGAATGCTTTCATTTTTAAAAATTATCTCTCCCAGTAAGATAGTTTCTTGAGCCAATAGTATTAGGTTGGTGCAAAAGTAATTGCGGTTTTGTGATTATTTTTAAGCTTTGAAACCACCACTACTTCTACACAAACCTAATAGTCATTGGCATTGAGAGGAAAAAAAAAAAGCCAATTGACATAGAAACTCAAATTTCTGGTGTTTTGGGGAAGAGAAGTAGGTGTTAATACTTAGGCTCCTACAGTAAAAAAAAAAATCAAGCGGGCAATTAAGTTGTTTGGACTGGTGTACACACACACTGGTACTGCTGTGGCTGCCATGAAATCCATACCATCATCATGCTGCCCTGAGATGCAACTCTACCCTTCTTGTTTTCTCCAGCCTAGGAACAATGGGGAATGATGGCCGTCATATGATGAGCCCAGATATCCAAAGAACTGCTGCTGTCATAACTTAAATATCCAAAAACATCCAAGGTAAGCATACCCAGACCAAGCAGGCTTTTATTCTGAAACCTGGGATAGAGAATTGGGGAGCTGGGCAATGGTGGCTATTTCTGCCTTTGTTTTAAATATTATACTCTCAATTGAATTAGCTATGTCCAATTGAAGAGTGTTTTATCCAGGTGAAACATTCTGATGTCTGGAAAAGTTTTAAATGGGCTAATAATGATTTTGTCTCAAACTGTAATTCCATAACAGCAGAGAAACAGAAAAGTTATAAATATGTTTTGTTAAATAGCACACAAAACTATCTCCCACATCATTCTCCAAAGAAAAGCAGTCAATATTTTTGCATACATATTTTTATGCTATGTGTTGCATGATTCTCTTGTAGTTGCTGAAACAGGAATCAGAGCCCTTCCAAAGGCCACCACATACATCTGGGAAAATAACAGCTGTGGTTTATCTAGGAGTCTGAAATGTGAACTCTGCCTGATAGGGGAACTCTATATTGAATAGATCAAATTAATGATTAACTAAACCAATTATATTACTTTTTGGGGATGACACACAAAGTTGGGAAGGAATAGAAGCAAGGCAGAAAATCAATAGAGATGAGTAGATCCAGCTAAAAATCACTCCTAGAGAAATAAGAGAATCAAGATTTGCATGTTACAAAGAAATGTTATCAGTTCAATAGGTAAAAATCACTCTAGAATAATCATAACTTTCCAAAATTAAGTGCTCACTCTTTGAAATATATACACCCAATAACTTGGATTTCCCAAGTAGAGGGTAGAAAATCCTCAGGGATATTATCCTGGGGGTACCAAAAATATGTACACACATTTTAAGTGATGCTATGTATGTATTACTTTTCAAAGTTGAATTACAGTCACAATGTGTAGTATGACTTTGAGCACATCTTGTAATTGCAGAAGTCAAACATGACTTGTATTCATCTTTTATTATTGGTATATACTGAGTATTACAATTTTAATAGTTTTTATTTTCTTTCTTAAAATGTGTATATGTTTTTTGGCACCCTCTGTATATTATACAGCATGTTACATCACATCATGCATTATAATATTTCACTTGTATTGGGTATGTTATTAGATCATCCACATGGCTTCCCCAAATCTAATATTCTATTAGGCTTTTCTAATAGAATATTAGAATTTCTCTAAAAATCTAAATATTACTCTATTTAGATTTCAGCTAAATAATAAATAAAATGTAGCTTTTTAATGTAATATAGTCTTTAAAAAAATATCAGAACAAAACCTAACAACATCAAAGTTTAATTCAGGTCACACTCTGTCATGTACCGGTACTGCAAGAAGCATTATTGAATAATATGGAATTCCATCTGGTATAAATTCTACATGAGACTGCATTTTTCTAAGACAATTAATCTTTCTAAGGCAATTCATCTTTAGACATCAAGGATATCCTATGAGAAACTGCATTATAAAATATTTAACAATTTGATATATATTATTATTATTATTATTATTTAGGATTCTATCCTTTGTAAATAAAAAAAAGGTTCAAATTAGTTTAATCTTCATAAAAAGAGATAATGCTGAATTTCTTAGTTTATGTAATAAAGTCTAAGGAATTATCAGTAGGCTCAGCAGCAAGTGAGAATTTATAAATTTTCTTCAGTTTCACTAAGCAACAGTGAAAATATAAATAAAATTTGAAATTTGCTTTGGCAAGAGGACATCATGATATGAATTCAAAAAACAGAGGTGATAAATAATCTGTTCCTAGTATAGACAACACAGGGAAATGTAAGATTTCCTTGAGAGATGTTGTATTTGTTGATATTTCATTTAGCTTACCGTGTTTCCCCGAAAATAAGACCTAGCCAGACAATCAGCTCTAATGCGTCTTTTGGAGCAAAAATTAATATAAGACCCAGTCTTATTTTAATATAATATTAAACCCAGTCTTATGTAAGATCGGGTCTTATATCATATCACATCATACCGGGTCTTATATAACATAATTATATTAATTAATTTAAATTAATTTTTGCTCCAAAAGATGTATAAGAGCTGATGGTGCAGGTAGGTCTTATTTTCTGGGAAACGTGGTAAATAAAAAGAACACACAATTTTGTTTTTAAAATTATTACATAAGGGAATTTTATATGTGAAATGTATATATCATTATGTTAAACTTATACAAATTGATATGCTTCACTTCCTTTGATAATTATTTCAGCTGCAAAGCAAATACTCTGAACTTAAATCCTTCTTTGTTTTATTTTATTTTATATTAAAAAAAAATCCTGGTATTGAAAGCAGCTTTAATATACAGCTGTGAATTTAGACCAATGCTTTCTTGCAACTATACTGAAGGAATTAAATGATAACGGTTACATCGGTAAAACAAATGCTGCGGAGAAGCAAAAACCCCATTTCTATACAGCAGTTTTTTATTCCTTGCTTACTCTTTGAGAAAAAAAAAGGTAAGTTTTACAAGATAAATGTGAATGAATGTTTATAGAAGTTATATATTTCAGAATGTTCTATGTAAAACTATAAAAAACACTTTTTAAGAGGACTAGAGAAACAACTATATATGAATGAAGAAACTATGCGGTTAATGCCGAGATTGAATTATTTTATTTTATTAAAATGAGAATTAGGTTGCAGTGTGACATTGGATCCCAGAGGATGGATTTAGAAGTGGTCAAACAAATAACATTAGAGAGTCTGGGCTAGTCAAACTGATATAAGACAACATAGGCTGAACTGCATCCGACTACGTAAGCAGTGCAAGGAGGGACAAATATAGAAGTAAAAGGTGACTGCATTCACTGATCAGGAGTGAGGCTATTACTTTTCTGAGCAAAAGAGGAAACTAAGGCTGGAATGTGAGGACAAAGGCCCATGACAGGGAGACCCAAGATATGTCAGGTAAAGATTAGATATTTAGTATTGTGGTCTAAAAAATGCTAGAGGATTAATCTTATAGGGCCTTTTATTTTCTTTAAAAACTTTCCTTACTAGTTATCAGAAGGTGTATCAAAGTTTTAATAAAAATAATGATCATTAGAAAAAAAAATGATACTACAATAGGATAAATGATTTAAGTTTATACAATGAATTATTAAAAGCAATCAAATATAATTTGATAGAAAAATGAGCAAAAAAGAAGTCATTAGTTGATTTGCAGTTAATCTCAAAATTATTTCCTGAAGAAGAAAGTGTATGCAAATTTAACTAGCGTGACATATTCAGTGTATTCAGAGATCTGGGAAGGACCATTTTCCCCAAGGACAATTGCTCACCACTAGTATCCCCTAGGCTTCCTGTACAATTTCATGTGAACTTTAATTAGATCCCATTTCTGCTAGGGAACCACTTTTTAAAAAATTTCTCTGGGGTTGTGTCTGAATAAAGAATTTGATAAAATTAAACAGGAGTTACAGGGGAAAGAGTATGTAGGGGTACTAATGAGATTTTTTAAGAAATGCTGTGGGATATATCAATTTAGTAGTTAAATTATTGATGAAAAAGATTTCACTAATCAAAAATCAGATTTAAGTGTATTTTCAAAGTTCAATTGTGTTCAGTCAATTTGCCTTTTAATTAAAAATAAACAAATGATCTTAGACTTCTGTGGTCTTACATGGAAACCAATTATTAATAAAATGTAATTCACTATGGCTTTCCAAAGGTGTAGATGTTTTGTATGTGTCTTTATTCATATAAGTAAACTAATAAATATGGAGCTAAAAGGGGTTTTGGCACTTACACTCTGAAGTGATTCTCAGTAATGTATGTATACAGAAGTTATTAGTAGATATTGCAGAAGTATCTTTGAAAAAATCCTTATCAGTATACAAGAAAGATGAGATTAGTTAACATTATACATGTCTTCTATAATTTGTTTTTTCATTTTATTTTACTTATATTTAATACCATCTAGTGAGCATTATATTCATTTTTTCTATCTTAACACATTAATTTAACATTGAATGTTTACTGGGTGAGGCATTTTATATGCTCCTATTTTTTTTTAGAATGGTTGAAGTTGAAAATGTATGTAGTTAATTCTCTATTCTTGTAAGCAAAAATGTCCATATACGAGACACCATTTTTCTATAAAAGACTTTTTCCTGGTGACTTTGTATAATTCACTTAGGCTCTCTAAACTTCTATTTTCTTAAACGTAATATGGTGAACACATTATTAGGCCACAAGGCTATAGTGTAATTAGAATTAAATGAAACAACTCTTTAGTTAACATTACTGTCCTACTTTTATTGTGAGAGATTCTTCTATTCAGTTTCTTGTTCCAACTTGTGAGTTTCATTTATTTTACTTAAATCACTGAACTCTGACCCTTTTTTATCCTACTCCACTAAAATTGGTCTTTTTCTTAACCTACCGTCCTACTCACTCTTTCCTTTAAGACCCTGTTTAAGAATCTCAGTATTATAAAGATTACTCTCTTTTCCAATGATCAGAAATCTTGTCAACAAAGCATGTACTTTTAATATTTCTGCATATATTTAATTATAAAATGAAAGGGTGAATTACTGTAAATAATAGGCTGTGTTATATTTAAAAAAAATATTTGCCTAGCACTTGTTAAAGTCTCATTTCTTATTTCTGATTTTTAAATATTTAATTTGTATATTTTTCAATGATGGAAAAGATAACTCAAAATATATCTAAATGAAAAAAATCATATCAGCAGCTATTCATATTTTATCTTGATAATAACTTTCAAATCACACTCACCATTTAAGATTTATTTTAGTTCAAATTCCACAGGAATTAATTTATTTTATTGTATTTCATCAAAAATGAATACACATATTTTTGTTACAAACCAGTTATTCTTTCAAATAAATCACAATGTTTTCCATATTTGTGTTATTTGCCAATGGCTTTGTAACGTACTTGTAGTTTTGGGAAGAATTTTTAATGTTAGGAACTTCTGTTTCCAAGGTTTTGGCTGTTTTTTAACTGTGCAGATACAAGATTTTTTTTTTTTTTTCTGAATGGATGGTGTACATATGTCTTTTCAAAGACTAAGTATAACAAAGGAAATATTTCTAAGTATCTGTTTTCTAAACACTATTTATCTAGCACAAACTTTTTTACAAGAGTATTTATTTTCTGACTGTTAAAATATTCCATTTTTCACAGCTGTACAGATTAAATGCGTGTTTTTTTCAAGAGCTGAAGGATACTATATTGTTGATAATATATACCTTATTAGTGTGTATCAGAATAGTAATAATAGGCCAATAAATTGGGATCTCTTTTGCTTTTCAGAAAGGAGCATGCGTTATCTATCTTTAAGTTCTATACCTCATTTACTCTTTCCCCTTTTATAACTATAAATGTCTGTGTGGAAAATAATTGTTTCTTTGATAATCCTTACCTTTTAGCAAATTATTGTACATATTTAAATTTTAAAGGTCTTGACTTTATACAATTAGGCACATCGATGACATTTATTCAATTCTTGTAGCAACTTCTTTGAGCAATACCATAACTAACATTATCGATGATGCAATAAAAGAATTTCAAATGTAATATTCTCATAAATATAGTGGACATAAACCCATATTTCAAGTAGAGTCCTACATAATAGTTTTCTGAAGTTTTTAAACAACTTAGTTTTTTATCTGATTAAGTTGCAATTTTTTTCAACTGAAAATTTAAATGACTGTCAGTGTTGTCACTTTCTTATTGTTTGTTTATGTTTGCATAATTGGTGTTATCTCAACCTGAATTTAAGTGTTTACATAATGTGAAACTAAACTTTTTCAGCATACATAACCTCTTATAACATATGGCCACCTAATATATGGAGTAAAAAAGATAACAGTTATGGTCCATATGCTGAATATTAGCAAAGTTTAATTTTCTTTCTTTGATAAAATGATTATGAATAACAGATATATTATTTTCCTCCTTCCTCCCAGATCATATATTCTGTTATGCATTCACCTCTCTTTGAAGATCACAAATCTAGAACAGAAATTTGGGTGTTTTTTTTGTTGTTGTTGTTTGTTTGTTTTATTTTTTAATTTAATTTATTTATTTGCTTTATTTACTTTATTTATTTATTTTATGTTTGTTTTATTTTTTGACCATGTAACAAAATTAACTCAAAATGGTTCAAAGACCTAAACATAAGACCTGACACAATAAACAGCATAGAAGAAAACATAGGTACCAAACTTATGGACCGTGGGTTCAAAGAACATTTTATAAATTTGACTCCAAATGAAAGGGAAAGAAAAGCTAAAATAAATGAATGGGACTATATCAAACTAAACAAACTAAAAAGCTTCTGCACAGCAAAAGAAAACCATCGACAAAATAAAGAGGCAACCACGCAAATGGAAGAAAATTTTTGCAAACAGTGCCTCCAGTAAGGGGCTAATATCCAAAATATATAAGAAACTCATACAACTCAACAACAACAACAAAAAAAAAACAAGCAATCCAATTAAAAAGTGGTCAGAAGACCTGAAATTTGGATGAATTTTAAAATTAACGGTAATTTTCTCAAAATATAATAGTTTTTGCTAGGGACAAGTCAAAATATAGTATGGAAATATATATACAGAAAGCGCTTGTTATTACAAAGAAAAACAAAGCATGAATGTGTATATTTATGTAGCACACAGCATAACATGGGTGCTTGTAAATGTTGGGTGATGGTAACAATAACTGTCAATTTCATAACATACTTTCTAAATTAACACCATTTTAACCCATCTTCTTTTCAAATACTGTTTTCAACCTCTCAGGAGAGGAAAAAAGTAAATGTGTAAGTTTTATTTAAGTCTTTAGGGAAATGTCAATTGGATGTTCAATGTTTCCTTGATGACCTGAATTTAATTAATTAATTAGTTAATTAATTTAGATTTTTATTAAAATATATTTAAAATACAATATTGTGTTAATTTGAGGTATACATCACAGTTTGTCAACAGTACCTACCTGACACTATACCTAGTTATTACTATGTTACTAATTATATTCCTTATGCTGAAGAAGTGATCACCATGATAAATAAATCCAGCAACCATCTGATACCGTATAAGGCTATCACGACATTATTGGCTATATTCCCCCTACTGTACATTACATCTCCAAGACTTATTTGTTTTATATCTGGAACTTTGAATCTCTTATTCCCCTTTCTTTCCCCTCTTTTTAAATTTTTCATTACAGTTGACATTAAATATTATTTTATATTAAATTCAGGTGTACAGCATAGTGGTTAGACATTTATGTAACTTATGAAGTGATCCCCCTGACTAGTACTCATCTGGCACCATACATAGTAATTATATTACTGACTATATTCCCTATGATTTATTTTACCTTCCATGACTATTTTATAACTACCAGTTTGTATTTCTTAATCCCTTCACCTTTTTTACCCTGCCCCCAACCCATGATGATTTATATTTATTATAATTGTATTCCTGTTTTAATAATGTTGAGAAGAGTAAAATTAAAAGTGGGCATGTACTTATAGTCTCTTATAGTAGGCATGTACTTCTAGAATCTTTAAAGATACGATGATCTGTATTGTAAGAAAAGGGAATTGATTTTTCCAAAAGAACACTGTAGTAGAAATAATACTGAATGAATTTTGTGTTTACAATTAAAAAATTGTGGTGTTCCTCTGGTACATTCGGTTCTTGGTGTAGTGGCAGCTTTCTGATCTTATCATTTTTCTTTTTTTTTTCCTGTTTTTTTTTTTTTTTTTTTTTTTTTTACAACTCACTGTATTGTCCAGCCCATTTCCCACCTGGGCACCTGGACACAATGTAGTAGATGATGTTACATTCCTGTGAACACACGTTGCTTTAATTTGACATAATTATTCTTGATTACATTTTGTTTGAGTCCCCTGGTACGGAACTGATAATGAGAGCTAACATTTTATTATGTTCAGTACTGTTTTTTTTTGTGTTTGTTTGTTTGTTTTTATAGTGCTCTCTGTTTTAGATTTGCTATATGATTTTCTTCTGTTGTACAAATTGTATTCCCATAAGGAATTACTGTTTATCTTTGTATAACTATAGCTCATCCCTAATCCCTCTCGACATCATACCTGCCTTCAGAATGTGGAGATAATTTTTATCTAATGATGGAGCCACCTCAAAGCTTAAAAGAAATTTTGCGGATCTACACTTCTATTATTGCCAGTGAAGTAACAAAGGCATCTTGAAAAATTTTCTGGACAATGAGAATATTGTTGACATCTTTTAATGGTAAAATTTCAATTATCACACATTTCTTTAAGTAATGAATGTTATATATTCATTCAGCCAATTTATACACATGCATACATACATACACACATACATACATACTTGTTGGCTGGCTTAGATAAAAATAATAAAGTTTAGGGAACTTTATAAGACTTAAATAGGATAATAAATATGTAGGGAAGTAGAACAATTTCTGAGACATATAATATACAATGTTACCAGTTATGAATTTAATGGTCTGTTTATATTCACACATTTTTTGATCTAAACAATAGCATTATATGTAGCACATTGGAAAGAAATTACATATTCCGTAAATTAATACCATCTTAACTCACCTGAACCCCATGAACCTAATGATTGTATAATTTTTAACTAATAAAATTGAATTTTAGATACTGAGCTTGTTACCTTGTTTCCAAACATTTTGCATATGAGAATGGGAGAGTATTTTCATTTTCCAATAATATTCCAAGGTGTAAAATTATATTTCTTTTAGTGTGCTTTTTAATAAATACAATTTTATTCTAAACTTAAACATCAGAAGGAAGAATTATATGACTGACAGATTGTGGTTTAACAAAGCATGCTATTCAATATTAATCAGCAGAAGGCCTTTTTATTCTTTGAGTCTAATTGTATCATTCCTGTGTAACTTTCATTTAGTGTAAATTTGTTTTCAACTCATATAGCTAAATTCTCTCATTATACTTTATGATACTTCTTTGAGTATTTTTGACATAGAACTGATAGAAAAAATAATATTTTAGTTCATAGAGTGTTTGATTTTATCCCGATTATCTTGATTCTTTTGTGTTATGTTTATTATGGGGAATCTAGGCTGTAAATGAGTGAATATGAGAGAATGAATTCAATTGAACAATACTTTGAGGCATTTGGTGTGAATATAAAAATAATTGGTATCAGTAAATTCAAAAAGGAGCATAAGTATCTAGGAAAACTTAAGAGAAAATGTATCATTGTAAGAGAACTGCAAAGCAGATGATGTAAAGGAGAGAGAATTGTCATGAGTCTTAGTTGGAGTGAAGTGGCAAGAAGTGGCAACTGAGTGTGGTTTGTTTATAAGGTATGATGGAGCAAAGATTAATTCCATGGGAGACAGTGAGTGGACAGACTTTGAAAATTGTACATGTCGATATGGTAAAATGCCACATTTATATAGTATTTCACACTTCTACATAATTTGAAAATTGAATCCAGTGCTTGGACTTAGGGAGTTATTAGCAATCATTCTCCCTATTTTATAACTAGGAAAATTGAGATTCATAGATGGTGAGACTTTTCAAGATCACTCTGCTTGAATTGTCTAAGATGAAAGTACAACACAACCCTAGATTTTCAGGACTAATGCAATGTTCTTTCCATCTTAGCCCACTGCCTCCTTGAAAAACTAAATCTTCTGTCCTTGTGTTCACATTGGATTGTCAGTGGGAGTGTGGACTCCTAGTCATTTTATAATCTCCGGTGTGTGAAATAATTCCGGGGCTAATATGAAGAAAATCAAGGAAATTAATGGCCAATTTTCTCAGTGTGGCATACTGTAAATAATTTCTTAAAGTAGATTAATGTATATAATTTATACTTATACTGAAACTTCAAGAAAAGAAAGAAAATGCAGCTTTAGCAGCCGGAGCAATTTTTTATTCCTTTCTACTTCTCTTTTTTATATGTCATCTTACCTTGAAAATCAATAAAAAGGATTCTCTTTTAAATCCATTTATGTTCAGATTCAACTCTGAATTCAACAAGTGCTTCAAAAAGACAAACTAACCTAGTTTTCTAGACCCCATGAATTTGCTCTGCTGGATATAGATGCCATTTTAGATTCTTGTATTTCCCAAACCTTATTTCTGAACATAGTTTCTCTTTTTAATACAATCTCCATCTTTCTTCTCTTATCCTTGCTGACATTTCATTTCAATCAGGGTTCAGACCTTGTCTTCAATCTTTTTGAATCAACTTTTGATGGATATAGGTGGTTTGTTAACAGCATTGGCACCTATTAGGAGCAGAGGTGTCTGTCAGTCTTTGATTTCCCCCTTACAGGTCACTGTGTATCTTATTCCTGTCTATTTTAGAGACTTCAGTGAATTTTTAAAATATATTTAAAAGCCAATTTACCATTTTGAAAAGTTAGAGTTTTCTTTTGTTGTTGTTGTTTCCCTTATATTCAAGGACATAATGTTACACTTTGATGAAAGTTTTCCTTCTTTATTATCTACAGGCATCATCAGAGAAATGAAGAAGAATGGTCCCAGTGTGTAAGCTATATTCAGGAGGTGTATTTTTGGAAGTGCATTATTCTTTAAGTTCAATAATGTAACTGCTAATAAATAAATGCTTTTTAACAACTGTTTTTAAAAGACAAAATAATGTATTAAAAATGACAGGGTTTAATATGGTGTATTGTCTCTGACATTATGGAATAGATAAATTAATGAATTGTAGCTCTTTCTTAATTAAAAAAATAGCTGAAACCTTAATTTAATGACCATGTTATTTTTGTTTTTTTCATTTTTAGAAGAAATAACAAAATAATAAATCTCAGAAATTTAAGAATAAATTTCAGAAACATATTACTCTGGAAAATTTATGTACAAATATAAAACATAATCACATAATAAAGGTTGGGCTAGTTAACATGAAGAATAAATTCTGATGGATCTGGTCAAGGTGACAGAGTAGGTAAATGCTGTGCTCACCTGCCCTCACAACCACATCAAAATTACAACTAAACTACAAAACAACTATCATTGAGAATCTCTGAAATCTAGTTGAACTGAAGCCTTACAACTAAAGACATACAGAATAAGTCACTTTGAGACTGGTAGGAGGGGTAGAGACATGGAACAGGCTGGTCCCACACATCCATGAAACGGTTAAAAATTGGGAGGTATAACTCAGATGTAAAGGTACCTTCCTCCATTCCCCAGAGGACTGAGAGGTCTCACCCCCATACTTGGCTCCCCAGCCCCGGGATTCAGTGCTGGGAAGAGAAGTTCCCATAATTTCTAGCTGCAAAAAACAATGGAGATTGTGGCTGAGTGATACAAGGGTGGCTGCGGGAGACAGGTAACTGCATTCCCAGGCACACCTTTTACAGGTCTTGCACTGATGGACTCACTCTGAGCTCTGGCACTAGAGTAGCAGATTGAAAGGTGCCTGGGATAAACAGGAGGAACTGAACTGTCTGGTCTCGGGGCGAGGGCTGGACGGCCAGCTTGCTCCCTGTCAAGGCGTTGGAAGAACTCATTGTTTCTTTGTTGAGCTCTCCCCCTACTGGCCTTCAGATGTAGGCAGACATCATATCTGAGTCTCCATCAAACTGAATAACACCATTCATGTCCCTGATTCCCTGAGACCCTGCCCCACCCTGGGGACACCCAAGACACTGCCAGTGGTTTTCCAGTATCTTGGCTCATGCAACAGACTTTCTTAAAATCTCTCAAAGGTTTATAAAACACAAACAAGCAGCATTTGGCTTTAGCATGTCTTGTTCCTCTTGCTAAGCAGCCCTAAACCTGGCACTAGGCACAACTTGCTTTGGTTCACACTTAGCCTCTCAAAGCACCTCGAAGCACAGTGTGGGCAGTGGCCATCTACAGATTGTTTTGTGGCTCAAGCCAGGTGACCCTGACCAGGGCACAGACTGTGGCTAAACTTGGTCTACTGTGGGGCCGAACCAGGAGGCCCTGGATCTGGTATGCCCAGTGGCCAGCTTCAGACCCATCTGGAACATCACCCCCCTCCACCAGCTATGTCCAGGTATAACATCCCCAAAGGACAGAGTGAGCAAGCACCAAATCCCTGCAAAGTGAATCCTGCACCATAGGGTCAGCACCTGCACAGGAGCTCCTCCATTATAGACACGACCAGTCCTCACAAACAATCAGCCTGAAGGTCATCCTTCCCATTGACATGCAAACAGCAACCGAATCTCAACTGGAAGGCACACACAGCCTACACAAGGAACACACCTGGGGCACCCAGTTCAGGTCACCATGGAGACTGCACCACTGGGACCCATCGATTGACCCCTGTGTATAAGGTCAATCTATTGAGACTGGGAGACTTAGCAGCCAATATAGTCAATAATATTTAGCAACTATGGTGTCAGATGGGTACTAGATTTTGGGGGGTAACAGATGGGAGGAGGGTCAGGGAACAGAATGTAAAGGGTGAAGGCATTAAGAAGTACAAATTGGTAGTCACAAAACAGTCCCAGGGATGTAAAGTAAAGCATAAGAAATATAGCCAACAATATGGTAATTACTATATATAATGTCATTTGGGTACTAGACTAGTCAGGGGATCACTTCTTAAATTATACAAATGTCTAACTACTATGCTGTGCACCTGAAATAAATATAATATTGAATATCAATTGTAATTATTTTTTCAAATGGGGAGTGGAGATGAATAGTAATAAGAGGTTCAATTTCCAGGTATAAAGCAAACAAATCACGGGGATGTAATGTACAGCATAGGGAATACAGTCAATATGGTGATAGCATGGTATGGTGTCACATGGTTGCTGGATTTATCATAGTGATCACTTTTTTAGGTCTATAAATGTTGAGTAACTATTATGTACACCGTAAACTAGCATAGTATTGTATGTTAGCTATATTTTAATAACACTATTTAAAGAAAGAAAATACATCATATTTTAAAAACTCCTTGTAAGGTACTAAACGAGAAATTGGTATAATAAAAAATAATATAAGCACAAAATAAGACAATGTTTTTTGCTCTAGCATTTTACCTGTTTTGGGGTTAATCAATGTATGACAACATTTTGAAGGAACTGCAGATGCACATTTCAATAAACTTAATATTTTCTATTTAAAACATTACATAATGCTAAAAGTATGCAATTAAGTGTATGTTATCTTAAGACTTTCAAAAGTATTATCGATTATTAATAAACACAGTAAGCAACAACCAAAAAAGAATAAGCCTTACATTGAAAGATAACAAACTGTGATCACAGACTGGGGTTCACAAGTCTCTGTTTAGAAATTAAAACAAAAAAAAAAGAGAATTAAGAAACTAAAAGGCAAATGTTTAGAGAAATTTTGTTGATGGTGATGGAGGTATGTAATTTTGGGAGTGGTGAAATGACAAGATTGTCTGGATTAAAGCAGATGATATGTATTCTGTCATAATTTGAAAGAACATTCAGAGGTTGGTAAAATCTGATTAATGTGAAATATAAGCAAGTACAGCTTGCTCATTAGCCAACATAGAACTGGAGTTAGTCTTATTTTTAAATATAATCACTAATTACTAAAATCCAGAAAAATACACACACACACACACACACACACACACAGTGCAAAAAAAAAAGTATACACATTTTAAATAAGAAAACAGTATTAAAATTGTAATAATATATAGCAATAACAAAAGATGAATACAAGTCATGTTTGACTTCTGCAGTTACAAGAGGTACTCAAAAGTGGTTACCATCAGTGTGATTTTAACAGTTTTTTTCTTTCTTAAAATGTGTATAATTTTTGGCTTTCTTTGTATATCTATATCTATATATCTATATATCTATATCTATGTGTAATATTTATCTATAGATAGATATTTGTATATCTATATCTATCTGTAATATCTATCTAATATATCTATAATATATAGATATACTATATAATATATAGATATATATATAATATATAGATATACTATATAATATAGTATATATTATAGATAATAGAAATTGAAATTTACTTCAGCTCATATATATGAGAATTGGACATTGTACTAGAAATTCTCATATATATGAGCTGAAGTAAGATTTCAATTTCTATTCTCTACATTTTGGTATTACTTAAAGTTTACATAGTAAATTTTCATTATTTTAGTACTTTTTAATTAAAAATATAAAAGTATTTTTATAACTGAAATTTAAAGAAGTATTTTTTCATATATCCCACACTATGACATTAGCATATTTCAGATAACTTAAATCATAAATGACATCTCAACATTATGGCTTTTGGTTGCATGAAATCCATTTTTGTTTTACTTCCCAAAGTTTCTAAATCTAATTTTAAATTGTTAATATATGTTTCCAAAAAAAATTGTAAGATAGAATAAAATAAATAATTTATACATTGACAAAGCAGAATAAAAAATATCATTTTACTACATGATTCTGATCTCTCAAGTAATTTCAGGAAATGGGAATCAAGTTAATCAAATTGAACTCTCTTGTTCTGGTGACAAACTGTCCAAGAACATTCCTCATATTTCTCATCAGGACTGTGGCAAGTCAAAAAAAGCGTGTAGTGCTTCTTTAGTGAAGAACTTTATGTTTTCTTCTATTCTCAACAACAAAATGGTGGTTTATTAAAAGGCAAACTGGAAGTGTTACTATGAAAAGAGAGGGAAGGTAGAGTGCTCTGGAGAAAAAAGGACTTGTGTCCCAATCACATTTTTTTCCTAGCGCAAATTTATGTCTTTACTTATTTTTGGCACATAACATTATCCACTAACTTTTGTTGCTATGAGTGCAGCAGGTGTGCAGATAGATACCGGGAATAATTTGAGACACAGTTTGGGAAGAACAGGCTTCTGCTCTGAGCCATACTCACACCGGGTAAGGACTTCAGCGGAGATAACAATGACTGCACAGGGCTTTTTTTTCTTGGCAAAAACTGTTATTTGGCATGGAAGATGCAATTTCAATATGCTGGTTGATGACTACAATAGAGATACATACTTATTACAGAGGTGAGCTTTATCCACCTCTGGATAAAGGTGGATAAAGATTTTCAGAAGCCTCATTATAGCTTTCTTAATAGACACATTTGTTCAGGAAGTTGTGACCTCTCACATTGGCACTGGATATTCTCAGTTATCTTCGTTGGAATCAGTGTGAAAGTGTGAGAGTATAGATAATTAAAAAAATAATAATTGATACAATGTTAGTCACTCAATTTTCTGTTATGGTCCTGAGTTTTAACACATGAAAATGAAGGTATTTTATCGTTGTTTTCCCGTGATCTATCTCAATTTTAACTGCTCTTCAGCATTAGTTTTATGATACACTATAAACAACTTTAGGAAAGGTATATTAAAAAAGAAAACAATCAACTGTCTCGGTTTTTTGGAGCATTTAAAGAGGTAAAAGTACATGAAAAATATACACTAAAAGCTTTCTTCATAGTTAAGGCTTTCGAAAGTCAGTGTTTTAGGCTCAGAATCTCAAAGGGCAGCCCAACCACAAAAGTACGGAAGCTGTGAATATTGAAAAATTCATATATGAAACAATTAAAATGGCTTAATCTTCTATCTCCACTGTTACAATAAAATCATTCTTTTCAAAATCATCAAATCTGCAGCTTCTCAATTCCACGGTTTCATTCTTAGATTTCTTCTTAACTTTTCACCCAAAGCAACTTGACTAGAAAGAGTTCATCCCTCCTTTCTGAAGAGCTAATCAATGCAAGCTATTTGTACAAATATAGAGAGTGTCAAAACTTGGAGGAACTATATGCAATGGGATATGTTTCCTTTTTTCTTTCCTTCATTTCTCTCACAGCTTTCTCCTGAGGGTGTAGTCATGGAACTGCATGACAGAACAATGCTGTGGTAAATAAAATTTTAAACAATCTGAACTTCCTGACCAGAAGGATCAGTAAATGTATCCCTGGAGGACAAGAGAGTATGGGGGAAATCTCAGAGAAGAGAAATCTGAACAAGGAGATTCCCTGGTTTTGTACATGTTCCCTAAAAAGCCTAAGAGTCAGCCCTGAGCTGTGTATTTGACAGACAGACGTAAAAAAGAAAAAGGCTTTAGGATTGAACTAAGATTTAAACCACCACCCAAGCCTTTGACAAAATTCCTGACTGGAGAATGCATTGGACAGAACAAAAACATAACAAGGGCTTGATAGAAACCACTTCTCACAGAAGGCAAAACAGAATTTGTGATCTGAAGATATACTGATTGAGTGTCTGATAAAACAGGTGAAGAAACAAAAACAAAACAAAATCAACATTTTTTACAAGATTATGACAAGATCCAGATTCCACACAATTTAAAAGTTAAAATGTCAGGATTCTTTCAAAATTTCCTGCCATACAAAGAACCAGGAAAATGTGACCAATTTTGAGGGGAAAAAAAACAATCAAAAGATATCAATCCTCAGATGACTCAGATTTGGAATTAGATTTAACAGTAGCTACAACTATGCCACATGAATTAAAGGTAAATACAAGTGAAATTAAGGCAACAATATACGTATGTTTCCAGCATATATATAGAAACTATAAGAAAAACAAATGGAGCTTCCTGAAGAAATTAAAACTAGAACTACCATATGATCCAATAATTTCACTTCTTTTTTCATTTTAATTTTCCATGATTACAAATCACAAATGCTAGTAAACATTTATTTTTTTGGCTTATTTTCTAGATAAACTTTAGACTAATCTTCCCAGGTTTTGTCACACTAAACAACTTTCATTCAATTTTTTATTATAATTACATTAAACTTAGGAATGTGTTCAGAAATAATGGACAAATTTACTATAATAACCAATTTCAAGTTCTCATTCAGCGAATTTTCTACTGTATGCCTAGAAGAGTCTGCATATTTGTGCCTGCTCTAGTGTGTGCATTGCATTTTTTTATTCACACATGCCATCCTACTCCAATTCTAGAAATAATTCACAATAGATAAATACTTTCAACAAAGATGAAATAAAGTATTTTAAAAGTCGAAATTATAAAAGTTACAAGTTTCAAACTAAAGTACCACATGTACAATGCATCATGTCTTTTATGATACTCAACATTTCCTAATATGAAGCAGTATAATAGAGTCATTGAAGGTTCAGGTCCTAGGTTATTCAAGTAAATTTTAAACCCACCTCTGCTACTCATTATTCTGTAACTTTTAGCAAAGTATTTAAATTCTCTAAGACTTTTTTCTGATTTACAACATAGGAATAATAAAAGTAATGAGACTATTGTTATGGTACCACAAGTCTTGTCAAAGGATTAAATGAAATCAATAATGTAAAATGTTAGAGAAGGGATAATCAATAGAATTTAGCAATTAATATTATTACTGGGTTATTTCTCTAAATATTTCCCTTCGTCTCTGCATTTTCTATTGGAACGTGAACCTCCATCTACCCTTTCAGATATGGTCACTTAATCCTACTTGATAATTATAAAGCTCTTTACTCCTTGGAGTGAAGCTATCTTGGAATTGGGCTTTTATTTTTCTGACTCAGTCAGAGATATCCTTGAATAAAACTAATGCAGTAAGGTCTTGGACATTTCCTAGAGAGGGATTACAATTTACACATTTTGTCTGAAAATTCATATTGGGAATTATGTTATACAACATGATTTAAATTGTTCAGAAGATTAAAATATATCAGTTTTCAGGGAAAACCTAAGTATTGTTGTGGCTGAGACCAAATTTGTGTGCATGTGTGTGATAATGTAGAAGATAGTGCATAACTTGGCAATTATATCTTCAATGACATCCATTCATTCTGAAGCACAGCAACAGGTTTCTTAAAACTGCTTCCTAAAATTTCCATCTATGCAGACTGATATGATGACAGTACAAAGATCAGTAAAAGTAATTCTAAAAGAACTGTAAAACATGTAGCTCAAGTACTTAGTTTCTTGATGATATATCTTAATTCAGAGTAGTTTTGCTTTAATTTCCATGTAGTTTCCAACATTTTTTTGCTGAAGTTATTTCTTGATATTTTATGTGTATTTTTTAAAAATTTAAGTATTATTGATAGCTGCTGGTGTACAACAGAATAATTAGATATTTGTACACACTGTGAAATGACTATCACAATAAGTCTAGTTACCATCTATCACCATATAAAATTACAATTTTTTTTCTAGTGATGAGAACTTTTAAGATTTATTCTCTTATTAACTCTCAAATATGCAATACACTAATATTGACTATATTTATTATGCTGTAAATTACATTCCCATGATTTAATTATTTTATAACTGGATGTTTGTACCTCTTGACTCCATTCTCCCATTGTGCCCACTGTCCAACCATCGTCCACTATGGCGACCACCAGTTTCTGCTGTGTATCTATTAATTTTGCTTCATTTGTTTATTTCTTTTGTCCTTTAGATTCCACATATGAGTGAAATCATATGGTATTTACCTTTCTCTGAGCTAGGTTTTCAAAGATGAGTAAGAGTGTTTTAGGCAGACAGAAAGGTAAACCTTTTAGCATACAGTGGCATTTTACTTAACCATCTGGAAAAAATACCTATAGATTTTTCTTGGAATATGCAAGAATGATATGAAGTTAGTGATATGACCCAGAAAGTAGCTGTAAAATTTGGCATGCACCTTGAAAACAGAGAAACACGATGAAGGTGCGTGTAGTCCAGCTACATGTCATGAAAATTAACCCCTGAAAAGATTTCATGGAAATATATTATTTAGATGCTCAATATTAGCTAACAATTTTTTAAAAATGTTACTTAAGTACAATATTCTATAGAAACATGTACATATCATTATTGTAAAACCTGATAAATTTTTACTAACTAAACACACTCATGTAACCAGCACTCAAATCAAGAAACAGCTCATTATCAGCATTTCTGAAACACATCAGGAATCTTTGTCATTTTACCTTAAAGCCACAATGCCATTCCTTATGTGTATTGTTTTTCAGGATTTTAATATAGGTTGGTTTCACATTCATATTTTAGTTTATTAAAGAAAATCACACAGCATAGAAAATCAGACAAGATAGAAATCAGACAAGAATATAGAGAGACATACAGTTTATGTCTTTATATATTGTTGCTTGTAGCTTCTTTCATAAAACTTTTTTTTAAAACATTTCAACCTTTATTTACTTTAAGTGTGGTTTTGCAGGACCCATCAACTCCAAGTCAAATAGTTATTTTAATATAGTTGTTGAGGGCGCAGCTCACACTGGCCCATGTGGGGATCGAACTGGTAACCCTGGTGTTACCACCATTGTGTTCTAGCCAACTGAGCTAACCAGCTGCCCCAAACATTTGGTTTTTGAAATTAATCCGTATTATTAAGTTTAGTAGCAGATGGTTTATTCTCACTGTTGCGTAGTATTTCCTTCTATAATTTATTCATCATTTCCATTCTTAATAAGAATTTATGTAGTTTTAAGCTTGGGGCTACTCTGAATCGTGCTGATGTGAACATGTAGTACTTACTTTTTGGTTAGCAATATGCATGCATTTCTGTTGGAAATATACCCAGGAATGGAATGGCTACATTATGGGGTGTGCATACGGGCACACAAGTTTAGCCATTTACTTCAGGTTCAAGCTGAATTTGTGGAAATCGAGGTAGTAAGAGGTTGGACAGAAGATGGTCAGGAGATCCATACTAATACTTCACCCTTCACCTCCAATTTCTGAAATGGGCAACCATTTCTCTGTATGAATTATCTCCCAAGGGATAACTTAGCCTATATAAAATTAGTCTTCTTACTGGTCCAGTTTTCAATTACAGTTTACAATATCAGATGTACCCCACATTGGATAAATCCAATCTCTCTCTACCCAGTCTATCACTACACCCAAAACCATAGTTTATACATATATAATAAATATGAATCCAGATGTTGAAATATATTCCAGTGTGTGTTGGGAAATAAGCTATGCAGAGAAACAAAAGTAACATGAAAATATTGCTGAACTTAAATTGAGAAAATGGAGCACCATATTGCTTTCTTGTAAGGTATAATCAGGCATTCTTTTAAAAATGAGGTGACTCATTTGTACATAGGACATAGACATATTTGTATACAGGATATATTTCTATAACTGTACCACAGAAAAGATTCAGCTTGTGCTTATTAAAAAAAAAGGAGAAATAAATGTTTAGGAAGACCTCTATAGTCAAATGATGTTTTATTTTATGTAGCTACATTGGTAAACAACTAGCAAGATGGTGTAAAAGAACAGATGAGAAAGAAGGAAAGGTAAGTTCAGAGAAAGCAAAAGGTGGAAAGATCGCAGAAACCGAAAAAGTGCCACAGAGTATTAAAAAAAAAGTATGTCATTTGAGTTAATAATTTTTGTTCACCCACAACATTGAAGATTGTGTATTGGTAGATTTTATTAACAAATAAAAGCAACATCTGCTGACAAAAATTGCAAAATCAGTTTGGGAAAATACATCGCAATAAATGGCTTAGACTCAAAACAGCATGTGCTGTGTTTTATAAAAGAGGTATAAAGTACAAGGGGTGCAGGAGGGTAGGGGGTAGTGAGTAGAAACCCAGGGTGGGAGTAAATATGTTTACAACTTTGCAGGGAAATATACAAAGTACTGATGTGAACCGTGGCATGGACAGCTGAGACTGATAATGTAAAGGGAGAGAATCATTAATCCACAGGAGAAGAAGTCTTTGGTTTAAACTAAGGAGAACATTGTGAGGTATGAAAATATTTCTAAATCTGAAATTCAGTCCCAAAGCTTTACCCTCTTGTTGGAGAAGAGAGTTCACTGAAAGCCTGAAGTGAGGGGAGGTGAAACAGAGGTGAGAGTCATGTTAAGCATGAAACAATCATATAAATTGAAACAAACTAGTAAATTGTCTATGCTTTTTTTAATGTATATATCGTCAATATTTCTAGGACACTTATTATCAATGTATGTTGATTAGAGGCTGAACAGGAAGACAATGATGTGGAAGGAGTAGGAATTATGTGTCACGGTAATGAAGTAAGAAAATGATTTTTTATGATCACCAATTATTACTTTAATAAGGAAATTAATCAAACACAGGAAACATAATTGGAAAACTGATGAGTGAATATGATTGACTATGTTAATACGGGGAATAAATACGGGGCACAGAATAGGAGGTTTTGAACATGTATTAGAAGCTTATCCTGCATGCCTGCCTTCAAGGAGATAGAAAAATGACAATTGACAAGAACTAAATGTTTATTTTTGGGATAATTTCAAGGTTTATTACTGGTAGACTAAGATACACTGATAAATGCCTTTTTTCCCCCTGTTATATAAAATATGGACTTTTAAATTGTGTTTTCATCAAATACATTAGAGCCTAAGTTCTTTGAGGGAAGGGATGGTGAATTATTATGTCGAGGATCTGATATATTATTTCATACAAACCTGATTATATTGCATGAAACACAAGTCCACCGAAGTTGACTTAAGTGAAAATTTGTTATAAAGCCAGTGGGGCTGTCTCAAATAACCTAAGGGGAAGGACATTATAGCAATATTTAGTAACATTTTCTATGTTGATAATATACTAGAACCAGGACCAACCAAAATCTGGTGAAATTGCAGTGTTCTCTGTATCTGTCAACACTGTTTATCAACATTATACCTAATTGTTTCCTCACTCTGCAGAACAGCTTTCTCTCTCTCTCTAGTCCTCATGGTGAAACATACTGCTACCGATTGTGAGTTCCATGGTACAGGTGCGTGCATTCACCCCAGTAGAGATGAAGTACGTCTTCTGTATTACCAATTTGAAATTCCAGGAGGGCAGAATTGTATGACTAAATTTGATACAGATGCCCAATTCTGGACCAATGAACTGCAGCCAAGGATGGAGCAACAGATGGTCCCAGCTTGGTGCCTGCCCAGAAAACAAACATGTACAAGAGAAAGGACAATTGTTCTGAGAAGCCTACAGCGATCTACAGTTCTCACTATAGATGTGTTACAAGAATGAGAATGTCACACTCAGTTCTTCTCTAGTGACTCATGTATTCCTCCTGGTCTGAACTATTTTTGTACCTGAACTATTTTAAGAAACAAACAAACACACAAAAAGCTGCACAATTAATAAAGAGCCAGCATTATTTAGGATTAGAGGAGACCACTAGATTTCTTTTTTTAAATTCTAAAACCATACTATTTGATATAGAAGAATTAGATGCTTAAGTACTCAAATCCCACCTCTTTCATTTATTAGTTTTCACTTGCTTTGATATGCTTTGTTCTTCAAAAGACATACATTCATTTGTGAAGTGGGAATAATAACTAACAATAATAAATATTTCATAACATTGCTGTGTAGCTGAAACAAGATATTTTTTAAAAAGTGCTTACATAGTACCTAGCATATAGCAAGCATGGTATTCATATTGTATTATTCTTATTACTTTTATTATTATTATTTTTAATTTATTGGGGTGACAATTGTTAGTAAAATGACATACTTTTATTATTTTTATTAAAAACATTTCTTAGTTTTCTTTTGGTGCCGTAGCGAATATCACAAACTTACTGGCTTAAAATGACACAAATTATTGTCTTACAGAAGATCAGAGGTTTCATTGAGTTCAAATTAAACTGTCAACAGGGCTGAATTCCTTCTGAGGGCTTTGGAGAAGATTCTGTTTCCCAGCTTCTAGAGGCCAGCCAACTGCATTACTTGACTCATGGCCCCTTTTTCTAACTTCAAAGCCAGCAATGTAGCACCTTCAAATTTCCCTTCCTGGCTCTGACACACCTGCCCTTCTCTTATAAGGACGCTGGTGATTAAATTGGGTCCACCTGGGTAACCTAGGATACTCTTCCATTTAAGATTCTTAATCATTTTTCCGTGAAAGATAATGTATGCATAGGTACAAGGATTAAGATGTGGAAATCTTTGGGGGGCCATTATCTCACCTACCACAACGATAATGTTCCTTTTTAACAGTAAGTCTCTCTTTTACAAAATGTGCTTTATGAAGATGTCATTCAGTGCTAAATCAAGTTTTGGTCTACCAATTTATTTCCTAACTGAAGAGAAAATACTGACAAAATCAGTTCTATAGAATAAAACATAATAGAATTATTGATGCTGGCATTAGACTGTTATGAAACTATTTCTCATGTATATTCATGAGAACTTTTTGACATTATGTCCATCCATCCATCCATCCATCCATCCATCCATCCATCCATCCATCCATCCATCCGCCCGCCCGCCCGCCTGCATACCTACCTACCTATCTATCTATCTATCTATCTATCTGTCTGTCTGTCTGTCTATCTATCTATCTATCTATCTATCTATCTATCTATCTATCTATCTATCTATATGTAACAAATTATAGGGAGGTGCGTGTTGCAGAAAATATTCCAAAGTACTTTTCAATTACAAGTTGTTCTATATAATCAACTGGTGTATGGAATTAACTTACCAATGACCTATATTGCTTAAAGCAGGTCAAATTTGTTGATTGACCAGATACAAACAACAAAAAATATTCCAGGCATATTTCCAACACATGTATTTTTTTTTCAATTGTACTTAATTCTGTGAAAGAAATACATTTGGTTTGAAAGAAAGAGAAAATTTACAAACTCTGTCTTATTAGTTCCAGAATTTCCTAGACCATATAAACAAATCTTTAAGTAGTTTTTTTTACTTCCCAGCATTTCAGGTCATCACATGTAGAAAAAATTTGCTCTAGAGCGAAGAAAACACTCTGCCTGACCCGTAACAACAGAGGCAATCCTTTCTAAATGATCATAGCTTCATAATCAAGGTTCTTATTTAACTTAATATATATATATATATTAAGTTAATATACATATATATTTCTAATATATATATATTAGTTATATATACATATATACATATATATTTAATTACATATATATTAATATACATTAATAATATACATATATACATATATATTTCTAATATATACATATATTAGATTATAATATATGTATATATATTAATATATATACATATATTATACATATTAATATTAATATACATATATATTTCTAATCAAGTTATAGTATATAGTATATATATATTCTCTATATAGTTCTACAATGAATTGAGACTTTGGTCTTACTTTTTTCCCAATGCTTAATGAGCTGATTCTAAATGTTCATTTGAACTTTGGATAAATCATTAATTATTATCCAAAGGATGGCTCCTATTGTGCCACAAGTGTCTAGAATTTAGTCTTCAATGGGCCTGTCAGGTGAGCCAAATTCTGACTGGCTTTAAAATTTAAGCTTAAAACTGTTTGATTTGATTTGATCTTGGATTATTTGAAAGATGATTGATTTTTCTGACTGTGTGACTTTTGTTTTGTTTCCAATTTTGACAGTGTTTTGAGATGGCTTTTTTGCGAACAGCACTCCATAAAATAAAGTTGTGATAAAAAAAAAGCTTTGCTTTAAGGTTACCTGGCACTATCCCCACATGACATTTGCTTTAAAAGAACTCTGAGACATCAACAGCTTTGCCAAAGGAAAACAGAACTTGAAAAAGAAAAAACAAAACAAAACAAAACAACAAAAAACAAACTTGGTACAGAAGATAAACAAAAAGGATAACGAATGCTATAATCTCTAAACATTACTGCTTCGTTTATCAAAGTTTATATGTCAGATGAAGGAATCTTAAATTAAAATAACCTACTTGTTTTTATCCATGAAGATTCTAAAGTATGCCCCTGTTTTCGTGAGCTAAAATGTGATTAAGGTGTTCCGGACATAATTCTTTCTTAAGGTTAAAGAGGCAAATACATAGTGGGTGACAGGGCTATGTTTGCTGACCTGGACAGTTGCAATGAATGAATACACAGTAACACATCATTTATTAACTGAAATAAAATGAGAGCCTATTTTGATTAAGAAGGCCAATAATAGTATTTAACTAAGAATTTAATTTCTGAGTAGGCAATTTAATCACCTTGTTAACAAAATATTATAAATCATGCTTTATTAATAATTCAATTCAAATGACAATTTTTGGCAGTGCAGTGATAGGCCCTGTGAACAAACTTTTAAAGGAGATTACGCTGGTCTCTTTCCACATGAACCATAAAATTAATTGGAGAAAATGGACAATAAACTACTAATTTCAAATATGATGACAATTATGAAAGCAGTAGAAAGGGGTTCTATGGGACCATATGGCAAAACAGTCTAACCTATTATTTTTATTGCACTGCCATTGAAATTACTGTGATCTCCCACTATCCCTCAAGGTAGTGGGATGGTAATTGCTTCCTTCCTTCATTTGTTCTTTCTTTCAAACAAAAAACATTTTTTTTGTTTTTATTTATCCTCCCTCCCTTAGATATATATCTAAATGAAGTATGTGCCCACCTCTCTCTGTTAGAAATGGCCACAAAGCAGTGAACATAAGGACAGAGCCTTTTTCTGATAGGGTATAAAATGAAGCAAGTTATATAAATATTGAAGAAACAACCATTTGAATGATTAATTAATTGCTACCAATAACTTATTTGAATGAGAAGTACAAATTACTATGAAATAGGAACCTAATGAGTCTGGAGGTGGTATCAGATATATTGCTTTTTAGGACATGACGCTTAAATTGAGATTTTTAAAGAGGGGAAAAAATGTTTTCCAAACAGACAGTATGTCAGTATATGTGAAATCCTTAACATAGGAAGGAGATGGACGAATTAAAGAAGCCTATTGTGAAGAAGAGATTGGATCCAGAAAAGAGAGATGCTTCAGAGATACATGAATATTTTATAGATGAGAACATTAAACACTAAAGAGTCAATTTCATATAGCATTTTATCATGTGGTGATAAATGGTAAGGCTACAGATAGAGCTAAGAATTCGATTATGGAGAAGGGAGTCAAAGCGATTGACTTAACATGCAATCCTTCTCTCCCATGGTGAGACATCCAGGCATTTGAGGTGATGGCTCTTCTTCAGACATAGTGCTTTTTAAATACAAATCACATTCCCCTTGCCCGTGAATGATACAGGGTCCCTGACCAAACCAAATCACTGTTTGGCTTTCCTGTAATAATAGAGAGTGCACATATGACCCAAATTGACTCAGTAAGACATGAAGGATAATTTTTAACTCCTTCTCTTCCACTAGACTTCCATCACACAAAGGATGCCAAACCAGGAGAAGCTCAAAGAAATGAGACTAAGGATATTTAATTAAATCAGTCTGACACTGCAATACTTCGGGCTTTCAGATATGTGGGCCAAATACCTGGAAGCATATTTAGTCATTGGAAGCACAGAACCTGTAGATGACATTAAGCGAATGATGCCTCAGGATGCTGATCTGTGGACAGGAAGAAAATATTAAGGTGTTTGTGCCTATGCATATAGTGTTTATAGGTTTTTCTAAGTTTGTTGATATGTAAAACATGAAAAGGCTATATATGTTCATAGGCTTCTCTATTATTTAAAGTGTTTTCAGTCTTCATATGTTTTTGTACAGTTCTGTTTGTTTAGACAGTGTCTTACAGGGGAGTATATACTTTGGTGGAAATATCAAAAATCAATATCTGTTTATCTTTGATTGAAAGGTACAGATGTTCAGTTGTATTAGTTTATCATTGGCTGATAGCTGGAATATAATCATGTTACAAAATCACAAGAATAAAATTGGACCTTTATCCCACAGCCTACACACAAATCAACTCAAAATAAAATAAAAACTTAAATGTAAAACCTAAAACCATAAAAATCCTAGAAGAAAACACATAGAAAAACATTCTTTACATTGATTTCCACAATGATTTCTTGTATATAACACCAAAGCACAGGTAACAAAGGTAAAAATAAATAAGTGGGACTACATCAAATTAGAAAGCTTCTTTATAGCAAAGGAAACAGTCAACAAAATGAAAGGCGATTTATGAAATGGGAGAAAATATTTCCAACACATATATCTGATAATGGATTAATACGCAAAACATTTAAGGAACTCCTACAACTCAATAGCAATAAAACCAAATAACCAATAAAAAAATGGGCAGAGGACCTGAACAGACATTTCTCGAAAATAACATACACGTGGACAAAAGACATATGGAAAGACGCTCAACATCACTAATAATCACAGAAATGCCAATTCAAACCACAATAAGAGATTTCTGGTCAAGATGGCAAAGCAGATCAATGCTGTTCTCAACTCCTCACATGACCACATCAATTACAATTAAACTACAGAACAACCATCAGTGAGAATCACCTGAACTCTAGTTGAACCAAAGCCCTACAACTAAAAACACGCAGAATAATCCACCTTGAGACTGGTAGGAGGGGCTGAGACACAAACGGGCTGGTCCCACACCCACCTGTGACCATTACAAATTGGGAGGGATATCTCGGTTGTGGGAAAGCTAGGGGTCAAAGCCTCACAATAGGCTCCCCAGCCTAGCGTTCTATTACCAAGGAGAAAAGTCCCCATAACTTCTGTGAAAACAGCAGAGATTGTGGCTGAGTGAGACAGAGGGAGGCTGCACTCCCAGGTGCTCCTTCTAAAGGGACCATGCATAGACTTACTGTTGGAATCACTCGCGCTGAGCTCCAGTGCTGGGACAGTGGCTTAAAAGATGCCAGGGACGTAGAGGGAGAAACTCAGTTGTCTGGCCTCAGGGTGAGGACTGGAAGGGCAACTTTCTCTCAGATGGAAGAACTGGTGGAAACCTTTGTTTCTTTTTTGAGCCCTCCCCCTTCTGTGCTTTCAGATGCCAATCTGTGTCTCCATCCCATTGGTTATCACCTTTTATTGCCCCGCCCTGGTGATTCCTAGAGACCACGCCCCATCCAACTTTCAGACCCACAGTAGCCTCTTCCAGGGACTTTTCTCTACACACAGTCTTAGGTCATGCTGCAGACTTTCATAAAATCTCTAAAATGTTCACAAAACCCAAACAAGTGGCATCTGGCTTTGGTGCGTCCTGTATCTCTGGCTGAGCAGCCCTAAGCCCGGCAGTAATGACAGCCAGTTCTTAAACCATCTGCCTAGGTTTCCAAATTCAACTCGCACTCTAGCTTCCTAACTTACTTGGTTTCAGTTATTCTATCTTCCAGTCCCTTGAACACACCAAATTCTTTTCACCTTGGACCTGCTATTCCTTTCCTCAGATTATTATTTTCTTGACATAGTGTACTCCCTATTTTTCTGAATTCAGCTTTAATATCACATTTTGAGGCATTTTCCCTGACTATCCTAATATGAAACACCCATGTTATTCTACATCATGATGTCGTAGTCTCCGTTTTTTTTTTTTGCTCCTGTATTTATTTACTTTTCATTGTTTCTTCTCTTGAAAAGAATGTAAGTTTGATTTTATCAAGACATAGTCCTCTTGTTCAAAGATGCAGGCCAAGCATTGAGCACTGTTGCTAGCAAACCATTTATCTTCAATAAATATTAGTCTGTAGGTTAAAAAACAACCACAAACAAAACAGAACCTTTTGGGAAAACAGCCCTGATGTGACCTGTCACTCCTCCCTAGGCTTGTTTAGTCAGAGCCTTGGGCCTGGACACTTCCTTACCTAGCGGAAAAAGCCTTTATCACCTGTGAGAGTGTTATCTCCATGTGTGGGACTATCTTTCCCTATTTCAGACTCGATGCATACTATTTTGTTCTGCTTACATGTGTGCTTCATGTGGCATGTGGCCAACTCCACTACTTTATCTGGACCACGCTAGGAGAGGATGGGGTCCTTTTACTGGAGTAGGAGAGGGGTGTGCATAGGCCAACTGCCCTGCATCAGATGTTGGGAGGGACCCACTGGCCATTAGGGCTATTGCCCACTACTGAAGCTGATGTTGCTCTGTCTTTTCTCTATGTAAGTAGAGCATTGCTTCATCTAGTGCTTAGCTGTTTTGTGTTTTCTTGGTGACTGATAGTAACATGCAGTGGGCAAAGTGATTGGGCTTCTGTTCCTTGTGTTTGCTATAGTGATGACCTATGCCGTCCTCCACATAGAAAGAGTCGTCCCCTGGCACTGGTGAATGGTACACCAATTATTGTGGTGTCTGCTGGACAGAACAGAACACAAAGTGTGACTCATGGTTTAATGACATCAGTTTGGAGGCAGTTAGAATAAAATTTAAAAATGTAATTATTTTGTCAGAAGGCTTGGGTTTCAATTCCAATCATGCCATGCACTTATTGTGATGTGATCACACATTTGGGTGTTCTAGGACAGACTGATCATGTTTGCCAAACTCATGTTTCTATTAAAAGTCCAATTTCACTCTCAAAAGTGTCGTCAGTTGGAAGGAAAATTATATGTCCCTCCATCGACTGTAAGCATTTCTTCTTGGGACAGGCTTTTCTTATCCCAGTTTCTTCACTTGTAAAGTAAAGATAAAAATGATACTTGATTCCTATAGATGTTGATAGGATTAAATAACCACACATTGCTTATATGGGAAACATATTTATTGTGTATTTACTGTATAGGAGTACACACACATGCATACACACAATATGAAAATCAAAGCGCTTAGGCCAATAGTTGCCATATGTACATTTTTTTAATTAAATTTTATTGGAGTGACAATTCTTAGTAAAGTTACATAGGTTTCATGTGTACAATCCTGTAATACATCATGGACATATCATATTTTGTGTTTACCACCAGAGTCAATTTATCCTTCCATCACCAGCCATGTATTATCGATAAATGTTACCTTTTAAACAATTCTCTTCATTAGCCCATTTAATATAAAGTTTGTAGAAATACAGAAATGTACGTGTTAAATAACAAAGCTTCATCTGACAAGACGGATAAATTAAGTGCTAGTCACTCCCTTTATGAAAGGATGAAACATCGTTAATTTATGCTAGAGTTTCAATAGTGTACTTTCCAATGACTTACCTACTTCTTCTGAGTAGAGACAGCATGAGATAAACTGTTAAATATTCCCAATAATATTGCCAGTTAGAATGGGCAAAGATCTTTCTCTGGGTATATAATACACATAATAGACAAAAATTAGTGCAGATATACAAAAATTCATTTAAATGTCCAAGGTAAGAAATGTATTTGTTAAATAGCCCTAATTTATTTTATTTTATTTTTATGTCTCAAAAATCTCTTCCTTGTTGGAATTACTTTTTTGCCTTTTTCAATTTTTATTATTTAATTTTAATTTTCTATTTTCTAAAATGATATTAGATCTCCTTTACTTCCTATATTTATTTAAATCACATAATAGGTATTATTATCACCATACATTGAGAATGATAGGAAAAAAAATGTTACTGTTCATTCAACAGTGAAGGTTATGAACTAAAAATTTTTAACATCTATAATAGAATACAATTAATTTTAATAAGCTAAAGTGCAACAGTAAGGCAAAAAGACAAGGTATGTGATAAGCAGCTGTGGGACCTAAAGGTCATCACTAAACATGATTCTCATTTACCCTTTTACTTTTAGTGTCAGGATCTTGTTCTGGCAACATAAACCCTTGAGATTTCTCAAGCTATCCCTCTGTATTGAGCTACCTTGCTAATTTAAAAAACCTTAGTGATTATGCTCTGTTATGATATTAATGGAAAGGTCAATGAATTCATGAAAATACATTTTTTTCGTTTATATGACATTCTGAACCTTTTCTCCTTTTACAATTTTCAACAAGAAGCTGATCATCTGGGTCATTTTGCATAATAAATGACCATATACAGCCACCATTCGTGATAATATCACATTCCCTGTCACATACTGAATGTACAGAATGAGGATCTTTAGATTTTGATACATTTTCTTGTTTTTAATGAAAACAAAAACAGGGAAAAAGCAGCGAAAGAAGAAAGAACATGCTTTCAATAAGACCAGTCACAATTTAGAAGATGAAAAGGTTAAAAATTACCTTCAAAATCTCCTATTAAGTGCTGACACAGTGATTGGTAATAACTTTCTAGAACACTTTTAAACAGTGTTTTGCATTGAAATGTTGTCTGTCTGTGTATGGTGTCAGAACGAAAACAGCAGAAGCAAAGGCCAGAGAAGCTTGAGGTAATAAAGTAAAGGAATGGAAATACTGTGTAAGATAAAATAGAAAATAATAACATACATTGCCATTTCTGTCATAGATCCAATTCTGTAAAGCATAATAAGACTTATCTTTTCCCATTTACTATACTCATATATTAAAAATAATTGTTTCAACATTTTTCTCATTATGTGACAGCAGACATATCTTTCACATTGAGCCAGAACAAAGGTTTGTAGGCATGGATCACATAAAACTATGGGACCCCTATCCCATTTATGCAGTATAATAATAAAAAGTCATTCAGAGAAGGTGCTGTTGTGAATATCTTATGATTTTTTTGTGGATATTAATTATTATTTAAAATAGAGTTTGGTAGTTAAATAAATTTTGAGGACTTGGTTTGCACTTTAATAGACAGTTCCTCATTCCACTTTGTGTAGATCCAAAAGCAAATTAAATTGTATTCCAGCACAGTTCAGTGATATGTATAAACCAGTTCTGGCTAAGCTCTTTTGATGGCCAATCTTCATACAGTCCAATATTTTTCTAGACACATTTTATCATTTAATCGGAAAATGATTAGATGTTATCGTTTACAACATTTCATAACATGTTAACGCCACAATTCAGGACACAGGTAATCGTATCAGAGTTTGTAGCCTGAATTCACACTATCTTAGTGCTCTGTAATCTTTCAAGCAGATTGGTGGCACACCAAGAGCATGTCAGAATCTTTTGAAAATTAACTGTGAAAATTAACTGTGGAAAATCCCATGTAATCAGGCTTTAGGTAGTTCCACATATTTGGTTTCAAAAACTATGAACAAACACTTAGCGCACACACACACACACACACACACACACCATTCATAGGCACATGTATTTACATTCCACACCGACACACACTCCCCCCCGATTTATAGTTATAATTTTATCACTTATGTTTACCAGATGTCATAGGTATTTAAATTTACATTAATAATCAATACATGAAAAATATATCCATAGTAAGGAAAGATTTATACTTGAAAGTCTGGCAACTACTATATAAGGTTCACATTATCAAGTGTTGGTGATTAAAGAAGCAATGGAAACACCTATAAAGTGATGCTTGCTATAAACTTGGTATAATCATTTGGAAAATAATCAGGTTAACTATATATATGTGTGTGTATACACACACACACACACACACACACACATTTATTTTCACCTGTAGTTATATAATCTAGAGAAAAATCTTGCACCTGTACCTCAGGAACATGTATGAAAAGAAGACAAGCAAATATACAAAACAAGCAAACATGCATAACAGAAGAATGAAAAACTAAATTACAGAAGAGTGATTCTATAAAATAGTATTCTAGAAATACAGTTTAGAATGGTGGTAAATTAATTAATTTCAGTTATATATAGCAACAGTTGATGGATTTCCTGATATAACCATGGGGCTGGCCCGGTTGCTGAAGCAGTTGGAGCTCCATGCTCCTAACTCCGAAGGCTGCGGGTTCGATTCCCACATGGGCCGGTGGGCTCTCAACCACAAGGTTGCCAGCTGGATTCCTCGAGTCCCGCAAGGGATGGTGGGATCCACCCCCTGCAACTAAGATTGAACATGGCACCTTGAGCTGAGCTGCTACTGAGCTCCCGGATGGCTCAGTTGGTTGGAGCACATCCTCTTAACTACAAGGTTGCCGTTTTGACTCCTCCAAGGGATGGTGGGCTGTGCCCCCTGCAACTAGCAATGGCAACTGGACCTGGAGCTGAGCTGTGCCCTCCACAACTGAGACTGAAAGGACAACAACTTAAAGCTGAACAGCACCCTCCACCCTTCAAGTAAGATTGAAAGGACAACACTTGACTTGGAAAAATAAAAAAAAGGCCTGGAAGTACAAACTATTCCCCAATAAAGTTCTGTTCCCCTTCCCCAATAAAATTCTTAAAAAATATATATATCCTGAATAGCAATATAATCATTGTGTTATACATTAATGAACTCTCAAAGTTGCCAACATAATATTCAAGATCTTCTTGAATTTATGATAAATACTAAATTTTATATCTGATACCATAGCTAACATTTTGTTTCATATGCCAAATCTTTAAAACAAAAATCAATAGACTCATTATGCAAAAAAAAATAACAAATAAATATAGAGTATTAGAGTTGGCAGTTTAATGAGATAGTTCTTTAAATGTGCAAGCTTGGCACATGACTTGTAAAGTGTAATTGGAAATTAAAAGTAACATTTTGTGACAAGTCACAGCAACCAAAGACTGAAAATGTCTTTACTCAATCAAATTCCTAAACCTGTGCCTATTTGACAAGATGACATAAGAACATAAGCCAAAAAGAAGTACAAATTATGCTATAACATCTGATATTTTTCAGAAAAAAATTGAGACCCATAAAATGGAACACTCTATAATGTGATTTTGAGGCCACTGTGTAAATTGCAAAGATTTATTTTTACAAAAAAAAAACAACCTTTAAATCAGTCTTTGTTTTATACCTTTCTAAATCTGCTTGGGTAGCAAAACAAAAGTATTAGTAATAGGCTTAGTTTTGATTCTACAGTTAAAATATATAGGACTATCATAAAATTATAAAGCAGATTAGCCTGTGTTATTCCCTTCAATTTGAGCTCCAGATCATTATAATTACTTCGTTTACATAAATCAGTTTATTTTTCTGTAACTAAGAGATGATTTTTTTCTTAACCCCATCTTGACAATTACATTTTGAAATGAGGTAAGGGCTCTCAGTAGTGAAAAATTGCACTTTTATTATGAAGCAAGCATGACTGTCAATAATCCAAATATTTAAAAGGGCTGAAGTTAACTCCTTTGGGTAGTTAAACCAACACCTGTACTAATTTAAATTGTCAGCCTCCCACCCTCACTTCTATTTTGATACATTTTATTTGCTTGGTTTAGAGAACCAAGTAATAAGAAATAAAGAAGCCAACCATTAAGAAAGTAGCTATTACAAAGGCTGGAAACTTACTAAGTAATCTTATGGTCAGAGATCTGTGGATATTCAGCTCAGACTAAAGTAATGGAAACCATTTCTCTTCACTTAATGCATTAGCTAAATTGTGAGAGGCTTCTTAAAGTGAATAGTAGGGGAAATGTGAGATCACATATCTGAGTTTAGGATATAGATACCATATAGACACTAGGATATAAACACATTTTTCTTGTAACATAAAAGCTTAATTTGTTCTTGAAAAATTATAGAAGAGTAAATTTAAAAATCATAAACCACATGTCAACATTTAACCAGTTACATAAATAAGTTAGTAGTTCAAAAATGTGAAGGCTATGAGAGTAGTTATTTACATTAAATGTATTACACCAGTTTTTTGCATATCATAGATATAGGAATTTTTTTTATTTTAATGTTTAAGATTTTAGAAACTTCTATTTAAATATTAATATATCATTATATATTTTTGTTAAAATTTTATTTCCTGCAGGATTTTATGTGTTCCTTACAACAAAACAGAGTCTTTGTTTATTCAACTTTTTTTTTTTTTTTTTTTTTTTTTTTTTTTTTTAGGGCCTCAGTCTAATAAGTAATTTTTTTTTCTTCTTAAATTTTATTGGGGTGACAATTAGTAAAGTTACATAGATTTCATGTGTACAATTCTGTAATACATCATTTATATCATTTATATATATCACATTGTGTGTTCACCAATGTGTTCACTATTGTGTGTTCACTAATATCAGTTTTCTTTCCATCTAATTGTTGTTCCAGTAGATCGTGGGGCTTTGCAGACCATTAAATAACTACGAAACTGGAGCCTTGAATAAAGATTTACAACTTCTTCACAAACATAATGCAGTTTTAAAAATCTAATATCAGAGAATTTTTCTTTGTCCTTTTACATTTCTTTCTGTATAATTACTTATTACTGAATATCCTATGGATTTTGTAATATTTTTAAAGTATGTAAATATATTCTCGTAAAACCTTAAATAATACAAAACATACAAAACATACAAAACAAAACATACTAGAAATAACTGAATGTGTGTCTGATTCTTCCTTGCCACAATTCCCACTGTCATGTGTTTTTTTTTCAGTGATGGTAAGATATTTGTTTAGCATTTGTTTTCTAGAACTTGTCACTACATATATGTATTTTTCTCTTTATAAATTTTGATTTCAATAATACAAATAATAAATTTTTTCTCTTTATAAATTTTGATTTCAATAATACAAATAATACAAATTTCCTATCTCTCACCATTCCCACTTCCTTTGAATAAAACGTGTAGCCTAGTGTGTATGATTACATACATTTTCCATGTTTAAAAAAATAATTATATATGCATTTTGCACTTATTTGTTTAAAACTATGATATGGTACAAACAATACTTTGAAACTTTAAATGTTTCTCATTTAAAATTCACACTGTACACAAACCCCCAAATAAGGTTCTAACTCATTCAGTTAGACAACTGCGTAACATTCCAATGTGGGTATACCCCTCCTTCTACAACGAATATTCATATTGTTTTTAATATTTTTTCCTAAAGCAAAATCATTGTTATATAGTTTTGTCCATGTTATTTTTATTTTATTTTATTATTATTTTATTATATTATTTACTATTTTATTTTATTTCTATATGGTAAGATACCAAATAAGGGATCACTTTTACTTTACTCATGCTTTTAATTGTAATGGATTTTGCAGAGTTTTGTATTATTTTCATAGCTTAAGCAGATTTTTATTAAAACATTGATTTATGTAATTTTCAGATTGTCCGTATTTTTATTATTTAAATCTTCTCATCCAGAAACATGAGTATTCTCAACATTTATCCTAAGGTTTGTTTTTGTCCTTCCTATTGAATAAGATCTTAGAGTTAATTTGAATAGAACATGTACCTTTTGTTAAATTTATATTTTAGTTTCTGCTTCAATTATTAATAGCATTTTATGTTTTTCCTCTTTTTTCATAACCCGTTACTACTATTATAAAGAAAACTCAATAGCAATTTTATCAAGTAGCTATTCTTCTCACCACTAACAATATAGAACTTTGTTTGATTAATTCTTCTTGACTAGTCTATTAGGTGTAAAATACTTATCTACATTTCTTTTATTAACATTAAGGATAGCTGTGTCTTTGTCTGTTTATCATAGATTCCTCTTTCTGAAGAATCATCTTACACTCTAAGTTTTCAAAAGGGATATTTGTAGTTGTCAAAAATTTAGCTAAAACTTGAATAATCTCCTATTTCCCAGGAGTAAAACTAAACTAAAATAAAATTGTTTTTCATTATTTGGACCCCAGTAACTTCTGCAAGACTTGTTCTATATTAATGCCCTTTCATATCTATAAATAACACCAATATAGTTTCATTAATCTAAGACAAAATTTTGACCACAAATTTCAAAAATGTCAAGTTGCAAGTGGCATGTAGTTTTGGTGATGGATGAAATAATTTCTCCCTAAGTACAAATTGAAATGAAAGCTGATAGAATATTAAAGCATCAGGCTTTAAATATATTTGAGAGATAGTTTATAGCTAATAAAGTTGAAATTCAAATAAATTAAGATGTAAGTTGAATCACGCAGATGGTGACTGAGAGAGTAAGGACTACACCTCTGGTCTCTACCAGGTTTGGAGGCAGCTTTCCAAGATTGATGGAGCACAGACTAAGCATTATGGTTTGTGCCCAGAAATGGGAGCATGAATTGATGGAAGAACCTATCTCCCTTTGCACTTTACAATGTTTTTGGAAGTTTCAGATGATTGATTTGAGGAATAATTATCAGTTATATTAAGTGTTTATCCTATAAAGATGAAGTAATACAATGATCATTAAAAAAAAAAAAAAAAAAAAAAGATAGCTGTTGCAGTCCACAGACCCAGATTCTGTGTCTACTTTGTTGTTAAAAGAGGTTGATCCTCTTCTGATTTTGGTTGATGGTACCACCTGAAAAATTATATCTAGGGAAGAGCTAAGTTGGTGCAGTTAAAGAAAATAAAATAACTGAAGTTGCATTCAACATTGTTCATTATTTCAAATTCTGTGCTTTTTTTCCTTAACTATTGTTCCGCTAGTTTGGACAAGTCTCAGAAGGTCAGATTGTCTTAGTTAATTCTAAGGATAGTAGGCAACAATCTTTAGTTTCTCTTACCTTGAAAGATGTTAAAATTTCAGTCAACCTTATGTCACTGTCCATAACTGTGCATATGTAATTTTCATTATAAGGATTCATTAATTAGAAAAAATGTCTAGTATCAAATACGGGACATATTGAAAGGAGTTAATAATCTTTTGTTAATTGTAGGAGAGACTTGCAAAGAAAAAATGACCTCCACAATATTAAATGTATTTGGAAACATTTAATATAAACCCTAGGTAGTTGAGAATATTTTTTTTTTATTTCTTCTGATTACAAGGTAGATAATTTTTTGTGTTTATATGAAAAGGTGATGAGATATAGTGGGAAAATATATAAGAATTCAGGACACCTGACTGCTTATATTTAATTAAGTAAATGCCGGGTGATATGATCACCTCTCTATTGCTTTATTCTTTCTCCTATAAAAATGAATGTATGTTGACACAATCTTTCAAGCCTTTTCTTTCAATATTTTTACAGACAAGAGTACTCATCGTCTTCTTCCAGAACATTTAATCATATGTATTTAAATTCTAAATGATGCAATTGCAAATTCTTTAAAATTCAAATGAAAATTGATTTTGCATGAGTACCAGAGAGGAGTAGAAGTTCTGCACTTCATATTAGTTATAGCAGAGCAATTAGGTAAAATTATAAATAGACAGCCATTTGGTGTTTAACTGCAAGTTGGATTTAACTTTCTTGACATGATTTAGTTGCCAATAACCTAGCACTATGGTGATTTACTGGGTTCCAGATCTCTAAACGTTTCCATAGGCTGCCCATCTCTTGCTAAATTTTCATCATGCCTATGTACTTAAATAGAAAATAATAAGCTATTCCACTAAAAGTGAAAGCAGGTTTTGTGCTTTGGTTTTATCAAAGTAATTTTCAAGATAGTAGAATATGGGCTATCTGCTTGTTCTCAGTCACCTACTGTCATGCAACAATTTTTATGAAAGTAAATTAATAGAGTAAAAATAGCAGTATGGTGTGGTGTGACGCCAAGTACTGTTAAAGTTACTTTAAAATTTGAAATAGAAAATAAATGCCCCTCCTGACAACTGAGAGGCCATGGATTTGCAAAGCCAGTGTATATCATCAGTGAAACATTGCCACTACATCATCGGAAACACTGACATAGTATAAAATAAAATGTCGATTATCCTCAATGTTCAAAAGAAATAAATGACAGTGCTCCCATTTTTCCCAAAAATAATTTCAATTTTGACTAGATCATTAATTTGTATTCTGGAGAGCTTTATTGAGCACCATCTGAGAGAAGAGCAAGGTGAGTCAGCTGGGCAGCAGCTTAGGATGCCCAAAATAAGAAATAATTGCAATAAGTATGTTAGTTAACTCAGCTCTCTACACAGGGTGCTTTATAGAAACTGTGAACTAAAAATTGTAACTCATTCCCACATGGGACACAACCACATTCAGTGAGAAGAGAGGATATGGAAGCACCCTTTACTGACACAGAAGTCATTAACACTGAAGAAATGTTGGAACTTGTTTGAAATATATAGAATATTAAGAATCAGCCAATTATTAGCAATTATGCTTATGTTTATGGATGAAGGTCAGCAAAATTAATTCTTAAATTTTTTCAGATAAAAATGAAATAGGTAACAAACAATGTTTTTAGATGTTATATAAGAGATTTCTTAAATGTTAGGTAGGAAATTGGCTCAAATAGTAATCTTGATCTTCAAGAGATTGAAAGAGAAAAGTAAGATTTAACCTACCTTTAAACCAATATATATGCAATTTCTCTATATGTTTTTGTGTATATTTTTTACAGTTTAGAGACTAGATATGGAGAATTAGAAACTGAAATTTGAATACTCTTCATTATATTTCTTAAAAGGCATTAGAAAGTGCAACGTATGTACAACATACACACACATGATTTTAAAAGTATTGAGTAATTGAGTTCAACTTAAATAAATTATACTTGAACAAATTATTTACCCAAGTTACTGGTAAGATTAGATTTTTAGGTAGTGAGACATGAAGCAGAAAGCACAAGAAATTTCAATAGAAACAGGAATTTAGGGAACAAAGGTAGATTTATCAGGAAATTATGGCCAGAATGAAAAAAAAAAGTGGGATGCAAGATATAGACTGTGTATGCTTTGGAAATATAAGTAGACATGGGATTTTGAGAGAGACATTATAAACAAAGTAAAAGAACTGAACAGATATTGTATGCGGAAATAAGAAGCTTACAGCTGAACTCAAGTCTAAATTACAATATTAGAAAGAGTAACCTCAGGAAACTGCTGCATCAACAGCAGTGGAGGCAAAAACAAACAAACAAACAAACAAACAAAAACACCCTAAATGAACTAGGTTACTGGTATCAGCTCCATCATGTAAAGAGCTTGGGGTGTGTTCTGTACTTATAACAACAATAACAACAAAAAAGCTGGACAAAACAACAACAAAAAAAGCTGGACAAACTGTAGAAAAGAATGACTTATATTTAGCTCATCAGGGAACTGAGATCACAGGGCAAATGTCTGTTCCAACATCCAGAAAGGCTGGTGCATCCACAGGGACACAAATAAGTTCTGTATAGCTGAAGCAGAAGCCACTGGAAACATCAACTGCTAGGAACACATAAAAGGTAATTTTTCTTTTTTCTTTTTTTCTTTTTATTTTTATAAAAGGTAATTTTGACTAGGCTAGAGGCTGAGTTTAAATTAAAAAAAGACTGAGAAATTCCACTCTGGGCTGCAATCTTAGTGGGACCTCCAAACCTTCATGGATTTCTCTTGGAATCCCATTAGGTTTTAGTGGAGAAAAACTGAGAAAGATCCCCTCATTGCTCGAGCAAGAGAAGGGAAGGGTAATGATGAGGAAATACATTCAGAGCTTTCTCTATTTAAAAATAAAAAAGAAAAAGAAAAATGTACTCTGCTGTGAAAAGAGTTTGCAAGAGTCCTATCATAGCTGGGAAGAGTGCATTTTTCTCACCCAGTCCCTTCTATCCTGGCTGAATCATATAAAGACAAAACTGAAATACTCAGCTAAGGTCATAACTTAAAGGAAATATATTTGGAAGGCTGTAGACAGGGACAACAGTCGGAGTTTGGGGTAGAGAGTGGGGGCTATATCACTAGAGAAATGCCTGTGAAGATTATATAGTGAAGAAAAGAATGATTGAGCTTAATAATAGACCAAGAGAAACTTCCCAATCTGAAGTGCCAAGAGAAAAAATATTGAAAACTGAAAAAAGAAAGGCTAGAATATACAAGAACTGTGGGACAGATTCAAAAAGTATAACATGTGAATAGGAAAATACCCCAAAAAAATAAAGTGCAAAAGAAATAAGTAATAATGTCTGAGAACTTTCCAAAATTAATGACACATACAGCAAGCTCAGGTAACATCATGCAGGTTAAAAACCTAAATAACCCTCCTCTCAAACAGACAAATACCAAACATAATAAATCTAGTCACTTTATATTCAAACTGCAGAAAATCAAAGACAAAAAAGAAATCCTGAGAAATCCAGAAGTGAAAATACCTATAGAGGAATAAATATAAGAAAGATAGTGAACATTTTCTTAGAAACCATGCAGGCAAGAAGAGTAGAGTTGATCAACTGGACAACCACTTGCAAAGAAATTAATACAGATACAGGCGTTACACCCTTCAGGTAAATTATTGATAATTCCAAATGGATCATAGATCTAAATGTAAAATGCAAAACTTTAAAATTCCTAGAAGATAACATAGGGAAACATCTAGATGACTTTGAGAATTGCTATGACTTTTTAGATACAACACCAAGGCAGAATCCATAAAGGAAATAATGAACAAGCTGGACATCATTAAAATTAAAAACTTCTGCTCTGCAAAAGACAATGTCAAAACAAAGAGATGACAAACCACAGATTAGGAGAACACATTTGCAAAAGACACATCTGATAAAGGAATTTTATCCAATATGTACAGACTCTTAAAGCTCAACAACAAGAAAATGTACAACCCTATGTAAAAATGGACAAAAAACCTTAACAGACACTTCACTCAAATAAAATATACAGATGAAAAATAAACATAGGTAAAGATTCTCCACATCATGTCACCAGAGAAATGCAAATTAAAATGAGATACCCCAACATACCTGTTAGAATGGTCAAAATAATTTTTTAAATTGATAAACTTGTGTCCCGTGGAGTTGTACAAAATTGTACAAATTAACAATTCTGAAATTACTATACATGTATAATGGAAAAAATAAGCAAATAGATGGCAGATGTTGGAAGTAAATTCATCACCACTGGAATGAGAGATAAGCAAAGAGAGCAGTCCAGAATGATCCATGTGTTAATGGATTAGAGTTGGACATGAGTATGAACTCATGCTTAGCTTAACGTAGACACACATTTTTATTACATATAAAAATATTTATAAATCTGTGTATGTATACTGTTGTATATGCACATATATATTCTCTTGTTGTGTCAGCTGAGAGTATGTAGAGCTACAACACCACAGGAGTACCAAGCACAACTATAACCCAGATGTGTCTGTTTAACACCATTCTTCAATAACAGGAACCAGGGATCCATGGAGAAATGGCTGATTCCAGGGACATAAAACAAAATGAGTCTGGAAAACCTTATTGCCAGGAAATAATGGAGTGCTACACACAAATACACACACACACGCACACACACACACACACAAATCACACAGTCACTATGATGTAGGCCTTTGAAAGGGACACAGGAATCAACTAAAAGATATCTCAGTGGCCAAAGCTGGACCAATTTGAGCAAAAAGATAAAGTATTATTGTATTATAACCCAAAGTATGAAATAAATATCCATTAGACTATAGTACTAATAATTAAATAATAAGTAAATAAGTAATTGAGGAGTGTGGACAGATCTTCTATGTAGGAAAATGTCACCTAATTTATGTAGATACTTCATTCTGAGGAGGAAGAGCTTAGCCCCTCCTGTTATGAATTGTGGCCTATATATAGTGACTTCCTGTCAAAGATTACAACATGGAAAGAACAAAACAAAGTAACTTTAACATGGAAAAACCTGCCAAACAGTACCTAAGCCAAGTGATTAAGGTCAACATCAACAGTGAAAAATCATGTTGATGGAATGCAACCTTGGTATGCTATGATGAAAATTAGACTTTATGAAAACACATAACCGAAGTCTAAACATGAGAAACACATCAGAACAATCAAAATAGAGGGATATTCTATAAAATACCTGATCAGTATTCCTCAAAGCTGTCAAAATCATAAAAAGAAAAAAACACAAAAAAAAAAAAAAAACAACAACAACAAAAAAAACAAAACAAAACAAAAAAAAAACATAAGATGTCTAAGAAACTGTCATGGCCTAAAGATACATGATGATGACAAGACATTCTCTCTGACCTATCATTAGTCCGTCTCTTCTGAGTCCTTTAGGCCTTGACCTTGATGTCAGCCTCCATCACCCAGTTATAGCAGGAATCTTGCTAAATCACTTAGAGGCAACTCCCACCATCAATGTCTGATCACCCTCAATATCTGATCAAAGTCTTTATTCTCCACCGACCCTCCAGTGGTAGCTGATTACCTTGTCCTGCCTTTAGCAGGAATCCTGTAAGGTACATTTAACATAATAAATCCTTACCCCTGAAGTTTCTTCTTAGCGATTTTCCATTCACTGACTTGTATTTTGCTCCTTGGCTATAAATCTTCACTTGCCCACGCTGTGTTTGGAGTTGAGTCCAGTTCTACACTGAGGTCTCTTCCCCAGTGGCAATAGTTCCTGAATAAAATCTGTTCTGACTGTTTTAACTACCGCCTACCTCTGGTTTTTCATTGACAGTAGTTAAATGCTATGTGGTAACTTGGATGTGATCCTAGGACAGAAAATGGGCATTAGGTAAAAACTAACGAAATCTGAATGAGTATGGCTTTTAGTTAATAATAATGTTTCAATGTTAGTTTCTTAATTGTGACAAATTCACTGAACTAATTTAAGATAATATATATACTAATATATATGAGAACTATCTTTAAGACTTTTCTGCAAATCTAAAACTATTCTAAAATTACTAAGATTATTAAGAAAAACCAACAAACCAACCCAACACAACAACAAAAATAGTGAATAAACTTTGATGTCATTCAGACTTGGGTTCTATCTCTTAATCCAAGCCTCAGAATCTTCAGCTGGAAATGGGAGTCATAATATATACATTTGTTCTAAAGATTTACTATTATAACCTTTTAAAGTGTCTGTATACACAATTATCAATGAATACTAATCACCTTTGCCTTTTTTATTTTCTTGCTTAAAACTGGTTACAATTAGTGAAATCTAGACCCCCTAATAAAAATAATACATGAACTGTTTAACATACTTTTCGTGTTCTCTGCCTACAAATTAAGTTGACTGATTTGGCAGTACATTCATTTTTTAAAGTCTCCCCTTAAAAGTAGGTGGAAGTCCATCAGTTATTTATGAAATACACAACGTAACTATAAATGCACTACTATGCTTTAATCCTCTGAATATCTTTGAGGATTTAGAACCATAAATTATTATTATTATTATTATTATGAAGGAAAGAGCTATAGAAAACTGGGAGAAAAATATTCTAGCATGAAAAATAGAAAGGACTAATGATAGGAAGCCAATAAAAGGAAAAATCACCACTTTCACACTTTAAATAGAGTAGTGCATGGAAGTTGTTAGTCTTAGAATGGAGCAATGCAATGACAACTATATTATTTTATTCCTTAAACAATAGTTTATTGATTCCAAGTTTTTTAAAATGTGCTAGAAAGTTTGGATGTACTCTGCTGTAATTTAAGTTGAAATTAAAAGCTTACATACTGACAGAATTATGTTCACTATTTGATTTATTAGTATTCTGATCTACCTTAATTAACCTCACCATGAGATTTCTTCTGCTGCATTTGAGATCTCACTGAAATCTACCATACATTAAATTGCCCAAGTCAGAACACCTGGATTCAACACTTCCTTTCCATTATATCCAATCCTACACCAAATTTTTCTATATATCTTTTAAAGCTTCACTATTCTGTATGGTAGCCAAGAGCTACATGTGCCTATTAAGTACCAGAAATGGGGCCAGCACAAAATGAAAAACTGAATTTTAAATTCTATAGAATTATCCTTAATTTAAATTAAAATATTTAAATTGATACTTAAAAATTCTGGTCACTCAATTCCAACATGAACATGTGAGGTTTTCCTCACACTATCAATTCTCTGACAGCTGTTGGATGGCCTATAAGTCAACTCAATTCTGACACTACCTGAAGACAGCATCAGCTCTCACAGGTTAAGGACTCAGTTGTACAAGACTGCCCGCCCTTCCCACCGTCCCCCTCGTCCCCCACTTCAGATATCAGGGACAATTCCATGTAGTCACTTGTGCTTCTTACCTATTGACTATAAACACAAGGTCCCCATAATTTCCTCCTAGGGTTTGATTAATTTGCTAGAGTGACTGGTAGAACTCAGAGATAGATTTTAGTTGATAGATTACCAGTTTATTATGGAAGGATGTCACTTAGGAACAGCCAGATAAAAAGGATTCATAGAGTAGGGTATGGAGAAAGGATGTGGAGCTTCCGTGCTCTCTGATTCTTCCACTCACTGAACTCCATGTGTTCAACAACCCACAAACTCTCCTAACCTTGTCCTTTTGGGTTCTCATGGAGGCTTCATTACATGCATATCATTGATTAAATGATTGGCCATTGATGACTGACTCACCTCCAGTCCCATCCCATCCCTGGAGGTCAGGGAATGAAACCAAATGTTCCAATTCTCGAATCACATGGTTGATTCTCCTGGCAACCAAATCCAATCCTTAGATCTGTTCCAAAAATGACCTCAATGATATGATAAGAGACAATGTCATCACTCTCATCACTTAAGAAATTCTAAGGGTTTTAGGAACTCTGTGTCAAAAAAAAAAAAAAAGTGGGGGGGATGAAGACCAAATGGAGTAGTCCTCCCTTATCTGCTGGTGATATGTTCCAATACTCCAGTCAATACCTGAAACCAACTACAGCAAAGAACTCTCTACATACTATATATATATTTTTCCTATAAATACATACCTATGATAAAGTTTTATTTATAAATTCAGCACAACAAGATGTAAACAATAATAATGATAAGTAGAACAACTACAACAATATGTTATAATAAAATTTATGTAAATGTGATCTCTCAAAATACCTTATTGTGCTATAATCACTTTGTTTTACTTAAAGGAAGCACTTCATTGCTTTCGGAATTGCCAACACCACTACTCTTGTTCTTTGGAGCCATTATTAACTAAGGGTTACTTCAACACAAGCACTGGGATACCAAATATACTGGGACAGACAGTTCATCTGAAAACTAAGAAGGTAAGAAGGCTAAATGACTGATGGACAGGGAGACGATACAACGTACACACGCTGGAAAAGGGAAGATTCACATCCCAGTTGGGACAGAGCAAAGGCATGAGTTTTCATCACGCTACTTTGAATGGCTTGCAATTTAAATCTTATGAATTGTTTATTTTTGATATTTCCCATTAATATTTTTGGACTGTGGTGACCTTGGGTAACTGACACCTTGGAAAGCAAAACTGCAGATAAGGGTGAGTCGCATATATATTTCTTATTATAAACCACAATATCATAATACTCATTTCAGGTATGGGAGAACTTTTAGGTACATTTTGAAGAACATACTTTTCAACTGTAAGTTTTATGAAATTTAAGTATTGAAATATTTCTGATAAAAATGAAGTGTCTGAATTGAGGTGAGTTTTGAATACTTCATAACAATGTATATAAAATATCTCCTTGAGAATTGGTTTAGGTTGGTTACTTGTGAAATAATTATATTTTTGGTTAAGTATCATGTTATTATTATTAAAATTAATTTCACTCTTTACTTTTTTTTAATGTAAGTACAAAAAAAAGTAAAGTTACCTAAACTTATATTTATATTGAATTGTGCTGTTCTAAATTATTCACTTATCTCCATTATCTCTTTCTTCTCTATCTCACTTCCTGAGCCAGGTGACAGGGAACAGAATGTCACCCCAAAACATGACACTTTAGTATGTGGATTGTTTTGAGTTGAAGACAATTAAGCCACAGAAGACTCAGAAAAAGCTTTCAAATTCTTCCTTAACTGCTTATAAGAATTTTGATAATGAACCTGTACCAGGGGGATAGCTATAAGCAGAGATAAACGTTTATATCAGAAGACGTATCCATGCAATAAATGTTTGCATGGCTGGCAAACATTTATTCACCAAACATTTGCTCCTCTCATCTTGCTGTGAACTGACTTCTTCCCCTTTGAAACCAGAAGACTCTTACCCCTTTCTCCTTAGCTCAGAATGGTATATAAACCTCAAGTACCTGACTGGAGTATTACATTATTTATGGAGCTCCTATAGGTATGAAATTAAATTTGTTTTTCACTTGTTAATCTGTTTATGCCAATTTAATTATTAAATCAGCGAAAGAACCTAGACAGAAAAAAAACATTTTCCACCCCTGCACAGTACACCATCTTCTTTATCCTTCATTTCCACCCTGGCCTCTGAATTTTTCTCTGCATTCAAAGTAGTCCAGCATGCCCCAAAATAAACATAAATGTATTTTTCCCCCATCTCTCTACACCTCCTCCTTCATAGAGTTGAGATCATCAAACTCCTTATTTCAGAGCACATGCAAGTTTCCAATTTTGAATTATTTTATAGTGATCTTTCTTACATGGAAATCATATGACACTGTTGATTAAAACCCTTTCATCTCTAACCTTTGTAGCCTGTTATGTTCCTCATAAACTTGTCGTGCTGATTGCACTGGTCTCATTTCTAACACCTGCCTCCAGACCACATTCTGTGCTCCAACCAAATTGACCTTCTCGGTTTCATCAAATGGTGTGTGCCTTCATTTACCTCTGGACCTTTTCATGTTCTATCATTCCTAATATACCGTTCATACTTTTACCCCCAAAGCCAAAGCAAAGACTGGCACAGAGCAGACACTCAAATGAAATTGAGTAAATGAATGAATGACTACTCTACTAGGAATAAACTATTACAGAAATTTAATTAGTATATATTTCCTGGAGCAGAATATAGGAAATCTTTAAACTATTATTGTTTGCAAAGATCAATCATTATATTAAACATCTTTAAAGCTGCCAATTGTGATTCTAAGCAGTTTCACTGAAGTCAAACTGCTAATCTTTTCTCTTCTAAACCGTTTTAATTTTGAACTTTCAATTGTTACTTTGTAAAATATTCATAGCATAACCTGGAAAATCTTCAAAATATCTCAGCTGTTTGCTTTAGCATCTAGTGGTGAAACAAAAATTAACTTCAAAGCAAATTAGCAGTTTTTCTCATCTCTTCTCATCAAAGAAAGGGTAGGAGGATTTTAAGCCCTTTGAGAGCATATATTATAGTTCATTATGCAAAGAATAAAAGGTAAAAATGAATCCAGGAACAATTAATATGTGAAGTTAGTACTTTACAGTACAGTATTACCAGTGCTATATATTTTTTAAAGTGAAGACATATTAAAAATTAAAATGTGCTGCACATATATCATTAGTAGAATTTTTATTATTATATCATTGATGTGATTCAAGTTTCTATGATCTGTTCCCAAAAACATGAGTAGAGATGTTCCTTCTCACTCTTCCAGGTTCCTCAGGGTTTTAAACGTAATGAAAGATAAGTGGTAGCATTAGAATAAAGGGTTTAATTATGTTGCAGGTAAGAATACTAAGATTAAAAATTATAGATTGTAGAAGCTGCTAAGAGCAAAACAACTTCAAGAGTCCCTTTCTTCAGTGTCTTAGTCCTACAGTACCTCAACAATTTAGAATAATACAATTATAAAATAATGGAATTGTAAATAATTTTGCAGGTCACTTAGCACAGTCCCCAACCTAACACAATAAATAGGCTCTCTGCAATAACAAAAAATAATTGAGCCTGCTTTTGAATTTTTCCACTGATATGACACTTCCTCCACAAAAAGCTGACGATTCTATTTGAGGTATTCTAATGGTCAGAAATTAGACATGATCCTAATTTTTCCATTTGAAAGTAACCAGAATAAATCTAATCTCTTTCCATAAGACAGGTTTTTGTTTTTCTAATTTTGAGAATACTTATACCACTCCATTCACAGGATCACTTTTGAAAGTACAACAGATATTTAAGGAATAACTTCCATACGAAATTTTATGCTATATTTCAAAAGTGATCTTAAGAGTCAAAAATAAGACTAAGATACTCGAGGCTTTAGCTATTTCTTGTGTAGTAGTATCCAAAAATGTACTGGACTTTTGCACCAGCACTATAACTCAAATATGTAGTTCTAAACCATACTTTACATTTTGTATAAAAAAATGATGTGATCAGTTTCTGACTGTCTAGTGTGCTGAATCACACTTAAACCTTGAATCTATCTTATTAAATTAGCAAGTGTTTCCTAGCTTTATGTCATCAGCATGTTGCCTAAGTGTGCATTACATATTAATTTTAGCTGTTTTCATTCGTTTAAAGCTGTAATCAACATTAAATTTTCAATGAAGGTGTTAAGTAGACAATGAATAAATACAAAATCCAGTGATATATTTTCTAAGACTAAGCCATAGTGATATTGATTGAATCAATACTTTTTAGATATAGAGTCCACCCACTATCTCAATGGAATTTATATATACATATATATTATTTTTATAATTGACATGATTCAAGTATCTATGATTTGGTATCATTCACATGAGTAGCGATTCCTTCCCACTTTTCTAAGTTATTCAGGGTCTAAAAAGTAAAAAGATGCATGAGGCAGCATCAGCATGAAGGGGGTTAATCATAATGAGTAAGTGTGGGGTGTGTTTGTGTATGTGTGTTTGTGTGCACGTGCTTGTGTACAGCAGTGCTCCTCAGGCTATCCGTTTAATAACTAAAAAGAAAAAGTGGTTTATTGGGACTGTTACTCTTAATGAAAATCTACTCATCCAATTAATAACTCTGTTTCTGAATGTTGATAATCCTTCTATTTAATAATGCAGTTTAGAATTTTGTCAGTCTTGCAATAAATCTTATATCCTCTATGCTTCCTTAAATATGATTGAAAACTATTGTACTGACCTAAATTTATCAGAAGTTAATAAATTAATCCTCGGCTATGTGTAAGATATTATGCCAGATATATGCTTTCAGAACTTTGGCATGCAATTTACTTCAGCCTGGAAAGTCAAGGTCATTTAATTAAGCTGGGCTCTTAGTTCCTATCTCTATATACCATGAATTTCAATTTCACTTAGGATAGTTAGTTTTCATGTTTCCTGATTATTTTTTGAATTCTCCAATCCCAGTGGACTTTAATTTCTTTGAAGGATGGAATTGGCATAGAGTAGGTGCTCAGCCATTATTTCTTGTTCCATTATTGACACTGAAATATTTTTACTTTCTCCATGTGTAGGTGTCTCCGAGTATTTTGTATCCCCTTCCTTCTCATTATTTCTCTTCATTGTTGTCTATTTGTTCTTTTTTCTTTGTTGTATGTACATTAAGAACCATAGAATATGACAAGCTAATGACAAAGGATTAGATTAAAGCTAAATTATATTTTAATTCTTAAAGTTTCAAGTATGTTTTTAATTATCTATTTGTATATAGATATTCATGAACACAGAATTGCTTTTCAATTTTTCCTTCCAGTTCTACATGTATTTTCCTAAGTTTTGACTTATCATAGATTTTTTTTCTACCTTCACATAATTATCGGTGCATGGGCTTGGGCTAATTTTCCTTCATTTAATTCCCTGAAGTGATTATTAAGCTTCTATGCTAAGCAGTAGTCAAGGTTCTAGGAATAAGTAATGAACTAATAAAATTCCCTGCTTGCATGGAACCCATGTTCAAGTTGGGGAGGAAGGGTCCCCTGCCCTGCAAAACTCTGTGTGTGTGTGTGTGTGTGTGTGTGTGTGTGTGTGTGTGTGTGTGTGATAAGTGGTGATAAGTGGTAATAAGTACTTGAAGAAAAGGACAAAAATAAATAAAAGTAATAAAATAGTACAGAGAATGGAGAACACACTGATGGTCTTTTATATACAATCGCTAGGGAAGACCTGTCTGATAGATGACACGTGAGCAAAGACCTGAAGAAAATAAGAGGATGAACCACAGAGATTAAGGGCCTTCCAGAAAGTAAGAACACGGAGTCTCCATCTGCTGCCTTGTAGGGTGTCTGGAGAGCTTAAGAAAAACTGAAACATTTAGTATGGTGGAGTCACTGAGGGGAGAAAGTACTAGAAGTTCAGTTCAGTCAACAGATGATCATTTAGGCCATGGTGAAAATTTTGGACTTTTCTTCATGTGAGTTTGAAGGCCATTAGAGGATTTTAAAGGGAAGAACGACATGGTTTACTTATGTTTTCAAACAATCAGTCTAGTTCTGTGTATATAATACACAAGATGGGGAAAAAGGACGAAGTAGGGAGACAGTGCGTGTGCTACTGTAATAACCTGGTAGAGCTATGATAATGGCTTTAAGAATGTTGAATTTTACCTGAAACTTGTGCTCCAAAAAAGTAATAAAAATTAAGAAATCCAAACACTTTCCTGTGTTCTGGGAAACACCTTGCCCTCACATAAGCCTTCCTCATGATTCCCATAAGACACAGTAAGGACAACCTGGTTAACTGCCTCTGTACCATCCCAGACACCCAGACACGTCCTTTTCTTTGAGATGTTCCTCACGGATGACCATCCTCCTTACTGCATTAGCCTTAATTAAACCATCTTAATTAATTGTCCAGTGCATTCAGTTCTTCACAGATTGGAGTGTGGTAGTGGTTTAAATGGAAGGATGTATTTAGAAAGTATTGATCAGAAGACTGTCTGATAGATTTGCTTGTGGGATATGAGAGGATGAGAGACATCAACAATGGATCTAAAATATTTGGCCTCAAGAAAAGGAAGGAGACAAATTTGACTAGGGGGCACTGTGAGAGGAACTGTTTGGGAGAGTGAGGGAGGAGTTCAGGAATTAATTTTGTACACACAAATTTTGAGGAGCCTGTAGATCATCCTAATTATCATTTTGAATATTCTAATCTGAAGACATCAAGGGAGAAGATGGGGCTGAAGGCACTAAATGTTGGACTCACCAGCCTGTATATGGTTTAGGCAACAGGCCTGGATGCTGTTATCTAGGGCAGAGCTTCTAAAATTTCAGCATATGTAAGAATCACCTTAAGAGACTGTTAAACACAGATTGCTGGGCTCCACCCCGGACTCTGATTCTGTAAATCTTGGGTGGACCTGGGAAATCTGAATTTCTAACGAGTTCTAAAGTTATGTTGATGCTGGGAGTATAATGACCATATTTAGAAAATGAGTCTAGCTTGGAAAGAAAGTGATAACCATATGATTTCACTGATATGTGGGGTATAAAACTGAAAACAACAAAGGAACAAAATAAGCAAATAAAGAAACAAAAACTCATAGAGACAGACTATAGTTTAGTGGTTACCAGAGGGTAACAGGAGGAGGGAGAATGGTAGATTAGGGTAAACAGGATCAAATATATGATGATGGTGGTGAACATACAATACAATGTGATATATACATGATGTATTACAGAATTGTACACCTGAAATCTATGTAACTTTACTAACCATTGTCACCCTAATAAGCTTTAATTAAATAAATAAATAAGAGAAAGAAAGAAAGAGGTAGTAAGACTTAAAGAAATGGCTTGCCAATGTCTAGACATTGAAAGGACAAGGAAAAACAAGCAGATCCTGAAAAGGAACGTTCAGCGACAAGAACCAAGAGAGAGTGGTGACATGGAATAAAGTGGGAAATCAAGAAGAACGGAGGACTGGGCTATGTCAACGCTGCTGGCAGAGTGAGTACAATGACAGAAAATTTACCAAAGTTTGTAGCTTCTTACATCATAAATTCACATATATTGCATGTGCACACATACTCACACACACATACTGCTCTAAATGGTAACCTGTACAAACAAATGCTATCCTCTGATCATTATAGTGCAAGTGATTTAAGTCAAGTATATTACAGATAGTATAGAACACTCTAGTCCTCCTGCGTGTGTTCTGTACTCTCACATTACTCTCACATCTGTAACACTTCTGGCACCTGATGTGTCTGTGTGTTTCCCTACACCAAGCAAATCTGCGAACAAGTTGGGTGTCTTACCATTTTACTCAATTCTGACAATATCTGTCAGCAGTTAGCATTAGATTTCCCAGGTGAAGGGCTCAGTCCCACAAGACTCCCACCCCACTAACTTCAGACACCAATCACAAATCCAGGTTGTCATCTGTGCTTATTAATGAGTGGCTATAAACAGGAAGTTCCCACAACCCTCTCCTTGGGCTTGGTTAATTTGCTAACGTGGCTCACAGAACTCAGAAGAGTTTACTTACTGGTTATCAGTTTATTATAAAAGGATATAATAAAGAATACAGAGGAAGCTCCAGATGGAAGAGAAGGGTAGGGCGAGCTATATAGGAAGGGGCATGGAAGTCCCATGCCCGCTATGCACCCACCACCCTCCCATCACCTCCACACATTCACCAACCTGGAAGCTCTCCACACCCTACTGAACTTTTGGGATTTTCCATGGAGGCTTCCTACATACACATTATTGATCTTACCTCTGTTTTCAGCCCCTCTCTTCTCTCTGGAGAATGAGGTGGGGCTGAAAATTCTAAGTTTCTAATCACAGCTTGGTGTTTCTGATGATCACCCCCCTCCCCCCCCCCATGCAGGAGCTCACTAAGAGTCATCTCTTTAGAACAAGACACTGCCGGCTCCCAGAAAATCCCAAGGGATTTAGGAGCTTTGTGTCAGGAACTGGAGTCAAAGACCAGATAGAAAAAAGACACTCCTAGTGCTCTTATCATTAGGATATTATGATGGTTTTGGGAGCTCTGTGGCAGGAATCAAGGGCAGATAGGTATATATCGATATCTATATCTACATCTATATCTATATCATCTATGTCTATATATCTATATATCTGTACAGACATATCTATATCTATATCTATCTATCTCTATATGAGTCTACTGTTTTTATTTATTTATTTATTTATTTATTTATTTATTTATTTATTTATTTATTTATTTATTTAGTAGAGCGCTTTTCACAGATAAGGTCATTGAAAAATACTTTACCAGATGTCATTTTGCTCTTTTAATTTCTCGAGAACAATATTTTATTAAATTTCAAATGAGGTGGCATTTTACTCTCATTTAGACAACATAACATAATAAATATTATCCAACATTTATTTTTTGTCTAAATTCTCTCATATCTCTTTCAACGTTGGGAAGATTTGATGTTAAATGACAGGATTAAAAAACAATTATTCAACATCCTACAGATTTAGGGCTTCTAGAGTCCATTAATTCACAGTAATTATATTATGTTAGATAAGACCCGATCTTATATTATAGTAAAATAAGACCGGGTCTTATATTAATTTCTGCTCCAAAAGATGCATTAGAGCTGATGGTCCAGTTAGGTCTTATTTTCCGGGAAGCACGGTATTACTAATTTTTCAGTAAGCATGAAGCGTTTAATTCCCCCTACATAAAAGATTTGGAAGGTCTACCCAGTGGAGTAAGATCACAGAGGTGGCAAACATCATCCTTTTCAAGGACTGCCTGCTTAATATTCTGAACGGGGCAGTGTGGTGGAGGGTTCTCTACTGTTAACATATCATATTGAGGTAGCTGTGGTATCATAATTCAAAATCTGGATTAACAAAAAATAAGATATTAATAATTCAGCAATTCACTAATTACAAAGACAATGTGACAAAATGGTATGTCCTGGGCATTAGCATCACACAGAACTGAGCATATCTGATTCCCCTATCTACCAGATTGTTAAATTCTTGGAGCTTCCATTTTTCATATATGTTTTAATCTGCTAGTGTTGTCATAACAAAATGCTCCAGATTCGATGGCTTTATTTTCTCACAGTTCTGGAGGCTCGAAATCCATTATCAAGGTATTAGCTAATTTGGTTCCTTGTAAGGGCTCTCATTGCTGCTTGCAGATGATCACATTCTCATTGTCTCCTCATGTGATCTTTCCTCTGTGACACATGGGAGAGAGAGCTATGGTCTCCCTTTTTCTTCTTCCAAGGATGGCAATTCTATACAATTAGGACCCACCCTTAGGACCTCATTGAACCTTAGTTACCTCCTCAAAGCTCTATCTCAAAGTACATCAACACACGGATTCAGAGACAATAGAATTCAGTGCTAACCATCTTGAAAGAAATAAAAGAAAATGACATGTTCACAACAGCCCATTACTGACCATCTGCTTTGCCTTATTTAAACTTTAGTCAGATTTCTCTTTTTCCTACACTCTGCTGGTCCCCAAGCCTGAGCAAGAATAACAAAAGTGAAACATATCTCCCAACCCCTTATCAACTTCTCCTGGGATCAGCTGACCACAGGGAGACCCTTTTCCTATCAGAACTCACTAGTCATTTCCAGTTTCCACCCCCAAAAATTATCTTTATTTCTGCTGTTCCATGGTTTATCCTGCATAAGACGAACCTTGTTTCCTTTGAATTTGAGCTGTTCCTAGATTTCTGAGATTGGAACAGTCTCCCTTTACAGTATGCAGTTTCTTCTAATTAAAGTCTTTCTACCTAAGTCCAAATTTGTTTTAATTTGACAAATGTTAAAAATGTCTATCTCACTGACTTATTTTGAGGGTATACAAACTATCTAGTATAGTATCTATTATATCACAGGTGATCAGTTGTGTTCTTGAGCATTTCACTTAATTAAAGTCCACATTGTTTGTTACATAATAATTTGACATGGATGTATAAAGTTGCTCCATTTCTAATATTCTCTCGAATAATAGGCAGAAGTTGGAATTTGTATCTTAAGAGGTCACATTCCAAAGACTTCATAGAAAATTATCATACTTAAATTTGTAGTTGCATATCAAATATACTGAGTCAAATAACATCAGAATTTCCTAGGGAAACAAATACACTTATGGAATTTAAATGTATGATTTTATTACTTTGACTTCTAAGGCCTGTCATAAAATCTTTACCATATGCACAATGATGAATATGAAGTGAATGAATAATATGTTCCTCAAGTGTCACTACATTGATTTTTTTTTTTTTTTCACTCACCAGAAATGCTCCTGCTTTATCTTAGGAGTGCTTGCTATACAGTAGGAGGAGAGAGGAGACAAGGCACTCATAATCATGAAGTGCTTACTACCAATGGATTTTCTGATTATTTAATTATGCCACATCATTTACCTTGGCAAAAACCCTTTGGAATAGATGTTATTATCTTCATTTACAAATCTAGAAATGAAGGATCAGAGAAGTCAAGTTTGCTCAGTTATGCAGCTGTTAACAGGAAAAATCAGAGTTATATTGATATATCCCATAAAATGTTACCTTTTTACTATAACATCCTGTATTCCTAAGAAGGAATAATTCATATAATCCCAACAGGCACAAATGAACAGGCTTGTGCTTTTGGGAAAGAAGAGGTGAGACAGGGAACAAGAGACTTCAGGAGACAGAGAACATTTTCATTATACAATGATTCCATGAAAGGTAATTTTACATAGCTCAAAACGATTGATAATGCATTTCTATTAATACTAATTACCATAAATGAAAGTTAAAGAAAACCTGACAAAGCCTCATTCAAAATATTCATCATATAGGTTCTATGATTAATCTCACACAGACACCACTGTGTTAGTTTTTAAAGCTAATATGTGTGAAATTGAAATTCATATGTTAATATGATCAAAACTATTTTAGGTAATTAGGACTGAGCTGTCATGTTGTTATTTTGACTATGAGGTCTTCACCATTTAAAAAAACAACAACAAACAAACAAGAAAAAAACATTTTCAAACTTGATATAAATAAAAGGGGCCCAAAAAATCCTTTAGGAAGCAAGAAGTTGCAAATATTAAAAATAAAATAAAAAAACATGTTTTGAGGAAGAAATAATACTTAGAGCATTTAAATATAAATTTGATATTTTATACAGTGATTTATTTAATATCAAATAGAATCAGAGTTTTGTTCCTTTGTAAATTGATTAATTCATTATCCTTTTGATGTGTAGTTCTTCATAATGATATACTGTCCTTGACACATAAGTTAAATTATACATAAACGTTTAAATTTTTGCACAACTTCCCCTTGTAAACAGAGCAGTATGAATGACTCCAAGTGGTGCTTTTGTCTATTTACAATTTTAGTCTATGGACCTGTCACTACCATTCATTATTTAAAAAAATAAATAAAAGGGAAAACAATTAATGGTTTCATTTTCTTTAGAACAGGTATCAAAATATGATATAGTCTTAAAAAATCAAAATTTAAAATCTTGACTTTATTTTAAAAATAGATTATGAAATATTCTTTGGAAATAGATTAAACTGGAGAGCATTACCTTTGTGTAACATGTACCTTCTTTTGCCTCAGCAGAATAAATGGCAACTTGCATGTTCATATAGCATTGCATATCATTAAAATGCAATATTTTTTCATTGGCTGGTAAGTATTTTATCATAATAATCATGATTATAATGCAGTGATCTTGCTTTCGACTCATACTGTTTATAATTTTTTACCAGACTCCCTTCTTAAACCAAGTAAAATAATAAAGATGTTACGAATGTAGAATTCCCTCCCCTATATCTTTTGCCTTTTTCTTTAAGCCTTCTTCCCACAAAAATTATCTCCTTTTACTTTGTTGTTGCCCATCTTTTAATTGGAAACTATCATTAACCTCTTTTGAGTGTGCCAGCCACTAAATAAGCGACATCTCAAGTATCCCTCTTCCTTTTGTATATAACATCGATGTGGATCCCTGGAGGCTCCGTTAAAGTTTATTCTTACTGGATCACAGGCAGAATATTATCTGAAAGTCAAAGTGCATCAACTTCACTGATAGTAAAGTAAAAAGATTTCAACTTTCCTTACTTGCACAATAACTTAGCGACCGAAAATCAATGATTATATGTCTAAATAATACTCACATGTAGCAAGCTCCTTGACAGCATAAAGAAACAACACATAAATCTTTTATTACCTTGAAATGAATACCACTTACAATGTTAAGTTGTGGCTGCTTAAAATCTTTCTTAAAGTGTATCATTTTCAATTCTTCACCCAAGCCTGGCTGTGTCAATGACAGTTTAATGAAGTAAAAAGTTGCCCACTGAATTTCACCTATGTCAAGGGAATCTAAGCATTTCAATTAGAGTAGGATGTTTCTCTACCTGATAACTGAATTTTATTCCTTGAAAGAAACATTTGCCATTACCTCTGTGTCTTTTTGAAGAGAAACAAAAGAAGTGTTATGAGTATACACAATGAACAGTGATTTTAAAGAAACTCAGAATAGGGCTATTTGTTCTTGATAACTAGCATTATGCTGCAGGAAAAATACGTTAAAGCCTTCAAAAATAAGGGGTAACTACATGAAATAAATAGATAATAAGTTATGATATTAAGAAACTGACATTCATAGAGAAAAAGTATTTTTTTTTCCACTGATCAACATTGCCAGATACTTCTAGCTACACATTGGAGGTAAAGTATATAAAACATCTAGTATAGGGCAGTCCCGTGGTATATGCTTATAGTTGGTAGCTATTCTCTGAACTGATGAACACTTGTCAATGTTGATTTAAAGCCATACAAATCGGTTCTATGCTATTAAAATGTGTTTACACAATGAAATTTGTGTCTACTATGTAATATACATAATTAGACAATGATTTGTAATAATGGGTACTATTTAATATAATACAGTACATAATTACATTAAAATCATAAACTTTTCTCAAAAGACTTATGCAAGGCATTGCTTTCTTTTTTTTGTATAAATACTTTTGGATTTAATTTTTATTGAAATATAAAATCAATTAACTACAGTTCTTATAAAAACAATTAGGAAAAATAGTAAATCTCTTAAAAGATATATACTCAGTCTAAATTTACAAATGTATGCCTCAAAATAGACATATATACTGTTACTTGATATATATATATATATATATTTTTACATTTTCAGTAGTGTTGACTAATGAGGCAGAGTAAAATAAATACTCAGAGGTCAGGAACACTAGCTCATAGGAAAGTTGTTCAAATACTTAGATTGTTTTTAATTTAAATTAATTAGGAGATCATTAAAGGTTTTTGAGGGTTATACACTTTTTAAGGTTTTGCTGAGTACCCAGTGAATTTCAATGAAGAATGAAACATTGCTTTGCATTTTCTGAATATCACTTGTAAAGCCACATTTTTAAAATATAGCTATTATTTGGGAATAGAAGAAATTTGAATGTGGTTGTTTCACATTTTAATAAATGAATATGAATGTAAATACCTGGAAAATCCAGAAAATATTAGTAAATGAGGACACACACATAGCAAGTTTTGTGGCCAGAACAGGAAGTCATTTCATTTGTAATGCACTTGTGGATTTGTTAAAATAAAGTTGGTAGAACAAGTTGATAAATATCCAACTTGATAACTAGGGAGGGAACACACTTGTAGGTCACCTTTTCTTTCAAGAGATTTTAAATATTGGAAAGGACTTGCTGAGGTGGAGGCTAAAGGGTGTTAGATGCTGACCCATGAGAAGAAAAATGTGAAAGCTATACACTGTATTAACAAGGGACAATCTGGAAACATATTTGCTAACATTTGAGTGGTGTCCTGGGAGACTGTCCTCCAGGCTGATGTGGGTCCTGCACCACAGCTCCTAGCAGAGAGGAGGGAGAATTATAGGAGCCACTTGCTTCTTTGGCAGTGAAAACCCTGCGTAACTGGTAGGATTTAAATTCATGCATTCCGGTGCTATCATCCAAATCCTCACTCTACCTTTTACTGGCTATTAAACTTTGGGCAATTTAGCTAATCTCTCTAAACATTATGTTCCTTGTATATTTCCTTGGCATAACGAGACTGCCTTCCACATAGGGTTGTTTGAGGGGAAAACAATAAAGATAAATATCTAACACATGATGGTGCTGAATTAATGTTACTTATTATTCTGTATAATGCCAACTCTATGATGTTGTTTGCACGGGTTTGTGAAATAAGATGCAGTTACAATATTATACTGTGTGTTCTATGGTGCTGGGTAAAATATATGTAAATATTTTCCACTGATGGGAAGATGTGGAAAGACATGGAGAAAAAAAAAATCGTATAAAGTTAAAAAAGAGGGCTGGAAGGACTTTTAAGTCTTAACTACTGCACCGAGGGTTGGAGGATGTGCTCTATGCTCTTGACAGGAACACTTAATGATCTCTCTAGATCTTATCAATAGATAAGCATTTAGGTAATAAAACTTTACACATTCACATTGTATTAGGGGGTTGGGGGATATATAGCTCCATAAACTAAATAGGTGTGTACTGGGAGGAAATCATAAAGATGGGAGATTATAATACATATCTCAAAGACTTAGTAAACTCAGTAATACTGGAGACTAATTAATGACAATATGGTCAGATCAATGGGTGACCTCGCAGAGATCAAAAAGATAAAGAACTTTGAAAAATATATTTTATGACAACTATTTTAAAATTAATTTGAACTAGAAAATAAGCTGCCATTAAACACATGTGGATTTAATAGTAAGCTTGAAAAAACAATCAAGAGGTTAAAGTTTCAATGTTTTAAGTGTTTTGCTTAATGAGTGTTTTAATGTGTGGGTGGAAAATAGGTTATGCTCCAGACAGAACAAAGTTTCTTGGATGTGTTACAATCATGCTGACACTATTGACAAGGAAAAGATTCAATGATCGATAAGGCAAATGTAAAATTATGAGGATTTTTGTGATTTCAAAGAGATAACTATTTCATTTTTAATAATAAGCATGGAGCTGTGCTCCAGTACAATTTAAAAATAATGTTTGCTTGCATGCTAATAGTTATTCAATTACAAAATGTAAGATAATTATTCTAAGGTTGAAAAGGGTATGTACCTCAATTATGACTTTTTCCCAAGAGAATCAATTTACATGTGTAAACCATAATAAGAAAAGAGGAAAAATGCTACATTACATATTCTCTGGAATTCAGGGCATCAAAAACTCATTGAAAAACTCATATTTCCCTTTAAGAAAAATATTGGCTTCTTAATTCTACCACCTGTAAATTATTAATAGTTTTCCCTACAGGTGTAATGGAATTAATCGGAAAAGGGAATTAATTATTCAGATATTTGTTTACCCATAATTTTAACAATAGTGCTAATGCTTAATTATAATTTTCTCTTTAGCCCAAAGGAAAATTAATAGACTGCAACAAGAATTTTTTCTCTTTTTTTGTAGCTCGTTTTAGTGTATGACAACAATAATTTTAATACTCACAAATTGTTTTATTAAATCGCAAGAACGTTACGAAATAAGCATTATGTAAATTCATTTATTATTTTTATATTCTGGTCCCTATGCTCTACCTTTTGAGAGTGTACCTCAAATTTCTCTCCACATAACCATTTCCATTCACTCATCGTATAGTCATACATTTAACACTATTTACAGAGCATCAAGTAGGTGGGAATCACTGTGCTGGAATGAGCACAAAGCTTCCCCTCCTTGAGCTTGACATCAAGTAAAAGTCATTGGTCTTAATATGAACAAAAGTTGCTCATGTGAATTCTCCAGTGGAAAGCCATAAAACATGACATAAAACTTAAATTGTAAGGCAAATAAAGGATTGATATAGATTACAGCAATTTATTTAGTCATATTTTAAAATGGTATAGCTTATTGTGAGAAAATATTTAAGAATTTCTAATATTCTTTTTCAAAGAGCAATTTTCTATGGCTTGTGGAATAGGCAAGCTGTTTAGCAAAACAGACTTTTATTGCTATAAACACTGCTCTGGTATAATTCTATCCTAAATCAAGGCAACATACAATTACAAGGACTTTCATGGATTAAAAAACAAAAAAAAATAATATCGAATAGAATAGCACTTGGCATAGATAACAGATTTATTTCAAGGCATTAACATACCTTTATATCTGTCTATCTATCTATCTATCTATCTATCTATCTATCTATCTATCTATCTATCTATCTATCTATCTATAATGAAATTTCAGAGCCTGAGAACTTGGGAAGAACACAGGTTGTTCTGGGTAGAAAGACCACACAGGACAAAATAAATCAAATATCCCTATCTCTGCAGGCTTGTTATATTGTTGATAACTGCCAATGCCACACAGGATGTATTAGACTTTGGAAAATATTCACCTTACTCAGATCAGCCAACTGAAAGAGCTGTAACTGGCTTTTCCAAGCACTATACAAAATGCAAAATCTATTTAAATGTGAGTGCACATGAGAATGAAAATATATACATGTGAAAGCATGTATACCAACAGCAATGAAATAAGCCAAAAAATGCATCCTCCTTGGTTAAGAACCTTCAAAATTGCACTTGCAAATTTTCTCACTTTTTAACCATGTAAATTAGAAAAGACATAAATCCTTTTCGAATGTTACCTTTTTTCTTCCTTTTGGATATTTCACTTCATCCTGAGTGACATATTGAATTATAATTCTGATTGAAGTTCAGTGAAAAAGGGATTGAAGAATGGAACAAATTGTTTGTTTTCCTGTATAGGAGGGGCTGCAGTGGTAATTTCAGAGCAGGGTAATATAGAGAAGGGGTGGGGTTGAGATACTTTTTGATCCTACATACCCTCTATTCCACCATTCTATCTTCCATCCTTTCCAGAATAATGTTATTCACCCAAAGAGAAGTAAAATGTTTGCAAATTTAGCTGAGGATGTATTTTGCTGAAGTTTTATTTTCTGATATGGTTTTTGCCAGTCTCATCCCCAAGACTATAAGCTGTAAGTAGTAATAGTAATAGTCCCGAAGACTATTCCTTCAGGAGAAGCACATGAAAGCTTTACCTTTTATTCTTTACTTGAGGTAAACTGTTAAAAGTGGAAATAGTCATTGTATTATTTTGAGTCGTTTAGAAATATCAAAAGCAACAATCCAACCCTGAAATCTGATATTTCTCATCTCTCACCGATCTCTGGCTACAGATTCTTTTGTTTGCTACCAACAACAACTTATCTTGTCTCACTTGAGTGAAAAAGACAAAAAAACCAACAACATTTATTACAAGGTTACTGAAGTGACTGAAAACTAAAGAAATGAATAAACCTACTCTTAGATGGAGCCTGACACCTTAGCCACAGTCTCGGGTATTTTCTGTAGGGCCTCTCCAAAAGCAACGCGGAGCTGAACACCGTCTTTGTACCTATCAGCTGAAAAATCAATATCCCAGGAAAAGAAATCTGATTGCTCTGTATTGGAATATGCTCTTTTGTCCATTATCCCAAATGAAAAGAAAAAGTGAGGAACTTGCAGTTAACCATTGAGAGTGCTATGAGCAAGAGGATCCATTCAGTTTGGGAGTTTCCAAAACAGACAAAAGTCATATATCGAATAGCTAATTCAACCAGTTTCCTCTTGCTCTCTGTATGTATTGATATGTAATATTACAAGAAAACTTTTCATATCCAAAATTTCTTCACCTTCCAATATTTAAAGCAACTTATATTATCCTTTAATTTTTTCTTGAATGGATTGTCAATTTTGGTCTAGTCTTTCATTTAAAAATAACCAGTTTTTTGTTTTTTATTTAATAATAAAAATTTAAAAGTTCTGCATTTAAAAATTTTATATTTCATTAATTCCTTTTTTATACTATATCTTTTGTTTTACTTCCATTAGTAAAAAACACTTACTTGTATTGTTCCATTATTTTATATTTAAAATTGTTTCTTATTTTTTAACAAACTTACTTGATTCTAGGTAGAAAACATTCTTGGAATGTGTAATGGTATTTCCTTAGAGTTTTGCAGTACTTAGTTTTTCCTGATTGATTCTATGTTTCCCCGAAAATAAGACCTAGATGGACAATCAGCTCTAATGTGTCTTTTGGAGCAGAAATATATACAAGACCCGATCTTATTTTACTATAAGACCAGGTCATAACATAATATAGTATAATATAACAACATGACATGACATGACATGACATAACATATAATACTGGGTTTTATATTAATTTTTGCTCCGAAAGACACATTAGAGCTGATTGTCTGGCTAGGTCTTATTTTGGGGAAACACTGTTGCAGTTTCAACTGTGACATCTTCTTTTCCCATGGAGTTTAGAATATTTTCAAGGTAGATGGAGTTTGGGGAAGGGTGGCAAGAATATATGTATTGTCATATTGATTTTTGGTTATAATACTTTATAATGTTTTATTGTGAGAGCAAGCGATCTAATGTAATTTTTTGTAATTGAAATTTATTGAGATTTTCTTTTTGGTGTAATGAATAGGAAGACTTTTATGTATTTCATTACGACTTATTAAGAATTTACTTTCTTCATCATTGGAATATATGTATATATATGAATACATATGTATGTATATTTTCCTGAACTCCTCTGGACTTGAACTTAAAACCCTGTAAGTTTACTTCTAAACAATAACAATTTTGTCCACTATTGAGAGCTTTTTTCTATTATTAATATTTTAGCGATTTTTTTTAAATCAATCATACCAATTGCTTGTTTTACATAGTAACTTGTACTTTTTAATAGTATTTTCTAAGGCATGTGGTAACCTCTCCTCTGAGAAAAGTATTTATACCTATATATCAAGACCAAAAAATTAACAGATCAATTTAAGTGCTTTATACTTTTTCTCAGGTTTATTAACAAGTGCTAACTACTTGTGAGGGATAGGGTAGAGGGAATTAAATAGCTATCCAGTTTAATGTTAGGTCAATTTTATCATTTAAACAGTATATTTGGGATATTTCTTTTCATTTGAATTAAACTAAATCTTTTAGGGAAGGGTTTGACAAAGTATGGCCCATGGCCCTTCCTCTGTTTTTGTAAATAAAGTTTTATTAGAATACCGCTATATCCATTAATTTAGACATACAGGTGCTTTTTGGATATAACAGCAGAGCTGAGTGGCAGTTTTGAGTATTTGTTATGGAAATGAAGGACATCTAAAATAGCTAACATCCGGCTCTTTAGGAAACAGTTTCAGGATTCCTGCTTTAGGTGGTCTCTCATTCTTTATATTTTTCTCCCTAAAGTGATACAGTTTGTAGTAGTGCAGGGAAACTGTCTGAATCCTTTATGTGATCTTTGCCTCCTCAGGTCTCTGAGCAAAAAGCCTCACCTCCAAGTAGAAGCTGACTGTTTTGCTGCTATTCATAACTAAATGTCACCCCTTCTTTTGGGTTACTTTTAGCTTGTTCAGGCTCAACATCCTATTCTGGAAGAACTTTTTGACTCTGGATGTTTTGAGTCTGTCATTGTTTTATTTACCAGTGAGCTCCACTTACCTCCTTAGAGAGCCACCTCAACCCTTTGATAACATCTAGGAGACAATCCAGATAGGCTCTCAACTCATTCTGAACACTGTCTACACCCCACAAAAAACAGATCTAGTCATCAAAACTACATGGAAGAATCTCTCTTGGTCTGGCCATCCATCTGTCTTGCACACATGGCCTAGGTTTTTGTTGGGTAGAGTGGAAAGTGTAGACAGGTGGCAAAGCAAAGTGACAGCTGGTCAGAGGACTAGCATGGGACAGAAGCAGTGGCCCACTTGCCTTTGGAGTTTCCTTTTGAAATATGTACAGGGCATAAGCAGGATTTTCAAATTTGATCATCCTGCTGCTTCTTTCCGTACTGTGCCTGGAGCAAAACGATGGATTGTTTCCCTTTTATACTTTTGCATCATGCCCTTCTGGTTCCTGGATTTAGGTTAGTCATAATAGTGGGTCAAAGGATCTCATCCGAAAATGAAATAAACCTATGAAATTCTCTCCAAGGTTAGTAGTTGACGTGTTAAAGAAGAATACTGAGAAATTTGAAAAAGACATTAATTAGCCTAACAAGAAAGGCTGCTATCCTGTTTCTGACCACTATTATTGAATACGGAACTTTTGTCCTATGTTCTAAAAAAAAGTATAATATGGCTCTAGGCATTAATATCATATATTCAGTAACAAAATATGCAAAACATTAAATAATTAAAACATTTACTTTTAAAATAGTAAAAATATTTAATATTTGTTGGGAATAAGGCTAAAAGTTATTTTAATTCATTTATTACATTTTACTGGAATGTATGATCTTTTCTCCCAGATATATTGATATATAATTTATAAATAAAAACTGTATATATTTAAGGTGTACAATGCAATGTTATGATGCATGTATATATTGTGAAATGATTACCACAATCAAGCTCATTAATAGATGGATTATCTCACATAGTTACCATTGTGTGTGTGTGTGTGTGTGTGTGTGTGTGTGTGTGGTGAGAACACTTGATATCTACTTTTTTAACACATTTCAAGTATACATGCATTATTATTACCTATTGTCAGCATTCTGTACATTAGGTCTCCTGAACATATTCATCTTATAATTGCAAGTTTGTTTCCTTTGTCTAATATCTCTCCATTTCCCCCACCCCCTGGCCCTGGTAAGCACCATTCCACTCTTTATTACTAAAAGTTTTTTTTTTTTTTAGATCCCAGATAAAAGTGAGATCATGCAGTATTGTTCTTCCTGTGCCCTCCAGATTCATCTATGTTGTAAATGATAGGATTTCCTTTTTTTTTTAAAGCCAAATAGCATTCAATTATACATGCATATATACATACTCTCATAATTTCCATATCCATTCATCCATTTAAGGACACTTAGGTTTTTTCTATATGTTGGCTACTGTGAATAATACTGCAATGAACATGGGAGACCAAATATCTATTTGAGATAGTGATTTTATATCCTTTGGATATATAACCAAAAATGGGATTTCTGGATCATACAGTAGTTATATTTTAAATTTTTTGAGGAAACTCCTTACCGTTTACCATAATGGCTGTCCCAGTTTACATTCTTACCAACAGTGTATTCATCTTCCCTTTTTTCCACATCCTTGCCAACACTTATTATACTTTGACTTTTGATAATAGTCATCCTAACAGGGATGATACAATATCTCATCATAGTTTTGATTTTCACTTCCCTGATCATTAATGATATTAAGCATCTTTTCATATATGACTTGACCATTTATGTTTTTTTTGGGAAAATATATATTTTGGTCTTTTGGAAATTAAAAAAAAAACAACACAGGTTATTCATACATTTATTTTTGCTCTTTAGTATGAGTTCCTTACATATTTTAGATATTCTTTATTAAATGTATGGTTTGCAAATATTTTCTCCTATTCCATGTGTTACCTTTCCAGTTTGTTGATTTTTTTTTTCTTTTACTGTGCAAACAGTTTTCAGCTTCAGGTAGTCCCACTTGTTTATTTTGCTTTTGTTACCTATGCTTTTGGTGACAGATCCAAAACTCATTGCCAAAACAATGTCAAAAAGCTTTCTGCCTATGTTTTCTTCTGGGAATTTTATGGTTCTAGGTTTTATATTTAAGTCTTCAATCTATTTGAGATGATTTTTGTGAATAGTATAAGGTTCCAATTTCATACATTTGCATATGGCTATCCAGTTTTCCCAGCATCATTTATTGAAGAGACTATCTATTTTTCATTGTGTATTCTTGGTAACTTCATTGAAAATTAGTTGACCATATATGTGTAGGTTTATTTCTGGGCTCTCTATTCGATTCCATCTTGTCTGTTTAATGCCACTATCATACTGCTTTGATTACTATAGCTTTGTAATATAGTTTGAAATAAGGACATGTGATGCCTCCAGCTTTGTTCTTTTTGCTCAAAACTGTTTGGTTATTCTGGTTCTTCTGTGGTAGAATTCATCTTCTAAGAATACAGTGATTTCTAAACCTAAATGATAATTAGAAACAACTAGTAAAAATGGAATTCAATTATTTTATTTTAGAATATTCAATCAATAGAGATAACTGATTCCTTACCCCCAATGGTGCATTTTGTTTTTATTTTTGTATACCAGAAGCAATCCTTGACTAGGTACATCTTATTTTTAAAAAAGTTCTATAGGCAAGAGCTCTTCTGCAAGCAAGTAACATTAGCGTACCTGCCAGGAGGTTTGTCATTACCATGTTTCCCTGGAAATAAGACCTGGCCTGACCATGAGCTCTAAAGCATCTTTTGGAGCAAAAATTAATATAAGATCCTGTATTATATTATATTATATTATACATTATATTATATTATATCTGGTCTTTTATATCATATCATATCATATCATATCATATCATATCATATTATATAATTTTTGCTCCAAAAGACACATTAGAGCCAATAGTCTGGCTATGTCTAATTTTTAGGGAAACACGGTAGCATGTTTACAAGATGACGCCAGGTCTTCTGCTTTTACCCTGCACCCCTGTAATAAGTGACATTGTTATTAATATTTCATCTGTTTATCAGGAATAGAAATCTAAAATTTTATTTTTCCCTAATATCTCTGACTTGTTTTCATTGCTAGACTATGTTGGCCTCATAAAATAATTAAGGATCGTTTCTTCATCATTTTGGGGGAAAAAAGTTGCGTAAAATTGCTTTATTTTTATTATTGTTATTTATTTTTATTTTGTTTGGTTTGGTTGTTTTGTTTTAACATCTAATAGAATTACCAGGAAAATCATGTAGGTCCCAAGAGTTCTTCACAGGAAAGTTATATCTTGAACATTATAGATAATCCCGTATCCATCTGGATTCTGTTATCTTCCTCTGAAAATATGTCATGCAGATAAGTTGGTCAAACTCAAAATCTGAAGTCTGCCCCCTTGCTCTGATCAGCAGCTAAGTTCTTTGCTCTGTCGTTTTAGTCTTCCAGCCACTGCTCTGCGCTGAGTGCTTTGGAGCTTCCTCAAAGCATGTACAGAGCTCAGACATAGACATGAGCAGCGGTTGTCTACAAATGTGTGTTTCCTCCTCAGTAGCTCTCTGTTTGGAATTTTCCATTCACTTTCCATCCAATTCTGGAACCCACAAACACCACCCTTTGGTACCTCAAGTCAGTAAGATTACAGTTTTCTGATGGTTTTCAACTCTCTTGGACAGGCCCACTAGAGTCTGCCTTCAGGCAAAAAGTCACACAATTGCAAATTGTAACCAATTTGTTACCTTTTCCCAAAGTTTCTGTCTGCTTACAGGCACTCCCCAGTATATTAAAAAAGTTGTGTTATTGAAAAATATGTTTTTCCAGAGATTTCAATTTTTATCTGCTGGAGGGTAAATCTGTTACAGGTTGTTCTGCCATTACCATAAATGGAATCCTCTTCTATGAAACATTTTGAAAAGTATAATCTTCCTAGACTTTACCTCAGAGCTACTAAGGGTTATGATTCTGTATTGCTTGAGATTTTTACAGTTTATTATAGCTATCACCTAGGATTAGAAACTTTTCAACATAAGCACAGTAAAGTCTAGAATATTTTTTAATAAATCCTTGAGGGTGTCAAGAAAAACTTAATAGATACATAATTTCTACTTTTTATGTTTATAATTTTAATAAGTAATGCTTTCCTATGATTTTAAGAGCTATGATTTGAGGTAAAAAAAAGAGCAAAATCTATTGAAACATAGGTGTGGGAGAAACCTGAGGCAGTAATTGGTACTATATTAATACTTGCTATCTGTTTCCAGGACTTCTGCCGACAAGCAGTACTCACTGGGCTATGTTGTCATTATGTTAAAGGAAAGTGTTAGAGATATTTTCCCAGTCCATTAAAATTCAATTGCATATATGACTCAGATCTTGGCTCAAATAAAGCATTTAGAAGATAGGAAAGGAAATTTCCAAAACAAAACAGAAAATTCTCAAGAGGCAATACTTTCATGTTGAAAGAACAATTCCAAGCTCACTTTAGTCTGATTATTTGTAACACCAAGCCATTTCAGGAAAGCTAAACCTGGTTTGAGACCGCTGGAACTCACACTTAGGGAAGGAAAGAATCAAAATGTAATTTAGCCTCCATTAAAATATGTGTGAAAATGAAGTTATCAAAGAAATTTATTATATTCAACTAAATTATGACCATCTTTTAACATCATCATTCTTAAGTTGAATATAATTAAAATTAGAAGAATTTTGTTGGGATAATTTGTGAACTATATAAAATGGCTAATTTGCATAAGGATGATTTTTTTTAAATCATAAGATATCATCTGACATTAAGGATCTCAGTACCTACATCTGTGCAATGCATTCCTGTGGTACAGATATACTCAAGTGATAATAACAGGTGTGTGAAAGCAGTTATGGAAGAAACAGGAAAGATCACAATTTGACAAAAATCATACTTCTGCCTAACTGAAAGCTTATTTTAAAGATTAAAACTTTCTCAAAAGAAAAATAAAAAAGAAAACAGCACAACAACAAAAAATGTTTGTTTTCTAATCATTAAACAAACTTGGAAAACAAAATCCAAGAATTATGAATGAGAAAATCTCTAATCTTTGATATAATAAATACCTAATAACATGGCATTATGAAGGGAAGCGAAGACATGAATTATTTGATTGTCTCATTCTCCTATAATAAAATATTCCTTTATGAAATATATTTTGACTGTTAACCATCAGAATTATCTTTAATAAACTAGAAATGCAAACAGTAGAGCATATCTTCTAATAGCACTGGGATAAAATTAAATGTGATAATTCATGTATTTAACTGTGTGCCTGCACATTTTAAGTTTTCAAAAAGGTCATAACTAACCATAATAATAACATTTTTTATTTTATTGTTACTGTTATTTTTATTTTTATTGTATCAGAACTAGGCTGGGAATTCTCAACCATTAAAAAAAAAAAAATCTCAGTGCTCTGAAGACTGGAATCAGAAAAAAACAACACATTAAAATTTAACTAATTTCATCCCTATATTTCAAATTATATATAGACAGTATGTCATTTTTAATGATAAAGATCAGTCTACAATAAGTGTTTTCCCTAGAACTTCTTTTTTGTTTCATTTTTAGATTAAGTGCATGCTTTGAGTATATAAATTTTAAGTAAATCATAACTACACATTCTAATGAAATCTTCACATTGAAATAACACCGCTTGTAATGATATTCACTTACTGCACAAGAGAAAACTATGAGAAAAGTCCTCACAGCTTAAAATGACAGAACTGCCACAACCATTTCTGACTCCTGACATAAGAAAAATTATTGAAGTGTAACTATTTGTAAAGTACAGTTATAACTTATGTTCCAAAAATATACCAAAAGTTGTGCTAAATATACTGAAATCTACAGGAAATTTGAATTGTAACTGAGTCAATGTCACTGTATAACCTAGGAAAATATATCAACCTTTCAGGATCTTTGTTTTTCATCTTTTAAATTATAAAAGTGAAAGTGATGTGAAATTGAAGATGATGTCCCCATAGAAGTGAGTAGACAACCTGTAAAAGCGTGCTGATTTTATTACCTGTGCTGAGTGTAGAGCTGATTCATGATAATGGCCACAAATAAGTGACCTCACTCTGAGTTGATGACTTATGGCAATCGGACAATATTTAGGTTTTGTAGCTTAATAGCAGTGATAAACTAAAAGAAAAAAAATGTACACCCTTTCAGGCTAAATTTGCCTACTGTTTTCTTTTGAAATTATGCTATATACTTTGATGACTTACTACTATTCTTATAGTGCAAAGAAAATTGCTGTTTAAGGCTGTGCTTTCAATTTTGATACACTATGATTTAAAACCTGATTTTACAAGTTATCATTTAAACTTCTACAAGGTTTTAAAACCTCTGTAAGCTCCAGTTTCCTCATTTCAAACATTTTTATATTACTCATAAAGTTAGCCTCGTAACTTTGTTGTGTGAATTGTCAGATTACGCACGTTAAAATAACCTGTTCCTATTACAGAGTAAGAGCTCAGTAAATTTTAGCCATTATTATTATCATTATCACTACCATCATCATCATCATCATCATCATCATCATCATCACCATTTAGTAAAGATAATATTTATTTCTAGCCAGTTTTCTCAGCGATCAAAGGAAGAAATTTCTGTAGTAAAAGTATTACTATTACTTGGGAAGCTATTAAACTAATAAAGTATGAAAATATTTTATGTATCAAGTTTGTCTAAACTCTTCATTTATCTTTTCAAATGAGTATATCTGCTGTCAAAGGCCATTTATTTCATGAAGCCAGTACGGATTTCTCTGTTTTGAATTTCCAATGATGATTGCTTTTGCAAGTATCTGAGATATTCTGGTGTATCTTCATATACCACACTTACATATCTCCATCTATACCTATAATATCCATATCTCCATCTATTCCTATAATTTCCATATCTGGATTTATACTCCAGGTCTTTATCTATCTCTATCCCTATCTTTCAAATAGTGTGATCATATCACTCTTGTAGATTGTTTGAGAATAGATGCTCATTCTATAAAACCACAGTACTAACACAAAGGTCTTGTGGACAGCAATTACTCAGTGTTTTCTGAAGTAACTGTATTAAAGTAACTGTTTCCTTCATTGTATATAATTAACAAAGAATTCAAGGATATATAAAGAACATTTTGGAATATATTTTTGGAGGAAGAGAGCCAAAGTATGTTGATATTAAAAAGCAGAAGTTTAAGATCAAACGGCATATTTGTAAACTGGCAAATTAAACTTTTGATTATCTATCTGTTGGTAATATCTTATAAAATATAATCCTTGTAAAGTGTTAGGAAAATATGCAAATTTTATGGGCCCAAGATGTCTGTATCAGTTTTACTGTGGGTTAAGGCAAACTAGAAGCAAAGCAAGCTATCACAGCTAACTTAATGACAGAATAAAGGTTATGGAACATCGCATAATACTTTATTGACACTGAGTGGGACCAAAAAAATAAAAAAGCTTAATAAGATTCACTAATATCATTGTTATTATCTAACTGCTAACTGCCATTTCCATCACCTCTGCTATTATTAGAAGTTCCTCATGCTGATCACATGGAGAAATTTGCAGAACTTGCAGACAAGAAATTTTCCTCTTGTGGAAAAGGGGGAAAACCAAAAAACCTTATTTTTTTTTTTTGTATTTTATCTTGTTTTTTTCCTAGTTTATTTTAATATGAAGAGGAAAAATTATGCAATTGATAAGCATTTGAAGTTTCAGCTTTCCTTTGAACTCATCTCTTAATAATGATTAACATATTTAAGACATGACATATATATTTTTAGAGATAGAAATGCTTGTATAAGTTGTTGTTGTTCTTGTTGTTTTTCTTTAACTGACAAAAGCTCTATAAAACTATGAAAGGATTTTTTTTAGGGTAAGGAAATAATTTAAATATTTTATTTTTCTTTTTAAATATTGAAATTTGGCACCCGTGTACAAGAGAAATACAAATGAACTCTAATTTTAAAAGATCTATTCTTTACACATCAATAGAAATTGTTATTTGGGGGATGTACTTTTTAACATCTCTATATTCAAAGTCCTTTATTTTCATTCATTTAGCTAATCTAAACAAAATTGACTACAACAAGGGGATAATCATGTGTAAATGTAAGAATGCTTAACATTGACCTGTGTTTGAATGTCATGTATCAAAATCAGAGGCATTTAATTTATAGCCATCTATAATTAATTATAGAGTCTCATTTTAAAAATATTTTAAGTAACGCTTATGAAGTTATGATGTTTTTACTAATAAAAGTTTGACCTTATTATAAAAAGAATTTAACTCTAGAAAAAGAGTCTCTTGACATTTTGAACACTTTGTAATAAAACCTTAAAGAACAAAATGTAAATTCTTCCTTTCCCAGGTAGGATAAAACACCGTGCTTTAAGACACTAAAGAACTTCCACAGGGAAGGACATCAGAGATTATCCCTCTCCAGGCTGACACTCAACATGCAACATTTACCTGGAACTGACTGCACCCCATTTCTAGCTCCCCTATCACCATGTTGGTGTTGGATAAAGGCATCACAGCATGTCACAGAGCTAGAGATGAACTTCTAGGTCCTGGGAATCAAGTTGGGAAGTGAAATTTCAAGTTAAATAAATGCAAGTAATTCTGGAGAGTTTCCTAAGTATACGACGAAAGCAGCCGTAAGTAATAGTAAAGCCACAGTAAGTAATAGGGTAAAGGACAAGTTGTTAATGTGAGTAATAATCTTCCCTAGATATGGATTCTGTGCCAAATACTAAGTACTAGGTACAAAAATTAAGGAAGGGACATTTAAAAGATTTTCTCTATAAATACACTTGAGTAAGATGTTAATTTGTTAAATAAGGGAAACAAGATAGCATTAGACAATGAAAACAGTAAATTCCTTAGTAGAGAATATGATAACATGTAAGTAACCTAGGTCAAAGAAGGAAACCCTGATAGATACACGATTTAAAAGAGAGCATTGCATAAGCTGGGGAAAGTTAAAAACAGAGTTTGCACTGTTTCGCATCATTTTTTTCTTATTAAAGAAAAATGCAGTTGATACATGAATAGCGTGTTTTTTTAATATAGATTTTAGTGATGATATGGATTTTAAATTAGTTTATTTTTCCAAACATAACAATTGTAGCAAAGATGATTTAATAACTGAATGAGAGTAATAACTACCACAGCAGTTTGTTCACTCAAATCAGAGAAAATGTACTTAGTGCTTGCAGCCTTTCATATTCCTTTAAAGATTATAATTTTAATCTTTAAATTAGAGAAGAGTAATTCTGTAGGAGAGACTTTAAATAAAATCTGAACTACAACTAGATATTGTACTTCTTTTAAAAAGAAGGTTCAAATATAATTTTATGCATATATATTAATAAGCTTTTATGCATATGTATTAATAAGCTAAGCTTTATACATCTTAACATCTATATTTGTCAAGATAGGATAGACTGTGATTCAGTAACAAATAAACCTCAAGATCTCAGTGGCGTAATACAAAGAATTCTATTAGGTTGATGCAAAAGTAACTGAGGTTTAAAAGGTTAAAAATAATTGTAAAAAACGCAATTACTTTTGCACCAACCTAATATATGAGAATTATGAAATAAATGCTTTATATGACTCTCCAGGACAATCTTCATTCAGGGACTCAGGAAACTGGGCTGAGAAGTATGTGTAGAAGATGGATACTTAGTAGGTCCTAAATATTTATGCCATATATACAATCAGGTTTTGAAAGTCTGTTTTAACAAGTGTTTTTTGTTTGTTTGTTTGTTTTTTGCTAATCTTGGATGCTTAAGTATACATGCACTGATTTATGCATCCAGTTATTGAAGTTGTTGAGTGTTTACTGTGTGTACACAACTGTCTAGGCTCCTAAAATGCTAAGCAAATCAGACTTCTCATCTGTTCTAAGGAAGCTTACAATAATGGGATATATTTGAGGGAGACGGGGTGAAAAAATATCTATCAAAGAATCACACAAGGATATAATTGCAAACCATGATAAATGTTATTTAATGATAATGAGGTCCTATTTAAAAATAGAGCAAGGTCTATATTCTAACAAGTCTAAAGGAGAAAACAGATTTATCTAAAATCTGAGACTGAGTGGGGGATGTGAGTTTTCCTGAAGGAACAGAATGAACAAGTGTCCTGAGGACAGTATGAATAAGTCCCCCTTAAATAACTGAAAACTCAGTTCATAAAGCACCTGGTGATCCATGTTAAAGATGGTAGCTATTAAAAAGTGGTAGACAGTATTTTAATTTTGTGTGTGTGTGTGTGTGTAAGATCACCCTGTCTCTAGTGTGATGAATTGTGCTCAAAGATAGGTGGCAAGTCCAGGCAGGAGATGATGGCAGATTGAATGAGAGTGGTACCATAGCAAAGGTAACTTTAGTTTCAACTGATAAGAGAAAGAAAACAGAAGGACTGCATCTAAATGTAAATATTACATTTGTCATAATATACCTTAGTAGGACAACTGATGATTAAGGAATGTATGGAGATACTAAGAAGCATGGAAATGTGTGCATGTGCACGGGCAGTGGTGGTGGTGGTGGTGGTAGTGGGAATATATCCTGAAATTATCTCCATTCATTTCTGACAATAAGACAGTTAAGGTAGTAAATAGTTCACTTAGTTTATTATAGTACCAGTGACCCATTCCCTTGGATACCTCTGTGGATTCTTTTGGTATTTTCTCTGATTATTTATTAAATTAAAGTGAGTAACAGTTTAAGTTTATATTTTCCCCAATTTTTATTGCTAGTGTGGTAGATTGATTGCAAAAAAAGTCCCCAATTCTTCACACATTCACCAACCAATCCCAGAATCTATACTCTTTTCAATATAATTTTTTTAGATTGTTCCATCAAATGATGCATTCCTTTTCTTTACCTGTGGAATTTGGACTGGCCTTGTAATTCATTTTACATAATAGATTATTACAAAATGGTGCCTTGCTAGTTCCGGGACTCATCATTAGGAGGCCTTGCTTGATATTCTCTCTCTCTCTCTCTCTCTCTCTCTCTCTCTCTCTCTCTCTCTCTGTTTTCATCCTGAGACCAAGTTTGGCTATCTTGCCCAAGGTCAAGCATTGAGCAGAACCAAGTGAGACCAGTTTTTTCAGCTGAAGCCCTAGACATGTGATAAAACTCACCCAAGATAAGGAGAGTGGAATAATTATTTGACAGCGGAACACAGATGTACAGATGGTCCCTACTGAGGCCATCTCAGTCAGCAGAACTGTCCAGTTGAGATACAGTCTCATGGGTAAAAGTAATTGATTATTTTTCTATGCCACGGAAGTCTTGTGATCGATTATTACACAGTATTGCCATGGCTATAGATAAGAGATTAATGATTCCCAATAATTCCCAATGATTCCAAATTAAGAGATTTGTGAGCATATTTTGCCTTTAACAACAAAGGCAACAACAATTTTGCCTTTAAAACATGCTATGTGCTGTCATGTTTATTCCCCAAAACAGATCCTAGAAGGTTGGGTATATCAAATACATTAGTGATTGATTATTTGATATGACAACAGAAACATCTCAAATTTTCCTCAAATTTCAAGGACTAAAGTTATTTACTGAATATTCTTGACTTTTATGTTTTATAGTACCTAGAATAGGCTTCTGAAATGTTCACTGAAGGAATAAATTAATGAACGAATACATAGACTTATATGTAATACCTGTATTATAGTTAACTGTGCACACTATTGTATTCTCCATTTTCCCTGTTTATAAGAGACGTTCAGAAATTGCTTTGAAATGAATAACAGAAATAATAAACATTGGTATATATTGACTGAATTGTGTTCCCTCCAAAATCCGTATGTTTAATCCCTACTTTCTAGTGTGACTATATAATCAGGCTTTTAGGAAGTAGTTAAAGGTAAAATGAGGCCATAAGAATGAGTTCCTAATCTAACAGAATTGGTGGTTTATAAGAAGAATAAAGATACCTCTCTTTCAATGTACATGTACCAAGGGAAGGTGATGTAAAGAAACAGTAGGAAGTGGATGAACCAGAAACCAAACATGCTTCAACCTTGATCTTGGACTTCTCAGCCTTCAGAACTGTGAGGAAATAAATTTCTGTTGTTTAAGCCATCCAGTCTATGGTATTTTGTGATAGCAGCCAGAGCAAACTAAGCATGAAAAGAACAAAAGCAAAAAATTATCTGACTCTGTCAAGTTTACATTGATTATAATATGGTGTTGAAAGCTGAATAGCACTAACAAGAATATTGTGAATGGAAGTAAAATGTGTCTTGTAAAAATAAACTAGTGATTTTTTAGCTGAAAGAGGAAGACTGAAAATACAACTTTATTTGTTTCTCTAAATGGCTATCCTGTACCCTGCCTTCAGAATTATAATGGCATCACGATCAGATCCTATTTCAGGGCTCCTTAAGAAAGCAGAATAAACACAGACTGCTAGAGGGGAAAATGAACAGTTTAACATATGGAAAAATACAGTTTTTGGTCACATTTTGCTTCTGGATATCTACCTTAACTCTATTTTGAGTTAAATTTATTACTCCTTTTGTGTGTGTGTGTGTGTGTGTGTGTGTGTGTGTGTGTGTGTTTGTGTGTGTGTGTGTGTGTACACTCAATCAGGACCCTGTTCACTGCTCTACAAACAAGAGTGTGTACAAATAAGTTTAAAGTTTACGGACACTGAAAGCAATTAGTAAGTTGGGTGACACGAAACAGTTATTCAACACATAGTAGTCTCATCTGCCTTCTCCAATATATTTGGTTTATATCTTTAAAAAAATCCCTAATGCTTTATGAAATAGTCAATAATTACTTAGAGCAATAGGCAAAGAAAAGTAACATACAGAGTTGGAAATGCAGAAATACTCTTAGGTATTGACCTCAGAGCCAATAGCATTGTTGTCAGACAGCTGTTTTGTTTAGAAGGCAAAAGCAAAATAGTACAGGAGTTAGAGCCCCAGAAGCAAGTATGTCAAAGACTAGAAGAGAAATAGTGCAAAACATTTCCCTAGGTTAAAATCACATCGACCAACTGATGCATGGCATTTAGATGGTAGTAATCTATTCCTGCAAAAAATTAAAAGCACTTATATTGATTGAATACGGAGAAGTAGAACTGAAATTTATTAAATTTTTGGTATATGCCATATCTTTCTATAATGGTACCTTTGTTCATATACATCCATATTAAAATTTTCATTTTGTTTGATTTCTTTCATTTTCAGAAATATGAGATCATATTTCAAACAGTTTAAGTTAATTGTTTTTACTTAAAATATGTGTGGACATCCTTCCAAATGGATATATATATATATATATATATATATATATATTTAATATAAATTTAATTTGCCATTTGTTAATAGTTATGCTTTTCTATAAAGTGAATTTAATGCATATTCAACCATTTTTCTGCACTTGAGTATCAACATTGTTATTGAATTTTTCCATTATAATTGCAGTCATGCCTATATCTTTCAATTATTGATACTCTCATATCTATAGAGAAACTTCACAAAAGAAAAATGCTGGTTCCAAAAGTATACACTTTTTACATTTTAATATGTATTGCCAGATTAGTTTCTAAAATTTCTATAATATTCAGTGCCATCAACAATAGTACTGGATAAGAATATTTATCCCTTTATACCTTTCAGTGCAACGGTGAAAAACGATTTTGTCCTTCCTCGTTTAATTAGCATTTTCCTGACTTCTAGTAATGGGAGACATCTTTACAATATGACAGTTATCCTTTTGCATTTTCTATTCTGTGAAATTATTTTTTAATAACCTTTATAATTTTAATTGAGTTATTTTACTTAGTAATTTATAAGAAATGTTAGCATTAATTTAAAATTGTTCTTTGCATTTCTATCAGATACATTAATGATATATTTTCCACTGGTCTATCATTTGTATTTCAGTAGTGTTGATGGTGTCTTTTACCAAATAAATGCATTCATTTTAATTTAATTAGTTCTTTAATCTTTTTATCTGTATGTTTTTGATTATATGTCCTACTTAACTGGAAAGATAATCTAGCATTTATTTATTTATGATTGCTTATATTTCTATCAAAAACTAGAGACAGTAAAAGGTATTATCCTTTTGCCATATCAAGACGATAGCTAAATATTTATGGACCAACCTGGGGAAAAAAATTTATGTGATACAACATTATGTCAAATAAGGTGTCATCTATTAAACTGTGAGAGAGCCTCCTCTTAGCATTGAAAAAGTAAGGTCAACGTTGATGTTATCAGAAAGACACATAGCTGGGACCTGGGGGCATCCTTTAGGAGCTGGTGACACCAGATAATATTATCTGATGACCCCACATAATAGACAGCAAGAAAATAGGGACTTTAGTTTTACAGTCACAAGGAACTGAATTTTGCCAATAACCTGGATGAACTTGGAAGAACACTATAAGCTTCTGATGAGAACACAGCAGTCAACACTATGGAATACTGTGCAAAATTGGGATATAGTTTATTTTCTTGTAAATAATCTGCTGACCCATTTAATTTACCTGTATAATTGAACATTTCCTTTAACTGTCATATTACCTCCCTCATTTATATTTTAATTGGGTCTATTTTTAGACTCTGTTCCAAGTATCTATTTGCCTACCTCTCCACAGATATTAAACTATTTTTATTATGGTGACTTATAATGACTTTCAATGTTAAGTATGGCAAATTTTCACTCGTTATTCCACTTTTTCAAGATCTTCTTGGTTACGTTTATTCTCCTCATAAACTTTAGAAACATTTAATCCAGTTATAAATCTGATTCAAATTAATATATCATTAATTATTTGTATTTCCTTTTGGCATTTTAATGATATTAAGTTTTGACCACTTTGAGAATGGTTTATGTACCATTTGTTAAAACCTTTTTCTTTGATGATTTAAATTAAACAATGCCCCAGTGGGTATCTACATCCTCTTGAATTATCAGTCTGTGTGATTCTCATAAATTTGATTTTGTCCCAGGCTCCAGGAATGGAGCATGTAATACTAGCCATAATAACTGTCTAGGATTGGGAGTGTCACCCAAAGCAGGTCAATCAGATTTCATTGAACTACAAAATTGAGAATGTGCAGTGCTGGAGTTGATGTTACCATTTTATTCTGTAGAAATGGAATTTTACAGTCAAGTTTATAAAACCCAATACACTCAACTACTTGATGTTAATAACTGACAACAGATTGATAAGATACCTTGATGCTCTACAATAGTTATTTGTTTTTATAAACCAATAACTTTAATTTTAAAAAAGTGCTAATAAAATGGGGTATCACTCAACCTATTCTGTTCATCTTACCTCCACAATTCAATCCACTAGGTGCACAGGATTCTACCTCTTCCTGAAACTTTTGGCTGTTCTGGTCTTTAGAAGGATAGAGCTCACGGGTTATAAAAAGAAGACCAAAGTGAAACTGAGCATGACAGAGATGGGCTTCAATTCTGATAGACAGAAAGTAAACAGGTTAATGGACAAAGCTGAAAGGAGTCTTCTTTGGACTTTGATGGGGAGTCATCTGGCAGAATTTCTGGAAGAAGATAGTGAAAAATGTCAGTCGAGTGAGGATTGATACATGAGTGAATGATGTCTTAACTCCCAGGGTTACAGGTCATTTGAACCATTTTCCTAGAAAGAGTCCTGCTTGATTTACTCACCAGGGAACTTCTGTTTAAATATTAAAGCCTTCCAGTAGGGAAATACTGCTATTAATGTAGTTCACTTTTTTTTCTTCTCACCAGTACTCAGAATTCCTCTCTTATATTTATTAAACTGTCTCACTCACTAAATACCAGTTCTCTATTTTTTCTTCTGCTAAAGTATGCTGTTGTTTGTTTTCTTTTGTTTTTATATATCTTGATGCCTTATTAAAACAATGGTCTTAAATTATTAATGACTAAAACAGTAGAGTTTCCCTTTTTCTTTAAGACAGAAAGAAATAATGTCTGTAGCTTGTTAAGAGTTGAGAAGAAAATACCATCTTTTTAGTGTAAAAATAAATGAGAATAAAAGTAGTATAGCTTACTTTTCACTAAAAATAGGCTGCCTATTCTTAGCCAGCTACACTCGCAATAACCAACTAACACAAAATCACAAAATAAACTTGTCGTGATAAAATTTATATAATTCTGATGCAAATGTTTAGCAAGAAAGGTACAAGGTCTCTATAAAAAGAACTATATACATTTTAATATATTTTCTAAAGGCAGAATTCTGTAGTCCAGACAAAACTGTCAAAAAGCTATTGTCCTTATTATTATAAGCTTGGTAAGGCAGGAAAAGCAAGCTATGAAATACAAACAGATGTTAGTTGATTGTACAAAGTTAATCAGAACTGGGACTATATTGCTGCTATCTGAAAATGCCGTGATGTCTGTAGCCTCATTTGCTACCATGTTGGCTTTTCTCTGCCTGGTGATATTCATCCCTGTGTTCTCTCTGTCTTCTGGAACTTCTTTAGAGACCTTCTGCTGTTCACATTTCCATTTCCCCTTGGTATGAATGCCTTTGTTGTTTAATCTATGACCTGGGCCTCATTGTACCTCAGTGAATTTTACTTCTCTTGATGAAGGAGGTTTTCACTTCCACTGTCTGCATGGCGTCTGACTACATCTATTTCTTAACTTGAGTCTTATCTAGAAACAAAAAAATCTCTTATTTTTTTCAAAAGCTACCCACCTCTACCAATGGCAAAGAAGGAGAGTCTTAGTTTCATAGTCTTTCTTTCTTTATTCTTCAGATATTATATTTGCGTGCGCACGTGTGTATGTGTGATCTCTCTGGTATGTATTTGAAGAAAAGAAAGTCAACTCTTCATATAAAATTACCCAAGCATGATCTTGATTCTTTGTGTACAAAATGGAATGAGATCTTCTGTATATTTGTATTTTATTTATATTTATGACATCTTACCATTAAATCCGTTTTACTATCATCTGAGTTCTACCAGATCTTTTAATGGTTATTTCCTGGATGTACCTCACATGCCTAGAACAGTGCTTATCACATAATAGTAGATCTAAGAATATATCAGAATTTATGCTGAATGAACAAACAAATGACACCTGACCCTACAAGCAAACTCCCAAATCTGAACACTGCTCATGAAAATAAGTGTTATCATTTAACACTTATAAGTGTATGTCATATTCCAGCTTCAATGATTTACACATATTTTCTGTATATTTTCTGTATATTTAAAAAAAATAATTCTTTACAAATACTCTGCAGACTATTTCCAAGTTTTACAAAAAAAAAAAAAATATCCTTTTAATTGCTCATAGTCAAACAACTAGTAAATAGAAGACCTGGAATTAAAAATCTACCTTTGTCTAAGGAAAGTTTTTTCCCCAAGGTCACATTGACTCTTCAAAGATAATTGCCATTTCCTAGGTAACATTTTAAGCACTAATTGCTTGATAGAAAGTAGATTATTTAATTCTCAGAATAACACATTTAAAATATTCAGTCTTCAAGTAGAAGATAAATCTTTTCTTCCTTTTGCATCCTAGTGGAAGCTCAGACAATTTGTTTTGAGTCTCTACAGACATGACCATTGAAAGAAATATGAATATCCACTTGCCGTGTCCTCTGGAAGACAGGAAACTACTTCACTGTTGGGAGAGTATTACAAGACCCTTCAATATCTTTCATACCTGCCCAATGGAAGGACAACTTAGCTAATTGGTGAGCTCTAGAGAAGGAAGTTGTTATATTACTGTCTTAGTACATTTGGGCTGGTATAACTTACTGTGTGGCTTATAAACACAGGAATTTATTTCTCAAAGTTCAGGAGTCTAGGACGTCCAAAGTCAAGTTACTGGCAGATTCGGTGTCTGCCTCCTAGTTTATAGACCACCACCTTTTCACTACAATCTCACATGGCAGAAGGGTGAGGAAGTTCTCTGCTGTCTCTTTTATAGGGACACTAATACCACTGATGAGGGCTCTGCCCTCACGATGTGATCATTTTCCAAGGCCCCACCACCTAATACTATCACATTGGAGATTAGGTTTCAATGTATAACTTTTGGGAGGACATAAACATTCAGTCTGTAGCATACGGGGTTGAAGACTTTTGGGTCCTCACTCTTTGGAGTGGCCTCTTCTCTGAACACATGTGGTCTCTCTTCCATGATGGGACGTCTGGCCTATACAGATAGGATATCTGCAATTTGGTCTGTAATCCACACAATCTGGACACTGACCAGCAGTGAAGTGTTAAGATCCTCACTTGTATCTAGGTATCTAAGGCACATTTTACAGTTCAGGTTCTATAAAAAACATAACTGTTATTTTGATCTTTAACTGTGTGACAACTTCTATCAGTTCAAAAACTGAAGGAGGACCGGTGAATGCCCTAAACATCCCTATCACCGCTTTCATTAACCAGATAATTCAGAATTCAGAAGGTCTTCCTCAATATCTTGAACATCATTGATCTCTGTTACAGAAAATTGAATCAATTTAACATTTCTGAAAGCATTCTATAAACAGTAATGATTATAAAAAAAATTAGCTATTTTACATTGGATTTGAGTAAAGACAGACACTTAGAAATAATAGTACACAGTCTAAATTTGTCCAAATCCCCCAAAAAGGAAGTCGATTTATAATGAAATATAAGAAAAATACATTTTTAGCTATGTTAAGACCTGTTAAAGGGAAGACATATGAACAGACACTGTCATAGACCATGATACTCATAATACCATTCTGTCAATAAAGTTATAATATGAAATAAGGGTCTGTTACTCCTACACAGTGATATGAATTTAAATATGGAAATGATAATATAAATAATCCAGTGAAAGACTCTAATTATAAAGGACATGGCTTTGAGATGGAGCAATTACCTTGAATCCAAGGCTGCATTCACTCTTGCTAGCACCAGAAGCAAGAATAAAACCCTGTCTTTCCTAAATAAGACTGTATACATCGCACCTATCATAGGGCTTAGTGCAGTGCCTAGACCTTATGTAGTAAATGTTAATATATTCTCTTCCTTTCTTGAATTCAAAGATCAGAACCCTCTATTCCATTTGCTTCTACTTCACTTAAAGGAGTCAAGAGATCTGACACTTTACATATGGTCAGTGGGAGTATATCAGTTGAGTAATTTTCAGAGAGGGGAAAAACAATGTTTTTATTTTTAAAATTAATAATGTCATACTTACCTGGCAGGGGAGACACCATGATCACGGAGGTGGTTTTCCCAGTGCGAGGCTTATCCATTGCACTCCGGATGTGCTGACCCCGGCAATTTCCCCAAATGTGGGAAACTCGACTGCATAATTTGTGGTAGTGAGAGACTGTGTTCGCGGTCTCCCCTAAAAAAAATAAATAAATAAAATAAATAAATAAATAAAATTAATAATGTCTAAGAGGGAAACATAAATATACAAACATTGCATTTGTGCCCAATTGTAAAGTTACCTCATTTTCATGAGCAATTTGTGCTCCTAAATAAGTTGAGTTTAGCCAAATTTGGAAAATGGAATTGTATTCCAAATAGAAGGGAATGGATCAAAACAGACTGGAAAATGTTGGTAGATACTGTAATTGAAAAACCTCTAAAAATGTAAATATTAAGTCCATAACCATCTGCTGGCAATTGAAGATATATTTCTTAAAAGGAGAGGTTTCAACAGCTATTTTTAATTTCTATAGGATTTCGATCTCTCTCACATAAGTAGGAGTGTGATTGAACATGGTGTGAAGGACAGTGTGAGTGAGTAAATGTGAGTGGGCATGTGCATGTGTGAGAATGTAAGAGCACATGTGAACATAACTGAGCCACTGTGTGAGTGCATGTGATCAAGCCCTCGTGGGACTGCGGTGAAGGCTTATATACACGTATACATAGAGGCCTTGTTAAACACATCAGTGTTAAACAGAATCTCTGAACGTCCATTACCTCTGCCAGCATCAAAATGTCTGCTGATGCTTGTTGGCTGAATATTACCTCTGCTTTTATGGTTTGAGAAAGCCCCCAATGTGTTTCTGACACTCATCCCCTCTCCCCATGAGAGGCCTTCTGCAGATTATGATTTTGATGAAATTAAGTCACTGTTTTTTTTTTTGTGTTTTTTTCCCCCCTCCTTTTTTTTCCTGTTGGCAGATACTAGTGTTGCTAATATGTTCTCAGTTGTGCAAATACTGCCTAAAAGACAAATCTGACTCACAGTTAGGTGACATTATACATATGGGAAAGACTCAACTTTAAATTTTTAATCGGTAGCATTGCATTTTGTTCCAAAGTGATATCCTATCTTTAATTGTAACTGCTGGGTGAGTCAAGGTTCTGTCCTTTTTTTCATAGTCCTTCACTATTCAGCATCAACTATTGTCAGTGAGAAGCTAGTATTCTGGCATTTTGTGAAAAAACAGTTTTTTTCACTTAAATTTGTTTTTTTATTTAATCTGTTCATATATATATATATATATATTCTGTATATATCTATATATCTATATATCTGCATATCTACATATCTATATCTATCTATATCTATATCATCTATATCTATATCTATATCTATATTTATATCTATATCTATCCATCTATCTATCTATATATATATCCCAGTATTTTCTATCATGTAAATCAATCCAGAAGTATAACTTCATATTCAAATATTTTTTTGGTTTTAACTGCATGTAGTCCTATGGGACTATTTGTTTATCATTTTAACATTTATGAAAACATCCTTACCATGACATATAAAGATACTTTAAAATGAAGATTTAGTTATTTGAGGTAAGCAAACTAGTATTTGTCTATTTTATATTGCATGTGGGTTTGTTTGGTCCTCTATGAATTACTTTGTACCAGGGATTTATAACTTATAATGGTCCCTTATGCTGAATTTGACTAGTAGTGTTTCCTAGGAATTTGAATTTGAATGATTTTAAAAAAGGCATCAAGCTTTAATTATCCAGAGTTTCCACCACTCTCTATTTCATGAGCTTGCAGATTCATGACTATACCCACTTGGCCTCTCAAATTTTTTTAAGATTGAAACTCTCAAATTAAAGGGATACTAATGTTCCTGTTAAGAAACATTCATACATGTGTGTGTATGTGTGTGTGTGTGTGTATACACACACACATATAACTGAGCCAGTGACTACATGTGATCAGGCCCTTGTGGGACTGGGGTGAAGGTGTGATTATATGTGTGTGTGTGTGTGTGTGTGTGTGTGTGTGTGTGTATAAAACAAAGAATGCAGAACAAGCTGAACACTGTCAACAACTTGAAAAGCTGAAATCCAGCTAATAATAAAAACAATAAATATAATATCTGATGAGCTTATAGATTTTGAGACAGCTGGATAATTAGGAAAAGGGAAAGAGAAAAAGACCCAAATTACTTCTATATCACTTGGTAAAACTGGGACTTTAAAATCTATAGTTACAGGGAAAAGATATTAAAAAGACATGCTACTCTCCAAAATGACTTACATAAACCGAAAAAAGTAAAAATGAAACAGAGAAAAATGGACAAAACAAAACTAGGTTGTTGGAAGGAAAATATGGGAAGGAGACAGTACAGATCGTAGAAATCTGGAGACCCTGAGTCACCTTACTGAGGACAATGAAGTGATTCTCTGCCTGACATGCAATTTCATCTTCATATTTAGTTTATTCATTCTTATAATTCTTACAAAATTTTTGTAACATTTTCCTCTGGTGACTGGATTTCACTTTTACTGAAATAGAAATCACCTCATTTTTGTGCCACGGAGTGACTACTCTATGTCAGTGTAGACACATCCTACTGGTGTGCCGTACTTCACTTAGCAAAATGTGAGGGAACAACATTTTAAGAGGTTTACATTATCATAACACCAGAAAATGCCAAGCAAAATCTGCAATCTGTGTATACTTAGGTATGGGGCACAGGAATATACAAGGGGTGCCAAAAAATGTATACACATTTTAAGAAAGGAAAACTGTATTAAAATGGTAATACTCGAGAAAAATGGCGGCGTGAGGTGAGCCTCTGTAACGCTCCCCTGGAAGTTACAACGAATCGGACAACAATAACTCCACAAAGGACTCCTTGCACAGCAGACAGGGAAGACGAAGAGGCCGACTACTGAATTCACCTCCAGGTGGGTGAATCGCGCGAGCGGGGGAGGAGGGAGAGGAGAAGTGCGGAGACGGAGCCGCGCGGGCGCAGGACACAGACCTAGCTCAGTGCTCGGAGCCCGCTGCTCCCGGGAACTACCGCCGCTGCGGGAGAGGGAAGGACTCGGACTGCTAGGGCTCCGCTTACGGCACAAAGGGCTGAGGGGGCAGCATACAAAACCGCTGAACCCAACGCTCGCTCACGGCAGACCTCGGAGCAAAGACTGAGGGAAGAGGGCTGAAATCGGTGGGTTAAGCCCTCACTGCCGAGCGGAGAACGGAAGCCTTATGCACGGAGACTAGCCGCCCCCTCCCTACCCTCCCAGAGCTCGCCCCGCCCCCACCTGCCCGGTGCTAGAAGCGATAAAGTAGCAGTGTCGGATCAAAGGACAGAATATTTGCTGCTCTGAGAACTGTGGACCGCAGATACAAATTCGCAGCTCAACTAGTTCCGGCAAAGGGGAGGGAGCTGTGGAAGCAGGACTGGCTGTGGTGGTGGTCGCCGCCATTGCTTTGGGCCACCTCTCACAACTCACCCCGCCCCTGGCCCCACCTATCTGGGAGGATCCCTGCAGGAGTAAACAGAACTGCTGAAACAAACGGGCTCTGAATCTGGTGCAGAAAGAGCTTTGGAACTCCAAAAGCTCTTCGCATACCTATCAACCTGTTGCAGAAGACACTCCTGTAGATGTCTAGGAAGAGAAATAGTAAATCAGTGATTGCCATGAATAACCAAGGCAACAAGATAGCTCAGAAAGAAAGTGAAAAGTCTCCAGAAAAGGAATTTAGAGATATGGACCTTTGTGATTTAAATGACAGAGAATTCAAGATCGCAATTCTGAAAAAACTGAACGAGATGCAAGAAAACACAGAAAGGCAGTTTAATGAACTCAGAAACACAATCAAAGAACACCATGAGCATTTTACAAAAGAGATTGAAATCTTGAAAAAGAACCAAATAGAATTTCTGGAGATTAAGAACTCAATAGAAGAAATTAACAATAAAATATCCAGCTTAGGTAGTAGAGTTGACCAGATGGAGGAAAGAATCAGTGACATCGAAGATAGGAACCTGGAATTTACACAGAGGGAAGAAGAAAGAGACTTGAGACTTAAAAGAAATGAAAGAACTCTACAAGAACTTTCTGACTCCATCAGAAAGAGCAATATAAGAATAATGGGCATACCAGAAGGAGAAGAAAGAGGGAAGGGAACAGAGAATATATTCAAACAAATCGTCAATGAGAACTTCCCAAACTTGTGGACAGAACTGGATCCTCGAATCCAAGAAGCAAATAGAACACCTAATTACCTCAATCCCAACAGGCCTTCACCAAGGCACATTGTATTGAAGCTGTCTAAAATCAATGACAAAGAAAGAATCCTCAAGGCAGCCAGGGAAAAGAAGACGGTAACTTACAAAGGAAAGCCCATTAGATTATCATCAGATTTTTCAGCAGAAACTCTACAAGCTAGGAGGGAATGGAACCAAATATTCAAACTATTGAAAGAGAGAAATCATGAGCCAAGAATAATATATCCAGCAAAGATCTCCTTTAGATATGAAGGAGGAATAAAGACCTTTCCAGACATCCAGAAGCTGAGGGAATTTTCTAATACACGACCTGCACTACAAGAAATACTAAAGGAGGCTATTAGACCACCATCAACAGGGACAACTTGTGGCAACCAAAACAGAAAAAGGGGGAGCGTAAAGGCCTGAACTGGAATATGGGAATAGAGAAAGTAAGCGTACTGAAGAAACTGGAATACTCTAAATATCAAACTTTCTTTTACATAAACTCAAGGGTAACCACTCAAAAAACATCCAAATCTGAAATATATACTGTAATAAAAGAAGAAACAGAGGGAAACATCATAGAATACCACCACACAGAAATAACAGACAACAACAAAAAGGCAAAGAAACAATGGAGACACAGCCTTACCAGAAAACTAAAGACAGAATGACAGGAAATCCTCACATATCAATAATCACCCTAAATGTAAATGGACTGAACTCACCAATAAAGAGACACAGAGTAGCAGATTGGATCAAAAAACTAAACCCAACCATATGCTGTCTCCAAGAGACACATCTCAGCTACAAGGACAAGCATAGACTCAAAGTGAAAGGGTGGAAATTGACACTCCAAGCAAATGGTACCCAGAGAAAATCAGGTGTTGCCATAATGATTTCCGATGAAACAGACTTCAGGGTGAAAAAGATAACAAGAGACAAAGATGGACATTTCATAATGGTAAAGGGGACTATACAACAAGAAGACATAACAGTCATCAATATTTATGCCCCCAATCAGGGAGCACCGAAATATACCAAGCAACTACTAACAGAACTAAAGGGAGAAATTGACCAAAACACAATTATACTAGGGGACTTAAATACATCATTGACAGCTATGGATAGATCATCCAAACAGAAGATAAATAATGAAATCGCAGCCCTAAATGACACATTAGATGAATTGGACATAATTGACATATATAGAGCACTTCATCCTAAAACATCAGACTATACATTCTTTTCTAGTGTACATGGAACATTCTCAAGGATAGACCATATATTGGGACACAAAATCAGCCTCAGCAAATTTAAGAAGATTGAAATCATACCAAGCATATTCTCTGATCACAAAGCTTTGAAATTGGATATCAACTGCAAAAAGAAAGCAGGAAAAAACACAAATACATGGAGATTAAACAACATACTTTTAAAGAACGACTGGGTCAAAGAAGAAATTAGAGGAGAGCTCAAAAGATACATAGAAACAAATGACAATGAAAATACATCCTACCAAAATTTTTGGGATGCCGCGAAAGCAGTTTTAAGAGGGAAATTTATATCATTACAGGCCTATCTCAAGAAACAAGAAAAATCCCAAATAAATAACCTCATGTTACACCTAAAAAAACTAGAAAAAGAAGAACAAGCGAAACCCAAGGTCAGCAGAAGAAAGGAAATAACAAAAATCAGAGCAGAACTAAATGAAATAGAGAACAAAAAGACAATAGAAAAAATTAATGTGACAAAAAGCTGGTTCTTTGAAAAGATTAACAAAATCGACAAACCCTTGGCTAGACTCACTAAGATAAAAAGAGAGAAGACACTAATTAACAAAATCAGAAATGAAAAAGGGGAAGTTATCACGGACACCACAGAAATACAAAGGATTATCCAAGAATACTATGAAGGACTATATGCCACCAAATTTAATAACTTAGAAGAAATGGACAAGTTCTTAGAAACATATAGCCTTCCAAGGCTGAATCATGAAGAACTGGAAAATCTTAACAGGCCGATCACCAGTAACGAAATTGAATCAGTCATCAAAAACCTTCCCAAAATCAAAAGTCCTGGACCAGATGGCTTCACCAGTGAATTCTACCAAACCTTCAAAGAGGATCTAATACCAATCCTGCTCAAACTCTTCCAAAAAATTGAAGAACAGTCAGTACTCCCTAACTCATTTTATGAGGCCAACATTACCCTGATACCAAAACCTGGTAAGGACAACACAAAAAAAGAAAACTACAGACCTATATCTCTGATGAATACAGATGCTAAAATCCTAAACAAAATTCTAGCAAATCGAATACAACAATGCATTAAAAAGATTATTCATCACGACCAAGTGGGGTTCATCCCCGGGGCACAAGGATGGTTCAACATTCGCAAATCCATCAATGTGATACATCACATAAACAAAATAAAGGACAAAAATCATATGATTCTATCAATTGATGCAGAAAAAGCATTTGATAAGATACAACATCCATTTATGATTAAAACACTTACTAAAATTGGTATAGAAGGAAAATACCTCAACATAATAAAGGCCATATACGACAAGCCCTCAGCTAATCTCATAATTAATGGTGAAAAGCTGAAGCCCTTTGCTCTACGTTCAGGAACACGACAAGGTTGTCCCCTATCACCTCTGCTTTTCAACATAGTGTTGGAAGTCCTCGCCAGAGCTATCAGGCAAGAGAAAGAAATAAAAGGCATCCAAATTGGGAATGAAGAAGTTAAATTGTCACTCTTTGCAGATGACATGATGCTATATATAGAAAACCCTAAAGACTCCACCAAAAAGCTATTAGAAACAATCAATGAATACAGTAAAGTTGCTGGCTACAAAATCAACGTACAAAAGTCCATTGCTTTCCTATATACCAACAATGAAATCTCAGAAAAAGAGATAGAAAAAACAATTCCTTTTGCAATTGCAGCAAAAAGAATAAAATACCTAGGAATAAACTTAACCAAGGATGTGAAGGATTTATATGCTGAAAACTATAAGACATTTTTGAAAGAAATTGAAGAAGACACAAAGAAATGGAAAGACATTCCGTGCTCATGGATTGGAAGAATCAACATAGTTAAAATGGCCATATTACCCAAAGCCATATACAGATTTAATGCAATCCCCATTAAAATCCCAATGGCATTTTTTAAAGAAATAGAACAAAAAATCATCAGATTTGTTTGGAACCACAAAAGACCCCGAATAGCCAAAGCAATATTAAAAAAAAAGAACAATACTGGAGGTATCACACTCCCTGATTTTTCCTTGTACTACAGGGCTACAATAATCAAAACAGCTTGGTATTGGCGGAAAAACAGACACATAGACCAATGGAATAGAATTGAGAACCCAGAAATAAAACCACATAAATATGGACAGATAATTTTTGACAAAGAAGCTAAAAACATACAATGGACGAAAGACAGCCTCTTCAATAAATGGTGCTGGCAGAATTGGATAGCTACGTGCAAAAGAATGAAACTGGACTGCTATCTGTCACCATGTACCAAAATTAATTCAAAATGGATCAAAGACTTAAGCATAAGACCTGACACAATAAACTGCATTGAAGAAAACATAGGTACTAAACTTATGGACCTTGGGTTCAAAGAGCATTTTATGAATTTGACTCCAAAGGCAATGGAAGTAAAAACTAAAATAAACAAATGGGATTATATGAAACTGAAAAGCTTCTGCACAGCAAAAGAAACTATTGACAAAATAATGAGGCAACCAACTGAATGGGAGAAGATTTTCGCAAACAGTTCCTCTGATAAGGGGCTAATATCCAAAATATACAAGGAACTCATGAAACTCAACAACAAAAAACAAACAACCCAATTGAAAAATGGGCAGAGGATCTGAAGAGACATTTCTCCAAAGAGGATATACAAATGGCAAATAGACATATGAAAAAATGCTCAACATCGCTAATCATCAGAGAAATGCAAATGAAAACCACAATGAGATATCACCTCACCCCAGTCAGAATGGCTTTCATCAACAAAACAAATAGTAACAAGTGTTGGAGAGGCTGTGGAGAAAAAGGAACTCTCATACACTGTTGGTGGGAATGCAGACTGGTGCAGCCGCTATGGAAGGCAGTGTGGAGGTTCCTCAAGAAATTACGAATAGAATTACCATATGACCCAGCAATCGCTCTCCTGGGTATCTACCCAAAAAATATAAAAGCATTTCTCTATAGAGACACGTGTACGCCAATGTTCATTGCAGCTTTGTTTACGGTGGCCAAGACATGGAAACAACCAAAATGTCCTTCGATAGATGAATGGATAAAGAAGTTGTGGTACATATACACAATGGAATACTATTCGGCGTTAAGGAAAGATGATATAGGAGCATTTGTGACAACATGGATGGACCTCGAGAGAATAATGCTAAGTGAAATAAGTCAGACAGAAAAAGCAGAGAACCCTATGATTTCACTGATATGTGGTATATAAACCAAAAAGAACAAGACAAACAAATGAGAAACAAAAACTCATAGACACAGACAATAATTTAGTGGTTACCAGAGGGTAAGGGGGTGGGGGGTGGGTGATGAGGGTAAAGGGGATCAAATATATGGTGATGGAAGGAGAACTGACTCTGGGTGGTGAACACACAATGGGATTTATAGACGATGTAATACAGAATTGTACACCTGAAATCTATGTAAATTTACTAACAATTGTCACCCCAATAAAATTAATTAAAAAAAAAAAAAAATGGTAATACTCAGTATATACCAATAACAAAAGATGAATACAAGTCATGCGTAGATTTATTTTTTGACACCTACAGTATATCCATGACCTCCTTTGATGTGAAACAGACCAATAAAAATACAATCTCAAGGTAAAGTTATTTATTAACACTTTTTTTTTTCCCTTTTAGGCCAAATTCTGTAATCTGAGTTCCCAGAGCATGTGTCTCTTTATTTGATGATATAGAAAGCCTATTCTTGCTATATTGTCTTTCAAAATGCTTGTTAGAGAGGTTATGATGAGATTAATTATATATTTTTGGCCCTATTACAATAGCTATCAGAAAGATATTTGAGGTGATTTAAATCTAATTCTGAATATGCTTCAAGTGAGTTACCAGACACAAAATAAGATCAAGTAAACAGAGCAGTTGGTGAATAGACATGTGATATTTAAGTCTTTCATTAAATCGCACTGGTTTCCCTTTTATTCTCAGTTATGTTATACACAACACAGAGGTTTTATATCTTTTAAACTCTTTTGGGTAGTGATCTAACATTTAATGAGTTAACCTTCTGACTTCAAATTCAGTCATCAAATGGCATTGCCAAGGAGCAGGAAAAGTCATATTGAGAAAATATTAGCCAAAAGTCAATTTATGCATCTGCTGTTCACTTTTCTCATTGTTCTCAAATCGTCCAAAAATATCTTCCTAGGTGCTGAAGCCAAACTTTTTTTTTCCTTCATATAATGGCAACACATCCCTGTTGGATAAGAATATTCAGTGTGCCTTTCTTCAAAACACCTTAGTATTCAGTTGGCATTCCATACTTTGTTACAAGCTTGTAAAAAATATCTAGGGAAAAGTATATTCTGTGGATGAAATCTGATTATTAATCTTTTGAAAGAACTACAGCAAAGCAAAAAAAAAAAAATTGAGTACAGTGGAAACGGGTTGAAAGGGATCCACAAACTTGTTCAAATTCTAAATTAAGCTAATTTTCTAGTGAAATTTTAAAAAGATTTAATAATGCTCAACTCTCTAGTGTGTTCAAAGAGCCAGACCAGCCTCTCCTACTTTACCCAAACCACATAATTTGCAGGTATTTCACCTCTAAGAGATAATGTTCCTGAATAGATAGTCTTTAGGAAAAGGAAGCCAACACAAGGCTTAGCAAATGCGTCTTAATTCAACCAGAACCTATTTAGTATCAATGATTTACCGAATCCCACACCAGGTACATGTGGGTTGAGACTGAGAGAAAAACAAAAACAAAAATAAACTAACAAGAAAACATCAAAAACAACTTTGCAGAGCCACAGAGCAATAAACTGCCAGAGAGGAAGAACCGCGGTTGGTCCTCACTTGGTTGGTGGCAACCAGAGATGGCATTGGGGTTAGGAGACTCAGGACAATAGCTAGCAGTACAAACATTCACACAAATGCCCGTATTATTGTTCAGTACAAACATACATTCTAAGAAGCTACCATAATTACGACAGCCTGCTTCTATATGAACTGTCTCTTTCCCTTATTCATAGCTTTAGCATAGTATGTAAATCTCTTTTATTTTAAGCTTCAATAATAAATTACTTTAGTACAGTTTTGAACAAAATTTAAAGAAGATTGTTTTCTGTGGAAATTGACAAAGTTTACCTGAGCAGCATTTCCCCTCCTTCTTTCATATTTTTATTATGATTTGTAATGTTTTCTCTCCTTCTATACTCTTGTCTGTACATATATTTGAAAAAAGACTCAAGTAAATGTATTATGTGCATGGACATGTGTGCGGGTCTTTTGGGAAGCCTGTCAGGCCAGGCAGCATGGAGTGATCCCTTATTCTGTAGGCCTTGCCACATACCGAGCTAGGCACTAGACACTGGGGGAATATAATTATCTTCTGCTTTGCAGAAGATCTATTTTCTTGTATAAACAGGATACATACATATGTATATTTATATATTTTTATTTCTTAAACGCTCGGTGTGTGCATATGTGTATACATGTGTGTATATGGGTTGAAACAGGCACATGCTAATTAGAGGTTTACCTGTTTTCTGAGCTCTGTAGAAGGTTTGGTTGCACAAATTTTGAAGTAGGGACAGAAGCAGAGTTGAACACCCATGAATGATTAAGGAATGAGAAGTATAGAGAACTGGAAGTCTGTAATCAGGCTGGCTGTGGGAGCAGAAAGAGAAGGAAAGAGAATAAAGCGACCCCTGGTTAGAGTTCACGGCAGAACAAATTTGGAGAAACTTGTTTGTTATGGTCATTTCACTTAAAAACCTCTATTCCCATGTACGTAATCCTCAGTATAGTCTATGTTTCTCATTATTCTGTGTGGGCACAAGATATTTCAGGCATACAGAATACACAGCAAATTACATAATAAACAGATGATACTACCACCTAGTGGAAGAAATGTCATAATTGACATTATATAACTTTACAGTTATAATTGAGGCATATTTTATATCCTTTCCTCTCCAGAGGTAGGTACTACCTCATTTTTTATTTACCATACATCTGCATGTTTATACATATGCAGCATGCTGTTTGAATAAATATAATAGATATTTCAGAGTACTTATTCTTGTTTTGCACTTTTTATAGACTTTATCTTTTAGGGGCAATTTCAGCTTCACAGCAAAATGGAGTGGGAGGCACAGAGATTTCTGACGTGCCCTCTGCCCCCATACATGCACAGCTTCCTATCAGAGTGGTTGGTGTATTTGTTATAATTGATGAACCTACACTGACACATTATTATCACCCAAAGTCCATAGTATACATCAGGGTTCACTTTTGGTGTACATTCTGTGGGTTTGGACAAATGTATAATGACATGTATTCACCTTTTATAGTATTATACACAGTAGTTCCACTATCCCAGAAATCCTATGCTCCACCCTCTCCGTTAACCTCTGGCAAACACAGATCTTTTTATTGTCTCCACAGTTTCGCCTTTCCTGAAATGTCATATAGTTGGAATCATACAGTGTGTACCCTTTTCAGATTGGTGTCTTTCACTCAGTAATAAGCATTTAGGATCCCTCAATGTCTTTTTATGGCTTGACAAACTCATTTCTTTGTAGCACTGAATAATTCCATTGTCTGGATGTACCAGTTTATCCATTCACCTATCAAAAGACATCTTAGTTGCTTCCAAATTATGGTAATTTTGAATACAGCTGCTATAAATATCCACATGCAAGTTTTTATGTGGACATATGTTTTCATCTCCTTTGGGGAAACATCAAAGCGTTCTATTGCGGGATCATATGGTAAGACTATGTTTAGTTTTGTAAGAAACCACCCAACTTTCTTTCAGCATGTCTGTACCATTCTGCATTCTCACCAGCCATGAACGAGAGTTCCTGTTGCTCCACATTCGGGCCAACATTTGGTGTTTTCAGTGTTCTGGACTGTGGCAATGCTAATAGGTGTGTAGCAGTTATCTCATTGTTGTTTCAATTTGCAATTCTCTGATAATATATGATGTGGAACTTCTTTTCATAGCTTATTTCATATCTGTATCTTTTGTGAAAAAGGAATCTCTTAAGGTCTTTGGCCCATTTTTTAATAGTGTATTTATTTTTCAATCTGTTATATGCTCCCTATTATTTTTGGCACTGTATTTTGGAGACTCCATTCATTCATATGAACAATTTATATAAATCCATTTGCTTTACTGGTTAAATCCTTTTTCATAATTCCTCCTTTTTTGATTACTGGTTTGATACTTATTCAATTATACTTCTTTTAAGAGTTATCCTTAAAAAGTTACCATGGATAATTCACTGAGTAAAGTCTGAAGTTATTTAAGATTTTGATTGTATTCCAGAAAAATTAAAGAAGCATAGTAATGATATCCCTCCTGACCCTCTTGTACCCAATAGTCCACTCTCCCCTCCAATACACACACAGCTCAAGAAAAGACATACAAGGCTTTTATGTGTGTTGTCTTTTTTTGGTTGATGTTTTTTTTTTCTAGCCCATTTGATTGATGAGTCTATAGACCATAGAATGTCCGAGCCTTATACAGGCAACTCAGTCCAGCTCCGCCATTCCCACAGGACTATTTGTCTCCTATCTGTGAGCTGTCATTTCTGTCCTCTTAGTTTCTGAGAACTGTGAGATGTTTTCCCCTTCAGTCACCCAAAAGGGTGCTACTTTTCAGCTCAAGTTTACTGCTCTGGTTTTTGTTCCCTTTTTATTTATGGCCACTGGGACTTTTGTTGCTTTTTGGAAAGTGAAGGCATGTTTTCTTACAGTCAGCCCCAATTCATTGAACACCTACTCTATGGCTGACATTAGTTCTTGACACAAGGAACACGGTATTGTAGAAGATAGACAAACTCCTTTCTGCTTCAGAATGTTAGGTATATGTTATCCATCATTACCGGGTGGCTTATGGCAAGACAGTTTGTGTTTTTTTAGGGATATCTACTCCATTGTGTTTCTGGAAACTATTCCCTTGACTCTTTCTCTCTCTCTAATCCAAAAACACACATACAATTATGGCAAAATAAACTAGTATGGTCAATAAACATTCCTAATATGGTAATAGGCTCATAATCCCCAAGTTCCCACTTCCTTTTTTTTTTTTTGGCTTTAAAATATTACTGATAATTTTAAGCCTCTGCTGGGTTATTACCTACAGTAATGATCTGCATTAACTTTTAAGATCATACTGATTCTCTGGAATATAAAATATTTAGCATATTGCTTAGCATGATATAGTTGCTCTATAAATAATAATTACCCATTCTTTCTCCTCTGCCATGAAATAGGGCAGATTACTTTTCTATTTTATTCTGTTACAAAATCATAAACCATACAAGAAATCAATGGATCATTAAATACTGCACAATAAATTGTGCTGCCCTCTGGGTATTGATATTTCTTTAAAGTCTCATTTCCTTATTTGGAGGCGTATACCCCATCTACTAATTCCCATGAAATTAACTGCTGCCCTTCAGTATAGTGCTATGCGCTTGGCAGCCTGTATATTCTTCCCTTGAATACCATGACCACAGCTAGATTTCTCTTCTGTTTTAGTAGCAACTCAGAAAGAACCTCAAAGAATCATCCAAGAATTAGCAAAGAGTCTGATATCCATGCTTTTCAAATAATTAATTAATGTTGATATAATCCAGTTTGGTAGTTCAGTATTATCACCACAACAGGCCTTGGGGAATCTTCTTATATGCTAGAACTTGTCATTTTACAGGTGACATCTCTCTCTCTTTGAGCTTTTTTCTCCCCCTTGTCAACTACAGCAGTAAAGGGTAGCTACCTCTAGCTCTACCACATTCCATTTAGATGACTTATACTTTACTCACGCCTGGTTTCTTCCTGTCCCCTCTGAACACCAACACAGGAGAAGTAGACTTAAGATATTGTATTAGTCTGCTTGGGATACTGTGACAGAATACCACAGAAGAGGTGGCTTAAAAAACAGAAATTTATTTTGTTCTAGTTTGGGAGCCTAGAAATCTAACATCAAGTTGATGGCAGGGTTGCGATCCTGTGAGGCCTTCCTTCCCGACTTCCAGAGGGCTGCTTTCTCACTGTGTCCTCACATGAACTTTTCCCTGTGTGTACCCAGAGAGAGAGAGCGAGCTCTCAGGTGTCTCTTGCTCTTCTTACAAGGACACCTTTTCCATCAGATTAGGGCCCCACCCCTATGTCCTCATTTAACCTTCATTGCCTTCTTAAAAGCTCTATCTCCAAATATAGTTCTGCTTGGGATTAGGACTTCAACATTTGAATTTGGAAGAGATATAATTCAGTCCATACCAGATATTTTTCTTTAAAATACACATAAATAGAGTTCTTTTCCTGAATTATATAATTGCAAGACAATTTCTATAACAATGTTAGACTTTGTTTAGTAGGTTGGCACAAAGGTAATTATGGTTTACAAGGTTAAAAATAATGGCAAAAACCACAATTACTTTTGCACCAACCTAATATTTGACCATACTTTATTTCTATATGTTTGATGTACCCATCATAATGAAAATTCCACTTTTATAAGGTCTTAGAATAGTTCTCAATTAGCATTACTGGAATCGTCTGAGTTCATTATTTATAGCATACATGCCATTGCCTACCACCAGAGAGTTTAATTCAGAAGGTCTGAAGAAGAGAAGCTTGAAGAATCTAGTCTTTAAAAGTCTAACAGATCATTCTAAATTATCTGGGAATTTAGAGCAACTATTTAGTTAGTTTGTATATTCCAATCTATTGGGTTGCTGATGGTTATACTACAGGTGGTCACTTTTTACATGTAAATTATGCAGATATTCCTTTTTCAGAAGATTTTTCTCATGTAGAGTATTTTTGTTGCTTAGCTCAAAACAGTACATAGAGTCTACAAAAAAAATAACAAATGACAGGGGATGATGATAATCTGAGAGGAACAAAGATGTACTTTCTAAAAGGTGGCATGATTTTAATTAAAAAATGTTGCATGATAAAACGAGTTACATTATTCAGCAATTTTGATAGAAATTTTGAGACAGGAAAATAAACATAGAAGAAAATATGTGACTGAAAAGGGGAAAGTCATATTTAAGAGCCCCAGAAAACTGGGAAAATTGGAATGATAACTTAATAGAACAAGAAGGTGACTCTGTCTGGTACAGATGCTTTATTGTCCTTTAGCATGAGTCACAGACTATTGGTTTATTTATAACTCTGCTGCCAGGTTCTGCAGTAATGTAAATCCTTATGATAAAATAGAATGGGGGTATATCCAGCAGGGTTAGCTCTACTTTTCTGCACATTTTCTTTAATAAGACCCGGGGACTTGCAGAGTCTGACTGCTTATATATCTGACTGTTGACAAGGCACAGTGCAGCATTACTCTTTAAACTACTTTTTTCAATGATTACTGACATCAGCAACATAGTCATTCTTATTAAAGAAAAGGAAGTAACATTAGTGATTAGTGCCTTAACTCTGCAAGGAAAATAAAAAGAATTCAACAACTCCTGAACCCTGTGGAGACGCAAGAAATAAAAGGAAGAAAATCTCAGTATCTCTATGATACCAGGAGCAATTTTGGTGCTGTGGAAAGGGAAGTGCTTTCTCAAAGGGCCAACACGATTAGATTGACACTAAGGGCAGAATTGGTTCTGTAAAGAGGTTTTCTGCTTGACTAAACTATATTTTCACACTTAAAAGTCACAGTAGAAAAAAACAAGTACCAGACATTAGAAAACTTTTTTTTTTTTTAATGTAAGAATCAATGTTTGTCTTTAATCAGGAACAAATGACCCCTTTGAATCTAAAATGGGGAAATAAATAAGTCTGGCTTTCTCAGGAGAATAATAACAGGATACAAAGATGTTAACATCTAGCTCACAGATGCATTAAATTCAAACCAAAGCACTGGTGACTAAATATTTTAATATCCAATATTTTTTTCAATGGCTTAAGTGAAATTATTTGATAGTCACTGTTCAATTTCCAAACATAGACGACACATAAATACAAAGCATAGCTCAATTAGTGATTCCTGTTTTTAGCTTGAGCTACCCATTAAAGAAGCATTTTATTTTCCCCAAATTTGTAAAAGAGACCGGTAATGCATTTGGAAAACATTTCTTTGTGATTCAAACAGTAATCTCAGGACAATGACTTTAAAATCAGAAAATGAAAGTTGTTAGCAGTTAAGAATTTGAACATTCTTTGTAAATCTGCATTTGTCCTATCTAATTTGGAATACAACAGATGCTCTATTTGATGTTTCTTTTCATAACATTGTGTCTAGTTTCTTACGAAATTAATAAATAATTTCAGAGTAGCAGAATATCAGTACAAAATAAATTTCACCAAGCATAAACTAGGATAATGCTAAACTTCATCCTGGGAAGTTACTTATCCTGGGAATATTTATTTCAAAATATTTTAATATTTCTGGGATATATTAAATTATTAACTGGATATCATACAATTTTCATGTCTAGTTATTTACTTATTTGACTTATTTACTAACTACAGATGACAATTCAAGTCCCCTCCATATGCAAAAAAAAGACACAATTATTGCATAGTAAGTGATCCTGAAATATCTCCAGTCTTAAAAGCTAGTAAAATTATATTAGAATCGATGTCATGCACTTATTTTCTAAGTGCTTTTTTTTCCAGTTTGTAAACTCTGAAATTTTCTTTAACTAGAAAATTCATTCAATTAGACAGAATGATTACTTAATATTTTATCATTGAAAACAACATTTCTCTTGATATTCATGAATCTGTCACTTCCAAATTTATTTCCTCTATCTTTGCACAGTTCAACACAGTAGGGATTAGCCACATGTTGCTATAAAATTAAAACTTTAGTTCTACAGTCTCATTCCCCACATTTCAAGTACTGAAAGCCACACTTGGCCAGTAGCTATTTAAGTGGACTGAGAAGAAATAGAACGTTTTCATCATTGCAATAAATTCTATTGGACGGCACAGCCTGGATTATACCACATTGATTCATGTAACAGATGTACTCATATATCACCTGCAATATATATGATTACATTTAGTTCATGTATTTTACCTTCCCGTTACTCATGCAGAATTTGTATTTGCCTCAATACATTAAAATTGCTTTCACTTTAGTATGCTTGTTTAATATAAACACTTTTCTCTTTCATGTTGGCTGATGCTATAAACTGTAAACCAGGAAGGTGTCGGTGTGCATGTGCATATATTTTGCATGTGTTAGGTGACAACAGTGGAGAAAGCAAGATGAAACAGATAAAGGAAGAGATAGATGGAAAAAACTATAGATGGACAGGCAGAAAGAGAGAAGAGAGAGAAAGAGAGAATGTAAAGTGGCAAGGTGTTCTATAATTATTCCATTCATATGTGTAAGCTTTCCTATCACTGACAACCCTACATTGACATAAAAAAAAATTACTCATTTTCTGAATAAATAGTATGCATTATCTCTTACCTTATGCTTTTTTATTTCCAGGTTTGCTATAAAGGCGAACAGGGAAACCTGTACAGGAAGCCCTCCAAATATTATGAGTAAAACAATGTAGTCTGGAAACTTCATCATATGTATTTTCATAAGCAAGCATAACTTTTTTCAGGGGGATTCACTGAAGAACACAAATAGTTATATGTCAGCTGCCATAATTTTTAATACATCTTGTCAAAAATATTTATAAAGTCGATGCACTGGCTCCTAAAGTTTCTTTTCCTTAAATGAGCACCCCGTAAATAATGAGTGAAAATAGTGCAGTGGTTAAGTACACGGTTGTGATGCAATATAGTCATAGGTTGGATTTGGACAGTTTCCTTAGCCTTTCTGGGCCCATTTTGTCTTCTCCAGAATGGCACCATCATTGGGTTGCTCTAAAGATTTAAAAACTGCAAAACGTGTTTCACTTACTACCTTGCCTTTAAAATAAAGCTCAATCAAAGGTGGATGCTTTTATTTCCCCGGAAAAAGGTTTTACTGTCAAAGTCTATGTACGTTATGACTTAAATCTCTATAAGAAAAAGGGTAGGTTTTCTTGGGAATCTAATGCTAAGTATGGCTTTAAAACGTTTATGCAGAATAAAATAGAATGCAGGGAAATAGACTGTAAAATCTGCCCATGTTTATTAATTAGAAGTCTACTTTGTCTTCTAGTAAGGTAAGCTTAAATTGAATGAGCTTACAAATCTATATTAAAGAATACTGAGTTAACTCAAATAATCAAAAGAGGAGTACGTCAAACTTTGTGAACGCAAACAGCTGGTAGCCTCAGGAATTCCAGCAATGAAATCAGAGATTGGAACGTTCCTCCTTTGCCTCTCTCTTGCTTTGTCTTCATTTTTTTGTAAACCTGATCGGGTTTCTCTTTGTACTTGGAGATGTGGCCACTCCCAACCACCTCAGACATAAGCCCTCAGAGCTGAGCCCCATGGAAAGAGCTCTTTCCACCAGCGTCAGATGAAAAATAATGGGCATTTCTCCCTTACAGATGCTTAATTTTCCTGTATTTTTCTGTGACCTGATTATGACAAACATATTTTTATAGTTTTGGTTAGGGGCCCATTTATTCAACTATCACTCTGTCCAGGGGAAAGAAGTAATGTCCCCTCACTTTGGGGATTTACGCTATGTGCCGTGAAGCAGCAAAAAGAAGAGGGTATTGTTTCCAGAATAAGGGAGGACTCAGAAATCAGAGCAATAAATAATTTCTACACTTAGATTCACTCTTCTCATGTTATATTTAAACATTTAGTGTTATTATGTGGTATATATGGATTAGTTGAGCAATTGTTAATATGATCAACTGATTGCTCTGGAATCAGGTGGAATGAATAAAGTGCCATAAACCAGTTTTCAAAGTTTGATATGAATCCTCATCAGTTAATGCAAAAATTAGTAAGCCTCCACATTTTTTTTTTTTTTTTACCTTTTAACTGTAGAGGTTGTTGTAATATACATTTTTCTATTTCAAAGAATTTCTTTAAATGTCACATACTGAAATTTCAAAAAAACTTGGGAAATATTTTAAGTATAAGATATGCCATTCTCATCCATGATTGCATGACAATATAACACAATACATGTATGGAATACTAGGTTGTAGCATTTTTAGGCAGGAGATAGTGACATAGGAATTGCTCAAATTAAGGATACATGCTTTTGCTCTTTGGGCAATCTTTTGTTTGCAAAGAATTGGAAATTAAAGATAGAAAGGTTTCACTTGCTGTTTCCAGCCAGGTCTCAGCAGTCTAATCCACTGTCTAGTTCTCTGCATGGGTATGTAACTCTTCAATGGTTCAAAAGTTTTTGTCCTTTCTTTAGTGTTCTGTACTGTGGCCTGTGGCGAGAGCAAAGGCTCTTGGATTTTGGTTCTGTACAGACAAAGGTAAATATTTAGGGAAGAATTTGACGATTTGTGGGTGTATTCAATCACATTATTATTTTACTATGTCTAAGACATTGATTTCTTATTTGAACAAAACAAGTGTATTTTACTAATGATGTAAACAATAATATGAATGGAGTCACTTTAAAATGAAGTCGGAGCTGCCATACCAGAGGAACTGCCTTGTAAGCCTTATGCCTCAAATCTTTGGAATGTTAAAACAGGGCAAAATAATCTTTGGGCTGGGCCTAAGCAACCTCGTGTCTACAAAAACTGTTTGCAAAGATAATAAGAGAGCAGAAAGCAGTTATTACGACTACTACACCGACGACTACTGAACTGAAAATTAAAAACATGGTTTAGAATTAACTTCACTATGTTATGTTATCTGCACCAATAGAAATGTCTTCATTCCATTGATGTACTTGTTCCCCTTCCACTTCTCATAAATACCCATTGCTTTTGTTTCCTAATCTGAATACTATTTGGCCTTCTGCCTGAATCAGTGTGGCTCGAATAGTTATTCTTGTTGATCGCAATAAACACTTGCTGCATTTCACTTTGAAAGGCCTTTTATTTTTAGGTTAACGACAAGAAAGACTTGTTTTCATAAGCTGTCTGAAGATATCACCTGTGCTCATCACTCAGTGAATAAACGGAACTTACTTCTTTAAAAGGCATATAACTTAACTAAGACAATAGCAATAGGGATAACCTCTTAATTACATCTGCCTCTCATGAGAAATAAATATGATTTGTGGACTAATATAAGAGAAATAGGCAGGGTTTTTTGTTTGTTTGTTTTGTTTTATTATTTCTTGGTTCTGTTTTGTTTTTTTTCCATGGCTATTCTATGAAGGTATATATTCATGAGTTTTGGAATAATTATGGACAATATGGAAAGTTGAGATGACCTAGAAAGATTGCTGGATTTGGATAGAAAACATGAGTGTTTTGTACGTGTTGCAAGGTAGAGTTGGATGATAAAAAAATGCATAGGAATAAAAATTAAGAAAATATTCTTAAAAATTTCTGGTATTATGAAAAAAGTTTTGAAAAAGCAGCAAAATATGACACAGTAACAAAGTAAAAATGGTCATACATGTCATTGTTGTTGCTATTTTTCTTGTTTCACCTTTAAAAAAAAATTCCATGTACATTTTAAATAAGAAAAAGAAAATCAAAGGAGCCACAGTAGTTTGTCTCATAACTTAATTAATCTATACATATTATATAATATGTGTTATGTGTAATATTATATGTATCACATACATATATGTATTATGCATATGCATTATATGCATATACCATATATGCATACGCAATGCGCATACCTATTTCATTACATAATATAATATAATTCATATGTTATAAAAGTCATGTTTGAACATATACTTTGGTACTTCTTTCTCCTCTGTACAAAAAGACTTTAGGCTTTCTATGTCTAAAACGCTGACCCTCTATAATATGTATTCCTGAAATATCATAATATTTTGACAGATTTCAGCCATATATCTGCAGTAAATATTACCTGGCTGTTTTTTAATGTGTTTTATTTGTCTTTAGTAATCTCCAATTTGATGGCAATGTGTTTATATTATTATTATTTTTTTAAAGAACTGATAATTTCTTAAATGTGAGGGTTGTGTCTTTCCTCATTCTAGAAATTTGTCAGATCAAATTTCTTCCAATATTTTCTCTCTGCAGTCACTTTGCATTTAGATATATATTATCTTTTCTCATTTTATTCTCTAAAATCTCTTTTTTTAAATTTTATATTTGTGACTTCTAATATTGAATTCTCTGTATTTTCTTCAGATGATTCATCTACCCAACTAATTCTTTCTGTAATTGTGTCTATTATGCTGTTTAACTCATATAGAATTTTTAATTTGAGTTATTTCATGTTTGAAAAATCTCTACTCATTGGGTTTTAGTGGGCTTCCCCCCCCAAAAAAAAAATCTGCTTATACAAATTTGTAGGCTTCTTTCTGCAGGAAAATGTTTGATTCATATTCTAAGAATTTACGCTAAGTGTTCTTGTTTCATTTTTGTGTATTAATTTTGCATTACTTCTCTAATAGATTATCACAATAATTTGTAATAATTATTACAATAGTTGTCTTTGAGGATTGAAACTTACTGAATTGAAAAAAACGAACAAACAAAAACTAAACAAAAAAACCCCATTCTCTTGTAGGTATGGTGGTCAGAAGTCTTAAATGAGTTCTTAAGGGGCTATTATACAAATGTCATCAGGTCTGGTTCCTTCTGGTGGCTCCAGAGGAGGATGTGTTCCTTGACTTTCGTAGCTTTTAAAGGCTGCTGGCATTCCATGATTCTTTGGGTCATAGCTGTGTGACTTCAGTCTCTGCTTCTTGTCATCATATCACTTCCTCCCTGACTGTAACTCTACTTGGTCTTATAAATAATAGTAATTACAGGATAATCCAGCATAATGTCTCCACATACAGATCTTTAACTTAACCTCATCAGTTAAGCCTCTTTTGCCACGTAAGGTGGCATATTCACAGACTCCCAGGATTCAGAAGTCAAAATATTTGGGAGCCATTATTTAGCCTACCATGATATGCAGTAATTCCAATATACAACCTTATATAATATTATAACACAAATCCAGTCTACTTTAACTTTTCTTTTGTATTTTTATTGACCAAATAGTGCAAATTCAATTCTCACACCTAGCCAGTTGCCATAAAATCACATGGGAAGTAATTTCTATTCTACTTCTATCAAGAGTCTCGGAACATGAGAAATAAATATCCCTTACTTTCTGACTGTCCTCAAAGTTATTTTTCAGTTAATTATTTTTCTTACAGAATAGGTCTTTATCCATTTTTAACTTTATGTGTAGTAAATTCCTATGTAGTTCCCCACACGGCACTGTTGCAGGTTCACAGATTCCAAACAAAACTACACAGATAAACAAATTCAGAGTATATAGAAGCTTCAGCAATTGCTTATTTTTCAAGCTTTGTCTTTCTAATTTGTTCTGAACTCAAAGAAATTCCATTTCTCTATGGCATATACAGTCACTCTTTAAAAAAAAACAACACATGATTTTTATTTTGTCTAGCAATTTTAGATGTTTGGTAGCCATTGGTTCATATTGAAATTAACATAAGTATGCCTCAGATTTTGTAAATATTGATTCATTTAGTTAATTAAAAAGTGAATTTCACTTGGAAAATGGTAATTTAATCTTACTTCAGAGCTATTTCAAGCAATTATAGCTTACAAAATAGGTTTTAGAAATCCACTTTCATGTCCTAATTCTTACTGCGGTAATTACTGCTTATTGAGAGTTTGCCAGTATGTATTTGATAATTATTGATAGTTATCCTTTTGAAGTGGTATACTACATATTTTCAGGGTACTGTTTTCTCCTTGGTCTTTTGAGGTTAAAAAATTGTTTATAATAGCTTTTAGATCATATATTTAGGATGACAATACACTATAGCACATTGCTGTGCATGATGTTGATAAAGAAAAGAAGCTACACATTTATTTCTCAAACTTAAATGCTAATCTTTGTCAGAGATTATGTAAAGCACAATATTCTACATAATTCAATATTTACCCACATGTTTTGATCAGACTTCACTGGAACCCAGAAGTACAATCTCCCCCAATTTACTCATTCTGTCTTTAAGTGAACTATAAAGGAATTTTATAGTTCACAGGAATTTCAAAAATAAATTTCCATATTAACTGGAAGAAAATATAATTGTAAATTTAAAATGCAATAATACTTACAAACAGTCTATTTCCTGTGTTTTTTGTAAATATGTTTTTTGGGTGATTTAGAAAAAAAAATTGATTTAATATGTTTTCACTCATACTGACTCAGGCCAGTATTTAATTTACTAGTATTTCTACCGTGGAGTCTCTACTACAATCCATAGGTGATAAGCTTGCTTGTCTTGTCATTGACATTGAAGAAAATGGAACTTTGATATTTATACATTTATAACTTGAGGAAGAACCGATATGAATTAATATTTGTGACTAAAGGACAAGGCTCTTCTAGCATAACAAATAATACTGTGTATTGTGAATTTCCTTACAATATCTCAATAGTCACATTTTAAAAAAATGATAAAAGAGTGACTATTTTGAAATTTTTTCTGTTACTTATTTTAGTAAAAAAGTATTCATTATTTTGTTTCCACAAGAAAATTTTTATTTGTCCATAAATTTTGTCTATAACTTTGAGTAAAGATTCCTTTCAGGATCCGTAATCTATAAAGGCTATACAGATTTGGGGAAAAGAGCATAGCAGCACTTGTCTGGTAGAGCATAAATTGTAATGTAAAAAATGTGACTTAAAATAAGATTACAGAACTAAATAACTCTATGGAAAAATTCAAATGATGTAGCATTTATTGTTCTTTGTTCTGCATTTGGTTTTCTAGATATATTAAACTATCTTCCTTATTATTGTTTTTTGCTAGGTAGATATTCAATAAAATTATTTTTTAACATACGGTATAACTTGGATGTCCTAGTCTCAACAAAAGTATTAAACAGTTCATATACATATTATTAACACATTACTTTTACATCTACACACACACCATACTATTCTGAGGCTGTATGCATGTGTGGTCACGTACTTCTGTGTTTATAAGTCCCCCCATAAAGGCAATAGAGTCCTTCTATTACTTATTGTTCTAAACTTCCTTGTTCACAAGCTAAATCAAATAAGCCTGTCTTACATTTATGGACCAGAACAAATCATGTTATAGTGAGGTCATCTGTGTGTGCATGTGTATGCACATACATACACACCATACTAATATATCTATCTATCTATCTATCTATCTATCTATCTATCTATCTATCTATGTATATAAATAAATATATATATTTGTATCTATCTATCTATCTATCTATTTATCTATATATATACACATATACATATTTATGTGTACACACATGCACACACAGATGACATCACTATAACATTATATGTGTAATAGATATATATATAGATATAGATAGATGTATGTATATATAGATATCTATACTGATATAGATATGTATACTGATATAGATATATATATCTACATCTATCTATCTATGTATATATATGTTTGTATGTGTATATGTGGTTTTTTTGTACGCACACAAATATTTACATAGGTGCATAAGGTATATAATTGTGCCAAATGGGATCATGTAAGGAAATTTTAATTTACAATACTAAAATAAGGAAGATTGAAAATAATCTCTTATTTTAATTTATCCAGTTTCATAAATAAGTCTTTCACAGTCTCAATACCTGATGGATTTTTGTCCAATTGGCTTGAGGAACTCTAATTTCTTTGTTGTGTCCTAATAGCTACAAGTTTACAATACAAAACAAAGTCAAGGGGTAAAGAAAATTGCCTATACCTATAAATCAACGACCCAGCTCAAGAAATATCTTGAAAGCTTGTAGTAAAGTCGTTTTAGTATTGTTTTTTCCAGATTCCACTTCATTGCTCATTTGTAAAAATAAACATTTGCCATGAAGACATAACTGCCAATTTAGCCTAAATAAGACAAATGAAATAATGAGATCAGTGGCAGACTGTGGCTGACAAATCATGCAGAATGCCCTGCTTCGAGTAAAAAGCTTTCCTCTCCTGCCAAAAGGTCTATATGCTAATACTAACTAATTTGCCAACCTTGGCCCTACATGGTTTGACAATAGCTGAGCATCCCAATTTGTTACAGTTGTGACATTAATTTGGATGTAAAATGTAGCTTGATCTAGTAATCTATACAACCTCTTAACCCAGCAACCAATCACACAGAGGAATACTTTAGACTGAAAATGCTTAGAAAAGCAAAGAGTTTGTTTTTTTTTCTTTTTCTTTTCTTTCTTTTTTTTTTTTTTTTAAGGCTCAGGCTATATTATTATAGAGAGGGTAATAGTATGGGCACCATAATTGTGACTTTTATCTGTTCATATCTTGGTTACAGCCATAGAGACGAACTAAAGTTTCTGTTTCATCAAGAAGTCCTTCTAGCCATATGTGCCAAGCTGCCTCATTCCCAGAACAGCCACAACTTACCTATGGAGTTTAACAAAAAACAATTCTGATAACTACTTATCATGTGCTTGGTACATGATTATTCAGATTGTCAACACATTCCAGAGTGCAGGGTTTCAAGAAGGGCAATCCAGGGTCATGATCTTAACTCTTCCTGGGGATGGAATATAAATTTAGACCCTCCACTCAACCTCTAACACTGTCTACACCTGAATTCAGGATACAGTCATTTTGTATATACTGTTAACACCCTTTTGTATCTCTTTTGAAAGATATACATTTTAACATTGCAAACAGAAATACACATGTTCTTGTCTATAGTCAATAGGATATGTAAAATTCAGTGAGTGTAGGCATGATCGACACCTTTTCACACATTTTTAATATTTTTTCACTAATTAGATTTTACTTTTTACCCCTTTATTCACTGCTAAGTGTGTGTGTTTTTTTTAAAAATATGAGAGATAAATATCTAATTATTCTGAAATTAAATTTATTTCCTCTTTGGTCAAGTCAAATTCCATGGGAGCTACATTAATTGAGGATTGAAAATTTTCCCAGGTAACGTTCCATTCTGTAATTTCTCATCGCAATATATCCTTCTCTACTCAGTATCTTTCAAACAACCAACAAATCTGTTATTTACCAAATACCAGTAGATGTGTTATTAAGGTAATATTTTTACATCAAATGTATAGTCACAATATATCAATGGTGTCTCATTTATATTACATATTTCCAATCAAACAAATAGTTGTTAAAACTTACTGTTCATTAAATTTGGAGCCTATCAAGTCTGGGCCCCCCATCATAATCTAGTTATAAACAATCAGCTTTGAATAATATTTTATTTTAATTAATAAATAAATAAATTAATTATATGGATATTGTATTTTAAATATCACTATATACTATGGTCCATTCACTTCCTACTGGTATGACATACTGCAGATTATATTTGGCCCTGTTCCTAAGGCTGTGTTACCAGGACACACTTCCTAATCAACGTTTCCTGTTACTCTCTTTACAACTTGGACTGTTCAGACTATTTATTTCCATGAGTGAGCTCCTCTAGCCTGGACTTCATGATACTCAGTAATTATCTTCACAACATATCTGACTTCATGATTATCAACAGGTAAGACAGCCAACCCATCCTAAGCAAGGGGTCATGTCTTCCCCAAAGTGTCACTCAGGAAAATTGCCTCATCATTTTAAAGATATAAGTGTTCCACACACCTATTGTTTGTCATCTTTCCAAGTCTTGCCCAGTTTGGCTAATTTTTTGCAAAGTAATCCCTTTAAAATTTCTAGATGAGACAATAGGTACTTTTCAAATTTGTGGCATGCTTCCATAATGCTATTTCTGTTTGGCTCAAAACACCTAGTTACAAATGAATGGCTTCTGAATCCCTTCAAGACCACTGGTGTCAGTCTTGACTTCACCCTACCCTTCCCATTGCTACTATGGAGCATGAATATAATCTAGAAAAGTTGTACTTCACACATACATCCATACTTTAGTTATAAGGAAATCATTAAAGCATATTATTATTCTACTCCTCAGTCTCTACTCATCTCCTCAGTCTATGTGTACCCCATGAACATGCTAAAGAGGATTTCTTCAAAGCTCTAGAAAACGACATGAGTGAGTGTAGACTCTGCATCATCCCTGCCTTAGCCTCCTTCATTATCATCAACCTCTTTTCAGGTCCCATTCTTTACTTCATCACATTCACATTAGGTACATGCAGAGCAGGAGAACAGGCTCTGGCATACCCAACAAGCTACAACGAGCAACATCCCTTACATGCCAGCAACTGCCTCAGCAGTTCATCAGCCTGTTTTGCAGTTATCTAATGAACAGGCGATCAACTATTGTACAATGACAGATCTGTGCAGTTCCAAAATAATATCCCCTTCAGATTCCCGCATCAGGACTTGACTTGTGAATGTGGTTTATAAACCTCTAACTAAAAATGGGTTCCAAATGACCAAGATTAAATGGGGCCATTAGAGAGTGCTGCATCACCATTTTTTCTCTGGATTACACAGGAGGAATTTTTTGGCAAAGTTCCTACCTCATCTTCAGTGCAATGGATCTTTTTTCAGGTGGAAAGAGTGCTGGTGGTCTTCCCCAGGGAACAGAAACTACCTTTCATCATTCTCTTGCTTTGAGACACTCTTGAGGAACAAACATTAGCAATGCTCTAGTATTATCACTCACTTCCAAGTTATTATACTTTAAGCTATCACTTCTGTTATTTTCAGTTATCCCAGATTTACCCTGACTCTTCCTACCTGGGCTGGTTTGAGAAGTTTAGGTACAGTTCTCCACTATAAGACTGACAAAGGGTGTAACCTAATCTCTTCACTTTTATTTGTTTACATCCTTAGATCTCTGAGCAATGGAGATATCCTTTGCAACAAAGTCAGACCAAAGTAAGTCCTATCCAACCCAGAAATTCTTTTGGAATCAGTTCTGCAATGTTTGCAGTTATAATAACAATGCCATGTGCCAAATGTCTCTCTCAAGAGGAGTCAACAAACTGAAGTAAAGCTTTGGTAAAATGAGATCCTACATACAACAGAAACAATTTAAAGTTGGGAAAGATAGAGAGTTGTATTATGGCCTTGTTTCCTACACACATATTCTCATTTCTGGACCCTAGGTGATCCCATTTTTATGCTCCCTATCAAAGTGTTAAATGCACTTATCTGATAATGCAGTTAAATTCTGTTCCTTTGTCTCTTATTTTAGAAGATGGTTTAATTGCCTATTTCAATTTCTTATCAAAATACTATTCTGAAGGTGAGAATGAAAGAACTATGTCCAAATAATATGGTGTTTTTGGCTGATCAGTATATCAGAGTCATTGTGAAGTAGGTTTCTTAAGATGAGAAAATGTTAATATATATGGAGGCTCCAATTTGTAATAATTCACATTGTTTCTAACATTCTTAACCATTGGTTCAGTAATAGCATTTACAATTAAAAAAAAAGTGTAGAATGGTCCAATGCCTATCAAGATCCTCAGAGATTAATTTTTTTGAAGCTATAAATAGTAGTCTATTATGATCCACCTGATAATTATTAGCTGGACTCTGTCCCTGTGGAATTAATTACATAGAAAGTTTTAAATATATATGTATTTCTGTTGCCATTCTGAAGAGTCATACGCAACTCTTGGTACCTCAACAGAGCACAAAGAAATGTATCTCCATTAAAACCAGCTACATAGCCTAGAGACTCACCTTTTATACTCCATCTGCTACTTCAAATATTGTCTTAAACATTCCATTCCAGTCCGATGCAACATTACTACCTTTTATTCATATTTTGGGGTCTAGGAGTCTTTCCAAAATGGATCTACATGTGAGGGTATTTTTAATTTTCCAATTTGTATGACTCACTTAAGCAAACACATAGGTAAACTATCCACACTGCCCAAGAATTTATAGAATTCCACAAATATCCCCTTCGAATAAGCTTCTAGTTCTTGTATAAAAGCTAAATATACTACTGCAAGTAACTTAGCTAACTGTACAGATTTGCTTTGCCTAGTTTTTCCCAGATTTTTCATTTACCAGCTGAATTGCTGAAATTCCCATTCTTCTGAGAGTTACCATAGGTACAAAATGATGCTTACATTCTTTTATCAAGAAAAGAGTCATATGGTCATGTCATTCAGCAATGGGAAATGGGAGAGAAAAGGTCCTAAGGTTGGCTGATTGCCATGTAAACGGTAACCATATTCTGTGCCTATGCTCCTCAGCCTACACTTTCAGTACACAGCACATATATTTATACACTTGAGTGTGTGTGTGTGTACGCGCACACACACACACACAATTTTCACTTGATAAACTGTCTTGGAAATCTTCCTCATTAGAGTCTCAGTTATCTCCACTACAGGCTCAGAGTATCTATTTTATCTTCAGATCCACGTTCTTTGAGTTATTCTAACCTTTTTCCCATCCATAAATCCTGCAAGATATTTAAGAAAGGAAATCCATTCTTGTATCCTGTATGTCTTCAGGGTTGGGTGCTGTCTCGCCTAGAGCCTAATACCAACTGAATAGTTTCTATTGAAAAGAACAATATATAAACAGCAGCAGATTTGGTACCTTTTAGATCTATCATCCTAGTAACCTGTAATGAGGGTTTCGAGAAGGCCTCTTTTACAAAGCCCAATGAGCATAGTGACAAGTTGGTAAAATGGCTAACATCAGATGTTCAATCAGATCATATAGTCCCATGTAATCCTGTGCTATAGCACTTTTTATATCCCACAGTGTGAAACTTTGTTTAGGTGTCCGTTTGAATTGTCTTCTTCCTAATCACTTAGTTCCTTCACTTGATCTATTTTAAATAGGCAATATGGTTCTAAAAAATTAGGAATGTGTTTAATTCAGAATGAAATATATCTACTAAATAAATTCTGGACTGTCTTCTTCAAATTCAAATATTTCAAAAATAGTAATTTCTCTCTGTGTTTGGAAAGATCTCTGAGGCACCAGGCAAATGACTCCTCAAATTTCATAGTGGGAGCCAATTTTGAATTTTGAAAATTTACCAAGCATTCTCTATTAGACTTATGTATAACTTTTCTTATCAAGCGTTTTTGCTTCCTTTCCCATTCTGCTACAATTATTATGCCAATGGCAAAATGATTCAGCCAATATCATGCCCATAGCTCTCCTCACAGAATATGATAGCACACGGTAGAATGTTAATACCTTTGTCAATGTGGTAAATATGTATTGAATATCTACCCACAGAAAGGCAAATTTAAGTTTTATTTTCCGTGTTGTAAGTATTAAAACAAAGCCTTAGCACAAGCAGTCACATGATACTGGTCTCTGTTAACCTTCCACATTCTTTGGATAGTCTGTATCAGATACTGCTATCTAATGCACTACATTATTCATTCCTTGTTAGTCTACCATCGATCTCAGAGAGCCTCTTATCTTTCTCATTAATCAAACTCAAATTGTTATAGGGTGCATTAATATGATGTCTACTTCTACCATCTTTTTAGTCAAAGTTGAGAACTGTCTGCTGCCCTTTGGGATTTCTATATTGCCTAATACTCATCACCAAGTAGGCTTAGGAAGTTTCACTTTGCTTGCCTAATTTATTCTGAATGAGGATAGACTTGGCTGAAACTTGAGGTAATGGAGAGAACAGCAATGTTTGCCGTTAATGTCGCATTCATTGCAAACGTGGATTTAGGTAAACACCTTTAAGTGTCCTGTATTCTGATCTGCTATTTTATTTCATTCATGAATAATTTCATTCATTGAATGTCTCACAAGAAAGAATCTCCATAACCCCTGAAATCCCACTAAAGTCCCTGCAGTGTCTCCTCACTGTCATAGGTAGGGATGCTGGTGTATTAGGAACATGTATCCAAGATGCCAAAGAACTGCTCCACACACCCTGATATTTAACCTAAAAATATTACATAGCCTTAGGGATCACACCGGAAAACGCATTTACAAGTTCTTGGACTAAATCGTACTTCATAGGTGAAATTAATTTTGCACCAAGTTTCAGGCCTCCTATTCAGTTCTTCTTGCATTTACCCTATTTTAAATTTATCTAGGTGAGGATAAATTAAATGTGACAAGAGCCTTTAAAGGAGATGATTTGTAAAGTAGATGCTTTGTGGGTACCTGTTCATTTTTTCTATTTTAGTTCCCTTCTATTTCTTTTCTTCTTTTTTTCTTTTTTTCTTTTCTTTTCTTTTCTTTTCTTTCTTTTTTTTTTTTTTTCAGTATATAGCAGAACAATTCTACCTGACTTAATCTTTTTTTTTTCTCCAACCATTATCCTTAGGCTCAGTTTCCCTTTCTCTTTCTTTGTCCTCTTTTGAATTGCTCTAATCTGTTACACACTCTCAACTCCACAGAAGATAACTGAGAAAAATTAATCAACTACTATATCATAATGCTCTTTGTCTTCTGAACAGGAAGATTGGCATTTCTCTGAATTATTATACCCAACAGTGTTTGGAGAAGGAGCAGTTCATTAGGGGTGACTCTATTTTGATTATCATATAAAGAGTCCAATGGGGTTGCCACTCTTAATATTTTATTGTTCAGCGGGCACATCTATTTTAACATGGAAGAGGGAACAGGGAAATTCTCATTTTAGGGGGAATATTCACCTGCCCCGGCCTTTATCACCTTGAAGAGGTGAAACCTCTGCACTTTTATCAGTAATGGGTTGAATGGCAAAAGCACAACAAATTTTAGGTACTCATTCCTAATAGATTTCTTTATTCTATAATACCTAAGCATCAAACTATTAGATAAACCTTAATTTTCTTTCAATCTTCAAAAGAGTACTAGAACATCAATACAAAATCAATTTTTTTTTTTCAAATACTGATGTTAAATTTTTTACTGCTATTTTCTAGTTAATGGTTTTCTTTTTTTTTCTTTTTTTGGGGGGGGATGTAGTCAACTGTAGTCATTACTTTTTTTTTTTTTTTGCAGGGGTGAGGGGGGAGGAAGAAGGGTTTCATTTTCACTGTTTGACTTTTACATGTTTTGTTTTTTGTTTTTTTTTTCTATTTAATTGTAGTCAAATCACATATAATTTCCATGGCAAAATTTTCACCATCGCAAACCACAAATAGATTGGCCACCAGGGATCAAAGTCTTATCAGTTTCTTTCAACTTATACTGCCTCTCACCCCATAAATCTTTTACTGTATTGAGTAGGCATCTTCGTGTCAATTCCACCTCTGCCCCTGATCTGTCTGTGACACAACCATTGATTCATTGTCAGGTGATACTAAGTTTAGAATTCATGAAGATTCAAAGGAAATGTTATGTCCCCAACCCACTTTACTTCCACTGCATAACACACAATAGGAAATACAGTATACTGACCTGGAGTCACTTTGGGAGGCGAGGCTCTCTCTCAGGCTGAGCTTGCAGGTCTCTTCACTGTGTGGGTGCACTTTACTATAAAAGACAAGGTTGAAGACAGTTCTGTCCATTTTAATTCATTAAACCTATCCCTGTCATTTCTTTCCAGTTTTATACTCTGTATATCACGTAGCCCATCAAGGAGTATGTATTAAGGAACATGTCTCCCATAGCAGCTGCAATCCATCAGTCCAAGTATCATAATAAAGAATTCTGACAGCTAGATGGAATTGCCCAGCTTGATAGAATATAGATAACATTTATTTCTGGAGGTAGTAGTCCTGGATCATACTTCCAGGAGTTTCTGAGACTAGGATAATAGTTGAGAGCAGCTATTACCTTTTTATCTGCATGTGTGTCTGACTATGTCATCATTGTAGTTATCGTCCTTTAGACATATCTTGTCAAACATATTTTGGAATTGCGGAGTTCAGAAATAGACTCCATATTCAAGATGTGTCTGACTAGTAAAATCATACATGGCTTAATACAAATTTCAGGAAAACTTTTCTGTATTACATGCCACTCCAAAACTTAATAGCTCTAAACCACCACCATTTGTTTGCTCATATTTCTATCACTTGGCTGTTTGGTGAGCTGGGCTCAGCTGGGCAGTTCCTTTGCTGGTCGTGCCTGTGGTGACCCATGCTGTTACACTTATCTCAGACTGGATGGTCCTACATGAACTCACTTGTCTGAGGCTTTTGCTCAGTGTCTGGATGTTCTTTGTCTGCATGATGTGTCTCTTCACATGATTTGTCAACTTCAAGGAGGTTACATGCAGAATGTAAGCAGAACTCTGCTTACATGCAGAATGAAGGCCTCACAGTTCTAAGAGGGCACATTCTATTGTTCAATGAAAGCCCCAGGACCATTCAAGATTACACTGGAAAGGCAACAGATTCCTTGCGGGAGGAGCTGGGGAAAAAAAAAAAAGAAAAAGACATTTTAATCCACTCAATTAATAACTATATTTCTAGTAAAGTGGAATGATATTACAGAAGGAAGGACAGTATAGTTATTAAGCATGAAGATGCTAGAACCTGGCAACTCATGAGAAACATATACAGTGCAGTACAGTGGTGTGGCTAAGATTAAAGACTTGGGAACAAATCTGACTAGGTTTGATTCTTGATTTCTTCATCTAATGTCTGTGTACCTTTGTTAGGTTATTTAAGCACTATGACATGGTGTTCCTTTGCACAACAGGAATAATAATTATAATAACGTGTGTCATAGGGTTGCTGTGAGAATTAAGTGAGCTAATTACAATGTATGAAGTGCTTGGCCTAGCTCCTGAAGCATTTTAAGAAGTGAATAAATGCTATGAATCTTTTATTACTTAATTTACATTGTACATTGCTCATCATATAGTTATCCCTTCTAAAAAATTATGAATAATTTTTGAGCTTGCGGTCAACTATAATTCACAGGATTTTTTTCCATATGTACTACAGTGAATTCTAGATAGAATTTTTTTTTCAAATATTACTTGAAACTTTGCATCAGCAGTTTATTCCTTTTTATTGCCAAATAGTATTCCATTATGGTAATGCATTACAAGTTGCACATCTATTTGTTTATATATTTTCTTATTATAAAAAGCTAGGTTGTCTCCAGTTTTTGACTATTATAAATAAATCTGATATGAACATTAAAAGAAAAGGCTAGTACACTGATATATTACTGGTTTATATACTTATTTTAGTGTATAAGTATGTTTTTGATTTCTGACTGGTATATTAGAAATTTCTCTAATAACTCTCTTGTAATTGTTATGGTAACGTCCTCAAGTACTTGAAAAATTACACAGTTTTTGACCAAAGAAAGGAAAACACTATCAAGAACTTCTTGTCATTCTTTTTTCTGCCTATTAGATTAAAAATTAATCTTTTGCTCCTTCCATTTTCACCATGATGGAAAAGTATGCTATATACTTTCTGTAATTTTCCTTGAATTTTCAACATACTTATTTTATTTATTTTTAAAATATTTTTCTAACCCATCCACGTCAAAGAGGTTACCGTGTTATAAAGTTGATTTAAATATTCCCCAACCACTGGCTAACTTTTTGTTTTTAAAATTCCATTTCTACTTTCTTTTAAAACAAACAAAATTATGTTTCTATAAGCTTTCTATATTTAATCTGATTTATTGAAATGTTTTATGTATGCTTTTGTTCACTTTTTTTGTTCTTTACTTTTTAATATGTTCATATTTTTTTGTCGTCTAGTACATCATTCAGTAAATGTTCAGAAAATGTCTGGAATAATAAACTCTATTGGTAAAAATAGTTTGATTTTTTTTTACTATCAGTAACATTAGTTTAGCTAGCTATATAGGCAAAGATTGGGATTTATTTTTTGACTACAGTGACTTATTGTATCAGGAACCTGTTGTTCCTGATAGAAAGTCCTATACCACACTACAGATTTTGAATTCTGGTAGTTTTTAATATATTTTCATTTTCCTTGAAAATTTATTTTATAATCTATTTTTTCTAGGTATTTTTTCCCTTGTGTCTGTTTGTATGTTTGTGTCATTCAGCACTAGAACATGTTTTCATTATAATGTATGTTCTTGTCAACTACAGAAAATTTTGAACCATTATCTATTTGAATTTGAAGGCTATCACAATTATTCTATTCTATTTTACTGGAACTGCCACTAACTATAATTCAGAATTACTCAATCTATTTTTCATGTTTTTCATTTCACATTGTCTTGGATGACTATCTCAATTCTAACTTGATTAATTCTCTCTTTCTCTGTTCCCAGGATGCTATTTATCCTTTTATTTTCATTTCAATAACTACATTTTTCCATTTCTACAATTTTTATTTTGTTAGCACTAAAAACACACTTATTTTAGTATCTTCAGAGCATTCTGCTATTTTTAAGTCTACATTCTGACTTTATTTATTGTGGGTTTATTTGTTTTTCTCTATAATTTTGGGTTTCTTTCTGTACATTGTAATTTGTGAGGGTGCACATTTCATGTGAATTTTTCTTTCTCTAGACTCATTCATCCTCTCAAGCATTTTTACAGTTTTCTCACACCTCAGCTAATTCCCAAGGATCACAACTCAGAGGTAATATCACTTGCACATACATTCAAGGGGAATGCATAATAACCTAGTGCAGACATGCACTAGGCTTTTGGACTTGAAATCAATTCTAGTATTCCCTTTCTAAAGACAAATTGTGAATTATAGACCGCAGTCTGAGGAGACAGTTAGACATACTTTTGCTTCGTTTTACTTTTGGGCAAATCACTTCCAATCTTTACCCAGAGTGCCTTTACTTCCAGTCCTCAGTATATGTGGGGCCTGTTTCATCCTGATTCTTTGCCAGGATTGAAGTTCCAGGCCCCATTATCTTCTCATAAGATGCAGGAATCGCTTTTCAGCTTTCACTTACTAATGTGAGTTTTCCTCTGACACATAAAATCAGCTCTGGGGGTTGCAGAAGATTGTGGAAACCTGAATGTCATGGGATTGAAGATGGCAGAGCTCCATCAGCTAGGGTCTCTTCAATAACTCTGTGGAGAAGAGATGCTCTGTGGACCTGTTTATCTGCTCACTATTGTTACATGAGCAAGAGGCAGACCGTTCTTGTGCTGAGCCTTTACATATCTGAGACAATGTTATCACTTATTAGAGACTTCTTAGTCACCCTGACTAATGAACTGTCTGACTTGTGTGTTCTATATTTTCTGGCAAATGCATCATTTTATTAAGTGCTGAATTTTCTGCTGCACTACAGTGATGAAAGGGGTTGTGCTTTTTAATGCTTTTTTTTTTCCCTTCTCAATAGTCATTTTTCAGTTGGAATCTTCCCAAACCAAATACATCAGAGTATGAAAATGTAGAATTCATTATATTTTCTTTATAATATTATTTAAAAATGTCACCAAATTAATTCAAAATTAGATTAGTGTCATTAATGTTAATTAACTGTTATCCAAATGGTATGTTTGGCATTGCTCACATAATACCCTGAAAATCTTTTTTCCAACATAAAGATTATGAAAGACTTCTTCCAACCTTATCATTCACCCAGAGGCCACAAATCCTTAACATTCCCATCTGAACTTTGCATTTCTAAATTAGAAACCATGGCTTCTGGATGGGAAATCTATTATTGTATTACTTGCATTGACAATAGTTGCATATGAAAATGTAGATCTGGTGAAAACAGACCACTTTTGAGTTACCATGAGAGAAACGTGAGCCAGAACAAAGTGAGTTCACAGCTTTTTATGATGGTGAATAATGAGGAGGTCTTGTAATGATATTAAAATATAATATTTGGGCTTTATAAAATTCCAAGATAACATTGCAATTAATCTAGAAAAGAAATTAACTCCATTCAGAAAAGAATATAATAAAACTGATGTGACCTCATGTACCCCTCTTGGGAAAGATAGGTATGTCTTCATTTACACCTGGATAGTCATATCATGTGGGGCTTAAGTTGATGTTGTGGATATAGTTGTTTTATGGAAGTTTAAGCATGGATAGAGAGATTTAAATTGGTACTTAGCAGCTATAAGATTTGGTGCCTAATAGTCTCAATTGACTCTCACCTCCACGTACACCCATCTATATCATCTTCCGCAATGTAAATACAAAGCTGAGGGTGTGTGTGTATGTGTGTGTGTCTCTGTGTGTGTGAATTCTCACTTTAGAGAATTCAAAGTTAAAAATAAATCATCATAGCTTAATACTATAATATTCAGAAGAGCATTTACTATTTGTTGGAAGCTTCTGGCCATGTTTTAATAACGGACAAATAGTTAACTTGAAAAGTAAAGTATTTAGGCGGTTTACCAGTTGAAGAAGAGAAAAGGAGAAAAAAAGAAGATTTGCTGCAGAAAAAAGGAAGAGCAGGACAGAGATGATCTGAATTATTAGGCACAATTTCTGCACACATTGCACTTAGACTTTGCACTATTGCATGACCAGTATACCTTTATGTCAGTGAGCACCCATGCCACAAAATGGAGTCTACATACATACGGAGTCGGACAATTAAGTTCACAAACTCATCCTAGAAAAAGTGCTACATACCTCATTGCTGAATACAACTATAGTAACATTTGAAGTACTCCCCTTGGAAAGCTATGCACCGATGCCAGCACCTAGTCCTCCCTTCAAAGCAATGTTGGAACTCTTTTTCTAGAAAGGCCATCAGAGCTGTCATCAGATTGCCCTTGATGTGCTGAATGTTATCCAAATGTCTTTCTTTCAATATTTGCTTTATCTTCAGGTAAAGAAATAAGTCATGGGAGCCAGATCAGGTGAGTAGGGTGGGTGTTCCAATACAGTTATTTGTTTCCTGGCTAAAAACTCCCTCACAGACAGTGCCGTGTGAGATGGTGCATTGTCATGATGCAAGAGTCATGAATTGTTGGTGAAAAGTTCAGGTCGTCTAACTTTTACAAGCAGCCTTTTCAGCACTTCCAAGTAATAAACTTGGTTAACTGTTTGTCCAGTTGGTACAAATTCATAATTAATAATCCCTCTGATATCAAAAAAGGTTAGCAACATTGTTGCAACAAGTTCACAAACTTAATTATCAGAACATATATATATATATATATATATATATATATATATATATTACTTTTCTTCCTCCTGTTCATTCTCTAATAAACACATAGTTCCTAAACTTCAGTTTTATAATATCCACATCATATGAATACTCCTGAAGTCATCTTATTGATGAAAGAGGAACTAAGATGACTTTGATACGAAATAATATAAGTTTAATAAGCTTTATCTCCTTTCTGATTTCAACTTTTAGAGTTTATCACTTCTATGAATCAGAAAACCAAAATAGTCTTTTTCTGATAAAGTGTATTTCTGATACACTAATCTGACATTAAGGAGCCCTGCTATTACTGGGCAGGAACTCAATAGCACCTTTACAGTCTTAGGAGCTTTCAATACCATCGTAATTAGGCATTTAGAAGACTTTTGCTCTATATGACAGGTTTAGAAATATTAAAACTTTTGAAGATTTATAAACTTCAAACTCTATATCTAAAGATATAGAGACTTTTCTGACTTTGTAAGTGCATGGTCATACCTTCTGACTTTTGCACAATATGATATGTACATTGCAGTGCTTATTCTAAACTATCCCTGAATAGTTATCAGTGATGAGAACTACAGTGGACTGACAACTTTTATTTACCATTATAGTCCCCATGAAAGAAGATACTTCATATAGACTGTTTAGACATTATTTAATGGGAGACTTCTCAATCAAATAATTTAAAATTGTACATTATCAGTAAGTGTTGGGCTACAAATCTACAACCAGAATGCTGCATTTTGTTGACTAACATACTAGTGGTAATGGTATGGTGGGGAAATATGAAGCAGCCTGACCTCTCTTTAAAAGCAGAAGAATTGGGTAAATTTAAACAAAAGATTTGAAATTTAGCAAGTAATATTTATTACTTCTGTAATATTTATTACATCCATAATCTGCAAAAAACAACAACAAACAAACAAAAAAACTGAATAAAAACACCTATGTATAAAGAAAGAACGTTCAGTTCAATTGTCAAATGGTTCTGTAATATAAAGACATAGAGCATATTTTCCTAGGTCTGGCTGAGGTTGTCCAAATGCAATTCCATTAAAGACTGCTTCAGTCATCACTTTCTCAAGCCAGGTTCAAAAGGGCGAAGTCAGTTTAAAAAAATAATAATTATTATTGCATATGTCCTTTCAAGTCAGTAAAAAACATCACCTTTCCACTCATCCAGTACATGTCTTCAATGTCTACAGAGGACACTAAAACTCCAATAGTTCTAGCTGATATGCAGACAAGCTATGTTGCTGTTGAATGATGTTCTTATTTTGGATGTGTCAAGGCCAAAATAGCATGCTTAATTTAAACATATAGCAAGGTATCACTTCATTTTCATTTTAAAGAACAGTTACCAAATTGAAGACCTTCTCTATAATAAAACTGTTAAAACAAATTGACAGGCAATATTCCTAAATTTTAATTTGATTAATCCTGCTCTTAGCAGTTTCATTATATATGATCCTTGGTTATTCAATGAAGGAATGAGTAGAGCGTTTCCACAAGTGAATTTCAGATTCATATTGAACTCTGAAAAATATATGTGCTATTTGTTATACATGCATTATATTATTGTATTTGTCATGACTAAAAACAGGATAATATGAACATTCTCATGTCAGTATAACTCTATTTTACAAGGTATAAATAATTCTAATTATATCATGGGTGATATAAAAGATCTTTATTTTAAAAAATGATACACTAAAGACCCCATTCGTACGGTACATTGGTAAGTAACTTTGATTAACAATAGTAAGGAAATAATCTTAAGAAGTAAATAAGGAATCTAATTTTTTTAAGAGATCAGTAACTTTAATTTTATAAAACAACAAGATCATAAACCGAGTCTTGATTTATAATGATAAGAAGGAAATAAAAAATAATCTCAATGTAATATTGTAACATGTTTATCATAACCATATTCATGAAAATTAATAGTAATAATATATCATGTCTTGCAAATTAAGTATTATTTTGGGATATTACATTATCAATGATACATACTATACCATTTTCTAGCTTGATAAATGTAATATTTACCTAAGTTAATAAATTACTATCTATTCAGAAAAACTAAGTGTTGTTGCACAAAGGCCTAAAGTGATTGTACCAATATGGGCATTTTCAATTTCAGAATAATAATGTTGTCAGATTACAGGAGTGAATTGATATACTAGAGTGTCATAGTCCAACTAAAATCTAATCACCTAAGGTAAAATTATACCCTCTCTATGGAAGAAAGACTAGAAACTTAAAGCAGTAGTCTTACGAAAGTCAAATTACTTTCAAGGTAATTTTTGTATTTATACTTTTCAGTATATTACTAAACTAATGGAAAACAAAATTGGTTTTCAAGAACAGGGTCAGATACATGGGATGATTAGTTACATTTTTACCACGTTTGACTTCAAATTATGGATCGTTGAAAAAATGGACTTGGAAGCAACAAATTGATTTTGATGTCTTTTTGGCATCCTTTATTTAGTAATTTGTGTTTTCTGTTGCTATACGATGTTGTTGCTTAAATTCTTTAGTTTTAAATGAATAAACATGTTTTGTTTTTAAGAAAGAGAAGAAAATCATTGCTTGAATCAAAGATCAGCATTGATTGTTTCTATTATCCTTTGCTTTTGTCATGTCACCTGAGCTCTTCCTAGTTCAGCAAGAAAATAAAACAATATATCCTAAACTTATTAAAATATAGATAAGTAAAGGAGCTTAGTATAGAGGTGCTTCTTAATTGGTTATAAGATATTCAAAGGAAACCAAAGTATCTTACAACAGATAGAAGATAGATGATAGATGATAGACAAACAGATAGACAGACAGACAGATATGGATAGAGATAAATAAATATATCTAAACTGATAGTAGCTTAAGTTATTTTGACATATTCTGCTGCATGCATATTTATGTTTAATAAAGGAAGTTTTCGGTTGAGAGGAGAGATAAGGCTAGATCAAAATAAGAGCAAAGATCTAAAAGTGCTAAGCCATTGGTAGTCTATTCTTGAAATGTGAATACAGTGAATGTGGAGGTCAGGTGACAATATTCTCCTGGTTTTGCCATGGGTAGAATTAAACTGTAATCCTGTGTATGGGAGATGTACATGCATAGAGTGTTTCCCATTGATCGAGTCAAGTAATAAATATTAGGAAAGGTTAGGAAATATTTTTCTTTTAAAAGTGTACTCCACTCTTTGCTTCTCTGTCTTTGGGCGGTCACTTACACAGAGGGTGAGAGTTGACAGTGAATATCTAAGCCAGACTTTGACTAATTATTCGATGAATACACAGTTGACTACCTCATGTCTATAAACTTTAGACACATTCTGGACCTTTGCTTTCAAGTCTGTAAATAAGGCCCACTCTGCTACACATACACCTAAATATAAATTACATACTAATGAGGGAGCACAAAAAGATCTTGAACAGTGCTTTTGTTGGGTTAGGTGACAATGGTTCCAAAGGAGCATCTTAGAGCACCTTCCTTGCATTTCATATACGCATATGTGTTCAATTCATAAAAGTACTTGTCCTTTTATGCTTTCTATGTTGTCATCATTCTCTTCCTTTTGGGAGATAAATTAATACCTTATTTAGAAATGCCCAAATAGAGTGCCACCTGTCACAATGAAGGGCTGGCTACTTCAAGGACAACTTTTGAGGGTGAATTGAAATTGTCATTGTAGTAGCAACATTAAGAATTATTGGCAGGCCCAAGAAGTAGTAATTTTCTCTCTAAAATCATCATTCTCAATTTTTACAGACTCTGCCCTTAAAAATTATTGTAAATGACATGTAGCAGAATATTTTTTGCATATTAAATTGGCAGAAAATGATTGTAAATCACAGTAAAAGGTTATATAAATAGACATTCCCAAAAATCAAAGACCTAGTATTTTAACTATCAAATAATGATACTTAGGACACCTAGAGTGAACATCTGTAGAAAATTTTTAATAAGACTAGATGATTTTTTTTTTTTAATTTCCATGTTTACCTCATTGTCATTCATGCTTACCTTTAGTATTCTGTGTGGGACTGACTCTATAATGCATTATCATCTTATTAAACAGAAACCAATTTTTAGAAAAGCAAATAAGTTAATAAGATATACACTAACAATCTAAATTAAGAAACACTACCGTGTTTCCCCGAAAATAAAACCTAGCCAGGCAATCAGCTCTAATGTGTCTTTTGGAGAAAAAATTAATACAAGACCCAGTTATTTTACTAGAAGACTGGGTATAATATAATATAGTATAGCATAGCATAGCATAGCATAGCATAGCATAGCATAGCATAGCATAGCATAGCATAGCATAGCATAGCATAATATAATGCAGTGCAGTGCAGTGCAGTGCAATGCAATGCAATGCAATATCGGATCTTATATTAATGTTTGCTCCAAAAGAGCTGATTGTCCAGCTAGGTCTTATTTTCGGTGAAACACAGTATATACTTACAAGTGACACAATTGTGTGAGCTCATTTCTGTATGAACTTTATTCATTTTTTGTCTACTAACAATTACTTTTTGTTTTCATATCCTTTGGTTTACAATGAGTTAATACTTTTTGTTTTTACATTGAATTTGTCAGGAAGAAGGTAATTTTTCTTTTAATTGAGGAAAAAAAATATGTGCTTGATGCTAAGAAAGTGAGAGAAAAAAATTGAGAAAGATTTTATTTGATTGCAGGCAGATTTATTTTGTTATTGATCCTTTGTGGGAGAATTCAGAACAAGTATAGGGAAAAAAAGCAAATGACTTAAACTGAGGAAATTTGAGAACCTTTGGTAGCTAAGTTGAGAATTATGTCATATATAGGGTGGGGATTTTTCTTTTTTTTAAAGCCAAGGTAGCATTGGACTTCTGGAAGAAATAAGAAACAAGTATTCAGGAAGGTTCAGGAAAACTGAAGGGAAATGAAGGAAGTAATATAATAGTTACTGAAGGGTTGAGGTGTTTCAGATCAGGGACTGACTTGCCCAAAGACAAAACATATCAAAGAGAGACACTCCTGCTGTTCATGGCAGCAAGTCCCAGAGGTACAATATGTAGGAGAAGGCAGTCCCCACAGTATTAATAAGTTTAAAAAACAGATTTAAATTGATCTCATTTAGGTTATCTGACTTTCCTTCATATTCTATTCTCTCCCTTGTGTTTAGTGTCACTAGGTTTTAGTCAAATTACTTTAAAATGTTCTAAATCCAGGTTAGAAGGTAGCAGGGAAACAACAGAAGAAGAGAGGAGAGTTTTCCAACTAGGATATTTTGAGTAACTCACCACAATTAAGGTGATGAGGACTCCTGAAGGGCATAGCAAAGGAGGGAATCTCATGCACATGACACAAGAAAAGCTGCGTAGCCAGAAGAGTTAGTCAGAGGGAAGGCGCTAAGGATAAAAGGTTGGCAACAATTCTCTTAGGAATTGCACTCTAAACGTTTGATACAAGCTTCTTTCATTAGTCTAAGTGTTTCTGCACAAATAACTTGTCATTACAATTTGGTTTAATCTTAGAAATTGGAGGGGCAGCAGACCTGCTCGGTCATAGTGTGTGTCACTCCAGTGTAAAATGGAAACAACGGCTCTCAAATATCTGATTGCATAAATTAATATAAAAATGAAAATATGGAACTATATTTTTTCTATAATAAGATTTAGGAGGTACAATGTTTTTCTAAGTTTTTTTTTTTATTTTTTTTAATGAAATATATGGGCTTAGTGTTCTTCCATAAAGAATGACGCTGAGCAAGTGTTTGAGGTCTTCAGACCAAGATAGAAGGAACCATAAATGACATCATGGTGTGAGGACCCATGGAGAAGAGGCTGACCCTATTTACTCTGTAACTTTTATAATGATGCCTAATCCTTCACTACCAGAGTTGCAATTAAAAATAGCAGTAAGATGCTATCTCAGATCATTGCTGTTGAGAGCATTAAGCTATAAACTACTTTTTAAACTACTCTTTAAGTTTATTCTGTGCAGAGAAATCCAGATGGTGTAATCTATTTTCCTTCATATACAGTGGAAAACAATTAGTGTAACTGGTAAGAAAACATGATTGATTGACAGGCATATTCAGGTATGCTGATCCAAAATGCTCTGATCTTACCTTGGCTTTTATTTGCTGTTTTAGTCAGAGGGGAAAAGAAAGCAAGAGTATTAAATCACTAAAAACAAACCACTCAGCTCCCAAACAACATAAATATTACAGAAGAGTGAAGATATAAATTATCTGAAAATAGTTTCTATGCTTTGGACTGTAAAACAATGTGGCATTCATAAATAATTTTACCCTCAGCATTGTTCTGTCTTTGAAAATTTAAGTTGTAGAATATCTTTTCATTTCTAATTTCAGATCCCATTTATTTCACTTTCCTATTCATTTAGCTGACAGTGATAATATGCCTGTAAAAGATCATTTTTTGATCACACGTGTTTGACAGACAGGTTTTTGTTTCTTTTTTCCTGTTTCTCTATGCTAGTGCTCTATCTAGTGATGTACCCCTACTCGTGATGTCAGTCATCCAGCACTCTGGCAAATTATGGGAGATCAAAGGAAGTAGGAGATGGTTTAAACGATCGATCAATTTAATGTGCAGGTTGTTGAGGCATGGAAACATTTCAACCAACTGAAGTATTCCTGGCCAGATCTGGATATATGTATTGCATGAGTAAACCCTTAACTAGGATATATGATTTGATGATTTATATACTGTTGTTTTTTTTTTTTTTTCTTTTCATGGCAGCTTAATTCAACTGCTATCCTACTGAGACTTCTGAAGATTTTTCCCTCGGAAGATGTAGTGATGGCCCCTTAACTTATACTCTTTACATTGTCTATTGAAGAGAATACAAAGCCTGGAGTTTTTATTTGTTAATCTAGAAAACGTTGCACGGTGACAAGTTTTGTTTTTGTTTTTGTTTTTTTTTTTTAACTAAAAGTATATTCAAATCTCAAAAGCATCATCATTCAATTTCTCAGCAAATGAATAATATGAATCTAAGAAGCAAGACTACAAAGAAGATTATACAAGGGAACTATTCACAAGCTCCTATGTTGAAGACTCATAAAAGGGGTGCAAGCAACAGGGAATTTTCACTTTAGAGAAATAATAGCAATTGCTGAGATCAGTGAGGCAAAGCATTATAATTACAAATGAATAAGTGTTTCTGAGCAAAGTCTTGAGAATAATTGTGAGTTCAAGTGATTAGGGTTTGCAAACAGCAACTCTAGTTGCAAGTAAAGGAACAACTACCAACTATATTCAGCCTAAAATGGACTGTTAGTGATTTATTAGTTTTTTCATCCCCATAGAGATAATGGTCTTCACCTTAAGAATTCTAGTTGGGTTTAAATATTAATAGTTGCAACGTTTGAAATAGGTATGTACTTTTAAAATTATTTTGTAATAATTACTTATTAAAGTGTTTTGTTTTGTTTTGTTTTGTTTTAGTGTGACTTTAGCCCCTCTTAACATACCAAGATCTCCATCCAAAAAGATTTTTCCTTGTATTTACTATTTACTATTTCCAAATATTTACTATTTGCATGAGGTTCTTTGTGTGGAGTGTCTGCAGTCTTACTCAGGTCCTCGTGTCTTTACCTGCCTTTTCCTCTTAAGAATTATCATGGATCAGAGTTCTTATACATGAGGCTTGAGTGGGAAAACAGAGCCTCAGTGCTTCCTGTCTGAAACTCTGGAATTTCCTGGGTGTGGTTACTGGGATCTTCTGCCTTTTACAATTGAGTGAGCTTGGAGTAATGTTGACAAGAATTTTCTCCTGTAGACCACGTGAACAATTAACCTAAAACTTGGATCCACAAATTTACCAAATTTGTTCACACTTACCATGAGACATACTTAGCACTAAAAATACCTAACTGAAATTCAAACTTTTCTGGGCATCTCGTATTTTATCTGTCAACTGTAATGACAAATACAAATTAAAAATCAGAGCCTTAATTTTCCCTGTTGAAAATAAAGGAGATACTTCCCTTTCCTCCTTTATCTTCAGGTCTTTTCCTTAGAAAACTTGTAATTGTAAGCACTTTCACATCTCTTTAAAATGTATGTAATTTCTTTTTTTTTAAATTAAATTCATTAGGGTGACATCGGTTAGTAAAATTACATAGGTTTCAAGTGCACAATTCTGTAATACATCATCTATACATTACATTGTGTGCTCAGCACCCAGAGTCAGTTCTTCCATCACCATATATTTGATCCTGTTTACCCTCATTTACCACCACCCCCTCCCCCATTTACCCTCTGGTAACCACTAAGCCATTATCTGTGTCAGTGTGCTTTTGTTTGTCTTGTTTGTTTGCTGTTTTCAGTTTTATTTCCCACATATGAATGAAGTGATATGGTTCTCAACTTTTTCTGTCTGACTTATTTTGCTTAGCATAATAACCTCAAGATCCATCTATGCTGTCTCAAATGGCAGTATTTCATCTTTTCTTAGGGCAAAGTAGTATTATATTGTGTATGTATTCTACATCTTCTTGATCCAATCCCCTATTGAAGGACACTTTGGTTGTTTCCATGTCTTGGAGAAAAGAAAGCCTCGTCACTAAATGGTGCTGGTAAATTGGAAAGCCAAGTGTAAAAGCATGAAACTAGACTTCTATCTGTCACCATGTACTAAAATTAACTCAAAATGGATCACAGACCTAAACATAAGACCTGAAACAATAAACTACAAAGAAGAAAGCATAGGTACTAAACTTAGGGGCCTTGGGTTCAAAGAGGATTTTGTGAATTTGACCTTAAATGCAAGGGAAGTAAAAGCTGAAATAAATGAATGGGACTATAGCAAACTAAAAAGTTTCTGCACAGCAAAAGAAACCATTGACAAAATAAAGACGCGACTAACCAAAGGGGAGAAGATTTTTACAAACAAATCAGTTTTCCTTGTTTTAGCTCCAAGTACCAGAGAGAATTTCAAGAAGCTGTAGAACTGGAACTTTGCCCTTCCTCATCCTGTTTTTTGTTTTTTTTTTGTGCTTTTTTTTTTTTTTTTGGAGTCACATTTGTTAATAACTTATTCCTCATTGACAGTAGCAATGATTGGGTTTGATTTTATGATCTGGTCATTTAGTGCTCTCTGTAGGACAAACAATTGACAACAATTCTCTGTTGAGTAAGTGAGAGATGATAAAGAATCCAGTTCATTAGTCTTTTTGTTTGTCCATTTATGATCTCAAATCAATTGATCATTTCATGTCCACTGGGAAAGAAAACAGCTCTTGAAATCTGGAGTGGGCAGTTATTACATTTCAATGCTTACTCTTGACCTGTGGATGACATTGTGGAATGAAAATACAAACTATGTATCTGTGGCTCTGCATATTTGTACTTGAGAAAATATTTGCCTTTTTGTGTAAGTTTGAAATGCTTTCCCACTTAACTGAAAGGAGTTCTGTTTTTATTAATTTTAGATATTAATAAATGCTTAAGTAAACAAAACATTGCACAAATCTCAGAGAATAAACTAAATCTTAGTACTTTAAGTGCACAGGATTTAAAAAAAAACAAAACAAAAAAGTAATCCTTAGAGAGACTGTTAGCTTAGAAACATTTTCAGAATCTACTTGCATAGCTAAAGTAAATCTTTAAACTGAGTTAATACATTTTTATGCTTATGAAAATATTAAAAAAGCTACGTCTTTTTTTGAGGATAATACACATGTGCATTTTATTTGTTTCCTTATTTATCTTTAATGAATTTTCTATTTGTTTTTAATTAAGAGACTAATTAAATCTGAACTTCCAAAGCTTCTTAACTTTTTATACGGGTCCTCTGATCAATTAAACTAACATAAATCATATGATAATCATATAATAATTACAATAAAATATTTTACATCTCTAATTTTTGTAGTTTTTGGTCAGCTTAAACTATTTCCAAGATCTTTACATAACTTAACATTTTAAGTTATTAAATTGAGTTAATTAATAATATTGGTTATATGAATATTCAGTAAAACTGAGTAATGAAACAGTAATTATAAACCAGAGATTTAAATTTACATATTTCCTCTTCTTGTTTTTACATGCTATACAGTGTTTTTTTCTTTTAGTCATGTTAAAGGGCGTGTTCATTTTTACAACTTTAAAAAAAGGTGTAAAGGAGAAGTGTGTGGTGATAGAAAGTTCTGTTAAAGCGTATTTTTAAATTTTGCTAATCTGCTAAAATATCTGATTGTGACACAGTTCTGAGCTCTCTACCTTCCAGTTTTCTCTGTGACTTACAAGTTAGCTACTTCTATTAAAAGTTATTCTTATGGGTAGTTTAGAATATTTTGCAGAGTATTCTTATTTATAAGCAAGAGTGACAAAGAAATAGATCCATGCATGCACGATAATGGGAAGAATTTTAATTTTTTCCAGTGTAAATAATTTTGTTCTGATTCATAGAAATGGGTTATCTCAGGATATGTAAGAGTATAATGAAAGACCAAACTTGAGACGTTATAAAAGGTATGAAAGGGGAATGAATATTATTTGCCTTGATCTATAAGACATATTAGTTTTCTATTATGGCTATAACAAATTTCTACAAATTTAGGAGGATTAAAACACACTAAATTTATTATCTTGCAATATTGTAAGTCAGAAGCCCAAATTGCATCTCACTTGGTTAAAACAAAGATATCAGCAGGCAACATGCCCACTGGGGGCTTTCGGGAAATTTGTGATAACTTGTATTTCTCAGGTCCTAAATGCTACAACTATTCCTTGTCTCATGGTCTCCTTGCAGCAAACAATCACATCACTCTGCCCCCTGCTTCTGTAGTTATATCTCCACATCCTGGACTGTGACTTGAGTCAGACATAAGTTAGAGCATTCATAGAGTTCATCTTATTTGTTGTTCCTTGCTGAGGGATCCATGTCTTATGCTGTCAACTGTTTAAAATCTACAAGTATTTCATTTTTTTTTTTTTTTTAATGTCTGGACTTTTGTTTTATGTGGGAGGATAAATCTAGTCCCTAGTTTTCCATATTGGTTAGAAGTGAAACTCCTGGAATAATGTTGGCTTTATTTACTTATGTATTTATTTATTATTTTATTTATTGTTTTATTGTTTTACCGTTTTACTGTTTTATTGTTTTATTTAATGTTTATTGGGATGGCAATTGTTTTTAACGTTCTATTTTATGTGTATATGAAAAAGCTCTTTTTAAGTGAATGCTAACCCAAAATTTAGTAGATTGTGCTTTTTAAAGCTGAAGTGAACCATTCTAAGGTAATATCTCATTCTCACTCTCCCCTCAAAAATCAAAAACAAATAGTTTTGCAGAGTATTCTTATTTATAATTATTCACTTGTTTGCATAGATGTAATATGATTCTGTCCTCTGGCTCACCAGGATATAATTGGAAATAAATCGATAGTGCAACCAACGCTATACTTGGAGTGTTGTATTTGAGAAAAACCTCATTTAATCAGGCATGACAAGCTCATATTGAGGAATAGGGGTCAACTTAATAACATTTGTAGTAAAGTTCTATAACATCCTCCCAAGAAATCTGACTTGTTATATGGATTATAAAGTCTTAGTATCTCAGTTTTACAATTCACAGGTTTTACAATTTCTTAGCAAGAAATTCACTATCTAGTAATCTAAGGACTTTAACAAATAGTAGAGACTCCCAATTCAAGAGAAATTTACCAAAATATGTAGATATAACAACATAACAGTCAAAATCTGATATAGAGTGTACCTTAGATTGGGCTCCACAGCCTCGGAACTAAAGAATAGTCATACAACTTTTAGAGTCAATCTACGATTCCTTTGAAACTTTCTACATGGAGGTTAATTATCTGACATTTTTATTTGCCAAGCCTATTCAAGTTTGATTTGCAGAACAAATTCAAGGCTTATTGAGTTAAGTGACATTCTTGCTTTTTTCTATACAAATAAGCAGGTCAAATCTAATAAGAACAGCTTTTTTTCTTCTTCTGTTTTTTTTGTGATCAAGAATAGTCTCTGGAGATTCAGATCACAACAGGGGAAACTGTCAGAACAAAAATATCCACAACTTAAATACAGGTAAGAGAGATTACTGGGTGTTCTTTTAGTGCATTGCTGAATTTATTTATGGATGATTTTCAAATCTCTAGAGGCAGTGGTAAACTTGCAGAATTTTTCCTGGTAGAGATGTAAATAATTTCTGTACAGAAGAGATAACCCTAAATATTATAGTTTATGGATTTGTTGAACATTAGCCAGTTTTGCATTTTATCCAGCAGTCTATCAAATATCATATCTCTGTACCTTTTATATATGTATATATACATATATATGTATATATACATATATAATATATATATAAATTTCATAAATCTAAACTCTTCATAATATGTTACTACTTCTATTATTGGTGAGTTAAATATCAATTTTGGTAAATGTTCATTTTATATTTGTGAGCATGAGATTCAGTCATGGTTTTCAACCTTTTGAAAATTACACATTAACAAGTCCTATTATAAAGTTTCTATTATTACCCTGTATTAAAGATGAATATATTCATGTATTGTTAGGCTTTGCAACACGGTCACAGATTTAGGGTTAGATGGAGTAGGGTTTGAATACAGGAATTTGGTACTATACGATATATTCTTATGAATTTCATATGAATAAAGTCAACTTAGAACAATAGTTCCCATTTCATACTACCCTAACGAAAAAGAATAAGATTAAAAAAAAAGATGTTTGCAAAATTTCCTCCATCCAAATGATTAGAATATTCTAGACCCTCTATAGAATGTTTTTAGCTTAGCTTGTAATGTGATTCTGACAGCTATTTGCAAGGGAAATTATAAAGCATAAATCTGATTTGATGACTGAGTCAGATACGTGACTTCACACAATAATCTTTATGTATCTTTGACTACAAAGTCCTCCTCAAAAAAACATATTATGTGTACTAAATAATTTAATAGAGATTACCAATTGGATTAAATACGTCTTTCTGCAACAACCAATGGGATTTGAGTATTTTAACTGTCTTAGATCATCATGCATCTTATGTAGACAATTAATATTAATTACACCAAACATAATGTTTCATATTTGGCATTACATTGAATGAGGAATCAAAATTTATTTATGAAATAAATAAAAGAGTCACCTACTTAAGATACATTATACCATAAAATCATCATGGTGCTCTGATAAAAATATATTTAATGTATTTAAAATCAGACATTGTAAACTTTTTCAAAGGGGAAAAAAAGTTTGGGTGGAGGAAAGGCAGAAGGGGAAAAAACATTTTCAAAGGAAAAAATCATTAATTAATAACGCATTCTGTTTAACAAAATTATTTATTAAGCTATTTCTGTGTTGTATTTTACATTAAACATAGACTATACCACTGGTATTTAAAACTATGTTCAGTAACAAAGCTATATAAAATTCAAATAAATGTATCTATGCATGCTCCTCTGTTTACTATCTAATTTATGCATGAGACTACAATTATGAGTCCTCAACTTAACATTTATTTTAAAAAATCAAATTGCCTCCTCTTCTAGGTGAATGGGTGGAGCTTTGGGATTCTGACAGCAGCGCCCATACAACCCACATTGCCAAAATAGTGAACGCATATTACATTGATTTGCTTAATGTACTCTGCAGTAACAGTAACTTCTGAATGGCCTCTGCAGTGTATTTTCTTGTTTGAAGTGAATGGGATATAGACTGTTCTTGTACTACATCACAAAAATTAGTTTCTGGGGATTAGCATAATGCAATTCTCTGAATCCTCCTTTCCACTTTACTGTTTCTATGTGCCTGTTTGTTTATAAGACAGCACTATCATTCACTCCGATTCATTAAAGAAATGCCGAAGCAGCATAGTTCTGTATAATTTTGAGTATCGTTTTAAAAATTGTGCGTGATAAAACTGGATCTGTACAATTTTTTATTCAGCTTTAACACTTTCCGTTGAGACATATACTAGATTTATTTCAGGGCTGATTATGCCAAAGTATGATCAAAATGCTATAAAAGTGTGTAAAAGCAGCTACACTTTTTATTCAATAGGTTCATTTTGATATGAATATTGTTTGTCATGGGCTAAAAGGCAAGACGATTTGCTATTTCTATTATGGAAAAAAAATATATCCAAATGCTCTATAGCATTTCATTACAAAATATAGCTCAAAATGGAAATATATGATGCCAACTGGAGTGCACACTGTGCCTTACCTGAATATTTTGATGAATTGTAGACAATGATGGGCCATAGTGTAATGCATTGTTTTAAATATTCAGAACATCACTGTTCATTGATCCATTATTTGGATCACCTTTGAACATTTAATATTTTATACAGAGTTTATGTTATTTTTAATTTATTTTCAATTATATTTGACAAACAATATTATATTAGTTTCAGGTGTACAACATGTGATTAGATATTTATATACCTTACCAATTGATCACCCTGTAAGTGTAGTACCCATCTGGTACCATACATCGTTATTACAATATTATTAACTATATTTCTTATGCTGTACTTTACATTCCTGTGACTATTTTTATGATGACAATTTGTTTACTGAGTTGTTCTAAGTATTGTTCTAAGCACAAGAGCTAGAAAGATAAACAATTCTGAAAACACAGAAGAGGCATTAACTCTGGATAAAATATTTTTTTATAGAGATGTTATATTGTAACAGACATTTTAATTTGTTCCAGAAGATAAAGTAGGATTTTTCCCAAAAATTAAAATGGTAAGAACAAGATTCTTTTAAGCAAATGAAAAGATATAACAAAGACAATAAGGATAAAAAAAAAAAAAAAGATAATACCCTGGATTTCCATAGATTACAGGAAAGATAAGTACCAGTTGTAAACTAATGGTGTTATTATTTAGAGAACAATATTTTAAAAGAAGCACTAGAAAGCTGGGGGATTTTGAACCCTTCTTTCTGAACTTTTAGTGCACGAATTACAGAATGGAGTTTCAGGGACTAAAGAAAATTCTAACTAGAGAGAGGAAAGAAAGAACTTATTTTAAAGGCTATAAATGTAAATTTTCTATGCAAAAGGAGGTCCAACAATTTAAAGAGAATTAAAAAAAATACAGTGAGTACCATCAGTAAATGCAAATTAAATGAGATATGACTATATTCAACTTATCAGTAAATTTACATTAAATAAATAATGATATATTACTTTATCATTTAATTTTTAAAATTTGAGAATATTTGAATATATATTAAAATGTAGTGAAATGATACACTTTAATGTTTCCTTTTGGAAGGCAATTCAGAAATAAACATTTTAAAATATTCACATTCATTAATTACAGCCACATGGAAATAACTTTAAGAGGTGATCAGATTCAGCTAAATATTTATACGCTATGATTTTTATTTAGCATGATTTACCTTAATAGGAAATTAGGTAATAAAAAATCAAATATCCTAAATACATGATCATATTTAGTTAAATATGGTGTAACCACATATGGGACTATTATATAAAATAGATAATTACATAAAAAATTAAAACTATATTTATAATAATTTTATCATATATGTGGTAATACACAAGATACAAAAAAGTAGGATACAAAACTCTAAAGGCAGCATTATGTCAAGTATATAAATATGTGATCCACACACATATGTGAAAGGTAGTTATTTATTGATAATCGGACTATGGATAATTTCCATAAATTTTAATTTGATATATTTCCTAAATTTCCTACATGGAATAATACTATTTCTAAAGAAGCAAACAAACTATCATTTTTAAGATGAAAATAGAAGAGGATGTCTGAGAGCACTGTGGCAGTTGAATTTTTGCTTTTTATATTAAGTAAGGTAGGACATTGGAAAGTAGACAGAGAGGAGACCAATGGAAATAGCCTTAGGTATATTGCTGACTCATCATCATAAAGCTTTACTTCACGTTACCTCCCTAAAGTCTCTTGTCCAGATAATAGATTAACATTCACTTTGAGCGATGGGTGCATGGGAGAGCTGGGTTTATGTTGGACTCTGGGTCTTCAAAGTATTTTTACTATCAGGGCAGCTGGGGATGAATATATAATATAGCACAAAGTGTGATGTGAAACAATCCTGAAAATGTTGAATTTTACCTGAGCCCTGTGATCCTGGAAAACAGTGAAGGTTAAGATTACTCTGCCTATTTCAATTCTCTCCACTTTCCCCTATTGCAATAGTCTCTTCCAATAATCTTTTCAAATAAAGTCTGTTTTTTGCTTGACAACATGCTAGCAAAGGAATTGTGACTGAAGGAGGTAACTAAAAATTATTATATTTCTTTTCAGCGATGTAATTTCACTATCTATTGGCCCCCAAACATTTTTTTTTTCCTTGTATGTTATATTTAAAGTTTCTTGAAGTTGGCTAAAACGATGGATGAAAATATGAGGTTCTACGGAAAGTAACTTCACAGGGTGATCTTGCTGTAAATCTCTAATTATGTACAGCATGATGGGGAGTCACACCCCAGGCCTATAATTTCTCTCACCTCCATATAATCTTCCTTACATTCCTTCCTACAGGATGGGACATTTCTTATATCAACAAAAAAATAACTGACAGATTGAAGGTATAAGAAATGTCCAAAAGTGTGGAGAATTTTTATAAGAGTTTTTCTGAGCCCAACTCATGGCAATACTGGGGAGCAAGATCTCAGATGCTTCAGAGAGTAAGTTTTGAAGCTTCTTCTATGCATTTGAAATTAAGGAGGGGAGGTAAGGAAGATTGGAGAGTTAGGCGGGGATTGGATTACAGGATGATTAACAAGATTATATTCTCTCTTGAGGGTTAATACCCACTGTAAGGGGTATTACTTCTGATATTTCAAAGGTGTGTTAACCTAGATGCACAAGAATGGACAGGGCCAGATTAAAACCTTTCACTACAGAAATTGTATGCCTGGGGCATGACTTCCCACCATGAACTGCCCAGTTAGGAATTTATGATCAGATCACCTTGTGAGGTGACATTCATTGATTTTTTTTTTGTTGTTGTTGTTGTTCTTCTACAGTTTTAGCCAATTTCAAGAAGCTTTCAGTAGAGCCTATCCTCATTGATGAGACAAGTAAAGAGTTAACAGGAGCAGATTTGTGAGCTGGCAGGATGGGACAGGCAGAGTTAACAGCAGCGAGCTTGTGAGCTAGCAGGAATGAGCTTAAAAATTAACCACTTGGCTCTGAATCCTCTGGCCAGCACTGCACCTGCAAGCTGACAAGCACCTTACATCCATAGGTGGGAAAAGAATAGTTCCCAATCACAGCAGCAACCCCCTGCAAGCTAACAAACACTCCTCAGATGGAAACAGATCAGCTCCCAGTTGCAACAGTAACCCCCTGCAAGCTGACATCCATCACAGATGGAAATAGGACAGCTCCCAGAAGAAGACAATTGTAACAGCAGCTTTACTGATAGTACTGTGACCTGGCAAACTCCGCTTGCCTGTATTTCTCTTCCAAACAGAACTCTCTCTCTCTCTCTCTCTCTCTCTCTCTCTCTCTCTCTCTCTCTCTCTCTCTCTCTCTCTCTCTCTCTCTCTCTCTCTCTCTCTCTCTCTCTCTCTCTCTCTCTCTCTCTCTCTCTCTCTCTCTCTCTCTCTACCTGACGGTCAAGAAAACTTTTCTTGCTCTCTCTCACTTTGTAGAGTCTTGTGAATGCTTTCACAATCTACAGACAATCAGGCGTAAATTCTACACCAAGATATCCATAATGCATAATTAACACATAACCAATAATATAGTATGCATTTGGTACATATGCAAATAGTATGCATTAAATAATATATACATAAATAGTACGTAAATGGTAGGGTATGTAAATAGCATATAGTTCTGATACATCCACAATTTTCTGTTTAATTAATTAGAGAAAAAAAGTGAAAATGTTAATTCAACAAATTGATTCATCACTCAAAATTTTTTTATTAAAATACTTAAAAATAAAGTTAATATAGTACAAAATTTACTTTCTCTATTATGGATATATGTGATGATTAAAAAAAAAAAAAGTTTTAACCTACCTGGGCAAATATTTGAGGTGAATTTTTAATTTCTAAAAATATTTTTGAAACATCACTAGAAATTTAGAAGTTTTGTCACATTCCTTCAGTTTTTGTACAGTATTGTATATCAGAAAGGCAATGCATTATATAGGGAATTTAATAATGAATTGCAGCTGAATCCTACCTTGGAAGAGCAGATACAATTGAGAGAGACAGAAACATGGCTAAGCCTATGATTATAGTGTAAAGAGAGTAAGGGGGATAAATAGTAACTATAACAGGCTTTGAAGATGGTAAACTGGAAAGCAAATTTACATATGGAAAATTAAATGTTCATGGTAACTCACAAGTTATCATTTTGCTAAGACTAAGTCCCCTCATCTGTACAAAGGGGATAATATGATAAAAAACAAAAAACAAACAAACAAACAAAAAAACAAGGGGCACCTAATACAGTATAGCCCCGATTATTACAATATGAGAAGTATACTACAGGGACACTAAGATAAAGTGCTATAAAGACACAGGAAGAAGCAATTGATTTTGTCTGAAAAGGCTTACTTACTGAAGAGATTATGTTGGTCGGGACCATGAAGGTTCAGATGAAAATAAATTTCCAGGACTGAAAAGGGAGGAAGAGCAATGGATGAACAATGTTGTAAAAACATTTGTGAGACTCAGGAAAATATTTGAGTCCTTAGGGATATGAAAATGTAGAGGCTGTGAAAAAGTGGGATGAACCAAAATATGAAGAATCTGTAATACTACGTTTGGCATTTATTGTGTACCACATACATAATTCACTGTATTTTTTAAAACAAATTATATGCTTTAGAAATATAATTTTAACAGCTTGCGGGTAGATAGATTGGAGTTGGGGGAAGACTGAAATCAGATACAGCAGTCAGGGATATATTACAATTGTCCACGCAAGAGATACTTAAAACCTAGACTAAGTCAATACAAATAAAAATCAAGAAACAGAATCATCAGTACTTGGTGATTAAATATAAGTAAAAAAATATTTTCTAGGTACAGGTGGAAAGAGTTTAAACATTTGTTTTGAGATGTTTTTGAAATATCTAGGTGGATTAATTTTATTTGTAATCTGTGGTAAATGAAAACCTGACCTGCTGGTTGCTAACTTAGGAGATAACTGGACAGTAAACTCTTAGGAGATAACTGGACAATAAACTGCAACTTGTACAATACACCGTGACTCTTAAACTAATAAACCAAATCAAACCCAAACCACAATGTGCTTTGCTAAATTTCTAAACTAAATTTTTTTTAAACACCAGTTCATTCAGAGTCATAGTGCTCAATATGGCCAGAGATAAACTGATCTAAAATTTACTCTGCACACATTCATGTGCTCTGAGAGATTGAATATAAAAATGGATAACGGCTAGGCCATAAGTGATAATAGAGCTCTAACCCACAACTTCTGCAGCAACCAGATTAGAATAGTCAATGAGTTCCAGCTTCCCAAATTTTGTCCCTACTTCCAACTCAGGACCATCTATAGAAAGGGCAAATATGCTCCCCATACCAATCCACAGAAGTCCCACCTCTAGTTACCCTGCCTCCAGCTTCCTTCTGCAAAAAATCACAACCAGGATATTTGAAACCTTTTTTTTTGTTTCCCACTATAGAAAAATGTTTTCTCACTTTTCTATCAAACTCAAGTGAAATCTTAATATTTAATTTAATTTTATGGAAGAACATGAGCAAATATAAATTCTAACACAATTAATGACGTTATTTCAACTTACAAATCTGTAATCTATAAAAACTGTTAGGTAGGATATAACAAACTGAGATTTAATCTTTTCTGCTTCAAGTTATCTTGGTTAGAAGGAACTGGGAGTTTTCATCTTTTTGACATTCTTTACAACATCACTGTTTTCATCAAAAAGGAACATTTATTGAATATATATAGGTTGTGTAAAATTTTAGTAATGATAATAAGAATCTGAAAAGGAGGGTCACCTTTAAAAAAACAATAAAAATGCAAATTTCCATTTTACGCCGAGAAATAATGGTGTAAGTTAACACTGTGCTCACCTCCTGAAATGACTACATCAATGACAATTAAACCATAAAACAACCATTATTGAAAATCACCCGAAGTCTAGCTGAACCAAAGCCCTACATCTAAACACATAGAGAAGCAGCCATCTTGACAGTGATAGGAGGGGCAGAAAAGTGGAAGGGGCTGATTCCACACTCACATGTGACCATTAAATATTGGGAGGGATATCTCATCTGCGGAGGTTCCCCCCTAAGGAGGGTCCCAGTCTCTCCGCAGTCCAGGTTTTCAGTGCTGGGGAGAGAAGTCCCCATCATTTCTGACTGTGAAACCAGCGGGGATTGTGGCTGAGTGAGATGGAGGGCAGCTGCACTCTCGGGGCTCCTCTTAAAGGAACCGTGCATGAACTTACTCACCAAAGGACTCACTCATTCTGAGCTCCAGCAGTGAGGCAGCAGCTTAGGCGGTCCCAGGGTCATATGGGGAGGAACTGAGTTGTTTATCTTCAGGTTGAAGGCTGAAATAGGAGCTTTCTCCCAGAGAGAGGAGCTAGAGGTGGAAGCTATTGTTTCTTTGTTGAACCTTCCCCCACCCTTAGCATACAGGCACAGGCAGCTGCCAAACTGAGTCTCCATCAAACTGGCTAACACCTTCCATCTGCCATGTCCTAATGCTTCTCTGAGACCATGCCCCACACAACTTGTGGGCACACCCACACCACTTCTAGTGGCTTTTCCATATAAATGGTGTGCCTAGGCTCATGATGTGGACTTTCCTAAAATCTCTCAAAGGTTCACATAACCCAAACAAGCAGCATCTGGTTTATACCTCTGGCTGAGCAACCCTAAACTGGCACTAGAGCAGCTGGATTTGGTTCACAGTGTGGCCTCTCAAGGCACAGTGTGGGTGGTGGCCATTTCTGGATTGTGTTGTGACTCAAGATGGCTCCAGGCAGGAAATAGACTGCAACTGAACTTGACCTGCAGCAGGTCCCCTCCCAGGAGGCCCTGGGGCTGGGAGTCCCAGTTACCAGCTTTAAACTGGGCCATAGCATCACGTGGACACCTCCAGGGACAACACACCCAAGGGCAGACTGGGCAAGCATCAGAGCCCCGCTAAAGCAAACCCTGCTCTGCAGGAGCAGCCGGTGCACAACAACCACTCCACTGTAGTCAAAGCCAGTCCTCACTACCAATCAGCCTGAGGGTCAATCCTTGTCATTGATATGCAAACAGCAATCAACTCTCAACTACAACAGTAGAGCATACCCAACACATACAAGGAACACACCTGGAATACCTGGCTCTGGTGACCAGGGAGACTGCACCACTGGGTACCATAGGGTACCTACTGTATGAGACCACTCCACTAAGACCAGGAGGCATAACAGCCCTCCATAGAAACAAACATAGGGATGAGGCCAAAATAGGGAGAAAAAGACACATTAAAAAAAAAAAAAAAAAAAAAAAAAAAAACTCCAGAAAAAAGTACTAAACAAAATGGAGACAAACAATTTACCAGACACATAGTTCCAAACACTGGTTATAAGGATGCTCAGTGATCTCAGGAAGAACTTCAACAAAAAGATAGGAAACCTAAACATGGAGATAAAACTCAAACAAACACACACACACACACAAACAAAACAAAACCAAAAAAAAACCCCAAAACAAAACTAGTCAGAAATAAAGAATGCAGTAATTGAAATTAAGAATATATTGAGGGAATCAACAGTAGATTAGATGAAACAGATATAATAAGCAATTTAGAAGACAAAGTAGCAGAAAACAACCAATCAGAATATCAAAAAGAAAAAAAAAAATCCAAAAAAGTGAGGAGATTTTAAGGGGCCTCTGGGACAACAACAAATGTACCAACATTCACATCACAGAGGTACCACAAGGAGAAGAGAGAGAACAAGGGACTGAAGACCTATTTGTAAAAGTAATGACAGAAAACTTCTCTAACCTGGCACAGGAAATAAATATACAAGCCCAGGAAGCACTAAAAATCCCAAACAAGATGAACCCAAAGAGGCCTACACCAAGACACATAATTAAAAAGGCAAAGGTTAAATACAAAGAGAATCTTAAAAGCAGCAAGAAATAAGCAGTGAGTTACCTACAAGGGAACTCCCATAAAATTGTCAGCTGATTTCTCAACATAAATTCTGCAGGCCTGAAGGGATTGGCAGGAAATATTCAACATGATAAAGAGGAAGGACCTACAACCAAGTTTTCCCTACCCAGCATAGATATTATTTAGAAATGGAGTATAGATAAAGAGCTTCCCAGACAAGAAAAACTAACGTAATCCATCACCACCAAACCAGTATTTCAAGGAATCTTAGAGGGACTTCTTTAAGACAAAAATAAAAATAAAAGTAAATAAAAAATCTGAAAAATAAAAGGGCAATAACTACATATCTATCAACAACTACTTTCAATGTAAATGGATTAAATGCTCCAATCAAAAGATAGGATGGATAAGAAAACAAGACCCTTACATACGCTGCCTACAAGAGTGTCACTTCAGATTGAAAGATACAAATAGACAGAAAATAAAAGGATGGGAAAGATATTTCACAAAAAATGGCAACAGAAATAAAACAAACAAACAAACAAACAAACAAACAGCTGTTATAGGAATACTTATACCAAACAAAAGAGACTTTAAAACAAAGGCTATAACAAGTGACACAGAAGGACCCAATGATCCCATTTCTGGGTAATTATCCGAAGAAACCCAAAATGCTACTTTGAGCGCACTCATGCATCCATATGGTCATTACAGCACTGGTTACAATGGCCAAAATATGGAGGCAGACTGGGTGTTAGTTAATGGTGAATGTATAAAGAGGAGGTGGTGCATATATACAATGGAATATTGCTCGTCAATGGAAGGGGACGAGTTCTACCCATCTGCTGTGGCAGGAATGGACTTGGAGGGGATTGTGCTGAATGGAGTATGACAGAGAGCAAAAGATAGATGCAATGTGATTTCCCTTATATGTGGAATCTAAAGAACACAACAAACAAACAAACCAAACAGAAACAAACTCATGTCACCAGACCGGAGAGAGGCTAGAAATGGGAGATACGGGAAGGGATTAAGAAGTAGAAATTGGCCATTTCACAGTAGTCATGGAAAGGCATAATGTAACATAAGGAATATAGACAATAATACTTAATAGCTATGGTGTCAGATGGGTACTAGGTTTATTGGGATTACAGGTGGGAGGTATGTCGGGGGACAGCGTGAAAAAGGTGAAGGCATTAAGAAATACAAATTGGTAGTTATAAAATGGTCATGGGGATATAAAATAAAGCATAGGGAATATAGTCAATAATATGGTGATAACTATCTGTATTGCCCAGTGAGTACTAGACTAGTCAGGGAATATATTATATATATATATTATTTTGTATTAATTTCAGCTACACTGCATAGTGGGTTAGACACACACACGCATATACACACACACACACACATACACACACACACATATATATATACATATATACATATATACGTATACATGTGGGTGTGTATATATGTATATATACATATATATGTGTGTGTGTGTGTATGTGTCTAACCACTATGCAGTGTAGCTGAAATTAATACAAAATAATATTGAATGTCAACTGTAATTGAAAAATGTTTAAGAGGGGGAAAGGTGACAGGGAATAAGGTCCAAATTTCCAGGTATAAAAACAAATAAGACACGGGGATGTAATGTACAGCATGGCAAATACAATCAATAATATTGTGATAGTGTGGTACAGTGTCAGGTAGTTGCTGAACTTACCTTGGTAATCACTTTTTTAGGTCTGTAAATGTTGAATAACTATGAGGTACACCTGAAACTAATATAATACTGTATGTTAGCTATACTTTAAAAAAATATATTGGGGTGACAAATGTTTGTAAATGTTAGCTATACTTTTAATAAAAAAAACTTAATAAAAGAACAACAAAAACAACAAGGAAATATTTCCCTTTTTATGGCCCAACCTGAAATCTGTTTATACTTTCATTGTGATTACTTAGTGTTGTAGAACTGAAATTGCTTCCTGGTGATTCAGTTTCTCCTCTCCTCTTATTGATTGTAAGGAAAACTTAAAGTGACTATGAGGCTGACAAAAAAAAAAAAAAAAATCTTTGTTGTTAAGGATAATTTGTTAGCGTAATAAACTACCTATATTGAAAACTCTAATTTCCAGAATAAATATAAAAAATGATTGAATACAAGAAAGGGACTAAAGAGAAAGATACCCTGCCCTGATAATCAGAGAGAACAGTGTTTGAAATGTACTCACTTTAGAATGAGAATGAAAATTTTTCAAAGTTACACTGTTCCAGTTTCAAAGGGACTCATTTTAATGGAACACTGTATGTCATAAAACAACCTCTGGATGTACTACTTATGTCATTCTAAAATTCCTGATGCATGCTCTAGTCAACATAACAACTATCTACAGATATTGACACAGGTTATTTACCTTGTTTAAAGGTTTGATCTCCTCCAAGATTTTTTAGCACCTGTTTTATTATATCAATATCTTTGTGCCTACTCAGAGGTGTAATATGTGTGGGGGGGGAAATGTCAACCATAAGCTGCAACAGTAAAACATGCTTTGTGTGAATTAATCAAGCTGAAACAATAAATAAAACAAATTCACTGCCCAAAGCATTCGTAACCAAGATAAGCATCAAACTTATAACTAAATTTTTTTGTTTGTTTTTACAAAATATATTCTTCTTTATGTTGACTCTCTTTTTCAAATGCTATCGTATTATGTTCAAGTAAATTTCAGCTTTGTAGATGATAATGATTATGATTCTGCGGTTAGTATCATACTTAGAGGAGGGATAAAAACACACTATCTTGTCTTGGTGGTAGGTCTCATCTATGAGCTCTAAAAATGCTTGGAGAGCAAACAAATTGTATTTGAAATTTAAATTTGAGAATCCTTTTCTGCACCATCCTCTCTAACCCCTCTCCACCAATAACAGTGATATTATGTCAGCAGTATATAATCCATCCAAGAATGATTATCCCTGAACTACAAACTTCTCTGACGAGAAGAAACATTTTTTTTCTTTTTGTTTTGATATATACAATATCTCTAGAAATTAATGTATTGTGCTTCCAAGTTAAAAGAAAAAAAAAAAAGCCCTAAAATATGAAATCCGCAAATCATGGAATTTCTAACATGGTGTTTCCACATAGTTGATTTTTATTAAAGTTTGCTCTTATAAGGAGAAAATTTAGAGCAGATAGTGAAGATATAAAAACTTTAGGGAAGTACATCAAGATGCATTAGGCATTAATACTTGTAGAAATAATCGATGCAGAGCTATAAACCTATTTTGGGTCTGATAATTTTCTTAAACTGAAACAGCTAACAGGTGAGAGGCACAGGATTTAAGACCAGAACAAATTATTTTAGTCACTTTATGGGACTTTTGTGTGCCCAGTATTCTAAAACCAAACAACTGTTCTATGAGAAAATGTGTTTTGAGTTCTGAACATTCAGTATGGGAACATTTATTGGTTAAAATCCATAGATATGACATGAGATGTGCTCTGATTAAAAGATGGATCTAATATAAAATGTTTAATATGGGAAATCAAATAACCCTGAAAATTACACCATTCGAGAGTGAGTCATCAGCAGATATGTTTCACAGAAAATGGATTTGAAGCCTTTGAGCTATAACTTGTTTTATGGTTAGTTGTTAATACTGTAAGCACATCAGAGACAATACGATGTTATTACAAATAAAATTTTGGCAGAATCTCAGCATTCAAATTTCCTGTTCTGAAGTCAGTAAGGAAGACATTTTTCTTTAATGTGTATTAAATAAAAAGAAGACATCAGACATTTATAAAAGAACACTGAAACAGAGAAATACAAATAATGTTTGCTTAGATAGGGCAGGTCTAATCTAGCCTGTTTTCAAACAATACCGTTTGACTATATTTGCAATTTCACTTAAGATAAATTAAAATTGTTCTTACAAATATTTAATTTGGCTATATAATTATGTCTCAAATCCCACAAGATAGGACAAATATGTTTAATGCAGATATTTAATTTTTAAAATATATATGTTGTTTGTTTTCTGAGACTAAAGTGTATAAAACAAATTATTTCACATTAAACTGTATAAATTACATTTTGATTAATTTCTGTATATATTTCCATGTTTCTAATAATTCTTAGAAGCAAAATTTAAAAAAATAAGAAACAATTTATCACTTGATAAAATATAAATGGTGGTTTAGATGGTCTAAAACAATTACAAAAGTAATAGCCAAAATTAAAAGAATATTTAGTATTCATTCTCTCTCTCACACACACATACATATACAATACACTCTCATATATTCACACCCCAATATTTCAACATATTTATTTTGTAATTTTAATCCTTAGAATTAGGAACCCACATAATAAATTTAATCATTATTAAGCCAATATAGTAATTGTATATATATATATATATATATATATATATATATATATATATATTTGTCATTAAATAAAATGCTAATATAATAACATTAATATCACTAATCATTGAAGTTTTAGGGTGAATTAGAATACATATTAGACAATAGTTAGGTTTTAATAACAAGAGTAGTCAGGAGACTAATTAAACAGAACTGTTGAAATAATAATTAAAATTTCACCTAAGATAAATCAAATCATTGTTAAATAAAGAAAAAAACTATTTTTGAAACTGGCATTACGGAAATTCTCCATCTTTCTGTTGACATCTTGAATGAACATATTATCATTATAGATATCTTCAGCCTATCTCCTATTTGTATTTATGTTTTAGGAAAAAAATTGTAGTTCATTGGTCACAAAAAAAATCTGCAAAAATATTGTATTGATAAAATGAAAATAAAGTAGTATACATTTTTCCAACTGTATTGAGGTACAATTGACATAAAATTATGTCAGTTTAAGGTGTACAACCTGATGATTTGAAATATGTATATATTATCAAATAATTACTACCATAAGGTTAAAAATCTGTTACCTCATGTAGTGTATTTTAATTTCATTTTTCAAAAACATACTTATGATTGTAATTATAATGTAGTAATTCCTGATAAATGTTAGAACATCTCTAAATGTAGATATATAGAAAGAAAGGAAGAAAAAAAAAGTAACTCAATTTTCCCAACATCAAGCGCTTCCTTTCTCTATAGTGTAAGAATTTCAATAATGTGATATAAATGCTTTTGGATATTTTTCTATGTGTTTAGGTTTTTGAGTGTGTCTTTGTGTTCATAAATTTAAAAGCATAAATGAAATTATACATGCTGTAAGGTAACAGGTCTTTTTTTTTTTAAATAAAATTTCTTATGGTTGTTTTTTATGTTAGTGTATAAATAAAGTCTTCATTTTAACTCTAGTGTAGCATTCTATACCATAATTATAAAATTTTCATCGTTTTTTATATATTACAAACAATGCTGTAACTAAAACTCTTAAATATATAAGCAGGTTTGTCTACAAAACAGATCTCTAGATGGATAATTTCTGGAACTGCAGGCACATGCATTTAAATTTTGATAGAAACTGCCAATATGGCTGTATACCCTTGGCTGTATTAGATGTCCATCATCTAATGCATGTGATTAGATGTCCATCGGTAACAATATGATAGAGCCAGTTCCTATATCCATAACAAGTTTAGGTAAAATCAACTAATCAGCTTGTAATTTTTGCCAATAGGATGGGAGCAAAATCATTGTTGCAACAATCATTATTGTTTTAAATTGTATCTAATACTAAAGAGGTGATTTTCATTGCATTTTAAGGTTTATATCTCATGTGTATTTGCTGTTCTTGGACTGTACTTTCATCTGATTTGCTCATTAAGGGTGTTTAATTCATTTTATTTTAGGATCTTTCAAATGCTGTATATTATAATCCTTATCTGAAATAGAGTTCTCTTGCATGCATGTGAGTTTTGTTTGTGGTTTTTTTGCCTCCAGCTTTGTCTCTTCTTATGTCTCAGCCAATCTGAGTCTGAAAAGTGCCTCCTAATTTCCAGGGAAATTCACTAAAATTTTTGGAAAAGTAACAGTATAATTTCACAATCTTTCATGCCAGTTATCCATTCATTCTTAAATACATACACACATATATTTGCCACCTCACTAGGATTTCATGAGGGGAACGATTCCATGTATGCACTCAAATAAGGTTTTAGGCCATGTCTGAAAGTAATGATTTATATAGAGTTGACATATTTTTGAATTGAAGGACATTTGCATGGACTCTTGAATCAGTCAGATCTTACCTGAAATAGCAGTTTTTTCACTGAATATGATTTATCCAAATTAACCTTTAGAGGACTTATTTTTTCATGTGCACAAAGGATGTAATGATTCTAATAATTCTACTTCATAAAGTTATAAGGAGTAAATAAAAGAGTAAATAAAGTTACTTATGAAGTTCTAGGAAGAAGAAAATTCTTCACTATTTAGTGTGTCTCTTTTATGTTTGGTGGCATATACATAAAGGGGATATCTGTGTCCATGGTGTTTGTCTTATGAAGCACCAGATGCAAACATGATATATGAATTCAAACCAACTTGTGAAGACATTTAAATCATAACCAATGTATGTTTATATACACTTTCATTAATTAAAAAAATAATCTTTCCAGAAAAATCTCGTCTATTAACTATTGACAACCACACCATGTCTTTCCTTCTTGCCAAAAATTTACATCTTAAACCACTTACTGTGAATCAAGGAAGATATATGCAGTAGAGGGACATATAGAGGGCTAGACATGAGAGAAAGCTCACATGAATATATCATTAGTTTCTGGAAACTAAAAAAAAGAGGTCTAGATTTTGATTTTGAGATGATTACAAAGGAGAGGAGAAAGACACTGCATCTCCAATTACAGCTGTGTTTGAAAAGGAAGTATGAATTATATGTTCCTTTCATCTTGGGCTCATTTTCACTAGCTTGTATTATCTCTGTTACGTCACATATGCATATGAAACAATATTAATGGTCAAAAAATTATGAATTTATACATAATTGCATTTAACTTCAGACATTTCAAATGCAGAGAAAAGGACATGTTTATGTACACAAAATGTGCCTAGGAAGAAATAATTCCATTAGTTGTACATGTTTCTTCTTGGATAGAAGGAAAAGCAATAATTTGTGGTTTTTCTTTTTCTTTATAACATGGAACGTTGGCTTTGATATATACACTGTTCTATGAATTCTTGTGTCCCCAAAGAAATAGGAATACATTCCAGTAAAGAACAGCAGTATTTATAGTTATAAGGCACATATTTCCCATTGTAGAATTGGGGAAAATGCCAATTGTATAAGAAATATTTAAAAATATGAAGTGATGAATATTCAGACTCTGTGAATTGACTATTGGGTTTTGTTTTGTTTTCAATTAAAGTTTATTGGGGTCACAATTGTTAGCAAATTTACATAGATCTCAGGTATTGAGTTTTTTACCTTATTCAGGCAATTATCAATTTCAGATGAATGATGATGCATTTATACAATCAACCAGATACTTTTTACTGAAGTTTTTTTTTTTTTTTTTCTTTTAAACTGATTGCACATGCATTCTAAACTGGGACTGTATACCCCCAAAGGAAATACAATTTGGGAGGGGGTCAGATTGGGTTTTTTATTGGAGTTTATGACCCTCCACAAGGCCAGAGTACATAAACAGATATGCATTATACATGTGATATTAAAATTTCATGGTAGGAAACAGTTTGGAAAAAATATCTAATGAGTCTATTTAGGAGAGTGATAATTAAAATAAATTTTAAAAAGTTTGGAAAACACTGCAGTAGCACAATCCAGGAAATAATCTATGGGTTGTTATTTTGCAAAAACATTATGCTTTGTTAGATATATTGAAATTCATTTCTTTTATGATTTAATTTGAAATTCGTTTAATAACTCATGTTTAATATAATGCTTGTAGATGTAAGTCTTTCGTTTAAAGTTTTGATGTAGTAAAGATTATTTCAAAAAAGTATTCTGAGGTTTGAAAATATGTGGGTAATAAAAATAATTCTCATAATAATCTTTAATAAATGTAATAAGAAAAGTTTCTCAGTTTTAGAGCAATTCATATGGTATAAAAATTGTAAAATATATATTTTTCTGCCATCATACATATTAAATCAAATATCTCTGTTCATTTGGCTTCCTGATTTGTTCATTTTATTCTAATTTAATATTATGTAAAACAGTGTTTTTCATATTTCCTCAAACACGTCTACCTTTTAATAAATATGAATATTTTCTCACTTCGAGATTCCATTATGTTCTCCTAGGACACAAACTAATTCATGAGAATTGCTGGTACAGAATCCACACTCTCCATGTACTTAATCACTGGTAGGTTGTGTTGAGCTTGAGTTATAGAAATAATTATTTTCATTTTCCCCAGTAAAAATTACATTATACTATTGAATATGCTTTTTTATCCAAACCATCCAGGTCCCCATGAAAATTTCAATTCTCTCTCTTCACCCTCCTTGTTAGATAATCATTACAAACAGAACAAAACAAAATAAAACAAAACAAAATAAAACAAGAAAAAAGTCCAGCCTCTCTCACTAACTGTGATTTGTAGTAAGCCACTTCATGAGCCTCAGTCATCTCAAAAATGAAATAAAAATATTACTCTGGGCTGTATCTTGTATGACTATTTTCAGAAACAACCATATAAATTAATATTCTTTGAAATCATTTTCATTATAAAATTCAAATTTCCAAAATATTTATTTGCGTAGCAATTGGTTTACTTATATAGAAAACCATGATTAGTGGTGACAAGTTGCACTTTGTTCCTAATTCATAGAATCAGCATTTCAGTGTTAAACTGCTTAAAATCATATGGTTAAAATATTTTTAAATTATAGATACATCTATTTTCACTTTATTTCCTCAAGGGCATAGAAATGTTCATGTTTGTTTCATAGAGACTGCACTGTAGAAGGTATTTAGCAAATGTTTACTGAGTTAAAAAAAAATACTCCATCTCAGTTTTATAATATTTTGGAACTATATGTTACATACTACATAAGACACTGAAAATATTTTTAAAGTTTAAGGATATGGAAATTCAAGTGTAATTTTAAGATTATCATGATAGCTGGAATTTTGATGATAAAATTTAAACAATTATTGAAACCTTCCAAATTTATCTTTTACATAAATCCAGCCTAATGAATTATGCTATAATATACATTCTTTAATATTGGTCATGAGGAGGCAATGTAAGATAAGGAAAACAAAATTGTGTGGTATCTAAAATGGCTCTTAAGTAACATTGATAAAGTATTCAAGAAATCATTGTGGTTATGACATCTTGCCTCAGACACTCAAGTCTTGACCCATCTTAAATTCCATCCCATCTTAGAGTAGTCTAAGTATCATTGGTTAGCCATTGGTCTATCAAATGGTAATCAGATATTTGGCTACTTTAGAAAATGATAGAAAAAATATTTACATGATTTTATTCATCAATGTTTTCAAAATTTGCAATGAAAGATAATGTACGACTCCCAGGTATCTTGATATGATATCGGTAATTGGTATATTCTTAAACGTTGTGTATGAGGTAAAAGGATTATATAGGTTAATATTAACAGGATGTAGTTCATTTCAGCTAAAGCATTTTCAGGTTATTTGCACATCATTGACTATGTTTGATACATTTCTTTTTGGTAGTTTTCTATCATGTTCCTTTACTTTCACAATTTATAGAAATGGATCAGTGACTCAAAATTGCCCAGAAAACCATGAAAATATGTGTGCAAATAGAAAAATAAACAGTATAATTTATAAATGCAGATTATGGACAGGGTCCATCTGTGAATTTCTATCTGCAAATATGATTCTTGTACACAAGCATTTTTTCTCATCCCAATAAAAAATGAAGAAAAGTAAAGTTGTAATTATAAAATATGATTAAAATTCTGTGTATTTATATCTTGCTGCCTAACAGATTATCTGTTAAGATATTATGCCACGTATTGTCATAAAATCAGCAAATATTTCAGGTAACTTTCAAACAAAACAGATTTAAATTTACTGGCAAAAATGATCCTTCATATTTTCCAGAATAGCTTTAAAAAAATATTTTCTAAAATAAAATTAATGAATTTGCTGCTGTAACGAGGAGATGAGATCACAGCTACTGTAGCACTTGTTGCATTGCAGCAATTCCCACTATTATTGGTTTCTCAACCATAATGCTGGTGACAGTCATATACATGGAGAATAATAGAACATCATCATAGTATGTTATGTAATAAACAAGTACATATCAGATGGTATAGAGTTACTAGCATGAATATTTACTAGTCTATATTTTGCTTTATAGTTTATAAGATCATATATACATACATACATATATATGTGTGTATATATATATATATATATATATATATATATATATGAACTATATCACTATATATGCACAAATAAGGTACTGTAACTTTCTTTTCCAAATCTGAGAAAATATTTACAATTCTTCATTCTATTTATTGTGATGCTATCTATTTTTGGTCCACTGTTGGTTTGCTGATTAAATTTTGCACATTTCTATTAACTGATTAAAAGTGTCATACATAGACAGTCCAAATGTCTTAGTGCCCATAATATTGTTGAATGGCCTATTCTTTTCAAAAAGAGCTTCTTTTTATCACCTAACAGGGAATGATGGAGCAGAAGATGTCCTTGAGTGATGTGGTTACATCCAATGTTCTCCAGAAATAAGAGTCATCTATCTAGATGAAAACTTACAGGTTAGTTGGTTGAAAAGCTACTTAACTTTGGAGTTGGCTATAGAACACTTCTGGGCAAAAGATGAATATGTAGGGTCTGAGAAAATTTCCAGTTTAAGGGCATTCACTTATTTTAGTGGCAACACCTTCCATTATTAGACATTTATAATTTTCATAAGCCTTATCTTGTTTTGAATTAATTCAACCTACCTATAAAAAATTACCATCTAGAACGTGTCCACTGATGTTTCTTGACTACATACAGGGCATGCATATTTCTCACTTTATATTATTTGAAAATGTCAACTGGGAGCCTCCTGAAGTGTTTTTTTTTTTGTTTTTTTTGTTTTTTTTTTTAAATCTAGAGTACAGGAGATCCTTAATTTGTACAATTTGTGACAGGCATGAGTTTTAGTTACCAAGGTTTAGTTAAATAATGCCAGTCCCCCAACACCTAGGTTCGTATTCCAGTTACAGCAGCATATTAACTATGAGCAATTGCATGAAATAACAACTTTGCTGCAAGCTCTTCAGTCTACGAATCACTATGTAAACAACAGATGTGCACCATGAGTTGTCATCAGTCACATTACATCTTTTGGTCTGTTGGTGGCTGGTCAGTGGCACTGGGTATACAAGATTTGGTGACATTCTTGGCACTGGGTATACAAGATTTGGTGAAATTCTTATTCTGGGTTGGGTGGAATGACATACTGATGCCCAACTGATCATAATACACACAATGTAATAAGTGATTTCACCTGCATATTAAAAAGTACTTTGAGATTATGGACATTAAAGTGATTAATTTTTGTTTGGGAGATTCAGGGATCTCTTGATAAAGAGATGTTATCTGATCTGGACTAGCAGAACAAAGAAAAAAAAGTAAGTACATGGCATGCTTAGAGGATGGCTGGTGAGCTGTTTGGTGTGGGGAGAGTCAGTGCAAGGGGGAGGTGATGGGAAATAGAGGGTGAGAAGGAAGTTATGCTTGAAGACCAGTCCAGGGGTTTTCACTTTATCCTTCGATGCCCTGGTCCCTTGCCTGGTATATATGTCTGTTTTGCCATTAGGTCATTTGTTGGTTTCATACTTTGTTCTCTGGTCAGCATGCCCTGTTATGTTTGGCTTTGTTGCCTCTTAAAATGTAAGCTCCCCGTGGGCAAGGATTTGCCTAGTTTTCATGCTTTTTTTTTTTTTCTTCGTCTTGAGCCCAGTACGGTATGAACCATAATCTGGTACTGCTGTGATCCAGGTTATCAAAGAGAGAGTCTGGCTGTGAGCTCTACAGAGGGACTAGGGAGAAAACTCCAGGACAATCAGAGACGGTGACACTGAACTGTTCCAGGGTATCTCTCATCTATCACCTGGGGGTCGCCCAGGTACCATCTGTACTTGGTACCAGCATCGACAGTAACAAGTACAGTTTTGTTGCCTCACTGAATTCCACTGAAAAACCAAGGTGGCATTTCACAAAAATGAATAATCGATAGAGGGAATTGGCCAACAAAGATGAAAGTGTAGCAATGAAACAAAAAGTCAGGATGCTGAAAGTGAAATGAGAATCAAACATAAATGCAGTTGTACAAGAAATCGATGATCATGCAAATGTTTATAAGGCCACTGTTTGAGAGACTCTACATTTGCAGCCAGAGAAATTTAGTGAAGGCAAAATTATCAATATAACTGGAAAAAGGGGTTGTTACATAAAAGATGAAGATTCACCAGAGGCACTGGCATTGGCAAAAATGTCACATTAAAGGAAGTCCTGTAGATATTTCACAACATTCAAAGTGCAAAGGATACATTGTTGGAAGCAACTCCAAATTTATATTTGATAAGAAGGCAAATGCTGTACAAATTATATAAACTACACATCTGTTTTCACACACAAAAAAAAACCACTTCCGTTCTCAAGGTCACTAATGTTTTATATCAGAGTGTACTAAATAAATATTAGCTTTGATATATTATTTTTTACTTTCTCTATAATTTATAACTAAGCTTTTAGTACTTTGATAAACCATTTTGGAAGTCTTGAGACACCCAGAAGTTTTCCCATTGATTACTAAGATTGCTTTGTACAGTTCAGCTTGCAGGGTAATTTTTCCAGTCCCACAGTTCGGTACATCAGGGACTTGATATAAATATGCACACTTACAATATTGTCTTTATGTCCCAGATCCAGTGTCTCAGCTTATCTTGTCGACTCAATCTTCAAAATACATTCAGAAAACCCAACTTTTGGCCACTTTTCTCTTACCAACAGTGGTGATAATTAACTTTTATGTCTTGAGTTTTTATTATAAAATCCTTCTATTTTTTCCTGTTTCCGTCCTCTCTGATTATTTACATCAGAGTTGTTTTGTTAAAACTGGAGCCTGACCATATTGTTCTTCTGCTCATAATGCTCCTATGGCTCTGGTCTCGCTCAGAATAATCCAAGTTTTAGAAATGGCCTGCAACGCTGTACAAGAACTGAACCCCTGCTATCTTCATCACACTTCCACCACCTTCTCCTCATTCCGTTTCCTCAACTGCTGCCCATAAATGTTAGCTTTATAGAATTATTACTTGTTGGTGCTCCTTCACACCTGGAAAGCAATTCAACTATCTACTCACAAGTCTCTCTTTCTCTATCGTTACTATTACTCTTTTACTTAAACACCACCATTTTCTCAAGGCATTCCCTGTTCACCTTTAACACCATCACTCCTTCCTCCCAATATACAGTACGCCCCATCAATACTTTTTTCTAAAGCATGTATCATCTTTACAACATGCAAATATTCTGCATGTTACATACTAAAACCATGTACCATATTATTTGTTGTATTACATTTCATTTTTTTACATTATTTTCTTTTTTCCATGAGAATACAAGGGCCATAGCACATAGCTCTCACTCAACATTTAACTGTTGAATACATGAATAAAAAGAATGACAAAAATGGGTCAGCACAAATGGGTGACTTCTAACATAACATTGTTTAAGAGCTCTGATCATTCTGATCTATTGTGAAGGTGCTCTGAGATGCATCTGGTAAAACATGACAATTCATGTGGGATTCTTCCTCTAGCTGTGACCAGAGCTATCTGCAGAGTATGTTCTTATTCTCAACTACCCAATTCTTATTTTTCACTTATGGATCCAAATATTTCATCTAGTTTTTTGTTTTTCCTCCTTAATATTATGTTACATGTTTGGATGACATGACCTTGCTGTTGATTCACCCCCAAATTTATTATTTTGTGCATACTATTTTGTTCACAGTATTTTTTTAATTAAGCATTTATTTGGAGGAGGGGGGAATGAAACCTAAGGCTGAGGTAATTTATCCTGTAGAAGAAAGTTGAACTAATTAGGAACTAATTAGGAATGATTCAAGCCTACTTAGGTGACTCTGGTGTACAGGTGCACTGGAAAATTTGCTAGTATTCTTAACATTAGTTTTCTCTCAAGTCTCTAAAAATCACAGTACTTGCTTCAGGATTCTTTTTATTCGTGCAGACATACACACAGTTACATGCATACACATGTATGTGTGTGTGTATATACATATCTGTAAAAGAAGGTTTAATTTGATTCTGAAGGAACCTGTGCTGACAGAAACTAAAACATATATTTGACGATTGTTAATATTTCACTATCTAGCAGAGATTAGCATAGAAAAGGTAATACTTTATCAAAAGTAAGGTGGGGTAGGGGGAAGGAAGCCCAGGAAAAACAGGTCAGGGATAGTGGGAGTTTTTAGTGGAAGCCATATTTATCTTGATACCTAAGAAGTATTGACATTAAGAGGACTGTCCCATGATCATCAACATATGTGCTAAGTTCTGCTGAGCCTGCTGAGGGATTTGCTAACTAGATGTGCTTTAAAATTACGTCGTTCTTCGATTTCAAACAAAGTGACATGATATAGGAACTGTTATCTTATTAAAAAAGATGATGACATCCTCAATACAATGGAATAATTGCAAGATATTTTGCAAATGAAATTATAAATTTAAGAAACTTTTTAGAACCCTAAGAAGTTGATACAGAAGAGAAAAAACAAAACGGAAGACATATATACTACTGAGGCTTAATAACACACACATTTTAAGAAATGGTAAATTCAGAACTTTTGAGTCAAAACAACAACACAGAACATTCAAAGAATCTGAATTGTGAAAAAAAATACTAATTTGATCAGGTAGGCAAGACTTCCTCATTGTCTGTGCTAAGAACAAGATGCCACCTGTGGGAAGGCAGGGATAACTAAAAGGCATGCTGTCTTCCTGGGGGAAGTACCACATGCAAGTAATGACTATGGTGTGAGCATATATACATCCCAAAGGCTACTGTATATTTCCGACCCATGATTGAATGAATAATCCTACCTCTTGAAATCTGTAATATAATTCGGTTCTTTTAAATTGTTTGGTTACATAACTGAGAACACAAGCAGGGGTGTGTGTGTGTCTGTGTGTGTGTGTGTGGGGGGGGTAATCTTCCTGATTGAAGAGTTTTTATATAAATGGCAAGATTATACTGAGAAAATCAAAAGCTAACTGAATACCCTGGTTCCCCAAAAATAAGACCTAGATGGACGACAATCAGCTCTAATGCACCTTTTGAAGGAAAACAATATAAGATTTATTATTTATTTATTTATTTATTTGTTCATTTATTTATTTATTTATTATTTATATATTATTATATTATATTATATTATATTATATTATTATATTATATTATATTGCATTACATTATACCCAGTGTTATATTATAGTAAAATAAGACTGAGTCTTACATTAATTTTTGTTCCAAAAGACGAATTAGAGCTGATTGTCCTGCTAGGTCTTATTTTGAGGAAATACTGTAGCTGTTGTTAAAAGTTGTTTGAGTTTCAGGGGCTAGATTATAACACCGGAATTAAAGTCTAAGAGATATGCAGGGTGAAAATATTGCAAATATGACTAGTGTCTGCCCAAATCCATCAGAGGGTAAAACCAACATTGTCATATCAATAGTAACAAAAATTCTCCCTCTCTCTACTGCATAGCCCGTGGAAAACTTTTTCAGAAACTTTCAGCTCACTATTTGTGGGAGACTCTAGAGAACGTCTCATAAATAAAAACTATTAGCTACAATGTAATATCTATTGTTTATCTTCTGTCTGGTTAAGTCACTTCCTTTCGGCATCTAATTCAGAAGCTTCAGATACATACAAAGTCACCCTTTGTGTCATGTTATGCAATTGTATAGACTTTAGTCTCCTGCGGATGCTACCTAAAGTCTAATATATTGACCTTCCAGGAATACTTCTACTCTGGAAGAAGATTTTTGGATTCTGCCAACCAATACCACTCTTACAGCTGATCAGATGACATCCTCACCTATGTCACTCGGTAGTTCCCCCTTATCCACAGGGAATACTCTCCAAACCCCGCCAATGGGTGCCTGAAACTGCTAATGGTACTAAACCCTACTGTTTTTGTATACTGTTTTTTGTATACTTTTTTGTATACTGTTTTTTCCTATACATACATGCCTATGATAAAGTTTAATTGATAAATTAAGCACAGTAAGAGATTAACGACAACAACCAATAATAAATTATGAACAATACACTGCAATAAAAAGGAGGTGAATGTGATCTCTTTCTTTCTCAAAATATTTTATTATGCTGTATTCAGCTTTCTTCTGATGATCATCATGTGAGGAGATAAAATGTCTACATGATGTGATGAAGTAAGGTGAGTGACACAGGCCTTGTGACATAGCACTAGGTTACATTTGGCTGTTTTAAGCGATCCTGGCTCATCGGACCATGACGATGTGAATGGTTGCAGACAGTGATGGTGGTTCGGGAGACTCAGCAGTTGCAATTTTCTTTGCTGAAAACTTTTGGAGGAACATTGTAATTGGAAGTTGTCTCTTTGTAACTCTTTGTAACTGAGTGTCACTGCAGAGGTTGCAGTCCTTTAATAATCACACAGGTGACTTTAATTTCTATCTTTGGATTGTATTTTTATATTTTCAGTCCAAGCCTATTCCTGAATCTTTGCAACCATCCCTTACTTGCAGTAAATGGCTTGGTGTCACACGTTTCAGGGATCTCTTGCTGGAATCTTTGTATAGACTCAGTGCTTTTTGGGGTAGCACATTGCTGAATTGTGTCCCAAAATTTTGCTCATCTGTTCTTTAAATTTTTCCAAGGATGAGTAAATGGGTATTTCAGCTGTAATCTCATTCTTTCAAAAATGAAACTAAACAAAACTTCTAATTATGAAGCTTCCTTTTCAAAGTTGAATTTAAAAGTGGGGTAGTCAATTGGAACACATTTTCTGTCTATGTCTTCCACCCACAAATGTAATGCCTTTTTCAACTTAACTGAGCACTTACTACACACTTGTGGCCATAACTTTTGCAGTTTGTGTTTTGACAGCAAAACCAGCAAAAATGCAGTTTTCCTTCTTCAGAGTTTCACAGATAGAAGACTGGTGCTTAGCATAGATCTTACTTATTTCAACATACAATTTTTATCTTTCCTTATTAAGTAGAGAACTTATAGCTTTTCACTTAAAGAAAGCACTCTATGGCTTGCTTTTTTTTGGCATATCTGAATTGCCAGCTTCACTATTCTTGTGACTCAAGGCTGTTATTAATTAAAATAAGGGTTACTTGAAAACAAGCACTACAATACCATGGCAGTGTATCTGATAACCAAGATGACTAAGTGATTAAAGTTTGGGGATTGTATATAACATGATACACTGGTAAAGGGATGGTTCACATCCCATGTGGGAAAGAGAAGGAAGGCAAACGTTTCATCATACTATTCAGAACAGTGAGCAACTTATACATCATGAATTGTTTATTTCTGGAATTTTCCATTTAGTATTTTCAGATTGTGATTGACCACAGGTAACTGAAACTTTGGAAAGCTTTAAGTGTGGAAAAGAGAGGACTACTGTACTATTTTTTCCCCCATACAAGTGTAGATGCATTTTTGTCTTCCATTTTATGTATATATCCTTGACTTTTAAGAATGCTTTAGAATCTTACAGAATTATTAGTGAACCATTTCTTTTATTCTTATTTGCAGTTCACTCTATGTAGGACTCAAACAGGAGGTAATGGGTTGAGTCTGAGGTCAGTTTGAGTTATACCATAATGCACTCAATAATGTCTCCTGCTTCTTATAGCTGGGACATTGCTATGGCACCCACATTTTGAGACCTTCTCCCTCTTCCCTTGGTATGTTTTCCGAAGAGGCAGCTTAGTTTGTGATGCAACTGGTCTCCAAACAAACACACCCAACCAGTCCTTTAGACATTCCTAAGCATGTTGGGATCCTAGGAAACCTCTGATTAAGCGCAAAATTGAACTCTACATTGAAAGTTGCATTATTTGGTTGTGATCTATCAAATAAAAATTATATCAGGGAATATTAACCAGGCAAGACAAACTTTATTCAAGAGTATTGAAAGGGGGGAAAGTTATTCAACTTTGCTGAAACAAAAGGCAAGAGGGTTTTTAAGTTTTGGGGTGAACTAGTGGAAAAGTATTGGAGGACATTGGAGGGGAGGTTCGTCAATTGTTCCTTATTGAAGTTAAGTTTCTACATTCCCGCAGAGACTAAAATATAGGAGCACTGTCTTTCTTGATAATTACTCTTTGAAGACATGGCTCCCAGGTCTTTGAGAAAGACATCCCTGAGTTGTAAAACTAACAAGATACTGGGAGAATATGTACATCCTGAAGGGGCAAAAACGTAATTTGTAATTGTAGGTTTCTAAAGCAAATGCTGTAAGAAACAAGCAGATCCATATTTTAGAAAGAAATCTGTCTGAAGTTTAGTCCTACTAAATGGAACGTGAAGGCTGTCTCAGTCACAAGTAGGATCCTGAAACTATAAATTTTGTCCTGCCATTGCAACATAAGGAGAGGCACAGAACAAATGAATATTCAAAGAAAACTAATAAGATGATGATGATGATGATGATGATGATGATGATGATGGAAAAGCTGCTTACTGATCAATTTTTATGCATCAAGGACTGTATTAAGCTCGTTACATGATGCCTTAATTCTTTAAAATAAACCATTAAGGTAGTGACTATCTTGATTTCCATTTTCCAATAAAGATACTGAGGTTTACAAAGTTACCCAAATTCACACAGAGAGTAAGTAGTGGAGCCAAAACTCAAACCCAGGTATTTTGATAGGAGAGATTAAAAAAAAAAAAAAAAAAAAAAGCAAAAAAACATGTATTGCCAACTGAATGTTAGCCATACATACCTAATACTGGTAACTAGGCTAGGTTAAATGGAGCTTCAAGGATTGAATTAGCATTTACTTAATCTAAGTCTTGTGTGTCCTAACTGCACAATTTTGCAGGTTTTAGTGCATTATTATTCTCTCTCTCTCTCTCTCTCTCCCTCTCTCTCTCTCTCTCTTCCTAAGAAATAGCACCCAAGAAATTGTCTTTGATATAATATGAAAGAATGTCACCAGATAGATTCTAAGTTCAAAAAAGTTGGCAATTTCTGCCTAATTTGTTTCCTCTTCTTTATTTACTATTTATATTATTTTCACACAAATAAACATATAATAAATATATATTGAATGGAAGAATGAATCAGTACATGACCAACCAGTGGGAAGAGTATAAGACTTGGAGAAACCGCATGAAAGTGGTTATGTCTGTGGGCATGAAAGTGGATCTTACAGCCTCTTTTATCAGTTTTCCCCAATTCTCATCCTAATCGTAAATCTCTAGATCTCAAAATCTGGCACTGAGAACATTTTAATGTATAAAAACGTACAAATGAAAAAGAATGCAGTCGTAGGAACTAACAGTAAGAATTTTATTAGACCATAAGCTAAATATGAATATGATTTAGTATCAAAAATCTTTCTGCAATCTTTGGTTGTGTAATCAAACAGTAGTATTTAGAATAAAACAAAATAAAAGCAGATTTGAGGGATGGAAGTGGGAAGCATTGGATAAATATCTAACTATCCTTAAATGTTATAACATCTGTCAAATGAAAGCAGTTACATTCGTATTATGGGTCTAAAATATCAGAAGGAAGAATAAATACATAACTAAAGAATACCTGATTTCTACTAAATACCAAAGACTTCAAAAATTTGTTTCATTGTCTAAAATAGAAATAATTGTCTTTGGAGTCAGAAACTTCTCTTTTATTAGAGGTATTCATGAGAGATTTTGACCACAGGGTTATAGGATAGACTAGAGAGTGATATTAAATATGCATTTTCATATTTATGATTTATTGATTCTGTGATTCTATACTCTCACTTCAATATCCAAGAACTTTTGCTCTATTTTGTTCTATCCTAAAATATATCAAAAAAATCAACTTTGAACAATTTGATAAGTGCAACCAGGATAATACTGGGCCAAGGAACAAGGGTACAAAGTAAGTTTTCTGTAGGAGCTAGACTCACTTACACTGAATTAGAAGAGGTTAAAGCATGATATCCATTGTCAAAGCAAAAAAGGGACTATTGCTCCCTGGAAAGGAAGTAAGACAATACAATACTACAGAAGTGAGAACTAAAAGGAACTTTTAAACTCAACTGAAAAGAAAGCTTCATAATTAGAAGTTTTGTTTAGTTTTATTTTTGAAAGAATGAGATTACAGGGGAAATAGCCATTTATTCATTCTTGGAAAAATTTAAAGAACAGATGAGCAGACTGTTGGGATATGATTTAGCAATTTGGTAGAATACTGACCTGGATGATATCTAAGTTCGCTCTAATGTTAGGATTCAAATTTTATGGTCTTTTACATTACGGACACAAATATGTTCCAGACAGTCTTTATACCAGATAAGAGACTTCCCATGTGTAATGATTTTTCAAAACACCATCTGCCTTAAGATTCTATTACTGTGCATCCAATGATATATTGATGTGGATATTAGTATGCCACCTGGCTTATATAATGAGCTCTCCAGTATTTTGTTATGAGGCAAACACAAGGGTCTATTTGTGTCGGACAGCCATAATCCATTATGTTGTTAATATTATATGGCTCTTATATCTCCCACTTTTATTCAACAGAAGAAAACAAAACAAATATGACTCTTGTTAGTTCATGGTATCAATAAAGTGGAAACCACTTGTAGACTCAAGTACTATTATCTTATCATTTATTTGCTCTTTACAATGTTTTAAGTCATGCAAGGTATTAAGTGAAATGGAACTAATCCTCTTTTTGAGTTTACATAGTTTGATAAGTGAATGATTATAATTTAATGTCCTACTATTAAGTTTAACAATTATAATTTGTTAAACATATTAATTTGTTCATAATATCAAATCAAATTTTAAAAATTGTTTTAAATAGTTTAATTTGTAATACAGGGGCAATAATTATGGACTATGAAATAAATTTTAAGGACAAATCATATTGTAATACTCTTAGGGAATTTATATACAGAAACACAAACACACACACACACACATATGCATTCTTTACTTTTTTTGAGGTGACACAGTCATTTTTTTTATGATGACAGGAAATATGTAAGTAAACATACTGTGAATGGAACTTTGGCTTGAAATGTTATATTTTAATGACAATGTCTTTGTAACATCCTCAGTTTATACTTTTGACACTTTGTCACTATATATAAAAAAAATTGAGAAAATTTTAATGTAGGGTTCCAACAGTGACAAAATTGGCCTTTTTGAAACTATTTAAAAGTTACAATTGTCATATTAACTGTTTAAATTTTATCTTTAACAGCATTACATAGGACTGGAGCAGTCACAATTATCATCGCTAGCTTTTGCTAAATAGTTATTCTGTGGCAGTCCCTATACAGTACTTCACATATATTATTAAATTGTAGGAACAAATTTAGAAATCAATTATTTCCTCCATACCCCTCTATACCCCTCTTCCTGTCCCTGCCTTATGGATGACAATATCAAGGTTAAATCCAGTAAACAGAATTATTTTGCTATTAGGCGGTAACCTTGACTGTGAATAACTCCAGCATAAACTGAAAGAAGTTTATATATGGAAGGATGACAATTAACATCAAATGAGCAAGATGGGAAGAGGTAGGTCCGATAATGAGGGGCTGATATACCATGGTAAAAATGTCCGATGTCATTCTGTAGATCATCAAGAACTATTTTAGTACTGAAAAATGGAGTCACACGATTAGATTTTAATGAACAAGACAGACCAAGTCCTGTAATATTACAAAGTGATAAGTGCTATGAAGAAAATAAAGCAGGTAATAGGACAGAGAGTGACAAATGGTGATGATATTAGGTGACTTAATTTGAATATTGTAGTTAAGAAAAAATCCTTAATGCAGGTGACATTTGAGCTGAGAGCTTAATAATGAGAAACATTAGATATAAGACCCGAATGTTGAGAATGAATAAGTCATATGAAAATCTTGCGGAATAATGGTCTAAGTAGTAGGAAGAACAAATATACTGAGATTGGCAAAAGTTTGGTGGAGTTTTAAAGAACAAGCAGGTGACCAGTGTACATGAAACACAGCGTTAGAGAGGGACATGATAGGAGAAATCTGAGATGAAGGGTCAAGTCATGAATATGTCCTAGTAGAAACTATGGTAAGTAGTTTGAATTACATTCTAATAGCAATGAGAATAGAAAACCATTGGGATGAGAGTTTCCCAATGGCTCCTCTAACATGACAGACCTATTACTCAAAAAAACTAACAGAGACAGAATAGCAGGCATGAACATGAGTAGGTAAGTAATAGAGCAAATGAGTTCAAGTTTGAATACATAGAGTTTTAAGTCCCAGTGAAGCAATTCACTGGAGATCTCCTAAGAAAAAGTACATACTTTCTGGGTCTCTAACACAAAGAATGGAGACTGAAATCTTGGAAGTAGATGAGCTTAAACCTGTGTACCGATATGAAAAGAATGAGGCCCAAGGATGACACTCTCAGAGATGCAATTTTAAGTGGTGTCAAGAAAAATGGAGAGTTAGTAATCAAAGAGATAAGAAGGAAAAGTGGAGTGTGTAGGGCAGAGGTATACAGAGGAGAAGTGAATTTCAAGAAGAGAACACAAAAGGTACCCAAACTAAACAAATGTCAAATCAGGTAAGATCAAAAAACTCTTTGCCCTTTTTACCAATGGAGAGTTAGGAATTGGGTTAGCTTTGGTATCTTACGACAGTGCTAGGTATTAATAATATTCATAAAATACCATCTATTTAGAAACCTTTCAGAACATTTCAAAGCTTATAGGAGAATCCAGAGCATTTTAGACCCTGTCTTACCTAGAGCAGAGAACGTGGGATAGCAATGATGAGAGCTGCTCTCTGGCCCCAGAAATGTGCACCTGATTATGCATTACGCCATAGAGGTTCTGAAAACTGCAAAGATGTCAGTTTATGTTTTAAGTATCTTTAATCAATCAATCTTCTACCTCTGCTTACTTGCCTAAATGATTCATCTCAGCATTCTTCTCCCCTCCCCTCTGTCTCCTTCTCTTTTATTTCTGTAATTATATAGCTTCAAATTTTGTTGTCAATATAAATACCTACATGGCCTCAAGTGTGCCCCCTCAAAATTCATTAAGTTGAAGTAGTAACACCCTGTCCCTCAGAATGTGACTGTGTTTGTAGAGAAAGCCTTTGAAGATGGGATTAAAATGGCCTTTAAAGGCCATTAAGGTAGACCCGACTCCAATCTGACTGCCATCCTTATAAGAGGAGGATATTTGGACACAGAGAGACACCAAGGGTGTGCAAGAATGAAGGAAAGACTGTGTGAAGAGGCAGCAAGATTGTATCCATGTGCAAGCCAAGGAGACAGGCCTCCCAGGAAATTAACTCTGTTGGCAACTTGATCTTGGACTTCTAACTTCCAGACTGTGAGAAAATGAATCTCTGTTGTTTAAGCCACCCAGTCTGTGGTCTTTTGTAATGTTATCCCTAGCAAATAACACAGTGCCCTTCCTTACTTGTGTGATTCTTCAGACTGCAGTCTTCGGTCTCAGCGCCTATTTTGCCCCCTTGCCTCCCTTTTGGATTTTCTATTCTGCATGTTCTCTTAATCCTAATAGCCCTAAATAATACACTGATGTTCTCAACAATGTAGATTTTAAGTCTCCGATGTCATCCTACAGCAATCATCCATAAATGTTTTAGACACTGACTTGTAATGTAAGATGAAAATAATAATGCTGCGATGGTAAAATCTGATATAATGACATGTAGTGGTACAGGGATTATGGTGCACAACAGAAGGAGCATCACAGGAAAGGTCTGGAAAGAAACCAAATCCAAGGAAGCAAAATTAAACACAGATGAATGTAAAATTTTGAATTAAATCTAAAAACTAAATTTATAAGTATAGTTGTAATAGAGCCAAAAATACCACACAAAATGTCCCTCCCCCCCAAAAAAAATCTTACTGATTTTAATTACTGTTACTGAAATACTTATTGGTGCCATTGAGTTTGTAACAAACGTAAACATAAACTTAGATGCAAGGGAATCAATTGTCTCAATTTTTTCTAGGCTGCTCCTGCTGTGCTTATACAATTCTAGTTATCAGAATTAAGAGGGATATTAAACCTGATTAGGTCAAGGAGCTATGATGTTCAATAGACTCAGTACTATTGAATACAAGGAGAGATCTGGGTAGATTTCATACTGAATTTGAAAAACAAAACAAAAAGGGGTGTCCTCACAATAGATATCTTAAAATATTAATATTTAAGGACTATCGCATTAATATTTTTTCAAAGTCGCCACAAAACAAACACTTGGACCAATGGAAAACTGTATTGTCATAGAATAGCATATTTAAAAATTTATTTAAAAAAATGCTTCAAGAATAAATTGTCCTAATAATTTAAGAAATTCTACCATTGAGAAGACTCAAATTCTGACTGAGCAACCATTGTTGCTGATGTCACAGGGAATAGTAAAGCATCTATTGGACATGTTAACAGTTGGCTCAATGATATTTGGGTGGTTTTCTGGAATTGCTTCTTTACCATACACCATAGTAGGGACAAGCTAGAAGGGGATAAGTAGTTGAAGTTCTGTAACTTTGTCTGATGTCAAACTCGTAAGGCTTGCTTTTATATGCATTGCATACCAGCCTTCTCACCATTACTACTTCTTAGCTTCTCTTCCTCAGACTTCATTCATGACTGTATGTTTCAGCACTTAGGTCATACAACAGAAGCTACCCACTTTAGATATTTCAATCAGTAAAGGGATAATGTACAGGAACTTAAGTTGCAAAATTGTTGGAAGAACTGAAATATTTAAAAAGGGAGCGTACTACCCAGAAGTCAATAACTTTAGGAAATGTCTACCATCCATGGTGAAGCATGCACTTCTCTGACACAGTTGTCACAGGAAGGCTAGTTTATGTTCTGCCCCTTCAAAAGCCTTGCTCCTTGCTGCTCTTTTCACTAGCACTGGGGGTTTCTCACTCATAACACATCCCAAAAATGTGATGGCAAGAAAGCCTGGGAAATATAATTTCTGGGATTACAGCATCTGTCATACAGAACAGCATTACTGAGGGCAGGTGTGTGAAACGCCAAAAAAAAAATATCTTAGCTCATGATACAATCTCAGTTATTGTGGGGAAAATTGAAGTAAACAGATGGGAGCTAGTTCATATGCTTACCCCAAAGGCATCAACCTATGAACATCCTTATTCACATCTTCATTTTCTTTCTTTTTGCAGTGGAACAACTACTCTAGCCAAAATTTTAGGCCATCTCCTGTGCCGTTATAGCCACCAGCCTCCCTCTTCTTTTGGAGAATGTCCCTCCATCAGTTACCCCCAATTATCAATATTTCAAAAACTCTCTACTAGATTATTCACCACACTGTAGAACTTCTTATATTAATAATACCCCTTTACACTGTGTCCCCTCTCTGCCTACTATCATACCCCTTTGTACCACTGTATTAAAAAAAACGAAAAGTTCTTGAAAAAGTAGACTATAGAAACTATGTCCACATCATTCTTTCACATCCTTTCCTCAGTCTACCCTAATCGGTCTCTGTTCCTTCAACTCCATCAAAATTAAAGAACCATATTTTCCAATTCAAAACTTAATGCTGTTTTTATTCTTTACCATAAACATCAGAAAGAGTGTCTCTTTTCTTTTTATGTCTTCCTTCTCCTGGTTTCCTTTAGACCAAATTCACCATTTTGTATGCCATCTCCCTTGCACTCCTATTCCATCCTTTTTGCTGGATTATCTCTCTTGACCCAAAAATGTATTTTCCATTCTCAACCTCCCACTCTTTTCTCTTAGCATTATTTTGAAATTGGCTCATTTTGTCCCACGTTTCAACACAACTATCACAATTAATAAGTTAAACAGCAATCGCTTTTAAAATACAGGTAAATATCCAATTAATTATGTAACTTCTCCACTAGGACATAAAATAGACTTTTCTGACTTGACACTGTTAAGAGAGAACCCTTCATGTCTCCCTATGTCTTTACACTTTCTAGATTTTACAAATGTATTAAAAGGGGTTCTATTCCCATATTTACTATATTGCTCATGTCAAAACTGTGTAAGTTATTATTTGTTCACTTACATTTCTCATGACTGCTTCATTCCATTAGCAAACCCTATCACCACTATTTCTTAAAAAAAAAAAAAATCTAGAATCAGTTCAATTTTCTCCACTCTTTTACCATCCACCTAAATCCACATCGTCTTCAACACTGACCTTGGGAATTGCAATGGCCTTCTAATATCTCCCTGCTTCTACTCTTGGTGCCTACAATCTATTCTCCATCTAACCCCCTACAACTCTACATAGCAGCAAGAGCAATTTACTTCAAACTACATCAGACCACTTCACTTACTTTAGATAATTCAGGGCCTCCCATTTTAATTGAAATAAAACTTAGTGTGCTATCCTGATTTACAAAGTGTTACTTGAACTGACTTTTATATATCTTAACTAACCTGTTTTAAAGCTACTCTCCTATTTCTCTGACAGTCCCAGGGAACAGACCGGCTTCCTGTTTCTAAATCTAAAGTAACTATCTCCTCCTCTCACCATTTTTTTCCCCTACTTTCTGTTCAGTATTTAATACTAATAAACTATTGGACTTTTGAATTTTCCTTTCTATTAAAATGTAAGCTTCTTAAGTACAAAGACTTCACCCATCTTATCGATAATTAAAAATTCAGTGTCTAGAAAAAAGCCTGTAACTTTGATTGGGATCAAAAATATTTGTTGAAGGAATGAGTAATAAGAGCATTATTCATGATGGCCAAGACATGGAACAATCAAATGGTCCTTCAATAGATGATTGGATGAAGAAGATGTGGTACATATATACAGTGGGATATGAATTAGCCATAAGAAAAGATGAAATAGTACCATTTGTGACAATATTGATGGATATTGAGGTTGGCCTGCTAAGCAAAATAAGTCAGACAGAAAATATCAAGAACTATATGATTTCACTCATATGTGGGATATAAAACTGAAAGCAACAAACAAGACAAACAAGCAAGCAAAAACTACTAGACACAGGCAACAGTTTTGTGGTATCCAGAGGGTAAGGATGGGGGAGGTAGATGAGGGTAAATGGGTCAAAAATATGGTGATGGAAAAAGAACTGCCTCTGGGTGGTGAACACATAATGTAATATATAGATGATGTATTATAGAAATGTAAACTCGAAACCTGTATGATTCTACTAACCAATGTCACCCAATAAATTTAATTAAAAAAGGAAAAGTTTGTCTGAGCTATCATGTCTAAAAATTGTTATTCTGAATATAATTTGCTAATCTGCAAATGTGTTATTCTCATTGTCTTAGATATCAGCAAACTTTTATGTATATTTCTAGACTGCAAATATTTTAAGCTGTGAAGGACATATGATTTTTGTTGCAATTCTTCAACTATAACATAGCAGCATAAAAGCAGTCATAGACAATATGAAAATAGATGGGCACAAATGTGTTCCAATAAAACTTTATTTACAAATACAACCAATACGCAGGTTTTGGTCTAAGACCTGTAGTTTGCCTATACCTGATTGAGATTTAAGACTTACAATTAAATACTATGCAAAATTACATCCGATGGTTAATTTAGGAAGAGAGGTTGCAAAATTCTTCCAAATGTTTTTCAGTCTTTTCATTTTATCCTTCTTTTACCGTTTCTACTTATTTTTATATCATTTATTTTATTCTCCTGTGTATTTTCACTTTTGTCTACTTTGACATTCTTGTTTATAATTCTCACCCTCCCAAGGTTCCGTGTTTCCCAGAAAATAAGACCTAACGAAAATGAGCCCTAGCATGATTTTTCAGGATGACATCCCCTGAACATAAGCCCTAATGAGTCTATTGGAGCAAAAATTAATATAAGACCCAGTCTTATTTTGAGGGTACATACCATCTACTTTTTTTGAAACACAATTTCTTGCTTTTGTTGGAGAGATGCTTTCTTTCTTCTGTGAACAAGCAACATATTTACATTTTTTAGTGAAGTTCTAAACATGGATGTATTCAGTCATCCACATTTTAATAGCTGAAATAAACAGCAGAATAAAACTGAAAAAAAGTAACCCTTTTTTCCTTCAACGATTGAGTCCATAACAGTGAATGGTGATTAATATTTATTGGACTTTCCTTATTTCCAATCAATTTTACTCTCTTTCTCTTGCTAACGTTTTATTCTACTTAACTGAATAACAATATCCAAAACTTTTCAACCTTGTCATATATCTCATCTCCTTTATTCCCACTCACTCTTTCAGATGATTTTTGTTTTGTTCTATCATAGAAAAAATAGAGATCATTAAATGGAGATTTCCTAGACTTCTCGACACCATATTTAAAGTCACTTTCCATTTGTGATCATCTTTCCATACTGATATAATTAGACAAAAGTGTTCCCTCAGGATCTAGATAGATGCTTTACCTGTTGTTTTTCTTCCCACCTATTAAACCTTGGGAAGATAATTCTTCCCAATTCTCATCCTTCCCACCTATTAAACCTTATCCTGTTGATTACCCACTAACTCTCTTCCATCTTTTACATTTTCCTCTCTACTGGACCTTTTCATTTTCATATGTTCTCTCTGCTCACATCAATACATAAATAATAAAATTAATAATAAGTTGACAATATATTGAGAATAAATTATAATGATAAATAATAAAACACAAATCATTTATTTGTGTACATTCTTCTATGTACTCTACACAGCTCTAACTATTCCTTTCCCTCCCCTTTTATTTACAGTTAACCTTCTCAAGAGTTTCCTAAACTCCTAATGAAAACTTTCTCTTCTTTAATCTACTTTCCAACAAATTCTAATCTGAATTTCTCTGTGAAAGTTACCAATGACATCCATGTTGTTATATTCAATTGATATATTTCAGTTGAAAGAATGAATTTTTCTAAAATCACTTGAATCATCCAATTCATACAATACTCTATTAATAATCTAATCTCATTATGAGGCCCCAGATACAGAATTACACCCCACCCTAAGTTAAAGGAAAGTTACCAGAAATTACAACTTATACCTTTCTCAAGGAACCTGCAGGGTCCTTTTGTTCACACCAACAGGTGTCCTATTTTGCTGAAAGCTTGCATGTCAGAATGCTTAAAGACTTGCAGTTTTTTGTTTGTTTTTCCCCCAGAATCATTCTTACTTGTGGTTAGCATTGCTCCATCTGCAAAAACCCTATAAATCTCCTTCCTGTTTAATCTTTTTGAAGCACTTTCTTCAGAGACTGTCATACTTGCTTTGCATTCACTTATAAAAACTTTGTTATTTCATATATTTCTGTTTATTTCAACACAGGTTTAATTATTTATTTATTATTCTATTTTTGTTTAGTTTCTTCACATCACTGGACACTACTACATACTCCTTTCTTGAAGTATTTGCTTATGGAAGAAACAATATATTTTTCTGGTTTCCATCCTGACTCTGTCTTCTTTTTTGTCTGTTTCTATTTTTATCTCTTTTTATCTGATTCTTATATTTTGAATTTCTTTGTGTTTGGCTTTATAATTTCTATATTGCCCTGGTATACCTATCCATTTTCATAATTCAAGTACAAAATGTATCTTAGTGAATTAAAAAACAAAACAAAACAAAAAAAAAAAACACGTCTACTCCAAGCATAGTAATTGACAGTGAGCATCAGAACATATAGCTATTTTCTTCACTTATCATTTCCATTTGTCAAATAAGTCACAGAAAATCAACATGTCTAAGACTGAACTCATATTCCCCTGCAACAAGCTTCCCTTCCAGTTAACCTGTCTTAGTAAATAAAGCTCCTGTCCTCAGGTTTTGTTACCAACAAGTCTGACATATCCCTCCCTCTCTGTTCAGCCTGCCAGTTTCACTTCTGTCCATTTGCTGTTCTTTACCACGATTACACTGATCTAGACAGCCATCATCATGTTTACCTGAGTGTAGAACAAGATGCTTTCTTTCTGCTCTCCCGGTAGCTACTCTGGTTTGTTTCACACCAATTTCCATAGATCTTCCTCTTTTAAAATCCCCACAATATTTCCTTGTCTGCTTTTTTTATGCTGAACTTCCCTCAGTGAACTCAGGACATGGTATATAGCAGACATGACTCATTGTTAAACTCAATGACTATATGACTGATTGAGTTTCTGAGTTCTTTAGATGATTGTAGAGAAAATCTCAACATTTAGATGCTAATGAGGGAGATGTGATGATGGAACCAGAGGGTAAAGTTCCCAGTGATCAGAATCTATATTCTTTACAAGGAATATTTCTATGTTCATTTAGGAAAGAAAAATCTCTGAGAGTAGAAAACTATATTTATGACAAGAAAACAAATAAACAAACAAAACCTTTGTTATAAATGAATACAATAGTTTAAAAAACACCAAATGCTTAACTATTTAACTTCTGCTTAACTATAAATAAAACACAGATGAATTCTCATGTGCTTGAAGTTAATATTAATTATTTATTTGTGAAAAAACCCTGATGATTCTACCATCTTTGCTCTGTTTTCAAGATTTAGACATAAGATAATAGTGAATTTTATGCTTACGCCATTAGATTCATATTTTAAATTTTTGAAAACCCCTTAAGTGAAAACAAAGGAAACATTTTTACATATAAAGCTGACTTAAGGGCACTGTGGCTACATGCTCAAGCCATTTATTTCCCATTGAACTGAACACGCCTTTTTTTGGCCAAGAAAAGTATTGTCAGACTCATGATAAATGAATAGCAGAAGAGTAGTGCCCTGAATTTAATGGTGATCAAAATATATTTGCTATTTTCAAAATGGTACGGTTCTTCAGCAGGTCCTGTTGAAAAGCCAACCTGCCTCTAAGCAGAGAAGGGGCACAGAACTCTTTCAGTTCAGATAAGACCGAATGAAACCTTATCCTGCCACAAGGGAGCACTTTGCATTTTTTGTAGATGACATTGTATCACTTATTCTCTACATGGCCCTTTAATGAATTCCCTGAACTATAAGTGAGATTATGCATTATTTGAATACTGGGTTGTTCTCATGCATAAAACTAGGATATAGGAAGGAGGGAAATAGTTTTACTGTGAATGTACTGAGCCACTTAAGTGGCTGTCAGGTGTCCCTCAGTTCAACAAAATCTTTTCTCAGCATCCCCTGGGAAGTTCAGAACATTCTTTGAAAATGAAAATGTTTTTCTTCCCACTCCTACTGAATTTCTTTGAAGTCCATATACAAGCGTTTATTCAAAGAATGAAAAATCCTAAAAATCCTCCTGGGAGTATCATTCTGATGAATACTGAATATAATGCAAGACAGAAGACTGAGATACTTTTTCTTTTTCTTTTTTTTTTTTGGTAAATAGCTGGTATAGTTAATAAAAAAAAAAAAAAAAAAAGCTTTGCTTCAAATCATGCATGTTTATTTTAAAAGACATTTGAGGCTATTAGATTAATCTTTATATATTTTATAAATATCATAACCTGTATCACATTTCATCCTCATATTTTCACCATCCTATTATGCCATTAAAATGTTTTATGAGGCTTCATAAAGTATATAAAAATACTTGAAATTGAATGGACAGGGAGGGACTGGGATTGTGTTTAGAGAAAGGAAAAGAATGTTGTCAAACCAAATCTAAAATATGCTACATTAAAAATTGATTTTTAGCAACCCAGATCTCATGTGAATTAAACAGGGGAAATCTACCAATACTCAATCATTAACTTGACTGATATAGATTTTCCTGAATATAATAGTGTGCTTTTTATAATAAAATATAAAAAAAAGAAAAAAAAATCTCTAACATGTTTCAAAATAAAGGTTTCACCCTGCAGTAGTGATAACAATATTGAATTTATTTCTTTACTAAAAATAATATTGGAAATGTCAAAAAGTTCTTTCACAAATAATTCTTTGTGTTTTTGCTTATGTCATTTAACATTGGTCATACACCCCATTCAAGACCTTTCTATCCACCTTTCCTGCTGTATCTTTTATCACAACATTTATCTTAATGTGACAAACTATATTTTACTTATATATTTTTGATTGTTTATTGGCTGTATCATCAAGGGCTCAAAAAATGTACAGATTCTGAATTCAGAGAAAGCTGACTGCAAAAGTTGGAATCATAAAGAAGATATAGAGATGTATCGGGACTTAAATGGGGCTTCCAAAGCGAGTTAGGTTTTGAAAACAATGGATTCATTTAGAGTAAGTTTTTGATTTCTCATTTTATTAAGGCAATGTAGTATTTATTTGGTAGACTTCTGTAGTTCAATCACAATGTTTATGGTTTGGGGAGGCAAGGTCGTTAAAGGAAATGGCAATTGCCTAAGTATCAAGAGACCAGGAGTTTATACAAACATAAAATATTAATTACTTCTGTTACTATGCTGGGCAAGTTATTTTATTGCCACATCTCTTGAATAAGGGACATGGACTGAGTGATCTCTGACATATGCCTTACTTTCCTTGATTCTTGATATCTTCTATGAATTTGCTCATCCATTTCCTCCTTCAACAAACATTTACTAATAGCGTGATATTTGTTAGGGGCCTAGGAATATAGCAGTGAGTAAGACATAAAATTCTGATCTATATTCAAGGGGAGGAGTAATTAAAAATATAAATGGATATATAAGATAAGGATAAAGAACCTAAAACAGAATGAGGGATAGGCTTGGTGGAGGTTAATATGGATGATACAGGAGACATATCTAAAGAGGTAAGGTTTGATCTGAGACGTGAATGATGAGGTAGACTGTCATGTGAAGATTTCAGGGGAAAAACATTTCAGGTGGACTAAACAACAAAACCTAAATCTCTGGAACAGAGATAAGTTTAGAATATTCAAAGAACAGAAAGTAAGTCTGTATACATGGCTGACTCAGAGTACAGTAGAGGTAATATGAAAGGTAGACAGGGATAGGCCTTGTTGGGCTCCGTATCCTAAAATAAAGAGCTAGAGATTTGTTTCAAATGTGAAGGGAAGCCATTGGAAATGTTTTAATAGATGAAGGATCGCTTTTGATATCTGGGGAAGAATGGGTTCCAAGTAAGGCAAGAGTAGAAGGTGAGAAGTTCGTTAGGAGGTTGTCGCAATAGAGTCTGTACTAGGGAAGCAGCAAGCTGGGCTGGGAGGTTGTGAGAGCATGGAGCAGTCACTGATACTGAATCATAAGAAGGTATTTTGCTGCCAGCTAGCAAAGGATAGGTGAGGTACTCAAATAACTCTGCACGACAATTCCTATTACACTTTCATCATTATGGGGCAGTTAAATATGACATTCCCTGCCATAGTCTCTTTCATTATTTGGCCTTTTGGTTGCTTTTATTTCCTTTCTAGTTCTTTTCTTCCCTTTTCTTTTTTTTTTTCAATTTTGTTTTCTTTTGTGGTACATGTTATTTGGATTAAAAAAATGGTGATTTTAAAAGTCTGGAATATTGTCCCTGCCCTAACGGTTCTTCTGATACACAGCTCTCATCTTGTGGGCTGGTGAGGTCCAAAGTCAGAGGCTTCTCTGGGAAACTACTTTAGTCTGATGTTGCAAGATTAAAAAACAAGAAAACAAAAAAACATCCAGTTGGAAGGCAAATGGCTTTCTCTGGGAGACAACGTACTAAGCGTATGGGTTCTACCCCAAAATCCTCTCTATGACACAACAGCTGCACCCAAACACAACGAGATGTATCACAGTACTGACGAGCACTCATTCCTAAGGTTACTTTAATATAGTAACTTCCCAAGAATCATGGTTGACATATTCTCGAGCTTTGGCCTAATTTTTCTTCCTTTCAAACAAGCAATGAGTGTGAATTTTTAGGAGGAAACCCAGGGATCTGCAGAGCTAGTTTGCATCTGATTCATATTATACACATCATTCAGAATTTACAAAATTAGTTTAATTCCGATGTATGTGGTGATTACTGCTTGTTGTTATTTTGGGGGTACAGGGCAGACTAGAAACATCTCGTTTAAAAGAAGGGGGGCTTATGTTTTATTCATACTCTCTACAGACACAAGAATTGTTAGCAATGATATCTTATTACGACTCAATAATATCAGTTGAAGTAGGATAAATAAATAAGCTTCTCTCTATTACTAATAATAGTTCACACTTATGTAGCATTTACTATTTTTCAAAAATTTTAATATGAGTTCTGCATATGACTCATTTAATCCTCACAATAACCATATGAAGTGTGTTTTATAATCATTCTAATTTTAGAGAAGTAGAAACTGAGGCACAGAAAGGCTAAAAAACCTATTCACAGTTACATGGCTAGTAAGTATGAGAATTGCGATTAAAACCCAGCCTCTTTTCTCAACCACTATGAGATTTAGAAACATTAAATACCAAGCTGGCATGAGATTGGAGACCACTTTCTTCCAGAAACCTTTTAAGTATGACATATTCCATTTGTAGTAGGAACGTAAGACACCTTTCTAAGAAATGTGCATACAGAAATGAGCAGGATTTGTTTTAAACAATTGATTATTTTCATTTTATTATTTAGTTAACAATGTCTATCAGATTCTTTGTTGTAGGCATTTGGGATTCATCAATGACCAAAAAGATTCTCACCCACACTGAGTTTACTTTCTAAGAGAGGGAACTGTTTAGAGGCAAGATTTGTTATTTCTGTCTTTTTCTTAAGAGAGAGGGAATAAACATCATGGACTTCACAATGAATGCTGGGTGGATCCAGGCCTGTGAGGAGAGATTTGGCTAAATATGGTTCGGAACACTAAGGCATACGCATTTCATGGGCTGACATATCACCCCCATATCAACAGGCAACGACTGTTCTTTCAGGCCTGAAGGGATGATCTAAATTTTTCACTCACTGGAAATCTATGAGAGCTGCATGGAGGAGGCCATCATCGAAAAGCATCAATGTTTTTTTATGGAAAAGCAGTTTTGTTATTGTTTCACTTTCACTAACACTTTGCAGTGTCTACAGGACATTGAATCAGCAAGAATTTCTACAGGTTTTACTTGGTTATACTTCAGAGGAAAAAAAAAATCATTAATGACAATAATCTTCTGACACTTACTGGGAATGAAGAAAGCTGCATTTCAGCACTTCTCTGAATTCCTCCCATTTGGGGCTAAGCAGTACAAATGGGCTGCTGAACAGACACCGAGAAAATGGCATTCTGTGCTGCTCACTTAGATAGGAAACTGGGGTATCAAATAATCAGACAACCTTTATGTCTGGAATATCTTCCTTCAGGTTTTACACAATGAGCGATTTATTGTGCAGATTAGGTAGTGGGTTCACAAAATGTTTAGCTGTTGTTTTGAAGTGATAACTTTTTAATGTGCTGGTTATTTGTCTTGTTTGGATGAGGGTGCTTACTTATGAATGCTTTCAAAAGGCTAGATAGGGGAGGCTGTGTGTTTCAGACAAATCAATAAAAAATACACATGCATAAATAAATGAAGCACATCTGTAAAACACTTTTACTGTGACCTAGCTGAGGCTTTTATCACCTTTAAAATGTTTTCAAAACATTTACAATGATTAGAATTTGATATCTGAAGTTTGCAGGTTTTTATGTTGCTGCTTAGTTGAGAAGGACAATGCTAGTTCTTAGCAGCACAAATGCAGACATTTCAGAGAGCCATTTTTAGACAGATTTTCTTCTCTGTTTTTATTAGTAACCTTGCAGCTCAGTATGAGATCTCCTCTGTGTAAATTGACAGTGTGCCAATGTTGTGGTGTGAAATTGCAGTATGCAATTTTGCCCTAAGAAATTTAGCAGCCTGGAGTTGAACTTTGATAAAAATGAGTGGATTGTTTCTCCCCAATGGGAAAAGCTGAATGGCCTGGCGTGCAAAACATTCGATGGTGAGTCAGAAGTCATAGCCTTGTCACTTACTTGCTGTGTGACCTTGGGCAAATCAATTAACTTCTCTGTGCCTCAGGTTCTCCATTTGTATAATGAGGATCATAATACCTACCTTAAAAGGAAGGTGGAAGGATTAATGAGGCAATGTCCGCAAAAACACATTAAGCTCGACGGAAGAGAGGTGCTCGATAATTACAAGCCATTATTACTAAATTTAAGAGGCTAAATGGAACCATTATTTTATCTTCACCTGTGAGAGTTATTTCAACTGAAATAGTATTAAAGAAAATCTTAAAGTCTTATTAAAAAGCTTGCAGTTTTGAAAAATTTCTCTTAATTATACAAAATATCAAATTTTCAATATAATAGATGTAAGAATTAAAACAATTTGGTACATGGACACAATACAAATCACTAAATATTAAACTTCAGATGGCTCCATATTTATTCCACTGGGTAGACAGCACTGAGCCTAATTCATCTCAGGGAGATTGTCATCTATTTGATCTTTACAGCCTTAAAAAGAATGTTTCTAAGACCTCCCCTACTAACCTGCTTTAGTTTTTAGCAAAACAGGCTTTCACATTTAACTCAAGAGCTTTTTGCTCAATTTAACTGCAATTTTTTTTTTTTTACTCTCTATGGAAAAGAGAGTAGTCATTTTACATATCACATTAAACTTTTATATGCTTAAGGAGAGTTATTAAGTTATATTTTTGTCTCAGTGCTGAATAACTATAATTTCCGTCATTCTTCACAGGTCCATTTTTTGCAATACTGCTCTCTCTCTTTTACCTATGAATCTCCTTCAGTTTTTCTCAGTACTTTACCATTGTAAAGTCCAAGCTATGAAGAAATACAGCTTCCCCTAGTTCCCCTAGTTTTAGCTGTTTGAGCTCTCTGTAAGTTACTAAATTTTTCAGTTGGTTAGTTTACTTATTGGCGACCTGAAAAGGTAGGACTAAATCACAAGAGTTGATTGCAGCATTCATATCCTGCACTGCTATAGACATTTTGTTTTTTCCCTCAGAAGAGCATCACGTATCAATCAGGTGTTTCCAAGCTTTCATATGATTTCACTTATTTCAACAACCCTGTTAAGTATAATTACCTCTTCTTTATTGATAAGGGAACTAAAGTCAAACAGCACTGTGTTGCTTATAGTTAAGTGTCTGGCCATTAAAGTCAGACAGACTTGGTATTGGATCTAATTAATTCTGTTCCCTAAGCTTCATTTTGTCCATGTGGTCTACTAATACTTATTTCAAAGGTTTAATGAGGACTACACAAGATAGTATGTTGTAAGTGCTTAACATAATGCCTGGTATGTTAAACACTTCGTAATCGGTAGCTTTCTGGTTTTGATTGTGATTGAGGTTGTCGTTAATGTCACTGATTCATTATCCCAGGTAATACATCTTGAAGGTAGAGCCATGATTTTGATGCAAGTTTTTCCAAAGTCCAAATCCAGTCATTATTCAAAAAGTCTTTAACTCAGTTTTAAGGTGTCAAGAACAAAAATCTTGTTAAAAATAATAGGTAATTTCTCAGTTACTTCTTGCCTCCCTTCAAAGTAGCTGAGACTACATAAATCAGATATTAAATAAAATTCCAGTTAAGAAATTTGCTTTATTCCTTATACATGCATACATACATACATACATACATACATATAGGTATATGTGTACTTATTACTCAAAGAACATATGTTTATATATTTCAAAATATATTTTTCAAATATTGATATTACTCAATAGTCAATGGATAAATATATAAAGTTCATGACAATAAGTAAAATAACCAATTAATTAATTTCTTTGTTCATTTTCAGAGTAATACTTCAATGATTTGTTGTAACTAACACTGTGCTAGGAGTATGAAGGTTACAAAGTCATCCCTTTCTTACCAGACTGTGAAAAGTTTCACAGTGAAAATTTGACTTTTGTTTTTTGAATCTCAATGACAAATGAGTCCTGACCTTTAATAGGCATCCCATGAATTCTGAACAAATCTGAATTTTCTTGAGAAGTTTATAGTCAAGTAGGAGGGTAACACATGTACCAATCTGACTCTGATACAAAGTAAAAATGTTATAGTTACCATAAAAGAGGTAGAGAAAATGGCTTTTCGAACTCGGCAGTGGATGAAATCTCTGCCACAATATAGAAACAACCTTTTCTGAAGGAATTTAAGTGGGGCAATGAAAGATATATAGGACTCAGAAGTGGAGAGACAAAATTTCACTCATGTCAGCACCATGCTTTTTGCACATTTCTACATTCTAACACTTCTGTGAAGTAAGCATCACTTTACAAAGGAGGAAAAGGGATTCAGAGAGCACACTACAGTTGAGTAGTAGTGATAAAAGTGGATTGGTTAGTTTGACTATTCAAACATATGCCTTAGGTCTCAAGGGACTAGGGGTTAAGAGGGAAGGCAATGAGAATTGGAGAACAGTTGAATTTGACTAGAGAAAGTTATTCTGGGTCTCTTTAATATTACCACCATTCGTAAAAGGCCAGACTAGAACTGACATTGTCTTCAGATGATATAAAGCATGACTCCCTTGGTTTGCATTTTACGAATCACTATGTGACCATGGGTCTCTTGCTACCTACCATTCCTTGCCTTATTTACTGTCTGCAAAAAATTTGATAGCCATATTTAGTTATAAAGCCAGAGATATTCTGGCTCAATTCCTGATGATAATTAGAGATGTGTACCCCTGAGCAATGTTTAAAATTTTCTGAACTTTAGTTTCCATATCCATATAATTGTGGTAGTTTTATTTATATTGTATTGTTTTATGAAGATTAGAAATAATGTGTGATAAAATTTAATGAACATTCTGTCAAACAAGGATAATAACAGTTCTCCTTAGTATTAGTTTGGGGATTAGAATATGATAAAGTAAATGACGACTGTGTTTTGTAAAAAAAAATGTCACTGCTGTATATATATATATATATATATATATATATATATATATATATATATATAGCCTCTGTATAATGCCTAGTGTATGGTAGCTGCTTCATAAATATCAACTCATAAGCCATACAGCTCTATATTAATAAAACAAATAATATTTATAAGTTCTGATATCCTGTTTTAAATATAATATCTATATAAAATCAATTCACAATATCTCATGGAGTTGACAGAAAACAGAAATGAAACCCCATAATTTTATTACACAGATATATTGTAGTATAGCTGACACACATATAAACATATATGTGCAGAAACACAGAGTGCCCAACTGTTGTCCTATCTTATCTACTGTTGTAATTGAATTTTTACTTACCATTTTATAATATTTATTTATCTTGCTATTTAATTGTTATTCATAACATTCCCATAAGTTAATTAAGTGATCATCTATTCTTGAGCATTTGGATTATTTTTAACTTACGTTTTATTACAAAGAATAATGCATAACTCTTTGAAATTTCATGGTTAAATCTTTGAAATTTCCCCTGATTATTTATTTTTCAAGAAAAAAATTGCCATTTTCAAAAGTGAAATTACTGGACTAGAAGATATGTGTACATTTCAAAGTTTCATACATCATTTCAAATTGTCTTTTGGGAATATTATCCCATCTCATTAGTCAGCATTCTTTATCTTTTTTGTACTGTTTGGCAAAGAACTTCAGTTTTCTTCCTTTTGTTCTTTTTCTAACTGGCAGCTACTCTGGAATCTCATGTGAAATTATTCTACTGAATGTCAAAGCTCTGAAAATCATTCACACAATTTTCTGTGTATTATGAGAGCCTTGTCATTTACTAGAGCAGGGAAAAATTGGTTTTATTTACTTATATTTTATCATTTATTTTCATGATATTGTGCATTTAAAGGTATGAGAAAAGTTGCTCTGGAACTGATAGATTTAAATCCATCTCTCTAAATCCAAAGGGATTTAATATGCCAAATTTAGCAGAGTTTACACATTGATTTATATCCATTTTATTGAGCTTAGGCTGAAAATATTTCTGCCACTAAAATGCCTATCAATATTAGTGCCAAAACCTAACATTGTTGTAGGAAGAATATTTTGGAAGTTGGAACTCAAGAAATCTTTAAATCTCTTTCAACAATAAGTAAAATTTAGTCTTTTGGGATACAATTATTTTGTGTGCCATGTCGTTCTTCTAAAATCAGCTACTTTTATCTATAGTTCTTCAAAATTAACTTTGCATTAGGAGCTAAGAAAAAAATAAGAATAACATATCTAACATTTCATTGAAAAAATTGTAAGAAGTAGTCAACATCTATTATGTATTAATACTTTTCAAAAATTGATTTGTATTTATCATTTTAGTAACTAATTACTTATGACTTATATGTGTTAAAATAGTGAAGGATAGTACGAAAATATGTAATGATGCTATAGACTGAATGTTTATGTATTCCCCAAATTCATAGATTGAAACCAAATCCCGTGTGACAGTATTTGCAGGTGTGGCTGTTGGGTGGTAATTAGGTCATGTGGGTTCTGCCCTCATGAATAGGATTAGTGCCCTTATGAAATAGATCCCACAGTGCTCCCTTGCCTCTTTCGACATGTGAAGATATAGCGATCTCTGAACCAGGAAGTGGGCTCTTACCAGACACCAAATCTGCTGGTGACTTCATATTGGACTTCTCAGCCTCCAGAACTGTGAGAAATAATTTCTGTCGTTTATAAGCTACTCGGTCCATGGCATTTTGTTATAGCAGACTGAATGGATAAGAAAATGATAATTTCATGTTTTGAAAGCAAGATTTACCTTTATACAATTTAGCATGTTCAAGAAAGTAGAATTGGATTGTAAGCTAAAATAAGCTCCTAGAATATACTGAGGTATTTCTAGTTTGTACTAATGATGTTGACTTAATATTTCTGTTTTGGTTGCAAATACTAAGTGTTAAATAATTTAGGAACTTCCTGCATTTTGTTTTACTGAAATTCAGTCATGTCACATATATTTCTTATAAATCTCTTTGACTCGTTATTAATGTCTCCTTAAGAGATAAGTGTTATATATATACATATAAATATACACACACACACACACACACACACACACACACATATTTATTTATTTATTTATTTATTTATTTATTTATTTATTTATTTCTAAAGTCAATGTCATAATTCCTCTGGAGAAGAGGACTGTCCTTAAAAATAAATTAACTTGATGGGATATGTGGGTATAAAAATTAGGACAACAGGCAGGTTGATAGAGGAGAGAGTGTATGAAATAGAGCTTGCATCAAACAATTTGTAAATAATGTGGAAATGTATATCGGTCCCCCTCAAATATGAGACCATGTATGGCTTAAAGAAATTAGAGAGGAGTGTAGGGGAAGAGCTAGACAGAACCCAACAAAGGAAGAAGGTTGAAACAAAATGAGAAAGGCAAAATTCAGCTATTTTCAACGCAAAGCTGACAAGTGAGTGGTGTGTTCAACATCAAGACATTTCTAACATCCACTGTACCTCCATATTTAAGTAAAAGTCAGCCATACACACTTACTGTCAATACTATTTTAAAGAGAAAGTTTTATAGAAGAATCCCATGGTGGGGGTGAAACTGTGTGGAAGTGATAGAACATGCAAAAGGCTAAATATAAAAGCAGAAAGTGAGAATTCAGGAGCATCATGAACGTGGAAACAGGCGTTGAGGGTTAATGTCACTCTTCTAAGAATTGCCATATGCATTTGGAAGGATAGTTTGTTTTCTTTGAAAGGATTGAGTGAGGTTGCCATAATCATATTTAAATCTCAAAAGACAAAGTGACCCAATCATATTGAAAGACTTATGGCTGATATATGAATTTTGTCATATAATAATAACTTATACCACATTTAGCCTTACAGAAAATCAATGCTTGTAGCATATATAGTTTGTAGCATATATACAGAAAATCAATTCTTGTAGCATATATAGTTTGCTGCTTAGAATGTTAAAAGATAATGTGTCACTTTGTAAAATATTAGTATTTGCTAGTTTAATGTCTGGCTTGATAATATTGGAATACAATCTGGCTTCTGTTTATTCACTTACTTTCTCATTTATTAAAAAATAGACAATAATTACATACTTTATATTAAATTATTGAACACTTAATTTAACAAATATTAAGGGCTTACTGAGTACCCAGAACTGGAGATAAAATCTTTTGGACAATAGGCATAATCTCAGGTCTCACAGAGATCACATATCACTGAGAGACATTAGCCAAATAATACAAGAATAGAAAAATTCAACCATGCTAAGTGCAACAAAGTAAGTATGGATTATGAGCACATCAGATTCAGGAGGTCAGAGAAAGCTTCCTTGAATGAATTTTACCTGAGCTTCAATATGAATGCTGCACAGGAGATAACTTACGGGGAGGAAATGGAAGAGCGATACAAATAGAAATGTGCTGCTGTAGCAGGGAGCAGGTAGAACTTTCCAGAACTATAAGGAGTTGTGTATTTCTAGAGCAGACTATGAGAGGGGCACATGATATGATGATATAAACCTATAGTTGTTGGGAGGATCCATTACATGCCCCTTTCTGCTCTCTTTCAATTGTTTTGGTTTTATTTTAGAGGTAATTATAAACCATTAAAGGGTTTCAGTGCCTAAAAGAAGCAGGGGAGTTGATATCATTAGACTTTCACTTCAAAGACTATCCATATTTCTGACTGTAGAATATAGACTGAAAGCGTGAACAAGCAAAATCATCGAGGGGTCTATTATAGAAATCCAAATGAGTGATCATAGTAACTTTGGTTATTATGATTAGTGGTATAAAAGGCTACAGTGCATAGATTTGAGGTAAATAGCTAAACCTCAAAACATAAAAGTAAATTGGATATTTGGAGGGGTGGACAAAAGAATGGAAATATTTAAGAATGATATTGTGTTTCTTCCTTGCAATACTCTATAGGAGGTAGAGGCATTCAATAACACAAGCACTCTTAAGAGGGGCAGATATGGGAAGAAAAGATTATGCATTTAGTTATAACAGCTTGAACAACTGGTGGCTTTGAGCTATTTAAGAGTAGATGTGAATAGGGAGTTGTGTATACTAATTTGAAATAAAAGAAAAACTCTAGGCTAGCTACAATGGCTTCTGATACCAGCTACCTACATTTAAGCCAAACCTCATAGGTGAAGGATATAGTCCTCCACAAATCTATTCTCACTTCAGACACAAGCTACAAGTTTGGGGATTCTGAGGTTACCCTCAATTCTGACCAGCTTATTTCTAATTTGGGGCTCTTACTATCTTCTAAGAGTCAATAATTCACTAAAACAGCTCATGCAACTCAGAAAAATACTATACTCATGACTACAGTTTTATCATATCAAACATATTAAAATCAGAACCAGACAAAGGGAGAGAGGCATAGTGCAAGATATGGAAGGGTTCCAAATGTTGAGCTTCTATTGCCCTCTACTCCAGAGTCAGGACGCGTGAACTTCCCAGCAAATCGATGTGTGACAGTACACAGAGTACTGCCAACCAAGGAAGTGTAGCTAAGCTCAATATCCACAGTTTTTATTGTGGTTTCATGAGGTAGACATGAGTTGTGGTATGAGGGATCCACCATGAATATCCACGGCACCTGTCACTTAAGAAATTCCAAGGCTTTATAGGTTACCACACAGGAACCAAGGTCAAAGGTCAGCCATTTTTTCACAGTCTAATAATACAACTTTGTTAGGAGTCCACATCTAGGTGGTTGTTGCAGCTGTGGGTGTACATAAGCCTATCTAAGTACTTTAATGTTGAATTGGGGACTGGTTTTAAGACTATACTCGAGATTTAAAATCTCCACCATTTAATGCATAGGTTGTGGAATCTAAAACGGAATGCAACCAAAGAGTGGCTAAAGATGTAAGAGGATATAAAGGGGATCTCCAAAAGTTGGAAGAGATCAGACATGCAGTTATTGCTGAGATGTCCTATGACAGGAGACCTACGCATTTTCCTTTTTATTTACTGTCTTGCATATAATGTTGACCCTTAGCAATGTGGCTTTGATAGCTGGATGGGGGGTGGTGGCCAAATGAAGTAATTCCTGACTATGTAGGATATGGCAAACATGGACCACTACTTAAGGACATGTGTTTGTAAAGAGAAAGGCAGTTATTACAACAGCTGGAATTATGGAAGAGTTTGAGGTTTAGATCATTGGATTTGGTTTGTTTTTACCAAAGGAAAATTAAAGATTGAAAAGCTATGGATAACAGTATGGAGATTCCTCAAAACATTAAAAATAAAACTACTATGACCCATCAATTCCAATTCTTTGTATTTATCTGAAAAAATCTAAAACACTAAAATATGTGCTCATTCTTATGTTCATTGCAGCATTATTTACAATAGCCAAGATATGAAAGCAACCTAAGTGTCCATCAATAGATGAATGGGAAAAGACGAAGTGGTACATATATACAATGGAATATTACTCAGCCATAAAAAAGAATGAAATCTTACCATTTGTGACAATATGGATGGACCCAGAGGGTGTTATGCTAAGTAAAATAAGTCAGACAGAGAAAGACAAACACCATATGATTTCAGGTATATCTGGAATCTAAAGAACAGAAATCAATGAACAAATATAACAGAAACAGACTCACAGATACAGAGAACAAACTGACGGTTGCCATATGGGAAGGGGGTTAGAGGTCTGAGCAAAAAAGGTGAAGGGACTAAGAAGTACAACTTGGTAGTTACAAACAGTCATGGAGATGTAACCTGCAGTATGTTGAACATAGTTAATAATATTGTAAAAATTCTGTATAGTGTCAAATGGGTACTAGACTTATTGGGGGGATCACTTTGCAAAGTATAAACTGTCAAACCACAATTCTGTACACCTGAATATAATATAATAGTGAATGTCAACTATAATTAAAACATTTTTAAAAAGTAAAAGTTAAAAAAAATAAAATGGGGGGAAAAGCTAATAGGAAAGAACTAGTAGAGATAGAGATACCAGTTTCCAAAGAAAACCTGTAGTTGGTTCTAGAGGATTTGGAAAAGAAGGAAACGAAGCACGGCTAGATGAAGAGTCTTACATCAGGGGAGGAACAAGAGGAGAGTGGACTATGATAGGTAAAAACAAAATCATTCCCTGACAGTCTATCATGGCCTTGGATACAGGGCAATGAACAAAGCAGAAACAACCGGATCCTAATGGAGCTTATAGTCTTGTGAGAAAATTAACATCGAAGAAGCAAATAACCCAATGCACATACAATTACCAATGAGAATAGTGTTACTAAAGAGACAAATAGCATATCTGGAGGAAGAGAGCAAACGTATGAACAAAACAAACAGGTTGGCCTACCTAGATGACTTTGAGAGATTCTGAAAGCTAATATTTAGATTAAAAGTTGAAAGGGCCAGCTTTGCCAAGAGAGGGGAGTGGGAGGAAGAAGAGGAAGAGGATCTCAGAGAGTGAGTACACATGTGTCAAGGTTCTACCCAGGGTGATAATGAAGGGAGATATTTGAGGAAGTAAAAGGAGGCCAATGAGACTAGATTATAGTGAGCATAGTAGGGAGGGGTTTAAAAGACCTGGAGTTGTTTAAAAGACCTGAAGAAAAGGACAGTCTATTACATGTACCCATATATCATCCTCCTTTCTTCCTAATATTCCAAGATTCTTTCATCACTGCTTTTCTGTTCAAAAAGTATTCTTTAGCCATTCCTTAAAGACAGGTTTGTTAGCCACAAATTATTTTAATTTTCCTTCATGATAGAATGTCTTCATTTCCCCTTCATTCCTGAAGATAGGTTATGCCATATATAGAATTTGTATTCGGCAGTTCTTTTATTTCAATACTTGAAACACTTTATGTTATTCTTCTGGACTCCATGGTTTCAGATGTGAATTGAAATCGATATTTTCATTTAAATTATTTCTCTCTGGCTGCTTTCGATATTTTTTCTTTGTCTTTAGCTTTCAAAAGTTTGTGCTGTCTTAGTGTAGATTCCTTTGAGTTTGTATTGATTCCTTTGTTGAGGTTCCATTAAGTTTTACGTTCCATTACGTTTGAATCTGTAGCTATTTTCTCTTTCTTTCTTTCTTTCTTTCTTTCTTTCTTTCTTTCTTTCTTTCTTTCTTTCTTTCTTTCTTTCTTTCTTTCTTTCTTTTTTTCTTTCTCTCTTTCTCTCTCTCTCTCTCTCTCTCTCTCTCTCTCTCTCTCTCTCTCTCTCTTTCTTTCTTCTTTCATTTTGGTTAGTATATTATTAAGTTCTATAATTTCAAGTTAGTATTATTTATAACTTCTATTTGTTTGCTGAGATTTTCAATTTTTGCATTTGTTTCAAGAAAATGTGTAATTGATTGTTGCAGTGTTTTATCATGGCAGATAATTCCAAATATCTTATCCATCACAGTGTTCAGGTCAGTTGATTATCTTTTCTCATTCCAAATATCATTTTCTTCATTCTTGGTATGAAGGGTGATTTAATTATATCCTGCATATTATGTCTATCATGGTAGGAGACATGGGGTTCTATTTAGCTTTTATTTTAACAGCATTGCTTCTATATAGGTTTAGCATACATACCCTAGCCTATTTTTGTGGGTTGTGGTTCCAATAGCCTTTTACAGTTCTGAGTCCACATAATGTTATTTTGCTTAGCTTGGTTTTTCTGAGGCTAGGAGGGCATCTACTGGTAGCTCTGCTGATGCCCGCTGAAGGAGCCATAGGGATTATCCAGGCTGCATGTCCAGCGGCTTCTGAGGGAGAGAAGAGAGTACCAGGCCCAGGAAGATGGAGAGAGGTCCTGGGCCAGAGGCCTGTTGTAATAAGATCCCTTGACCAATGCCCCTCGATTGCCCTGTCTCTGGATGAAGGGGAGTCGTAGACTTGAGATAAAGGGACTTTCTGGGCCAGGCTGCCGACTAGGGCGACAACATGCCAGCTCCTCCTGCTTTCTCATCCTAGTGTCTTCCCCACAGGGAAGGTGAGTGCCAACACTGTGAGGGCTTCTCTGGCCAGGTGCTGGCAAACATGTGCTGGGCTGGGCTCCTTGTCCTCACTGGTTCTTTCCCAGGCTTTCTCTTCTTACTCCTATGTCTCTGGGTGACGTATGGGATGGGGTCTCAGAGCCAATAAGGCTTCCCAGGCCAGGCTGCTTACTGTGGCCTCTCTTGTCAGAGCCATCTGTCTTGATGTTATCCTGCTAGAAAGGGAGTCTCAGGCTTTGTGGGGAAACACATGCCCCCACCCTCCATCCAGCCACTTACTGTTAGTAGGTCTCCTGATAATCTTAAAAGTTTTCCTGGTGTTTTTGGCAGGGCTCTCTTTTGCAATGGGGGTAGGGGGAGGTGGGTGGGAGAAGGATCTACCTGGGCAACCTTCTGGTGCTAGGCTGAAGGTGGGGAAAGACCAGGTCTAGGAGACTGTCTGGTGGATAGGTGCCGTAATACACCCCACCGCTGTGTTGTCCCTCCAATGGAAGGATCCCAAACCTCTGTCTTACCATCTTTCATACATTCCCTTTGTTTGCCTTTGTCGTTATTACAAGGTTCATAATTGTACCTAATGAGGAAGGAGGGAAATGAGGCTATGCCATCTTGTCTAGACTGAAAGCCACGATGAACTTAGTTAATGGTTCTTTCTTATACTATGAGTCATCTTAACAAACTTTTACTCTAACGTTATTGATGTCTGGACTATTGCTAAATTTTATGTGGCAGTTTCTTAATCTATGTACCTATAATGAAAGTATATAAGCATACATATTTATCTTTTGGTACAGATTTGAAAATATGACATCAGTAAGGTACCTTTAATGTTTGGCAAGTAATAATTTAAATCACGTTTCAAAAATACATATGTGTGGAAGTCATTCAAATGCATATATGATCTATGGGGTCTGAATCTATTTCACGAAATTATTAAGTGAATTGAGTTAATTAATTAAAGAAAAATCTCGAGTACTAACAGTAGCTGGTCTCTAGTCTGTATCCAGGGGGATAAAGCAATGAATTAAACAGATAAAACCCTCTGCTTCCCTGAGCGTATATTCTTGGGAGAGGAACCATTTTTAAACTCTGTTAAAAATCATAAAATTATTAAATCTTCAGTCTCTTTTTAAAGTTCTTTTAATCCGGTAGAGCAAACTTATCAAGTTTATGTTAAAAACAAACTATTCAGATTCTGAATTCTTGAAATTTGCTACCTATTTATCAATCTCGAACGCAACATTCTGTTGTATACACAAACCTTAATTTTACCTGGAATAAACTTATCTTAAATTTCTTTGCTGGATTACTCTAACAAAGGCATTACAGGACAGTTTCTTACCAAATCTCAGTATTATGAAGTAGTCGTGTGCAGTGCAGTCTGTGTCACATATAGGCCTAAATAAGAACTTGAAAACACAACCTTGCAGAATTACTATATTTTTTCACAGATATTCCAAATAACTCTTCTGCATGTTATTTTCAAATAAAATCGTTTGGGTTTCTCATTGGCGGGGCAACATATATGAGTCAGTCCTATAAACTATATAATTTACAGAGGATGGATAAACAAGTAATTGCAGATTAATAGTAAGGACAAACTTGGTTTTGCCCTGAGATAGTATACCTTGCTAGCAAAGATGCAAATCTCATACTTTTGAGCCAAAAACACAACGTCCAGGAAAATTTGATTTTGTATTGGCACTTATACTTGCTGTCTCGTGGTATGCCAGACTCTAGCTACAGCCTTCAACACAAGATTTAACACAAGGAACTCACGCTTTCCTAATGACACCATCCTTTGAGAGATACACTAATAGATCATGGGCTGATGATGTTCATTAATGATGAATCACACTAATCTATCATTTTCTCTGTCACACAGGTGTTTTATCAGATTAATTTCACCAGTGCAATGACCTGTGATGATGCTGCATTGCTGAAAGAGGGTGCAATTCAGAAAGAAATGAAATTAGAAATTAAACATGTATGCAGTGGCTTTGAGGCTCCATCGAAAAATTTTATAGAAACGATAGACATAAATGAGATGTGCATTTACATATTAAGCATATATTCTAGTATTTATAATGGACAGGGTAAAACAGGTCATATTTCTACTTACAGATTATTTAAAAAACAACAACATTAAAATCCTAAAACCATAGCTTCTGACTTTTTGACAAGTGGTCTATTTGGGTATTAAAGCATTAAACTCATATAAAATAGTTTTTTGTAAAATTAAAATACTGTGACTTTGTTTTTTCTCTGTACTTAAGTAAAATTATTAGTCCGTAGTTTTTTGTTTTGTTTTTTAAATTGGACTATTTAGCAAAGTATATATTTAGTGACTTACATATTGAGTAAATAACAAAATAGTTTATATAGTAGATTTAGGTCAATTTAAAGAAATTTTGAAAGTCTACAATATAGATATTGTCAAAAGTAATATACTAAAATGTTATTTTCTCTTGTTACATGTGAATAAAAATTTTAAACATCATTAAGAGAGAATTTTAATTAGACTTCCCATGGTGATAACGATAAAAGTGTTAACTTTATTCTTGTTATTACATCTTCATTTTCAATTATAAAATTGAATCTCAATTAGTATCCTATTAAATTACTTTTATATGATTATCACCTATGTAGGAATAGACACATTTTTAAGGATACATTTAAATATGTATTTTAGTATTTTCTTTTACAAAACAACTGTCCTACTTTACTTCAATTCAAAATCCAATACTTCAGTAAATATATATGTATAATTTACATATAATGTATATGTAAATGCATAATTTACAATTCCTGAACTCAATTTTATTCTCCAACTTTTGCCATAATGTTCCAAAATGATCTCAATCCGTGGGTGATATGCATGGTTTGTCCAACATCAATCAATATTCAATAAATAGTATCAGTTTGTCTTATTCACACTTATCATAAAATATCACTGCATATGTAAGTCATTGAGTCACTTTATTGACTTAGGACGTATTTCAATAACTTTGGGTATTGAATGAAATATAGAAATTAAGTTTTCTTTTCCTACTGGGCACTTGATTTCACCCAGAAGGGAACTAAGGTGATTCTGAATCCAACATTCTGAAAACATGATGCCTCTTCTACTTATTCTTAGATCCTTATGGCCAGATAAGTGTGACCATCTCACATTTTATACTTGAATCACATTGTTTACCTAACCTGTGGAACAAGAGTTATAACAGTAAGAAGGGCAGGTGGGAACCTCTACACTCTCCCACTCATGGCTAACAGAGTAATATAAAATAACAGTATATCTAGGAGGGGCTGGAAGAAATTCAGTACTATGTCAATCACAGCTGCTATGCTAGAATTAGTATATTTTCTGGAGAAGAAAAACAGCCCTGAACAATTGCTATATAACTACGGACTTGGAGAATTCATTCTTCTCAAGCTTTGACAGTAATGAAAGACAAAAGCAATAGATATACTATTGTCGCAATAAAGTGTCACTTATGAGTGTCCCTAAAGGGCAGTGAAGGAAGAATATCTCTCAGAAGGGACAGCTGGAACATGCGCTTATTTGTTCACTTTGTGTGGAGTGAGAAGTTGAGAAGTAGCCTGACATTCAAATAGACATGGACTCCTGGGTAGTGGCACTTGGCTTGGCCCTGCAGTCAGTGACAGAAGGAACGAAAATTAGGAAATGGAATGAGAAGTAAGGAAGAGGTGTGGAGACATGTGGGTGGTGAGAATAGTGAGGATAATATGTGCTTATCTTTTGTTGTTGTTGTTTTTTGTTTGTTTGTTTGTTTTCTTTTGTCTTTTCAAAGACCTCTAGAAGAGGAAGTCTAAAACTAAGTGGTCAGGATGACTCATTCTGTAGAAGTCAGTCAGCCAGGCACCTCAATGCTGGAACAATTAGTATATAAACAGGATTGGCCATGGTGTAGAAGGCCATGCATGGGCTCAACAGCATGGATCCTCTCTTACCAAGGCTGTTTCAGTTATTGACACTGCAGAACATATTGCACATTTCCAGGAACAGAAGATGATGCCCATTTCTTAGCATGTTCTATCCTTTGATGAGAGAAGTGAGTCACCAAGTGACATGTGCATTATTCTGGAGGGATGTTTTTCACCCTCAAAAGAGCAGTGATCTATTGTTAATAGAACCAATATCATCTCCAAATGTAAGTTTGCTTTTCCTGATCATGATGCTTCTTCCATTCAAATATTTACACATGTATGATCAATTGGCATGTCCATTCATCTAATAATGATTCAGGCTAAGGAGTTCATTTTACATCAAAGAAGATGCATCTATGCTAGCATGATTGTGGTTTCCACTGTCTTAAAATGGATCCTACATATCTGAAGGAACTAGCCTAACAGAAGAATTAAATAACTGTTATTTATCTCTTAAAGCTGAGCTGACCCTCTTAAAGGCTCAGCTAGGCATGAGCTTGAGAATATCAATTCATAGATATGTGATATATTGCCAATTCCTGATAAATGGTGATGTGTCTTTAACAGCCAGAATGCTAGAGTCTAAGAACTGAGATATGGAAATGGTATTCGTCCCTCTTATATAAGTTTAAAAAAATTAACTTGAAAAATTTGTACTTTCTGTCCCCACTCCTATAGCCTCTGTTGGATTAGAGGTCCTTGTTCCTACTGGCAAAATACTTCTTCCAGGAAGCCCAATAAGGGTATCACAGAAATTGAAATTATGACTGCTACCTGGTCACTTGGGACTCCTCCTTCCAGTCAATCATCAGTCAAAACATAGAGTTACTACACTGAGGGAGATAATGGCCATTACCATAAGGAGCCATATGCTACATGGTAGGGAAAGGTAAGAAACCTCTGGAAACTGGGGAGTTAACTGGGATTTCTCTTGGTTCTTTTCTACCTTGTGGTAACTGCAAACAGTCCATTGCAGCAATCACAGAAGGACAATGGTAAGGCAAAGAAGGAATCATAACTTTTGGGGAAGAAGATCTGCATCAACTACCTGGTAGGCAAAGTTGACTAGCCAAAAAAAAAAAAAAAAAAAAAAAAAAGGAGAGAGAGAGAAAGAGAAAGAAAAAGGCCGAGAGAGGGGATCTAGTATGGGTGATGGAGAAGCAGAGGGCACATGATAATCATTGCATCAAGGACATCTGTGGTTGCTAGAGAAAAGAAAACAAACAACAAAAAAAAACACAACTTTTGTTGGTTGGTTTGTTTTCTATCAAGTGACTTGTATTATGTTCTTAAGAGATAAGTTACCACCTTGAGGAGGCTCTGTGGCTCACTGGCCTTAATATAGCTCAGTGATACACATAGTTGACCACACTGGATAACTATAGGCTGTCTCTTGCTCCCGGCACTGCTGAGGCAACTATTTCCAAATAGCCTTCCTAGAAGCTTTGCAAATAAAATTGTGTCTCAGCTTGAGCCTTTTCCTGCCTATTACTTCCAGGCCAGACATCCTCACCTCTCTAATCTTTCTATGTGGAACGCCTGTAGGAATCCACTTAACACCAACACATATGCAATCTCGAACACTGGGGGATTAAAATGTGCAGAAGTGCTATTAATCACTAAGAGAATAAAGGCAGAAGTTAAATGTTTCCTGTTGTGTCCCCAAGTGAGATAATTCTAAGATGTTTTTCAAAGATCCCAACAAGGTCAAGCCCCAGTCACCCTTACCAGTTCAACCATAAGGTATTTTTTGAATTAGTTGTCTGCCTTCACTCTTCCACTCTCACTGCAGCTCCCTGGGACAAGAAGCCAAGTTAATCACTAAAATGCTATGCTCCTATACTTCAATTTTCTTCTAACTTGCATACGAAAGAAAGTATACATATTGCTTTCTTTTTAAGTGTCTGTGACTTATACTTGGAACTACTGAACATATTTTTATATCATTTATAAAGCTTGTAAGAATCATACATAAGGGAATAATTTTTAACTGTCAGATCACAATGTATTTCTAATCATATTCCATCAGTGACACAAATTTTACATTGTTAAGACATCCTGTCTGAAAAACAAAACTCTAGAATGGAATGTAAAAAGCCCATTCTTTTAGATGGCTTGAATTATTCATGAACACAGCACCTTGTCGGCACTTAGAATATAATCAGAATATAAATGATGCATGTGCATGCCGTGTCCAAATTCCGCACTGGATGTTTCTAAGTTACACACAAACACTGCTATCTTTTAAAACTGGAAAGTAAACTTGCAACTGTGTGAGATAGTTTTATCAAATGTAATTAAATATTTTATATTTAAATTAATCTATCATAGGTTTAAATATGAGCTATTCCCAATGTCCCCATTAAAACTCAAATATGTTACCTAGCAAATAATGAACTACTTCACATCCTTTTAGAAAAAAAAATTGACATACTACTTTTTTGTTTTTCTAGTAGGCACTTATGAGGTTTCCTGAAATTTTATTTTACATTCATAGATCACCCAAATGAATATGCTGTTCTATTTTACTATCTCTAGGAGATTTAAACAGGCAAATTCAGTACTTTGTGACACATGAGGGCATAATTTCACATTAATTTATACTAATACTAGGTAGTATATGTTATAAATGTGTATTATGTAGTGCAATTAGTAAGTAGATTTTATGAACGTATGAACCTAAAGTCCACTACCCGAATCTCATATTAATTTTGGAACTGGATAGGTATCTAATATAGGAATTGGGATGTGCACATATTTCAATATATGGATATATACATATACACATCTGTATGAATTTATAGATAGATAGATATCGAACTCAATATTACATAGGATAAGGAAGGATTTTTTGACAAAATAGTTGTTTTTAGGCAGCACAGAAACAGATGGGGAGAACTGATTATCATCAGCGGAAAAAAAACTGTGATAAAGAAAGTGATAATTGATGCTGAAGATAACTAGAATGGGAGTTCAGGATTCATTTATTTAGCTATTAATTCAATAACAATTAGTATTTCTTATATGCACGGTATGTTGTTAGACACAGAGTATGTCATGAAGAAGACAGATGATATCTCTGACTTTATAAAGAAGCTTCAAGACTAATATTGTTGGGTTGGATTAAATAAAAATATGTTGCTTACAGAGGACATGCCTTAAATATAAGTACACTGAAATGTCAAAAGTAAAAAGATGAAAAAATGATATTCTGCAAATAATAACAGAAAGAAAGATGAGATGGCTTTATTAATAATAGTGAAAGCCGACTTTAAAGAAGCATTACTAGAGATAAAGGGGGATGTTTCATCATGATATAAAGGTATATCCATAGGAAAATTAATCTAAATTTGTATGTAGCTAATCTCATCATTTCAAATATATCAGATAAAAATAGCCATTTACAAAAGTATGACTACACAAATCCACAATCACTGTGAGATATTATTAGGACTTTTCTGAGGAACTGATAAAGTAAACCTACAATAATTAAAGACATGAACGATTTAAACATGATTAACAACCTTAATTGACACATATAGAGCAATGCATCCCACAGCTGAAAAATACATATTATTTTCAAGTGTACCTAAAAGCTACCAGAATTGACCACATGCTGAGTCACAGACAATATTTCAATAAATTTCTAAGAATTTAAATTATATAAGGTACCTTGATCACAGTGGAACTAAAAAAACCCACAAAATATAAATAAAATATTTGAAAATTAAGGAATATGTATCTAATTTAACCACAGTGTGATAATTCATTTTATGTGTCAACTTGACTGGATTTTGGGGTGCCTGGATACTTGGTCAAACATTATTTCTGGGTGTGTCTATGAGCATGTCACCCATGCTTCTGGGTGAGATGAACATTTGAATCAGTAGACTGAGTAAAGAGGATCGCTTGCCTGAATTAGGTGGGCATCATCTATCTGTTGAGGGCCTGAATAAAACAAAAAGGAGGAGAAAGGGAAAATCCGCACTGTCTGCACGAGTGCTTAAGTTCAGCTATCAGTCTTTTGCCCTCAGAGACTGAAATTTACAACACTGGCCCACTGGTTCTCAGAACTATACCACCAGTTTTCCTGGGTTTCCAGACTTAGCTTCCATAATCACATGGGCCAATTCCTTATTATAAATCATATATATATATATATATATATATATATATATATATATATATATATATATATATTCTAAATATATATCACTAGTGTGATACATATATAGCATATACATAATGATATATAATATAGTGATATATAATATAGTATATATTATAGTAATTACATTATTTATATATAAGATACATATGTCCTACTTGTTCTCTCTTCCAGATAAACTGATACACTCTAATTAATACATAAAGAGCAAATGTCACTAGAGATTATTTTATGTTTGGTGATAATAAAAACACAACCTGGAGTCACTTGTGTTGAGATTAACCACGTTTACTCCTTTCTCTCTAATTCTGCAACTAATTGCCCATTATATATAGTTGGCCTCCATTAAGTTTCATCTGCTCCCTTATTTCCAAGCCACTACCAACAAATCAGCTCCGGTCTTAATGATCTCCAGCTTACTGAAAACTACTGAACAATAATTCCCATTATGCTCATTCATCCTAAACACAGCTGACAATATAGTCTTCCAGAAGCAGTGTTTGTATGTAGCTTCCCTCTTTGCATATACAAATAAATTCAAACCCCTCTCCAGGGACATATAACAAATGTCTGTAACTTTCATTGTGCAAGTGTTGTGTGATAATTCCTTCATATATTCTGACTTATCCCAACACTCCCTGCCACTGTGATTTCCCTTCTAACATTCTTTCTGGGTGAATGTCCCTTCTTTGTTAACATTTCCTATATGTACTTCAAGTCCTATTCCACGTGTTACCTCCCCAAGAAACCTCACTAGTTACCTCTGATCTTCCAATTCTTTAACCCCTTGTGCAAGTGCCCTTTACATTTCTCTGCATGCCCTGGTATGCTACCGCAAAGTGATTTGTTTTTTCCTCTCATATACCTGATTTACTGTGACTCTGATATGATTAAATGATGTCTTCTTTATCTTTGTATCATTGGTAATATATAACACACGAGGAAGTCCATGAAAATATCTAAATATAAAACACTGTGCTGATATTTATTTTATGTTGGTTTGACATGTTAAAGGTCATTGAAAAACATTTTACTAGAGGTGAGATTCAATTCAAGCTGAACTTAATCTGTATGAATATATGTAAATGAAGAAAATATTTTGGACTGAATATATTTGTACTGTTTGAAAATACTGTGAATTGAGTTTTAATTTTGATTTATTATTCATAAAATGGTTACATTATTTTCCTTAAACTTTTTTGTTATATTACTATCATTATTATTTCCTAACCAAAAATGTTTTAAATTTCATTTTCTTAGATCACATTTAATTAAACAGACAATTTATTGCATAATGTGTAAGTTAAGGAAATAAAAGCTTGTCTAGGGAAATTCTAAATGTATTTCAGGATACTGCTGCATCCTTTCTCCCCAGGCTCTAGGAGCTCAGTGAATTTGATAAACTGCCCCATAAAACACCTATAGTGTCTTGCTTTAACTTCTCAACACCTTAATATAGTGTCGGTGAATATTAGAAGTTTGAAATAGGTTTGAAATAGTACATTGCAATGATTCAAAATACATCCAAATGACTTAAATTAATTATAATTTCATTATAGAACAATAAACTTCAAGTACTGAACACTTTCCCAATTTATGTTTAATTAAAGTGGTTGTAAATTTCAGTCTTTAATTTTAAGCTCTCCAGTGTCTTTTAGGCAGAATGTATTTACAAAAAAAAATGCTGTTTAATTCCAATAAAGCATTTGCACAGATTCATTAGTTTCTATATATAAAAAAAACACTATTAAGATTATTTTTAGTTAATTCTTGAATTATCAATCTGAAACTTTTTGTTTGTCCAAAATTGCACCATAGAGGTATAAAAGGAAGGGTTTTTAATGATTAAAATTACAGAATGCCACAGTGACAGAATTTAAGAGGCTCAATCAAGAGAATTTAAGAGGCTAAATCAATAAACATGTTTAATTTTTACTTTTAAGGGACTGAAAATAATTCTTACTATCATACTAGAAATACTCCTAACATATTCCTAGGTAAAGTTTGGTCAATTTTAATAAAATAGATGTTTTGTTTTCTTGCTGAATAATTTATTCTCAATTAATTTTATTTATTCCATTTTGAAGAGAAGGAATCCTCCATGCAACACTTGAAAATTAATTTGTAAAGCAAAACAACCAAAATCAGGTATTTTAAATGTTTAATAATGGTGATTCATCAAAACTGTCTCCCAATAAAATTTAAAAACATCATCAAACATTTCATTTTTTTTCAGTTCCATCAAAAGCATCTTAGATTTAAGCTTTCTAAGAGTTCTAATCCTATCACAAAAATTTTTGAGGCTTGTCTCCCAGAAATACACTTCAAATACATTTAAAGGACACATTCAACTCCAAACATTACTCTATTTCTCAAGGGAATAATACATATAATGAGAAGGTAAGAGTAAAATAAAAGGAAAAAAAAGTAAAGCATAAAACTAATGTATTCCAATTTAGACAAAGAAGGACTATTTTCGTGAGAAAAAAGGAAACTGGCAGCTATAATGCATAAACAGTTGTAATGAATCTAAAGGAGAAATTTTTTTTCAAAATCTTTCTACTTTGTTTTCTCTATCAGACTTCATCATAGCTTCTAAGAATCGATTGAATGATACAGAAGAAATGTTCCATGATCAGAAGAGCCAAGGTGTAGGTTTGAATATAGATGGTAGGAAACATGACCTATAATCTCTCAGGTGCTCTTTTCAAGTATGCTAAAAACAATGGAAAATTAAGTGAAAGATACATGAAGAAAATATGAATGTGCCAACCAAACATATTGCCTGAAGTCTACGAAAAGTACCCAGAGTCAGTTAGTTACTTTATCTACATGGCCTGTTCCATCCCTAAACCATGGAAATAGTTGAAACTTGAGCGGAATCCTTCAAGAAAACAGCATATTACCCATGAGTCTAACTGGAAACTATGACTCATGCAGAAAGTACCCAGAGATTAAGTATGTGTTCCAAACTCCCTTGCACCCTTACAGATAACTGAAGACAAAGTTGGGAAATAGAGAATTTAAATGCTCTCTAAATAAATAAGAAGAGGTAAAAGTGCCCCTAAACTAATTTTGGATCATCATCAGGCTAAAGTTGTAAGAACAAAATATCAAAACACTGCTAAAATAAAAAGGGCATATATACCATGTTTCCCCGAAAATAAGACCTACCCCGAAAATCAGCTCCAATTAAGACTGTCAGCTATATAGAAGCATTTAGTACGCTATGACATTATGACGATGTTCCAGAAGAAGATGATATGACTGTATTTGAATAAATGTAGATTTTTTGTTCATGAAAAAATAAGACATCCCCTGTACATATGGCTTAATGTGTCTTGGAGCAAAAATGACTATAAAACATGGTCTTATTTTCGGGGAAACACGGTAGTAATTTCAAATTGGATAAAATTTCCTATATCAGTAATCAAGAAAGGTTTATATAATGTGTTTGTTGTAATCTGAATAAACTTCAAATATTTATTCTAAATTTTATTAGGTAAAATATGAAAAATTAATAAGTAAATTATGTTAAAATAAAGCTGACAAATAAAATAAGGTAAATGATGAAACTTCCAATTTTCAAGTGCAAATGGAATCAACATGAATAAAAATTACAGGGAAAAATGTTTTAGAATACAGGTTTAAAAATATTATTGTCTAAAGTCAGTAAACATACTCTTCATAAATATATATATCTATGTAAAGAGTAATTACTTTAGACAGTAATTAAGACTCATTGGTGGTCACAGACTTGGAGAAAGCAAGATTGGAAGACTATAACAAGGAGAATGGAACAAAGATATGTGAATGGGTTTTCAGACGAAACACGCAATTTATGTATCCATATGAATGTTACTACAGTGTACCCACTAAAAAGAAGGTTTTCAATAATCAGGTAGATACTGTGACCAATGTAGTAGATTGCACTCATCCTCTTTCTTCAGCCACATTGTGCTTACTCAATAGGCTGATGAATCAAGAATCCATGAGATAAGTATGACAGCTATGCATGAATGCAACAACATTCATTTCTCCTAACAAGGCTATGGGCCAAACTGAGTACCCAATTGGTTAGTACCAGTGAACTAATCTTTGTCCCTGGTAGATATTATACTACAGGCTATAAATTTGCTACCAAATTACAGATTAGAGATAATTGCTTTTCTTCAGCAATAGAGATATAAATTCTAGAAATAGATTTTTCTTCTCAATAAGGTGTACTCTATCAGTAAAAACATTCTTTGAATTACCTAATACTTTTTTGGTAGTCCACACAATATTGTTTCTAATGCTGCAGCAGACAAAATAGGGCAATATAGACTAACATACTGAATTTACTGATTTGTTGTTGTTGTTGTTGTTATGTTCCATTTTGCCCAGAAACAATTGGAACAATGGGACTTAGTGATTGTGGAATGGGTTTTTGAAAACTCAGTTAAGGGCAAGCCAGGGACATAAAAAACGTATGTTTTAGGTGCTCTCTCGCTGGGTATGATATGAGGTGTAATAAAAAAAAAAATACAGTGAATGCTTAAATTAAAAATATTACAGTAAAAGACACATTCTCATTAATCCCCCTCGCTTCAAACACACTTATCCCATTGGTCTTACCACTTTCTGAAACAATTTTGGAAGTCTGTTTCATGAGTGTCTTTCGTTGTGCTATTGTGGCTGCCTCGATGTCCTGAATTGATTCCAAATGTCTTTTTTTTTTTTTCTCATGGTCATTTTGACTTTAGGGAAGAGCCAGCAGTTGTATGGTGCCAGGTCCAGTGAATGAGGTAGACAAGGACACACCATAATGTTTTTATTTGACAGAAATTGTCATAAGAGATGCTCTGTGTGACACAGAGCATCATGATGGAGGATGAAGTAAAGACACCAAAGAGGACTTCCTGGACTGCTTCAGAAAGTGGCAAGAATGATGGAGTGAGTGTGTTTGAAGGGGGGGGCATATTTTGAAGGGAATTCGTGGCAATGTGTTTTTTATTGTTATTATATATATATATATATATATATATATATATATAAATTACATATATATATATATATATATATATATATATAATTTAAACACTCACTGTATTTTTCGATCACACCTTGGTATTATGCTTTGAAACAGCAACCCATACATATTGCTCTTTCTTCCCACAGTCAAAATGTATTCTTAAGAGAATTGAGGCAGAACTGGGAATGAATCTATAACTATTAACATGTAATGACTCAGTCACAAAATGTTTTCTTATTCCATTCAACCCTGGACCTGCTGATGCTTTTCAAGACTTAGAGCCTAAGGGTGGGGTGCCTCCACCTGGAGATCTAGTTTTAAAATACAATGGTATCAAATTGGAGACTGAGGCAGCTAGCAACCATGTGGATAGTAGTCCTCATTCTACTGGACAAGTAATAACTTGCTGGCTACAGTGATTGAGACTTAATATGAGGGGAAATTAGAATTTCCATTTTATAATGGGGCAGGGAGGATCTGTGCAGATTCCAGGGAATTACCTACAGTTCTTCCTCGTACTGCCATATTTACTGGACAGGCAAGTCCACCAAGATTTCAGATCTTTTGGAAACAGAGGGAAAGAACTACAGCTATGTAGGGCAAAAGGACCCAAATAAATAGTTAAGTAAGGAAGCTATTAAATTACAAAACAACCTTGTGTAGAAATGAAATGAAGCGAATAAAATGATGATTGAAGTAGCTTGTCATGTTTTCTTTGTTTCTTTCCAAATTATGTATATTTGTATGTATGTACTTATTTTTCTCCATTTACACTAATATTTGAATTATATCGTTGGTGGATATCCCTATATTTTAGCTGATAGTTTATAGTATTACGAAGTTCAGATTGTGATTGCATTAAAGAAGAACGGAACATCACTCATCAGTGGAAAAAGATAGCAGACTTTGGCCTCTATTTATGGAGAGAATGAACAGGTTTTTCTATGTATAACACTGAGATACTTTATTATAATTATATCACAAAGAATAAATAAGTACATTTTATATATCTCTGAGTTTTCAATATTTTAATAATTGGCTTACAGCATTATTTTTCTCAGGGGGAAAATTATCTGCTTATTTCATTAAAACTAGAGAAAACAATGTACCTGCCTGAAAAAAACTATATATACATATATATGTATATATATATACACACACACACATATATACACACATATATACATACACACATGCATGTATATGTATATGCATATGTATATATGACATTGAAAGTATTGAATATGAAAATACTTCAGATGTGAAAAAAGCAACACTTAAACATTTTGAAGTTTTACAGTACATACTCTTGGTATTTTTGATTTAGCACTTAGAAAAAGTATTGTATACTATTATTACATCTGGTATATTACTATAACATTTCTATTTTAGTGTTTAAAAGTATTTTATAAATGAATGTGTGACACTTATTAGATGATGTTATCTATTTTTAAAATTTTATTAAATTCATTGCAGTGACACTGGTTAATAAAATTATGTTTCAAGTGTACATTACTCCAAACACTTAGATAAAGATTAAATGATAATTTATAAATCATTGAAATACTGTTGTGCTTCATATATGTCTACAACTTGTGTTTTTGAAAATGTAGATTCTGAAACAAAATGGTTGATTATGTGCTAAAACTAGTCTGTATTTGGAAGTCTAATTTTAAAATAAGTTATTGAATTTTCTAAAATTATTTTGTAGAAATATCTATCTATCTATCTATCTATCTATCTATCTATCTATCTATCATCATATATTATATTTGCCTGCATGAATTCATGCATTAATATCCTGATATTAATTAACCCATTAATTAATATTCTGACTAATATCACCATAGCTTATTTAATTTTTTCTAGATTATGTGTGAACTAATAGATATTGTTATGATGTACCTAAAAAGGTGAACTAAATATCATCTCATTTAATATTCCCATAATGTTTTTTATATTAATATTTTAACAAACTATTTTTGAATATGAGATCTTAAATGCAGAAAGAATATCTACATATACAAATCACTTTCTTTAGGATAAAAATCTTATTTTTAAAAATTGTTTTGCATTATATATAATATAGAACTCAAAGAAATATAAATTAAAATATGATCAAATAAATTACATATTTAAATTTATATTCACTCTGATAGGTGAGTTCTGGAAACTTCTCTAAAACTCATTTAAATATTTTATTGCAAAAGTGCATTCATGAAACCAAGTATTGGCTTTAGATTATCTAAGACATTCCATTTCTCATAAAACATACCTCAAATTTAAACATAGTAAAACTCTGACTTCATTGTAATCATATGTGCATAGTCTATTTTAGATAATACAGTGCAGCCAGGAATAATAGTAGAATGAGGAATTTTAAGTTCAGGTATGAATTGGGAATACTCCAGGTAAAGAAGTGTTTATGATTCCCTCCAGACCCCCTCTCCAGGTACTCTTTCTTTTTTTTCAAACTGAATTAAAATCACTCTGTAACAATACCTCAAAGCCAATAATCTAAAAGCAAAAGAAAAAGAACCACTGTGGTGTTCTCTTTTTCTATGAATTCAATTTTCTTTTTTTCCATTTTGCTTTCTCCTAGTCTTCTTTGAAGATGCCTCAGGGAAGCTATTGATATCTTCAGATGAAAATTGAAAGGTAACATGCATGCACTTCCATAAAATTTTAGTGTGATAATTTAAAATGTGTGATAATAGAAATGAGAATTGATGTATAATTTTAATGGCTGTTAGCCTTTTGTATGAATGTTGCACGTGCAGAGTGTTAGTCTTTGTTTCCCTTATTTGGATAAAGTAACACAAGTAACGTAAGAAATATTTTTATGTTAATAAAAGAGAACACAGTTATGCTTTTGCCCTTGGGGTCACCAAGGCCAAAGTTTAACTTCCTTTTTTATATTTGTCAATGTAAAGTGGCTTATGTTTTTTCCACAGAATGTATTCTGTATAGAAATAAATATTTTTTTCTGTAAACATTCTTCTACATCACAGTGGTATTACATGTTTACAGGTTTATATATCACTGTCTAGTGCAGCCTAATCAAAAGACATTTACATCCAACTTTCATAAAGCTTTCATAAATACTGGGAATATGTGTTCAACATTGATATATGAGGTCACAAAAGACCTGAATCTTTTATTCAATAGTGAGACTTATTGGATACTGCGGGAAACTAAATCATATTCCCTGTAGTCTCTTGCTACTCATAATCAAATATTTTTCCTTTACAATTACAGTTTCCAAGGAATTTCTAATAAAGCTAATCTTAGTTCTGATAGTAATAGTACAATGTATAGTAGAAAACATTTCTCTTACATAATTTCTACTGTAAATGTATACATTAAAACTATTCCTCATACACATACTTACACACACACAAAAGAAAACCAACACCAAGCTATTTTTATCCATATATGCCACAGTATTTTGATTAAGTCATTCTGAGAGGTTGCTAGATATATCTGAGTATTATTCTGCTTAGTCATTACATTCCTTTGAGAAAGGCTCAGTGCCATCCTAATGAGAATTTAGAGAGATTCAGAAAAGTTTGGTGAATGTCTCCATCACACAGCTAGTAAGTGCTAATACAAGCTGCATGTACATTTGACACTATAATTCCTTGCTCATGGAAAAGACGGTGTAGAATTGATACCACCTGAAAATAAGAAACAAGAAGTGCACTATACCCAGCTAAGTGAACTTTCTCAGTATATTCATGAATTGAAATTTGTGTGAGAACAGTACAAGTTGGGGAAAATAAAAATCAATGTCCAAATTTCCATTTTCTTTTCTAATTTGCTTGATTTGTAAGGTTTTTGGGTGAAATAATGATTCAAAGAATACAGAAGCATAAATTTTTTTCTTTCTTTTTGTTCTTTTGGTTTTTACAGTAAAATTTTTTGCTTTGGAGGTTTGCAGCAGTAACTAGAAAAGAAGCATTTTTATATTCAAATGGAATGATAAATCCAACTTAATTATCTGTGGCAAAGAGTAAACACCTACGCAAATCTTCTTTAACATTTATACCTGCTATAGAAACTACAGACGTATGTCAACTCAAAAATAAATCCAATTTGGCATGGAATGTTTCTTTCAAGGGAGATAGAATGTGACTATATGAAAAATTTCTCCACCCTTGACCCTGTATCAAAGATCAGCCTAAATCATTTGTGAAGCATCCCAGAAGTGTAAATGAAGCCAGAGTGTCTGTGTTACAGTCACAGCACAGACTATCTTCTATAATTAAATTATGGATTATGATAACTTTATTACCCATCAACTTGGCATTAAACAGAGTGAATCACAGCATGGGGTCTCTGTCAGCTAAAGCTCCTGGGATGAGGATTCAGATAAGACCATTAGAGCTGAAAATAAAAGCTAGATTCCAGATCTTTGGCAAGGAGATAATGTCCTTCCGCATTTTTTAAAGGAAATGAGAAGGCTCAAAATATAGGAAACAATTTTCCCATGGGCATACGTACTTGAAAATGTTTCGCAAGTCTCTTAGACACTAAAAAGAAAAAGAAAATTTGTTTTGTTGCTAAGTGCTAAGTGTCTTTTTTTATATACTTAATATAAAATTTCCCCCCAAAGAGAAGGGTGCTATATGATAAATAAGACGAGAGCTGTTCTCATGTCTTACCTCTGAGATGTGCAAAATGACATAATATAAACAATACAAAGACACTCCAGAACAAGCCACCACCACATTTATTTTATGTCAAGACTTGTACTCTTGAGTTGCTAGTGATACTCACTAATTTATCTAAATAAAAATAAGATATCAAACGCTAATGATTTCTTGATGCTTCTGCCTAAACATGGTTTTATTATTAGTGACTTTTCAATACTCCACGTAATCATTTCTTAATGTCAAATAAGACATTCTGAAAAATACTTGTTCTCTTTCTTATGGGGTGCATGATTATATAGCTACATGTCTTATGATTTACTTATTAGTTTCAATTAATGTGAAGGATTTTTGCATTTTACAAAAGCTGGGTAAAGAAAATTGAGACTGTAAAAACACAAAAGACATAAAATAATAAGCGTTGAAAATGGAGTTCAAACCAAAGTCTGTATACTAGTGTGTGTACAGTATTAGATTACTATAGATCATTCAGTTTTGCTTGATTTGTAAGGTTTTTGGGTGAAATAATGATTCAAAGAATACAGAAGCATAAATTCATTTATTTTTTCTTTTTGTTCTTTTGGTTTTTACAGTAAAATATTCCCTGTGTATTTATTTTGTGTATCTGAGTATGTGAGGGAAGCAAGTGTTTGAGAAAAGAAAAATTGTAGTGTTGCCTGATCCTTCTCAGGAAAGGACAGAGGCCACAAAACTGTTTTATCTTGTGACAAGCACATGCTTAAAATAATAGCCATTTGAACCCATTTTCTCCTGCATAGTCTCACTCCATGCAAGCATAAAACATCTTTACTGGCAATGGTGCTATTTAAGTACATTGGCTGTTGATCCCATGTTGACCAGCTAGTGTTGAAACTGCATTACGTGAAAAGAAATTGAAAAGATCTTTTAAAACTTAATTCAACTTTGAGGTTTTCGTTTTTAAATGAAGGCTGTGGACTCTTCAATTTACTTTTTTTTTTTTTTTTTTGGCTATTATTGAAGAACGTCAATTTTTGGAAGATAAATAATAATAATGAAAATAAAAAAATAATAGTCATGCTGTCAATAACATGTAACAGTTTGGGAAAATGCTAGTGAATAAGGAATGAAAACTGCAATCAGTGCTGCTTTCATAGCTCTACATGTTGCATCTGGGTAGGATTCAGACCCTTCACATATGATCCAAGGTGATTAAGGCTTCCTAATATCCCCACTGTGACTGGAGCCACAAAAGGAAGTTGTAGAAGGTCAAGTGAGAGTTAGAACTTGTTAAGATTTATTATAATCCAGAGCCATCTACATGCAAACAAATTGCCTCCTAATTTGTACTTTCACTGAAGTGTTTTGCCACAGCAAGAAACCAAAGAACGCTAATAGCCAATGCTATTAATAATTAATCCAAACATTTTTATATGCCCAGCCTTTATCCTGTGATGGACACATGAGTCTGCAGTTTATTAAAATGCACCACAGGCAATTAGGAGATGTCACTCTGGTGCATCTTCAATTGCTTACAAATCCATTTAATAAAGACTTTTTTTTATTACCTTCAATATTCTAAGTCTATGTTAAGTTAAACAAAACCCCACACTTTATACTTAAATGATAGAGGGCTAATATTGTGTCCAGTGTTGTTCAGTCTCCTTTACAATAACACACAAACCACATGAGGTCTCTACAATGAGAGGTAGGAAGGTGAAGTACAAGTCCATTTCTGGAGCACAGATCATTAAGATTTCAAGAACTTGGGAACAGCGCAGCAGAGTGGCGGGGTGCATTTGCCTTTTACTCCTCAGGACTCGTTTTAAATTTACTTCAAGCAAAATGATTTTGCTAACCTCAGGCTTTCGCTAGATTATACAAGTCCTGCTTTATATGAGACAGAAGGAAGACCATGAACCACACGAAGAATTTTAAAAAATTATACAGATGTAAACATCTATATATAAAAGGAGCATAATGTTACATTTAAGTTAAAATAATCAATTTATTGGCAAGGTTACTGTATTTATTAGTATGGAATATATATATATATATATATATATATATATATATATATATATATATAAATTTTTATAGATTTTTTTCTATTTCATTGAGAATAAGAATAATCATTTTATATTAAATGATATAAACAAGTATTAAGGGAATCCCTTTTGTCTTAATCATCACAGTGAGTTATGTATCACAATGGCTTCTTCAATTAATATCCTGTGGAAGACATCCTGACTGCTTACATAACACTAGGTAATGTCAGAAAGAAAAATCCAATTCCAAGACGTATATTATCTGACAGAAATAGTATGAGACAATATATAGTTAATTATTTCATGGAATTAAAGTTGCAGCTTCATGCAAACATATGTAATGTATTGCCTAATTTTATGTAATCATTGCCGTGGCTTTTGATCATGGAATGCAAACTACAAAGTTCCTTATATAACAATATGATCATTAAGTAGTTATAGGTGACAAATGTTTCCTATTTAAAAATGTGTTTACACATATATTTCACTTAGTCATTTGACTCTGTTCTTCTGTACAACTTATACCCAATATATACGTTTCCAATTGTCCTTCAGGAGTCAAGCATCCAGTTCTGGTTGATTTTGATGTAAGTGAGTTACTTACTCTACATCATCTGGAAGGAAGCTTGTGCTATTCTTAGTTGCTATAACCAGCTGCATTACTGAAAGCAGGCTCTGTCCTTACACATTATAGATGGATAGCTTCAGATAAGGAAAAGCTATCTTAGTGAATGGTGGCCAGGATTTTGATGGTTCTGTCTAGTAGGTGATGGGGTTATCATTCACATCTCTAGGTGATTTGGGGAGATGGCTGTCTGGAGCAATAGATAAAGGCTCATTGGACTGTTGCAGAGGAAAAGAAATACAAGAGAAGCATCTGAATTTGTTACAAATAAACAAGTACCATCGTTTTCAGGCTAAAGGAAAAAAGGAAAGAAAATGTGTGAAAACAATCAGCTGCACTCCCCCCCCCATACGCATGTCTTATGTTATTGAATTATGTGAAAGAGATTAGTAGAAGAAAGGTATATAAAGCTTCTTGGTTATTTTCTTTTAATCAAGCAAAATGTCTGCTGAATTGGAATAAAGTTGTAAGGTAGCTCAATTCAAATGACACAATTAAATGTGAATGATACATTGTACAATATGCATTCTGGCAGAACAGAGGAGGTCACAAGTGTTAGGATCTGTATTATGTCCAGAGGAGTCTTTTTTCTTTCGGTTTATTTAGTTTTATTCAGTAGAATTATTTTAAAAGAACTAATTATCTAGTGGCTCCTGGGGATGTTTTGATTACATAAATAGATATATGTGTGTTATTTTTGACTAAATATTTTATAAAATATATAGACAGAAGTATATAGAAATGCTAATATATGCTTGGAATTGTAAAAACAACAAATCTTCTATGAATGTAATGGGATGAAATATTACAAAGTTTGAATTTGGACAACTGTGGACTAGCCTCAGGACTCTCATTAAGAGTGCATCTTAGAAAACATATTTTATCTCTCCTTGACACAATGTACTCATCTTCAAAAGGGGATGATGATACACACCACATAAGATTACAGCAAGAATCATGGTGAATGAAAAGCATTCATTACAATGACAGGAATAGCAAGTACTCAATGACTGTTAGTTATTTTATTTTGTCTTTCTGGAGACTTTGTAATAATTTCTCCCCTAAAGCTTCCTAATTCTAGTAGCAAGAAACTCCTAAAGTTGACTTTAAAGGCAGATCAGATCTTGACTCTTGTTGATTATTGTTTTGAATCATCATGAAAGTAAGTAACTGTAAACTTATTTTTCTAGAAATACGACCTTTGGTCATTTTTTTTCCTTTTAATATAAATTAGCTAATCTGATCTCAAAGTTAGTTAGGACCCATAAATGTTAATAGCTGAGTCTTAAATATGAGACTCCTAGTATAAATAAATATTGTTATTGATAAGTCCTTTGTCCTTTAAAATATATTTCTAATAATTTTATGTTTCTTATAATGTGATTGAAATATAATTTTTAAACCTATGAAGAACTGCTGTTACACACACTGAAAATTAAGTGGAATATTTCCATATTTTCTGTATCACTCTGAGATATTTGCTTTACCCACTCTATTGCCTGTAGGCTTTTTAAAGACAGGCAATATTTTGTATAACGGAATTAGATGAAACCTCCCTGTCCATTTACACAAACTATAGTCTAAGAAAATATGATATTTTCCCAAAATCAACTTATCATTAATAATATGTAACTATTGGTGAGTTACCATTAAGAGAATGACACTCAATTGAGCAATGTAATAAAACAATTAAACTGCATTCCCAAATGGACTATAAAGTAATATGCTAGAAAATAATATACTTTCCATACATTCTTGATAAACTAGATAATCCTTCAGCATAAAATTGGAATCTGTTTAATGTATTTGTAGGTCACTTGTAGAACAACTGGCAGTTTTTTAAATGATTCTGAAATGTGACTTAAAGTTAGTCCTCCAGAGTTCTAGGCTGTTAAATATTTGGGATACTGCTGAATTAGACAACTTGGAAAAAGATAGCATATGTGTGTATGTGTGTGTGTGTGTGTGTGTGTGTATGTCGCCTTTATGTCATTTTCTCATTCCTCTACAACTTAGTTATTAACTTTACATATATGAGAGTGCTGAACAAGTCATACTACTCCTCTACTAAGGCAATTCTTATTTGGATTTTAATTAAAGTTATGTTTACTATGTGTGTTCTTTTAGGAAGTCAATGCATATTCAATATTGAAATGTGTAAAATGCAGAAAATTGGAAAATAAATATAGTCATTTGTATTCTTAGCATAAAGACATATCTATGATAATAAACCAGAACATCATTTATATATATATATACACACACACACATATATATAAAATAATAACATAAATACTTCCTCAAGCCAATTGTTGTTTTTCAACATTATTTTAAAAGATGCATGATATTTAGGGTAACCATATGTTTTGATTTGCCTGGTTCAGTCCTGGTTCACACCAGCTACACTGGCTTTCTTCCCAATTATCTTCATTAAAAGTGTCTCCAATTGTATGGAAATTTATATGGTCACTTGAATAATATTCTTTTGAGTTCATGTCTATGATATGTTTTAAAATTTTCTGTTTTTATATATTTAGTACACTGTTTACCTAGTTTTGAATTGTGAAAAAATATTGTGAAAACACTTTTAAGGACATACATTATTTTTCTTACTTAGAATTATTCTTTGGTAAAATTACCCAGAAAAAATCACTGACTGAAAAAGAGTATGCTATTTTCAAACTTTTGCCGCATATTACTGAACACTTTAGTAATTTATTTTCTTATGGTGTTGGCATGCTTTCCAACCTGTTTTGTACTACATGCCCTAGATGTTATCACTGCACAATCGGTCAGCAAATACAAATTCAGCACAAATATTTAATGACAACAAAATTTAAAGAGTGTGGAAACTGCTTTTTGTTTAATAGATGACAAGAGAAATATGTTTTTTTCTTAATCAAAGCTCTGCAGCCCAAATACTAATTAGAGATGTTCTTTTTCAAAAAAAAAAAATGTTGACCATTCCATTTTAGTTTTTTTTGTATATAAAATATATACTCTCAATACATAAACATATGTAGAATATATATTTGTACATATATGTATATCTATATATAGACGTGTGAATTTTAAGGTCTCCAAAGTGGTTCAAGTAACTTTTTAAAAACTGTTAAGAATACTAGATTTACCCCTTTAATGTTTTTTTAAGTGTGTAATACTCTATTGCTATCTATAGGAACAATGTTGTACATCAAATATCTAGAAATCATTCATCTTGCATAACTGAAATTTTATACGCATTGATCAGGAACTCCCCATTTCCCCCTCTTGCCAGCTCCTACTAGCAACCACTCTATTATTTGCTTCTGTGAGTTTGCCTATTTTCGACACTTCATAAAAGTGGAATTATGCATTAATTATTCTTCTGTGACTAACTTATTTCACTTAGTGTAATGTTTTCAAGTTATACCCATGTTGTCACATATTGCAGAATTTCCTACTTTCTAAGGCTAAATAGTATTCCATTGCATGAATATACCACATTTCATTTAATTGTTCTAAAATACTGAAGAGAAGGGAACACTTTCAACATATTTCATGAGGTCAGTATTGCCTGATACCAAAACCAGAAAACGACACCACAAGAAAAACAACGGCAACAGAAACAGCAAACCACAAGCCAATATTTGTGATGAACAAAGAGGCAAAAATCCTCAATAAAATATTAACAAACTAAATTCAACAGTATATTCAATGGATCATATGCCATGATCTAGTAAGATTTAATCCTGCATGAAAGGATGGCTTAATATATGAAAATCAATCAATATGATGTACCACGTTAACAAAATAAAGGATACAAATCACATGATCATCCCAATAGATACAGAAAAGCATTTGAGGTAATTGATACTCTTTTATGATAGAAATTCTCAACAAAGACTAGAAGAAAGCTACTTCAACATAATAAAGATCACACAGAAGTTACAAGTTACTATTGAGTAGAGGTCATATAGTATTCAATATCAGATGAGTGACAAAAATGTTAGAAATTAATTTTGCAACTTTGCTATAGCTCTCTAAGATTCAGAGGACAACATCAATGGTCCCATATTTCTAAGTAAGTAATGTATATATTTGTTTCATATTTTGATGAATAAATTATGGTAAAGCACTCAGCATGTTCTTGAAACTTTCTTTAATGCTAAAAAATCTTGCTTTTCTTTGAAAAATAACCGTATTCTTTAGAAAAAAATGCAGAAATATCTTTTTTGTGTGCTACATTCTATCAGTGTCTAAGGCCCAACATCAATCAAGTCCCCTTGATTAAAACTAATGATATTCTAGGTAGACATATTATTTTATCTCTCTGAATTCTCTTACATTTTGCTTTACTGTGATTAGACATATTTTATTTTGACATACAACTATCTTTAAAATGTCTCATTTTTTCACAAAATTGCAATCCCTTCAATATCGCACTCATGTTCATTTACCTTATATCATCTAGGTAAGATCTTTATACAGTTGGAACTAAAGTGTACCATTTTACTTAAATGAATGGGACTACGTAAGTCAGTATTGTATTCATTGAATGGTAATCCTGCATTTAGCGATAATCATTGATTCAAGAGAGAAAATAATGTTTACTTTTGTAAGTGATTAGATAGCACTATTAGGTGGGAAGAGCACGAGTTCAAATATCAAACTACCTGGTTTTTGTTTTTCATATTCTACAATAACTACTGACATAAAACAGGAGAAGTCCTGAAGATCTCAGTTTCCTCAAGTTTAAATTATCAGAAGGATACTGCTATCTCTAAGGTATCTGTCTGCTAAAAAATTATTTAATTTTACGTCTGGATATAGATTATCACAAATATATTAATACATTTGAAATTTGGGGCAAAACAGTGTCATAGTGCTTTACTTTCTAAGGCTTACATTTCATAGAGCTTTGTCTAAACAATTTGTTCCAATATAATAATTTCCTGACATATATTCTATTGTTAAATAAAAAAAAATCTGTAATGTATGTCTTATTGAAATTGACTCTCAAAGTATTTTTGTTCTTAATAATATGTATTATGAAATAAAACAACAATTATCTTTGATAGAATTATCTTTAGTTCATTCACTATTTGGAGAAAGTGAGGTGGGCGTCAGTTATTTTATTCTGGAAATACTCTGATAGGGAAGAATAATCTGTACTTTTTCTGATTGTTGGAGAAATCTGCAAAGACTGAAAAGTTTATCACAGGTTGAAATCAGTTATGATGGCTCAAGGTTTTCCTTTTTTATAAAAATATGATTTCTGCAAGGGTGACTAGAGTGGGTAGGCTTTTGAACCATGAGTTGGTTTGCTAAGTAATCTTCAATGCCATGCAAACTTGCTCTTTCAGAAAATGTTGTATTTATTCTGGATTTGTAACTTAGGTCAGACAGAAAGCCATGATATTAAACCAAAGTTATTATGTTTTTTAAAACCCAACAAGAATGATTTTTAAATATTTATATCGAGCACTTTAAATACTTATGCCAAATGATGTATATTATGCAAAACATCTAATTAAACACTGGGTTTGTGAATCTCTCTCTAAAGTTGAGTGTGAAAATTAATTCTCAAAAATAGTATTAAGTAGTAAGTACCTTGTGGTACTGAAAATGTTTACAAATACATACTTTCTTATATTATAACCGTCAGTTTAAAAGGATAATATGGCTTATTTTTTTCAAATTTAAAATCTTACTCTATGTACCTATATGTTAATATCTATATCTATTTATTTTGCTGTCACAATATTTTTGAATAATTTTGCCATGTTGATTTCAACGGTTCACATCAGAAAGTTGACCTTTTTTATGGTGAACAATCTAGGAAATATACCTATGTAATCTCCTATCTTTATAACAGATTTCATATTAAAAACTTTCAAAGATTTGCATGTCATCAAAGTACATTTTATAGGAACCTTTATTTCCGCCACAGTTTCCTCTTACACAAGTACTGTAGAAATCTTATCCAAGGTTAAATTATGATTATGTCTTGTGACTTTATAAATTATGTGAGTGTATAAATCTGTTTGTTATAAGCTAAACAGGTAAAAAAATATTTGCTTGCGACACAGCTTTGTTTTATCTTTTGACACAGCACATGGCGAATTGGGCTAAAATGACGATCTCAACTTGTTATACTATTATAATTTACTGAATATTAAGATTGCCACTTTAAATGACACAATCTACAAAGGCTAATGATACATTTGGTAGTATAATAATACCAATTAAAGGGTAAAGGTCATTCCAAAGGTAAATGCTTGTAAGTCTTGAAAGAAAATAAATTGATGTGATACAGTCCATTTCAAGGGAAACTTCCCTTCTATGATGATGTGACCAATTATCCTATTGGCAGTTCAGTAGACATATAATAATTTCATCCATTACCACTAAAGTGTCTTAATAAAAGCTTTGGAATCCAGAAAGTATGAATCTTTTCATTTAACATCCTTAAGGAGGGACTTATTTAAAATATAATTTTTTGAAGAGAGAAGGGCTCTTTCAAGTTTTGGAGTAGTTAAAATACACCCAATAAAAAAGACACAGCTATATAATGATATTAAAGTGTTAAGCTAATGTCATTGTTGAAGGTCCTATTAGCATGCATGCACCTAGGTATACATAAATACCAATCAAAATTTAGTTCCTTTTGAAAACCTCAAGAATTTATAGAGTGGTACAGACCAAAATTGATTGCTCTCTAACTAATAGGTTAGAAGACAGAACTATCATATCTGAGCATTTTGAACCTTACCTTATTCTGAAAAGGAGCTGAAGTAAAGTGAGAGGAATGGGCTGTTGGCTCCTAATTCATGAACTGACAATGATGAATGAAATAAAGTTAGCTCCATCTGTAGCTGTATTTTAGCTCCTGGATACTTTTTGCAGCTAGAGGCACTGAAACAAACAAAATTTCCAATTAGCAATGAATAAAAGCTCATTTTAAAATGGCTATCTAAACAGTGTCTATCCGGGATTAATTCATTTTTCTGGGAGATTTTTGTTTGTTTGTTTGTTTGTTTGTTTTTGTTAAAGCTTCAAAAACATCCAAAGGCATGTAACTCTTTGGGGGCCATATTAGGTATCTTGGAAACATTATAATCAGTAGTTTTAGTTTTTCCAAGTTAAGCAAGTTGGACATCCTATAGAGAGATAGACAAAATATTTGGTCTAATAGTATTCGTCTCTGCACAAGACCTTGAAAACAGGGAAAAATGCAAAGCACAAAGGTAAATTTAAGGAGACAAAAATAAACTGGTAACATTTACCTGTTGCCTTATTTTTCCTAGGACAATTATGCCCCACTTTTATATAAAAAAACACTTCCTTAAAAAGTCACGGAAATCGTACTGGCGAACCCAAAGTCCTGTCTTGATCTGTCTCCTCATCTGTCTCCCCCTATATTTCCACAGCCATAAAGTCAATGTGCCCAAAGACCCTGTACTAGATTGATCTGTCACAACTGTGAAGTAACCCTACAGAAACATGAAAAAATTGCAGACCATGAGAACATTGCTGAATTTTACTGAATCCCAATTCTGCATCTGTAAAATGGAATTAAAATACCTACCCTATACATTTATTAGGGATATTAAATAAAATATATGCGATATCTGGTAAACTTTAGCTGTATTAATAATTAATCTCACTATACGTAATCATCTGTCTCATTTATTGCCTTAACTTTTTCCTTTCCTTGATATTAATTTTGAAATCTTATAATTTCAATTTTAGTATATGTGCTGCCGAAGCGAGCACTAAATCTTATAATAATTCCAATAGTTGTAAATGGAATTACTCATATCTACTTTTTAATAGTCTCTCTTTTGCCTCTGTTTATCTGTCTTTCTCAACTATCAAAGGTATATGCGTACATATTTCAAAAAAGTACTATTTCAATTAACAAATTTTTGCCTATTGAAAGTGTAACATGCCTACATACACACCACCCAGCTTAAGAAATAAAATATTTTATTTATTATAAATTGAGTCTTCTATACATGCCTCAATCCCTTTATTCGCTTTCCTACCCTCAATTCCAAAAGAGATAACCACTCTCATTAGTTTCAAGAATTTTCTGTACATCATTTTCTTTTCTACATTTATGGTATATATTCATAATATGTATCCATCATATTATATTACCTGTTTTAGACTTTAAATAAATAATATCATAAATATAGTAGACATATGCTACAGAAGATGTTATTCTGAGGCTTTCTTTCTGTTGTGCAGGGTGTCTGGTTGGGTTTCAGCTCCCGCTCCCCACATAAGAACGCAGGACATGGTGAGGCCAAAAAGGAACACCCCCGGAGCCATAGGTAGGGGAGTCATACCACTATGGTCTCACTGGAGGCTGTGTTCACACAACATGTGATCTGCTGTCCGCTCTACTGCCAACTGACTGACTCTCCTCGACTCTCCTCAACTCTCCTTCACTCTCCTCAGCTCCCCTCCGTAGCCGCGGCATTTATATCAGTGGTCAATGGCTCAACGGTTACAACTGACGGCCAACCAGCCACAGCGGACGGCCATCTACTACCTCAGCCAAAACCTCTCCACATGAGGCGGAGAGCCTGGAAACTGCTCTCTGGGGCTCTGTCCACACACTCGACCTGTCACGCGGGGGACCCTGCTCGCTGCGCCATTTGTCGTGCAGGGTCTCAGCTCCCACTCCCCGCCCAAGAACGCAGGACACGGTAAGGCCAAACAGGAACACCCACGGAGCCATAGATAGGGGAGTCAAACCAATATATTCTCGCTGGCGGCTGGGCTGGAGACACAGGAAGCAGGATCTATATAATCTGCCTAACAGCAGTCCGCGCTTGCCAGCCACCATCTTCTCGCTAGCCCCCATTCCTATTCATGCTAGCGTAGCCACAGCCGTTATATTAGTGGCCAATGGCCTACGGGTTACAGCTGACAGCCAACTAGCCACAGCTGCTGGCCATCTGATCACAGTTGATGGCCATTTACTACCCGAGCCAGCACCTTTCTATGTGAGGCCGAGAGCCTGGAAACTGTTTTTTGGGGTTTTGTCCCCACACTCCACCCCTACAGGGTCTCGCCTCACAATCTACGCGACAAGCGTCTTCCGCGAGGGGCCCTGTGCAAGGAGCTTGGAAGTAAATGCACTATCCTGAACACAGCCAGGCTCTCTGGGCACAGCCAGGGTTTCTCAGGGCACCACCAGTACTTCTGGGCACAGCCAGACATCCTGGGCTTCTTAGGGTACCACCTGTTTCCCCAGGCACAGCCAGGTTTTCTCAGGGTACCACCAGTACTTCTGGGCACAGCCAGACTTCCTGGGCTTCTTAGGGTACCACCTGTTTCCCCGGGCACAGCCAGCTTTTCTCAGGGCACCACCACAGTACTTCTGGTCACAGCCAGACTTCCTGGGCTTCTTAGGGTACCACCTGTCTCCCCGGGCACAGCCAGAGTTTCTCAGGGCACTGCCACTCTCTCTGGACACAGCCAGACTTCCTGGACTCAGCCAGGGCCTCTCAGGGCATTGCCACTCTCTCTGGACACAGCCAGACTTCCTGGACACAGCCAGGGCCTCAGGGCACTGGCACTCTCTCTGGGCACAGCCAGACTTCCTGGACACAGCCAGGGCCTCTCAGGGCACTGCCACTCTCTCTGGGCACAGCCAGACTTCCTAGACACAGCCAGGGCTCTCAGGGCACTGCCACTCTCTGGACACAGCCAGACTTCCTGGACACAGCCAGGGCTCTCAGGGCACTGCCACTCTCTCTCTGGGCCTCTCGGGGTACTGTGCTGGAACAACAGCGGCTCACATCAAGGTGCTTACATATTATCAATGGTGGCCAGTCAAGACACAAAAGCAAACATCAAACCAGTCCCACTACATGGTGGTATGTTCCCAAACAGTCAAGCGTCCATTAAATTAGGGATGGAAGGCAATTCCCCATAGTCCATAGTCATTCGCCAGGGCTGTCCTGGGGGTGAGGGACGACCTTGACCTCACCATCATCTCCCATGGAGGACTCAGCAAGCGTTTCCTCCTGGGACAAATCCCGCATCTGGGCTGCCTCAGCAAGCAGTTCCCAGCCCACAGGGCGGCAACAACCTTCGCTTTCTCCGCTTTCTCCGGCCTCTGCTGGTTGGGGAACCATCCACGTCTTTCCACCCCTTCACGGGAATCGAGCTCTCCGGCAGCTGCTCCTCCTGGTCTTCCTCAGACTGAGCTTTCATACGCACAAACTGCTCCACTGCCCTTTGGAAAGCTTTGGCCGGCACCGTATCCTGCCGACTACGCCATGTGTCACGCAGGGGACCCTGCTCTCTGCGCCATTTGTCGTGCAGGGTCTCAGCTCCCACTCCCCGCCCAAGAATGCAGGACACGGTAAGGCCAAACAGGAACACCCACGGAGCCATAGATAGGGGAGTCAAACCAATATATTCTCGCTGGCGGCTGGGCTGGAGACACAGGAAGCAGGATCTACATAATCTGCCTAACAGCAGTCCGCGCTTGCCAGCCATCATCTTCTCGCTAGCCCCCATTCCTATTCCTGCTAGCGTAGCCACAGCCGTTATATTAGTGGCCAATGGCCTACGGGTTACAGCTGACAGCCAACTAGCCACAGCTGCTGGCCATCTGATCACAGTTGATGGCCATTTACTACCCGAGCCAGCACCTTTCTATGTGAGGCCGAGAGCCTGGAAACTGTTTTTTGGGGTTTTGTCCCCACACTCCACCCCTACAGGGTCTCGCCTCACAATCTACGCGACAAGCGTCTTCTGCGAGGGGCCCTGTGCGAGGAGCTTGGAAGTAAATGCACTATCCTGAACACAGCCAGGCTCTCTGGGCACAGCCAGGGTTTCTCAGGGCACCGCCAGTACTTCTGGGCACAGCCAGACATCCTGGGCTTCTTAGGGTACCACCTGTCTCCCCGGGCACAGCTAGGGCTCTCAGGGCACTGCTACTCTCTCTGGACACAGCCAGACTTCCTGGGCTCAGCCAGGGCTCTCAGGGCACTGCCACTCTCTCTGGGCACAGCCAGTCTTCCTGGACTCAGCCAGGGCTCTCAGGGCACTGCCACTCTCTCTCTGGGCCTCTCAGGGTACTGTGCTGGAACAACAGTGGCTCACTTTCAAGGTGCTTACATATTGTTGATGGCGGCCAGACAAGACACAAAAGCAAACATCCGCCAGTTCCACTACGTGGTGGAATGTTCTCAATATTTGAGAACAGCAAGTATGTTCTCAAATATTCTTGCTGGCGGCTGGGTTGGAGACACAGGAAGCGGGAGCCACACTGTTCAAATCCCTCACTGTGCCGCTTGCAGGCTCAGCCACCATCTTTTAGCTAGCCCCCATTTTTCTGCTAGTGTAGCCACAGCAGTTATATTAGTGGCCAATGACTCACTGGTTACAGCTGACGGCCAACTAGCCACAGCTGATGGCCATCTGATCACAGTTGAGGGCCATTAACTACCCAAGCCAACACCTTTCTATGTGAGGCTGAGCCTGAAAACTACTTTCTGGGGTTCTGTCCCCACACTTTCTTTCTTTCTCTCTTTCTTTCTTTTCTTTCTTTTTTTTTCTTTTTTATTTTAAGGAGGGCACAGCTCACAGTGGCCCATGATGGGATCGAAATGGCAACCTTGGTGTTATCAGCATCTCACTCTAACCAACCAAGTCAACCGTCCCCCCTGGGGCTTTCTTTCCTTATCGAATATGGTGCTGGTGAAATTCCTTCTTGTTGCTACATAAACATTCATTCTTTTTAATGGCAAAATTGCAGTCTGTTTCTCAAGTATATCACAATTTATTTATCCATCTTTATTTAAGGTCTATTGTTTTAAACTTATTTTCTATTATAAGTGTGTTAGTCTCTTTGGGCTGCTATATAAAAATACCACAGAGTTGGTGGCTTATAAACAACAGAAATTTATTTCTCACAGTTCTAGCAAATGGGAAGTCCAAGATTCTTATGCCAGCAGATTCAGTGTTTGGTGAGGGCCCACATCGTATGGTGTTTTTTGTTTTTTGTTTTTTTGTGTTTTTTTTGCTATATCTTCACTTGGTGGAAGAGGGTAGGAAACTCTATGAGATCTCTTTTATAAAAATACTACTTCTTTTCATGAGGTCTCCATCTTCATGACCTATCCGTCTCTCAAAGGCCCCACCCGCCTCCCTAACCTCATCACATTGGGTGTAAGAATTCCAACAGTTGGAATTTGGGGGATGGGGAGGGGTGGGAGTGGATACAAATACTCAGTCCATAGCAATGATACACGTAGAATTTTTGGCTTATATTTGACTTATTTTTTATACTAATTTTAAAATATAATGATCAATCATGAATGGAACATTCAAAACAACTAGATTAACTACCAATAACTTACATGTGTCTGTGTTCTCAATCTACCTGTTAGCTTGTTAAGTTCCTCATTCCAGTGCTTTGTTGTATGTGTTGTCACACGTATATGTAAATGTATAAACAATATGTTATTTAGAATCGATTGCTTTTACATTTTATAGAATGGATGTCAGACTTTATTTAGTCTGGGACTTGTCTTCTTCACTAAAAATTATACATGTTTTCTTATTGAAATTTGAGAGATCTTTATATATTCTGGATGTGACTTATAAATACAGTTTTCTGAGTCTATGGCTTTTTCATTCTCTTATCAGAGTATTTTGCTGTGCAAACACTTTTTTCATTAAATCTAAGATTTTCTTTTATACAAGGTAATTTTGGTGTGGTATCTAAAATCTCATCACCAAACTCAAAATGTCACATGAATTTTCTCCTATGTTTTCTTCTGCAAGTCTTATAATTTTACATTTAGATCTAGTAGTCATTCTGTTTTCTTTTTTCTATGTCTTCCCATACAAGGCAGGTTTTGGGGAAGCAGGGTAGGGAGCTTAGGAAATTTACAACCCCCCCCCCCCAGCATGCCACAGTGAGATGCCTCACTAGTTACTAGTTACACAAGTAACGAGTGACTGTATCTGGCACCGTCAGCTAAAGAAAAAGAACCAATTTTATCCAACAAGGCTAATCCCCTTCTCTTGGAACCTGAACTTTAGCTAATTATAATGTCATTATCATCTCATTTACATTGTGGTTACTACAATGGGACATTAACAAAACCTATGGCCAAGCGGTCTAAATACTTTTGGTCAGGACTTTCAATCTCTGAGTTCACCTACACTTCCCTCTCAAGTGTGTACTTTCATATCAATAAACTTCCTGTGCTTTCCTCTCGCTCTTGAATTCTTTCTCGCTCTTGAATTCTATCTCGCTCTTGAATTCTTTCTTGCTCTTGAATTCTATCTCGCTCTTGAATTCTTTCTTGTGTGAAGACAGGAACCTGGTAACCATTGCTTGGAGTTGAGTCCTCTCTTGGACATCTCCGTGAGCCACCTGTGACACTGAGGGTGAGGATGGGGTCATGATTTTGACGGGGCTTTAGTAAGTGGTTATTTTCTCATAGATTCACTGGGTTTCTTCTATGCAGGTCTTCAGGCTACAGTTCTTTTGCCCTTTGTCCTACAGGTTAAAGCAGTTTTTCAGTAGGAAGAGATGGGTGATGGTCCTGGATAGAGTTTTTGCAGTGGCTGCTGATACCCTGCTCCTTAGAAGAAGCTTTCACAGGATACTCTGTGTTCCCAGAGAAAAAGTTTGTGAGAGGGTGGGAACCCCCATTTCATTGCCCACAGAGACCACATACACACTGTCACTTTAGACAACACACAAGTATGACTAATTATTAAAGTTTCTAGCTAAAGATTTCTATAAGCTTATGGATTTGTTTATTTTTCCTTTAGCTCTGTCAAATTTTGGCTTCTCCCATTTTAAAGCATGTTTTGTAAGTTCATACATATTGTGATTATCTTCAGTCCCTATGAAATGACTATTTTGACACTTAATGTGTTCAAGTCCATTTTGTCTAATACTAAAACAGTTACCACAGCTTTCTTATGCTTCATGTTTTGGTGGTACATCTTTTGCCCCTTCTTATACTTTCAAACTACCTCATTTTTATGGTAAGATGAGTATTTTTTTCTCTTTCCCTCTATTTCTTTCTCCCTCTGTCTCTTAAATTGGAAACACAGCTCATTTATTTCATTCCAATTAATTACCAATATAATGATAAACTCTATTCAATTCTTTTACTGCTTGAATTGAATCTTACAGTTTCAGATACATATTTTAATTATAATCAGTTCTCAGTGTTTATAATTCTATTCTGTTTTTTGATCTATGGGTAATTAAGAAATATTTTCCTAAAATTTAAATGCCTTTCGGTAAATTTATCTATTAAAATGGTATATAACTGTATTATATTATGGTGAGAAAAATGAAATACAAATCTTTTTTTATATGCCTAATAAACCCTCAGTTTTCCTTATTTACCACATATACGTTTATAGGCATATTTATTTTGTCCTATTTTATTCATATCTACTCATTAATTATATTAATCTTGTTTTTTCAGTCACTAGATTTAAACAGTAATGATAATATTCAGATACAAAATTTTTATAGGTCCAACTATATGTCAGGAATAGCAGAATATCTTTTACAAAAACCAAGTAATTTCATTTTTAAAATGAAGCTATGATGTAAGCACTATTATTATCCTCACTTCATATGAAGAAATTGAAGCACAAAGCAGTAACTTGTCAAAGATACAGCAGTTAGAGGAGAAGATTACATTGAAATACACAATAATCTGAAAAATACTTCAGAAGAGGAATGGTTTAATGGGGGCTTTTTATTTCTCATATTTCTAATTGGTGATGTTTATGTTTTCAGGTTGTTTCATATGCTAACATTACCTTTGTTCTTTTAATATATGCCTAGTTTTCTAACTTTAAATCCTTGATATTTAAATTCAAGTAATTTTGATTTTCATACTACTCTTTAGTCACATTTGTGTGTGTTTATGTCTGTTTCCTTTGAAATACCTGTGCCAAAAATCTATCTTGTTACTTCAGTCTGGAGCTCATTGCCCCCAAGAGTTATCAGCTATTCTCTCAGCTGTTATATTTCTGGAAAAGGCCAGGACCCAGGGCTTAGGACAGTAATTCAGTGGTAGGGAGAACACGAGCTCTAGTATGAAAACCCCAGGCCATAAAAACTACAGTCAATCATTTCCTCACTCTCACAACATTTTATCAGTTCAAGGCTGCATTCTTTGCTAATGAGGAAAAAGGAACATTGACACTGATTGTCTTTAGATTACTTTTTACCAGAAAGAGGTTTATATAGAGTAGAGAGCAATATCGGCAGGGGGGAGGGGGGGTGGGCGATTAGTCACCATCATTTTCTCAACTGCTCAAAAGCACAGGGATTCTGCCCTGATTTTGTTATTGAATCATCACAAACAAGTCTAAGACAAATGAGGTTCAGGATCATATGCTGTTTCTACCAAGTTAGTGATGGGAGACATAGAATAACTTTTTTTTTTTTTAATTCACTATCTCATTCATGGATGTCTGATTACCACCTTCCCTAGGCCTAAACCATCAAACAAATATGCACAAGATCAAGGCAGTTTCTCTTATCACTGAGCTGTCCCCAAACTAGAGTACCCTCTTGTTTGCTTTCATATTATCTTCAAGGTTTTTCTTGAGAAATGGACTGAGTAGTTAGGTTCAGAATATTTGTAAGGATATATTAAATTTCAAAATGTATATTGTTGAAGAATGCAAATTAAGGAAAAGCAAAGAGTATCAGGATGAAAAACAAATAAAAACCCATTCTGTTTATAAGAAACGCAGAATAATTAATAAAATGTTTGGGGGGGAAAAGGATGAAAAGATACTCATGCACAACGTAACTCAAAAGTGATATATTAATATTAGACAAAATCAATTTAAAGAAAAATACACTTAATGAAAAGTGAGTAATTGTATAGTGATAAAAAATAGAATTAACTGGGGAGATATAAATTTTTTAAAAAAATGTATAAACATAAAAATATAGCCTTAAAATATAAAGCAAAAATTGAGAAACACTAAAAAGAAAAACAGACAAACCTATGAAATAGGAAACTTTAAGACATGTCAATAACTGATACAAAAAAAGAAAAAGAAAATCATCAGCAAATAGTTTGTACCATTTCATTTTGATATTTGGCATAATTATGTAGCATTTCACTCAACAAAGGCAGAGGACATTTTCCATACAAGTACACATGGAAAAATTACTGAAATTGAACACACACTGGACCATAAATCAAATAGAAAAGTACTCAAATTATAAAGTTCATATATTCTATCATGCAATTGAGCTAGACACTACTACTATTACCACTGTCTCCATAACTACTATTACTGTAAGTACCGCTACATATTATTATCATTATTATTAATTAAATGAAAATAAAGACATTTATCCAATCTCACATATTTGGGAATTTAGTGACTCACTTCAATCTTACTTATGAGTCAAGAAACCAAAATGTAATTTGGAGATATTTTGAAGGAAATTATTTTGAAAAGTTTAATGTAACTATTATTAAAATAATGGTACTCAATAAATTTTGCCTTTCTATTTCTTTATACCTTGCCTCCATCAGAATGTATCACTGGTACTCTTTTAGTAGATTGTGTTTCTCCAGCCCTCTTTCTTATCTGGACTGGTCTTTTTTGCTAATTACTCTCAAAGGTGGCCTAGAATGAACCATGTTTCGTGGTATTCAACTTCTTGTGTAGACAATTTCACATTGAATCTAGGTGGACCATGTGGTTGTTGTATCCAGCATAATATGGAAAGAAGACTACAGTTATGTGTTTATATTTTAAGACTATGAGCCAGCAAGCTTCCCTTGTTGTGATTTTGGGAGATTTGAGGTGTTGTCGAAGAGAGCTAAATATAATGCTGAAGAGACCATGTAGAAAAAACATGGGTGGCCACGTGGAGACAAGGTCCTAATGCTATATGAAGACAGATATCCACACCTTCTATTGTAGAAATCCAGCTTTCCTATTGTCTTAATGTCCCATGTGAGTGAACCATCTTTTAGCTTCCATCTTAATAAACCCGCTAATAACTACATTTCCAGATGACATCTTTTTATTTCTATGTCTGTCTATGCATCCATCATCCATCCATCCATCCATCCATACATACATACATACATCTCCCAATGTGAGAACCTCAGCTTGTCACTTTCCATGCTATGTGACTCTATGCAAGCTGCTTACACTTCTTTAAGTTTCAATTCCCTTCTCTGTAAGATGATATATTGCTGGTATCCATTTTATTTTGAATATCAAATAAGAATGTATTCAAAATGTGTATTATACCATATACCACAGGTCGTAAATAAAACTAATGCATGTTCTTGTTGTTGGTATAAATGTAATTATTAACTATGAAATAAAAATCTATGAAATTTAAATTCAATACTACAGAATGGAGGTACTTTCATTTTCTTCTGGATATATTGAAAGCTTTAAAGAAACTTTTATAAAACTTCTTGTGCATAGTCCATGGAAATTGCTGACTATATTTTACATTATATTCTGCAATGTCATCTTTATAAGGACCCACTGAATGAAGCTTTCTCACATCTAAATATCAGGAATCATTTTACTTATAACTTTTGCTCATCACACACACACACACACACACACACACACACACACACACACACACACTGTGTTAAAAATTTCCATGCTAGATGGAGGTTTCCCTCAATCAAGCAAGTGTACATGGCTTTACTCCTGGTATGGTATGCTCCACTCTCACTCTTTGTTTTAGGCAATAAAGCTTTGCACTTAGGAAGTGCACCCCTGAAATCAAACTGAATTCTATTCAATTCCTATTGGTTTAAATACTGAATAATGAGTCATCATCTTACAATTAGGGTGGTGCTGGTAGAACACGCAGGTCCACATTGAACATAGTGAATATGAACTTTATTCTATTGCCATCTCTGGCAACATGGTCAAAACAAAGTAAATATTTACTTAATAAATATAACAGAGCTCAAGTTATAAGAATGAAAATAGATCAATTTTTATATTTACTTTTGATTTTTATCGTCCATACCACCAGTCAATTTTTATCCAAATGGTTCTAAGGGCTTGATGTTTAGGAATCATTGTGATATATACATACATACATACATATATATATATATATATATATATATATATACATATATATATGTATCACAATGATATATATATATATGTATATATGTGTGTGTGTATATATATATCTACATATACATATATATGTGATAATTATATATATACATATACATATATATGTGATAATTATACACACACACACACACACACACATAAAGATGTACTACATTTGTATCATATTGTTTTGCTTTCAGAAATTAAACATAAACTCATAGGATTACACTATACAGAGGGTGCATATCTGTAAACCTGCTGATCCCGAACAGTAACAATCTATGCAGCAGATATATACCACCAAAGTGCAAATCTGGGCTCCATCATTCCACTCATGACCTTGGATAGTTCATGAATGTTTAGAACTGTATGAAATTTCAATAAATGTATTTTCCATGGTTGCTGATCATGGTGGCCATCGTCATGGTTGGTTGTCAGAAAATGAAGACCTGGAGAAGAGAGGTTAAGAGCTGGTACTCATTATCTGAGGAGGCATTTGGAAACCATTCTACATTCTCAGGATTAACTATTATTTAATCAAGTCTTTGATTTGTTTTCCATTGCTTGTCTCTACACACTTTTGTTTTATGTTTTGCATAATGGTTTCTTTCTTTTTTTTTGGTATGTAAGTCTTGAATATTTTATTTCATTTTTTTTGTTTGTTCAGTAATTCGATCTCCTTTTCCTATACTCTTTTCCTCCCGTGTATTTAGCATTATAAGCATTACTCCAACAGTTATGTATATTTTCTTCTCCACAACTTTTATTCTATTTCCTCTGTGATTTCTTTATTTAGCTCTTTGGAAAAACACACAAAATGTGACTCTCATTATAAAAAAACATATATATAAATCATCTTTCAGTAAAAGTTTATATTGTTAATTTAATATAAAAATTGTATACACACTTTTTTTAGTAGAATGGAGACTAAAACATGTTGAATCATCCATGTGCGATTTCCTTTGAGAAAGAATGAGAGGCTAGTTTGATTATTTATGTTTTCCTCCATAGCAATAAGATGTATAAGACGTATACGATGTATAATAGATGTATAAGAAGGAACCCTACACCTGTAGATCTTTCAATATTAATAGGTGTCATATCAAAGTAGCTAATGTAAAATGATAATAATATAAAGTATAAAGCACAAAATTATTTTCTACAAGCAAGTACATAATGGGAAATTCTGTGATTTTTGATACTTTGGGAAATAAATAATATGTTTTAAACATCTTCAAATTATCAATGAAATTATCCTGCTCCTTCCTTAAACCACTTCAGAAATACTTAAAATTATTACCAAACATTCCTTAGGTGGATCAATTTGTTCATGGTATATTACACATACATAGTCATATGTACACTAATTTATGCATTTCCAGGACCATAGAAAAGCTTTTCTCATGTTACTAACTCTATAAATAAATAACAGTGGAAATTTCTCTTTTTAGGTTGTTCTCTGTTCCTTCATGCATTGATCATGAAAAACTAGTGAAGATCAAATAATGAAACTCAAAAATTTTGGTAGTTTTTAATATGGATGCTATTTTCTCATTGTTATTGGTACGTTTGAGATATAAAATCTGGCTGGTATTTTCAGTGAGAAATCTAATTCTAATCCTGTGGCTTTTAAATGTTTTCTGTACTTTTGTTGTTTTGTGACAGTTGTAGCAGATATTTCACTCATCATGCAGTGTAATTGGCATTCTGCCACAATTACTAAACCCAGCAATGGACTGCTAGCTCTAGGGAACTGCCAGAATGAAGTAAAGCTTTTTCAAACTCCTAGTAATTAACAGAAATGTTTACAAAAGGGAAAAAGTGGCATATCAAACTTTCCTTTTAAACATCAGTGGATTTTGAACTTTCTTTAAACTTGAACATTTCAACAGTTGTACTAGGATTCTATTGTAAAAGTACACCTTCTCGTCCTATAAACCTTGTCAGCATTTGTTGATTAGCAAGACCACATAAATTATCTCTATAAAGTACACAGAATGACATTCAAGAAAATATTATTACATTCTGCATGAGAATGTGAGGTGATGGGTTTAAGGATAAGAGTGACTGAATTAGGTGATACTGGATACGTATATAAACTGCTTAAAATCCAGTGTGAAAGAAATTGTTGGTGACAAGATGGGCTTTTAAAAATCTGGGGTTGGATTACTACGTAAGATAAAATGGGTTTAAAGCTCATCATAACTGTCCATTAGGTGGAGGTTTCATGTAGATAGATTACACCGATCCCCTCAACCTCATATAATATTTCCATCTTCTTTAGCTCACAAAAATATAAGTTAACTGACAGCTCTGATTTCTCTTTGAGTTAGGGTGACTACAGTGAGACACAACACAGCACACTGCTCCAAATTTAATTGATACAACCTCTTAAGTTAAAAAAAAAAGTGCTTCATTATTTGAAAATTCTTCAATTTTCTATAAATTGAAATCATTGGAGGCTTGTAAATGTTCAGATTCCACAGTATTTGAAAATGAATATGAACTGTCTAGTTTAAGTATACATATATATATGTAAATATATATAAATGCTTTGTTTAAAGAAACACTTCTCATAAAAAACTTAAATATTTTTGAAAATATAGGAGTACTTAAACTTGTTTAGTAAATAAACATTTTATAAATATGCATGCAATCAATGAGGAAAATATTTTCATTTTTTAAATTAAATGCATACAATAAGCATTCCTAAATTCAGAAACTAGTTCAATCACTTCTTTTAAATAGATAGGCATTTATATAGATGATAGATAGACAGACAGATAGATAGATAGATAGATAGATAGATAGATAGATAGATAGATAGATAGATAGATAGAGATAGATAGATAATCAGGTCAAAACATTTACTTGTGGAGACAAAGTGAATTGTTACACATCTATTAAGAGTTCTTGTGCTTGTTAATGTTTCTATGTATGCTTGGAATGGAAGCTTAGGAGAGAACACTGCAGTTGTGGCTTTGCCTGCCGATATCTGGTTCTACACTCCAGCATAATCTGCTGTCCTCACAGGGAGATTGTTTGCAAGGGGATACTCAACATTCTTCTACAGGCTTATTTTGTCAGGAACTAAGGGAAATTCCAAAAGACTCCTGAACAGAATGCTAAACCATTAGTAATGATTTGCTGGACACACGGAGAAAATTACAAAAGTATATTATCTGAATAACCAAACTCTGGTATACAATATCAGACCACTATGAAAATATTTAACCAAGGAAAATAATACATACCATTAGATTGCACTTAATTTTTCCACACTGGATCATTTTAAAACTATTCTTAATTCAATATGGCATTTCTTGCAGTGATTTGTTGGGTTGGCTAATTAAAAAAAAAATAATAACAACAACAACAAAATGGTCAAGATTAGGAAATATGACACAGCAGAAATCTTTGACATAATTTAAGAGAAAACATTTAAAAATAATTGGGATGCAAGAATGCTAGGTTGAATCTGTCAAGAGACATGAAAAATGTGATTTAAGAACACAAATTTCAGACTTAGACTGCTTGAGTTGTTCCTTTTTGGCTCTGTCACATATAAAGCGGGTAATGTAGTTAGGTCTGATTTGAAGTGATGCTGAAACCATTTGAAACAGTGTTTGTTAAACTTCAGTCTGACTAAAAATGTCCTAGAGAAGACTTAAAAATACTGATCATCAGTCTCTATCATCATATTTTGATTTGAAAGATCAAGGTGAATCTGATGCTGTTGGCTATGATAGCAACATTTGAAGGGTATTTACTTGAAATGCTAGTTTTCTTTTTAGAAAAATAGATTCCTTTTGAATTATTTAAAAGTCTTCTAAGTCAGCTGCTTGAAGGAATTACTCCTGGGAAGGGTAGATTACTTGCACAAGCTTTTGAATTACTAAAAATGACATATGCATAACAAAGATTCTCTTGGACAATTCATATTGTATAAACTCTATATGTAAGTAACTCAAAATCGATGATTTGGGAATGTACCTAAGCAACTGAATTATCAATCGACATTGAATGAGAGCTACTTTGTGGAATGAATATTAACGCATATTATTAAGCATAATGAAAATAACATAAAAAATGAGCCATACTCTTTATTCTTGAGGAGTTTACAAATTGTGTTATTTTTAATAGCTCAAAATTATGTTCTAACTTTAGGATTTTGAAAAGATGCATTTATTCAGTAGCGTAGACCAGTGGACCACTAATCAGATGTATGCACTCCCAAGTAAAACCTGGTACTATCCACTGAGATATAGAAAAAAAAAAAAATCACACACACACACACACAAACACAGTACATACTTGTAAGGATATGAAATTTTATTAATATTTCATTCATGAATTGATACTGGTACCTCCTCATATCCTCACTTATCATTAATGGTACCCAGAGCAAAGTAGGATTTTTCAAACTGCAGAGGCATTGACAACAGTACCCTCATTTCTTCATTGGCTTTCCACATAAGAGGATTACACTCTGCATACTTCTGCTTATGAAGACTTATAGATCTAACTTGTAACGAATCTAACAGGTACAAAATCTGCACAAGACATTGAGAGCTTTTGCAATGGAACCAAATTTATGGATAAGCACAAGAAAATAACAAAGTTGAGCATTCTTTTAATACTTGCATGATGAATCATCAGCACACTTACAGTATAAAACTAATGATACTTTGTAGCATACTACTTAACATGTTTTAAAGTTGTTTTATCTTTCTCTTTAAGATTAAGATGGCGTTTCTAAATATGAATGAGCAAATAATATTTTTGCTTCCTTTTAGTAAAAATACTTTATGAAGAGAGAAAGAACTTTGAAATGGTTACTTAGAAGTTTTCCTTGCTCTTTTACTTTGTTAGGTGCAGTGATATTTCTGTCATTTGTAAAAGTCTTCCCCTGTTCACACACTTAAAGTACTGTAAACAAATAATTTTCTAATCAATTTAAAAGTCTTTCAAAGAAAGATGTGCTCTAAATACAAACACAGAAAAGCATTACATTTGCCATTAGTTTCTAAGAACAACCAAATGACATTAGGGATAATGAAAATATACAAGCCAAATTTTAACAATAATATTTGCATAATGGTTAGACTGATTTGGAATCTGACTGTCATAATTTAGGAAACACAGCTAACAATGCACTTCCACTTGGATCTATTTATTGATAAAATCTGTTTTTCAGGTATGGTAGCCATTAACTACAATAACGAAAACTAAACCTCCGAATAGCAAAGTTTTAGCCAAAACTTTAAAAACTAATGAAGCACATTTAACCATGTGGACATTATTTAATAATACAATCAACATGAACCTGGAAGTAATTTGAAATACACATACACGGTGATACACAGAGTGTAATACATCACATGTTAAACCAAAAATTGTTTGTTTGTTTTTTTTGAGGAACCTCCACACTGCCTTCCATAGCGGCTGCACCAGTCTGCATTCCCACCAACAGTGTATTGAGGGTTCCTTTTTCTCCACAGCCTCTCCAACACTTGTTACTATTTGTCTTGTTGATGATAGCCATTCTGACTGGGGTGAGGTGATATCTCATTGTGGTTTTTATTTGCATTTCTCTGATGATTAGTGATGTTGACCATTTTTTCATATGTCTATTTGCCAGTTGTATGTCTTCTTTGGAGAAATGTTTCTTCAGGTCCTCTGCCCATTTTTCAATTGGGTTGTTTGTTTTTTTGTTGTTGAGTTGCATGAGTTCCTTGTATATTTTGGATATTAGCCCCTTATCGGAGGCACTGTTTGCAAAAATCTTCTCCCATTCAGTTGATTGCCTCTTTATTTTGTCGATGGTTTCTTTTGCTGTACAGAAGCTTTTAAGTTTCATATAGTCCCATTTGCTTATTTTAGCTTTTACTTCCATTGTCTTTGGGGTCAAATTCATAAAATGCTCTTTGAACCCGAGGTCCACAAGTTTAGTACCTATGTTTTCTTCTATGCAGTTTATTGTGTCAGGTCTTATGCTTAAGTCTTCAAATAGAATTACCATATGACTCAGCAATCTCTCTCCTGTGTATTTCCCACAAAATCTGAAAACATTTATACATAAAGACACGTGTGCTCCAATGTTCATTGCAGCTTTGTTTACGGTGGCCAAGACATGGAAACAACCAAAATGTCCTTCGATAGACGAATGGATAAAGAAGTTGTGGTATATACACACAATAGAATACTATTCGGTGGTAAGAAAAGATGATATAGGAACATTTGTGACAACATGGATGGATCTTGAGAGTATAATGCTAAGTGAAATAAGTCAGACAGAAAAAGCAGAGAACCCTATGATTTCACTGATATGTGGTACATAAACCAATAACAACAAAAGAACAAGACAAACAAATGAGAAAAAAAAACTCATAGACACAGACAATAGTTTAGTGGTTACCAGAGGGTAAGTGGGTGGGGGAGGGAGATGAGGGTAAGGGGGATGAAATATATGGTGATGGAAGGAGAACTGACTCTGGGTGGTGAACACACAGTGGGATTTATAGAGGACGTAATTCAGAATTGTACACCTGAAATCTGTGTAATTTCACTAAGAAATGTCACCCCAACAATAAATAAATAAAATTTAATTCAAAATATTTTTATAGAGGAAGATGGACTTCTTATATCTGTAACTTAAAAATATTTTAATTTATATTATTTTATCTAATCCATTTTCATTTATATTTCTGGTTATCTTTCATAATATAAAAATAGTTCAGCACAGTATTCCAAGTATAGTACAAAATATTTTAAAATAAATGTATAAATAGATGTATTTTGAGGTCATTCCTTAAGAAATTTTACTAATCAGATTAAGATCAAAAAGTTTGAGGACTGATAACTGTTGGTAAAAATTTATACTTTAGATTGTGACAATGATTCAATAATCAAAAGTTGCTTCTCCAAATTTCAAAGTAACAGACATGACCATGTGAAAAGACATACCATATTAGTGCACAGGGTATTGTTTACTTTTGTAATCATAAACCCTAGATATACATCTGGTACCAAATAAATTTTTAAAAATGACATATGCATTCTTCTGAACTAATTTGGCATGTCTAGATACAAGCATTAAGAACATGATTGAAAACTGTTTACATGAATTGGTAACTACTTTAAATATTAGTAGGTAATGATTAAAAGGCACTGCAGCATTAAGTGTGAAATGTCATTTCTGAAACATTTTTAAATGATTCTGATTCTTGGTTATTTCCTATAGGCATATTGAAGCATAAGGAGATTTTGGCTAACCTTCTTAATCTTACCATCATTATAAACTAATTAACATCAATACAAATAGACAAAGCTGTGTGCAGAATGTCTGTGAGTATATAATCTGTGCTTTACAGGCAAGATATTCTAATAAACATGTTGCTATGAGAACCTAAATTATGAAATACAATCCATATGCCTATAAATTAAAAATGATGAAGTTAAGAAAGTACCACTAGACCACTCATGCATAAATAATGTTATAAATCACTTTAGACCACATAGTTCATTACTTACTAAACACCTTGCTATGAACCAATGTATAAACACTCTCAGCAAAACCAATATATTAAAACATATGAAAAATATATTTATAGTATAATAAAGTGTAGAATACTATGCTAGTACAGATGATATAAAGAATCAATAGCTGGCAAAATGGAATCATGTAAAACAGAGATTACAAATTCAAGCTTCCATATTGGGATGCACATTAAATACATGGGAATATTTTATTTCTAGAAAGAAGTATACTCCTCCCAACTCTTCACATACATCAATCCCACAGTATATTATTTGTTTTCCAACTTTTGATGGATATATGAATCCATAAAGTTTTTTGAGTCCACTAAAACACCCAAAGGAGAGAGGAAATATGACACTGGACACTGTAGGAAGCAGTATGAAGATGTGAGACTCTGGTAAATAGCCCAGCACGTGTGCAGCACTTGTGGCCACTCAGGGATGTGGGAAGACTTTTGATGCGTTTACTTTTCAACAGACACGTGCATTTATATATCAAATTCGCCAACTGCTTTTTGTCAGCTCCAATCTAAAGATGTGGTGGAAGGCAAATGATACATTCTTTGAATTGCAATTTAGCCCACAGTTATTAATTTGTGTTTCCAGATAAAGCCTACAAAATTACTAATTGATGTCATTGTTCCCTTTTTTTGGGAAAATATTAGAAATCTTTACTACATTTTCAGTAAACTTTTCTCCAAAGTAAGGCTGTATAGCTGTATGTAAAATGGGGGTATCATAAAGAGATGATCCTCTGTTACTGGCCAACTGGGGTAGAATAGAGAGTGAAGGAAAGTCTTCACAGGAAGCCCAGGAGAAAAATCTTGCTCCAAGTGTGGTTGTGAAGTTAACATGTGTGCTGGAAACACATCTGTTCTACCTATGTGTGCAGTTCCAGTTCACATCCAATTTATTTGTCCTCCACTTTAACATTTTTGAAATCCACAAGAGAGTAGCTCATCATATGGAAAGGCTATAGGACGAGGTGAAAAGATTTTCAGTTGTGCAGCTCTGTGTCCTCGGCTTGAATGCCACTTTTCAGCTATATGGCCTTGAACAACTCACTAAATCCCTGGAGAGTCTCTTTCATTATCATACCGTGTTTCTATTTCATAAAGTTTATTGTGACGATGAATATATGAAGTCTGTGTACATGGGGTGTTAACAATAGTCCTTGACGAATGTATGTCTTTTCTCAATAGATGTGTTTCTATTTCATAAAGTTTATTGTGACGATGAATATATGAAGTCTGTGTACATGGGGTGTTAACAATAGTCCTTGACGAATGTATGTCTTTTCTCAATGCATATTACCTAGATGCCTATAGAAGTTTAGATTTTGAAAGAATGCACATTTACGTACCACTATATATTCAAATATAGATATTGAGGAGAATAATTCAAATTATCTATATGATGATGAGAGAAATATGAAGGATTTAGTAAACTAAAATGAAAGAATATAAACTGATTACCTTATTCTCAGGCATTGCTAGTGCAAATGAAAAATGGTATAGCCACTGTGGAAGACAGTTTGGTAGTTTCTTACAAATGTAGATATAATCTTACCACATGATCTAATGTGTGTGCTCTTAGATATTTACCCAACTGAATTAAAGCTTATGTCCACACAAAAACCTGCACATGTGTTTATATGAGCTTCACTGATAATTACCAAATATTGGAAGTAACCAGGATGTCCTTCAATAGGTTAATGGATTAAAAAAAAAAAAAAAAAAAAAAAAAAAAAAAAAAAAAAAAAAAAAACAAAAAAAAAACAAAACCTGTGGTACATCCATACAAGAGTGTTATTCAGTAATAAAACGAAATTAGCTCTAGGACAGGGAAAAGCATGGAGGAACCTGAAATGTGTATCACTAAGTAAAAGATGCCAATTTGAAAGGGTTACATACTGTAAGATTCCAATATGACATTCTGGAAGAGGTAAAATTACAGAGACAATAAAACTGTCAGTGATTGTCAGGTGGAAGGAGGTGGGCAAATGATATTGAATACATGGATTAATAGAGTATGACTCCAATTTTTGATGTTTGATGCTGACAGCTTTTAGGCTTCACTCCTCATTCTTTTCTTTCTGCCCAACATCCGAATGAGCTGATGAGAAAATGTTGGTGCTCTCTCCTTTAGCGCCAGTAAAAATTCCAAATCATAAAAATCCCTGCCTTTGGGATATCCTCTAACCCCACATCTAACCCCACCCCTAACCACCATAAAAAACCCAAGCCAGTTTTCTTATCTTGATTTTCAAACCATTTTTGGACCTGTTTGGGAACCACTCTGCTCTACCAACAAAGCATCAGTATGTAATTAATCTTCCTGCAATCTCTTGGTATGTGTGAGGCCTCATCATTCCCATCCCTTGAACCAATTTTTGTGTAGGTTCATTTTGTGTCTGTGAGATGTTCTCAACTATTGGTGCTGTGAACAACTACATACAAGGAGTCCTTCTTATCTAGCTCTTTCTTATCTAGCTCTGTTTTGCTAACTGTTTTTTCTGCTTGCTGGTAAGTATATCCTTCAAGCTACTGCTTGGTGGCAACCTTGCATTTTGAGCTGTGTTGCTTTGCACTGAATTTCCTGAGTTTTACCAAGTTTCTGTTTTAACTAACATATGGGTGGGGGAGTTCAAGAATTTGCAATTATCAACAGAGGTACGGATTTAAGCCCCTCCTTATAGTACCCTCAGTTCATGTGTCTTGCCTCAGAATCATCAGTGTTTCAGATTGAACCAAGTGTCTTGGTTCCAGCATGAACCATGACTGAGGCTAAGTTCAGGGAAACGACTCTTACCCTGTGACTGTAGTTGTGTGTTTCAACCAGACAATAGCTCTGTTCTACAGAGTACTCAGAGGAAAGACTGATACCCTGTGCAATATGGGTCCAATGAGTGGTCACTCAATATGTGGGAAGAGCAGCTTATTAAACATAAAGAGTTCACACTCCTAAAAGCAGATTGTTCACGGGGACTTAAATATCACCTCGTTGCTGCTTTTGTCTATCTCTCTATCACCGAAAATGATCTTTATTTTCATGGTTATATAGGAAAACACCTATAACACTGTGCACAGTCAAGGGATTACTTCTTTCAACTCTTGCCACAGAGAAGCTCTAAACCCTGATGATACTGATTGAAGACTCTCTGGAAGTAAAAAACAAAAGCTTATCAATGTGCGCATGGTAGAGTGGAATCCCTTAAGTTTATTAAGAATCACTAAATAACACACACACACACACACACACACACAAAATAAAATAAAATAAACCTTAAGCAGAGGTTCATAATTGAAAACAATAGGTAATGCAAAATTTGCTAAAATAATTTATAACAAAGGATAAAATCGCACAATGCAATATTGCTAACTGTAGACACTGTTTGGTTAGAATAAATCTCTAGAACTGTATCATTTTGCATAACTGAAACTTTATACCCATTGAAAAATTACTCCTTATTTCTCCCTCCCCCAGCCTCTGGCAATTACCATTCTATTCTCAACTTTTGAGTTTGACTATTTTAGATTTCTTGCATAAGTAGAATCATGTCTGGTCTGTCGTTCTCTGGCTGGCCTACTTCATTTAGCATGATGTTCTTTAGGTTAAGTGTTCTTACCACAGAAACGAAACGAAACAAAAAACAAAACAAAACAAAACAAAACAAAACACACATAAATTGACCTTGGCTGTTGATCACCACTTAGCCATTTGTCTTAGCCACTTTATATTACTCCACTGAATACTTTTTGTGATTTCATCCGTTGGTGACCCCACTAAATCTGTGTTCTGCTGGAACCAACTATCTTGGTTGGTAACAAATGGCAAGGGTCCTACTTCCAAATCACGGATTGACATTACTCTTTAAAGGGAAGGTCTCTCCAATTGTACAGAACATTCAAGGTGTTTTAGGAAACAGCAACTCTTCAAAGCTGATGAACCAAATTGCCCACCAAATTCTAATGATGCTACCAAATTGTCCACCAAAAAAAAAACCCTAAAAGCTCTTCATTCTCCCTCACTCAGGATGATTAGCAGTGGAGGAATATTTCCATAAAAAAACACTCCATTCTAATTACTCAAAGTGGCTCATATGGACCAAAAAAAAAAAAAAAAAAAAAGAAAAAAGAAAAAAAAACTCCCAATAATTTCCCAATGTTGCTTTATTCATTCACAATGACTTTGTGTTTTCTTTCCTAGTAAAATATAGGCATCCCTTGCAAATTAGAACAATATTCTCTCATAGGAATTCTGTCAGGAAGGATAGAAAAGGTCATATTTGGAGTTTCTGGGCCCAAATGTATTTTGTCTCAGGCATTGATAATACTCACACATGAAATAATGCCTAACTGAGTGGATGTGTCATTCAAGGGTTTATCATTTGCCTGATAAAGCAAAAATGTACACTACTAGAATTATGCAGAGAAGATATAAAACATACTTTATTGGAGAAAACTTAAAAAAAACATGTAAGTAGTAGAGTACACACTATGCTTTGAAGTCTAAATATCCTAAAAAGTAGGATGCGGACTGATATTCTCTACACAGTATGACCTATGTTCCAATGAAGAACTCCGATCAAAGTGATGCTCTACATAGTTAATGGACTGGGAAACAGAGTACGTTGTCAGACTATGTAGCAGTGGAAGTACCTCGGTTAGCATTGTGACTCTCAAGGGGAAGTCCTGGCAACCTAGCAACTGGTTCCAATCTGTTCATTTGTTGAGCAAATTCAGACCTACTCAACCACAGAAAGGGAGAGGATATGGATCTCCAGGTACATATATTTCTCATCAGTTTACCCTATAACCTTTGACGACTGTATATATAAATATCTGCATCTATTTTAACTGATTGCCAGGTTGTAAAATGGTTTCTGTCTCAGAGTAGATAAATTTCTGCAATTTGTCTGAGAGTTGAATACGATGCCCAAAATGCTAGGCTCGTGGAGAAGTGATATCCCTACGAATTTTAAGAGTTTATATTATGAGTCAGTTTTGAAACAGCTGTGAAAGGCCATTTGTGGCAGTTCATCCATATCTGTAATAGGGAGAGAGCTACTTACTCCCTCATTCTCCACCCTTCTCAATGATATCATGTTCATGTTTAATCAGTTGAAGTCTGTAATCCTTCCTTGCTGGTGGATAATATCCCCTAAGGGATAATAAAGACTCGTCTTTTTTTTTTTTTTCCTCCTAGAGTGAAGAGGCTCACAGGGATCCAGGAATCACAATTTCATAATGATAACATCCGGGAGCAGAAGATGGGTCATAGAACCACCAGAAAAAGTCAGTTTTCAATTGAATGTCTATCTGTGTTCTTGATCTGAGCAATATGAACTACACATCTTTTCCACTGGTTAGAGAAACTATCCATCTATCTGCTCAGGACAATGCAAAGATGGGTTGGGAATGGTGGCAGGAAAGAGGAAAAGGGGAAGGGTGGGGGAGACGGACAGTCACTAACTCCCAGTGACCTGGGAGTTCATCCAAGATAAAGAGGGTGGGATCATACACAACACAAAAATAACTAAAAACAGTTGGACCCTGTGTTCCTGTGGAGGCTATTCCGAGAGACCTGGCATGTTTGGTAAATGGTATAGTATATGGGATACCATGCCTCTCACACATTTAAAAATAGTTTTTCTTTGGACATTCTAGCCCATTATTGTAGTTTCACTACTATGATAGGTTTATTATTGATCCATTGGGATTTAAATAGCAATAATGGCCACACATATTTGATCTGGATTTTTCAGTCCAAGTGTTTTCCTTTAAATATGTTCACTCTATACTGGAATGTCCTTGTGCAACATAAAGATCAATACATGAGTAGGTTTTTGTATCTGTCTCCATAGAAAGAAACCTGATATGGGTGTGTCTTAGTAATTCAGTACCTATTGGCCCATTAGCCTTCTTATACAGTTAAGCAATCTGTTTTGATCTATAAGTCCCTAAAAAGGTATAGGTCAGTATGTCTACAGTATAGTTGTCTAGAGTAGAAGACAGGTGATGTTCAGTCCATTATTGAAAAAAATGTAATGTTGTTATTATGACACAACATTCTATTGGCTTATCTACTTCAGAGGTGAGGTAAGAGATTTTCTCTGTTTTTAACAGATGTTCAGCAACATGTTTATAAAAGTGACTAAGGTTTTGGGGATCAGATTTGTCTCTTAATTTGAGGCATTTTCTTAACAAAATGTAACTTAAAGGGTTTGTCCCAAGTTATATAATTTTAAATCAGAGAGACCCATTTCAAGGTGAGACAGGTTGGGAAACCATGACTTAAAAACAAACAAACAAACAAACAAACAAAAACAAAAAAACAATAAGTCTTTATTAAGATCCTGTAATATGCCAGTTATTAAGCTACTCAAGACAGGTAGAAAGTCCTGGAGTCCACAGATCCAAAGGCTGGATAATGCCAGTTGAGTCTTGCTGACAAAAGTTCTAGTCAGCTCTGAGGTTGGCAACCAATATCTGAAATTCCACAAGGGCTAAAAACGCTAAGAGACTCCAGAGAAGAGCTTTATTGCCTTGATTGTATTTAAGGTTTCTTGGTCTAAGAGGTTCCATTCAGATTTGGATCTGTATCTGGATATTTGGCAGGTTACAGTAGATTCCCAGATGTAGGATGTGCTAACTCCAGTTTTCAAAGAGCCCACTTCATTTTGGGCCAGTTTATTGTAGCTAGTAACTGAAGATCAGCAGTCTATCTTCAACAGAATGTGCATATATCCACTAATAGTTCACACTGTACTAAGGTTTGCTCAACTCATTGATGATGACAGGTTGCTAGCATGCCAAATGCAGGACACTTTATTTTTGTTTTCTTTCTGGAGAGCTATACGGAATAAAGCATTGGCAACATCCAAAGCAAAATACCAACTGCAGTACTGACAACACACAATTATGGGTTCAGTACTGTAAGTGTAACAGTGGTTGCTTTCTTATCTAAGCCTTTATAGTTCACAGGAGGCCTCAAAGGCCATCAAGGGCCAGGCATGGTTGTTCCACTTGGAAACCATACTGAATAACACCATTGCTTTAATAGATCTTGTGAGAAAATCAAGGTCACTTTCTTCTACTGACAGTGGTATCATTTCAGTTGTATAATTTGGGAGGCTTTATGGATACAGAATGTTGTTGGTTGTGTATAAAATTGATTTTTGTAGAAGCCAAAGATATAGGTAGCAATGCATGTGTTCAATCAGCATGTCCAGAGGTTCATCTTCCCTCTTTTGGTGGCTTATCAGATTTAGCTCAGCAGGTCTGAGTTAGTTCAACAGAATAGGTTAGTACTAATTACTGGGCTCCTGAGGTTTCCCATTTTTAACAAGCTCTCTGACTAGGCAGTTACCATTGTTACATAGCTACATAGATAATCTCTGCTCCTCCTAAACTAAACAGATGGGGAATGTAATGTAGGTGGGATGCCTTTCTACGGAACTTGGCCATGACATTCATAGGCTTCTGTGCTCAACCTAAACCACAGGACAATGAGAGTCTGGGGGATTAGGTGTCCTCGGCTGGGAAGTTTTTCTCCAATGAGTCCTATATTTCATATCTGCACCCTTTTGTACTAGTGATATGTGTCCGTGACAAATAAATGAGTGTGGCACAGTCTTGATAGGTTGAGACACCATCTCAAGTAAATACTCAGTATGCAAATGAGTGATAATCACTTTTTGTTTTTCTCCAGAAGTAAACCCCATGGTTCCTTTATTCATTCTGTTTTTCAAGTGTTTCACTGAATGAATCAGCTGCTTTTAGAAAAGAGAGCCCACACGTTAAGACCTGTGAGGAACAGAAGTTTGAATAGTTTGTTTCATAGATTCTATTCTTTTCTTCACTGCCAATCCTCCCTATTTTTTTTTTTTGAGTTGTCTAGAATAGCAATTTTCTAAAGTTTGTGTGGGAAATAATGTAGGAAGTTATAAAAGCAACATTTAGGATGAGTAAGTGCTCAATCTATGGCTAATATTTATAAATCTATAATTAATGTACACTGATTTATAACTAAAATACACAGAATTTTTTTTCCATTTGTTGTAGTAAACTCATTACAAGGAATACTTTGTAAGTTCCCCAACAACTTTATGAAAACTGATAAATAAATGATACCCCTATGGTAAACAAAAATTCAGATACATTAATCTAAAATTTCAATATAAAATGTTAATCAATAATAATAATAACAATAATAATAACAACAACAACAATGATACATGTATCTCATCTTTGGCAAATATCTCTCTAAGCATAAGGAGTAAAAGATATATATATATATATGAAATAATTAAAATATATTTGGAAACGAAAATTTTAAATCCTGCACATAACACTGCAAACAAGTGTTAAATTGGAAAAATCGGTGTTATGCATATGACAGTGAACTTATATGCTGAGTATAAAGAGCTCTAACATGTTGATAGGAAAAATTAGAAACATCCTAATAGAAAAATATCTGACATACTTAAATGCCCAAAGCAAAACAGATAAAATCAACAAATGTGTTGTCAATGATAAAAAATACAAAACACCTTTGAACATTTGCTTGCCCCTGAAAATATGCTCAGCAATTTATAATTCTCACTGTTTTCAATCCTCACAAAACCTCTCTATGGAGTAGACAGAGCCATACGAATGGTTCATCTGAGGAAACTAAAGCAGAGTAAAGTTAAATAATCTGACAAAAACTATACAATTGGTAAAGATTTACTCCACATCAATTTAAAAAACAAACAAACAAAAAAACCTGTTTGACTTTTGCATTGACAAACTAAATTACCAAGCTTTGTTGAGAGTGAAGGGAAGTCTGTATTTTCAGATACTCTTGATAGAAAAGTGAATAATAAGAGCATTCTCATAGGCAATATAGCATATGTTAAAAATTTTATCAACATTTATATTTTTGGTCCAACTTCTAAGATATTACCTTCAAAAAAATTAGAACTATAAAATATCTCTGCATTGTAATGTGTAATGTAGCTTTTGTTAATAACAGTTTGAAATTAGACATACTTTACAATACCAAAAATAACAAAACATTTTAATAAATGTGGTTTTGAACTGAAAGAGAGTTTCAATAATTATTAATATGTGGAGAAACGTTTGTTACAAGGAGAATACATACGAGTATATGTGGAGGGGTATGTCTGGTGTTCACACATGTGTACATTTGCATATGTGTGTTAACACATGCATTTATATAATGTATAACATCATATCTATATGTATAAATATTACATGCATACAAACACATATACATATAAAACAGTATAAACATGATAGACATTCACAATTTTGTTTTTAATATGTAATCACATATATGTAATACTAAAGGTAAAATATTAAAATAGATTTTCAACATCGTGAATATGGATTTAAAGAAATGTTTTGCTTTTAATTTCTTATAATTAATCAATAATTTTACAATGAAAAATATAAAATCACTGAAATTCATCTCTTTCCCTCAATACAGAAGCTAACATGAGTTTACTAACTGAGCTTGCTGGAGTGCACGTGTTTCTGAAAACTCTTATTATCCACAGTAACCTTCAGGATTTTATCTACTGTATACCATTAATTGTGCCAATCAAAGATCTCCCTGTATTGTAATACTGTAACTTTTAATGCCTTCCCATTCTGACTCTGGGATCATCCATGTGACTTGCTTTGCCAACTGGATTAGCAAGCATGAGATAAGCAGAAGCTTGGGAAGTATATGCATGTGTCCCCTTTCTTCTTCCTGCATGACTGAGCTTACTTCCTCTGGAATTCCTGCCATGAACAGAGGAATATGGTTGGATTGCTGTAGGAATGTGAAGGATACATGGAAAAGAGCCCAGTGCCCTAGCCAAGGCCATTCTAGCAGCCAGCGATAGTCTACTGACAACCGACCCCAACGAGTGAACAAGCCCAGCTGCATTCTACTAAAAATAGCTCAAATCATCACAACTACTCTTTCCACCCAGAGTCCCATGAAGAATAATCACATAGTTTTGCTTTAATCCACTCTGATTAAGTGTTTGTTATGTAGCATTATTTTAGCAATGAATAATTGGTCTTCCTTATATGGGAAGTCTATATTGATCAGTTCAGTAGAGACAGTTGATGTAGGCAAGACTGAAGATTTAGGATACTGAAGTTAAAAATGAAAATATTAACATCTAGAACATATGCAGACTCATCACTATGTATTCAAAGAATATGTCATCTTCCTAAATGTTCAAATAGCTAGAGACTGGGAATGTTTTTAATTTCTAAGATAGTATTCTGTAGCTTATTAGATATGTCTTGGAAGTAATGGGAATACTTTATCTATTATTTGAATTGTTCTATGTTTCATAAAGAATTGGTTATTTTAACCCTTGATATTATACACTGTAGAAGCAATTTTCTTTCTGTTTAAGGTAGATATTTCAGAGGGAAAAACAAACAAACAAACAACAAAAATAAGTCCATCTTGCACAAATTTATATTCAGACAAATGGTTGGATAACTTTAGTTTCTCATAAAATAAAATTATGTGAAATCATTTTAAGTCATTATACTAAAACACAATATATTGGTGAAAAGTCAAGATAATACAAGAAGATGCAGTAAAATGCTTTAAAAGACATGTGACTGAAAGTAAAGGCTTTTAATATATGTGCATAGATTTCCAATTTTGTATTAGTCGTACAATTACTAAAGAATACACCCTTGGATTAACAATTCACCATGTGGTTTTTAAAACGGTGTTTAAACTGCACTTCAAATCAGTGCAGTTTAAGTCATTATACTAAAACCTGTACCCACAGGAAGAGCACTGCTAATTCATCAAAAACATTGAATTATATAACACTGGGAGACATCTAATTTAATTTAACTCTTATATTTGAAGTAATTTGCCTGAAGTTACACTGTGGATGCTGGTTTAGAGATTGGATTAGTACTGTGGTTTCTTGGCTACTTATTTCTATCTCTGTTCTCTGATATATTATTCAAGAGCTAAACCTAAGGCAATTAAATCAAATTATAAATATACACTCAACAATAATAGACTATAGTTACATCTACATGTCACAAGGCCATAAATCAAACAAGAAAATAAATTACATATGTATATAGATGTAATTGGTATGTGCATTTATGCTCATTTTACTATAATTTGCTTAAAAATCAACTTTTCCCAAATGCCCATTAGGAGGGGTTGTCGCTTCACATCATTTAACTAGTAAAAACACTTCCTTCCAAAAAGACGACTTTCCTGAACCTCCTTTAGTCATCTGTTTATAAAAAAAACATTTGAATCTATTTGCCCAACATCATCTCCTATAAGGAGAGCACATGCAGTCCATTCAAGTATTTTGATTTTGGATGATGATTTATGTATTATAGGGCATGTGTTTGTCAGGGATTGTTAAATGAATGTTTGAATGAATGCATGGATGGATGGATGGATGGATGGATGGATGGATGGATGGATGGATGGATGGATGGATGGATGGATGGATGGATGGATGGATGGATGGATGGATGGATGGATGAGATGGATGGATACACAATTAAAATAAATGAGTGGTTATTGGGTGCCCTCATCACATAAACTTGATCAAGAGGATCATGTGCTATGATTTCTCAATGGGAGTTGTATTCAAATATATAATTATGACACAAACTAATTTTAATAGGACTTACAGACTAGAAAAATTTCCAGTGTGTTCTTGAAAAGAAAGATGCTGCTGTTTCACCTTTTATTACTGTCTGAGAGAACACTAAATTCCCCTCTATATCCCTCACTGTTGCTCACTCCTTTCCTACTTCCCCTCAGAGCTTAGATTGCTGCTCATTAACCTTCTAATTTAGTTTACAAAATACTTTTCAAAGATTACAAACAGTCAATGGAAGTATCTATGGAAATGTGCACTTAAAATGTTACAATAAAATTTTTAAATAATTTTTAATGTAACACACAGTGCTTACTAACTGCCAGCCCATTAAACTAGTTAAACTTTATTAATTTATTCTTCATAACAACCACATAAAGTAGGTATTGGTTTTATTCTAAATTTTCTGATTTGGAAACTGAGGCACAGAGAGATTAAATAACTTGTCCAAAGTCATACAACAAAGAGACTGGAGACTGGAGACTGGAGAAATCTACACTATGTCCAGGACTAAGCTCTTAGTCCTACTTTCTGTGACCTCTAAATTTTATTCATTTTATTTATATTTGTGTTATTTATATTTCTCTAAAGTATCACTTTGCTTTTTACGGCAAGGGCTTCAGAATTTTAGACTGTTTCAAAGCTGTTAGGCCAAGGAAATATTTCCATTTGATATTGAGTTTGCAATGTGAAGGTAATGCACATTCTTAGTTTTCTGGTATTGTTCTGTTTATTATTTTAGTAATCTACTGCAGGTCATTTTGTCTCAACATCAGCGTATGGCAGCTTATTAATTAGTTTTGTTAGGACATCTGTAGAGGCTCAAATGTTAATAAAGGATAACAGCTCTTTAGAACATTAGACACATATTGGTATTCCTGAGCAAATTATTAGTTCATTGGTTGCAACAGACAAAATCTTCCTAGGACTTTAACCACTAGATGTAAAAATTTTGGGATTGCCGTTATCAACTCACTAGAACAAGCCCATCTGAAGACAACACTGCCTCTGATGTGTCCATTAATGTTTCTGCACAGCAAAGAGTGAACAGAAATCTACTCATCACTCTTGAAAATTTGTCTTTTTCAAATCATCTTACATTTTTTAGGAAGGGAGAGCAAGAAAGAGAGGGGAGAGAAATAGAGCAGATAAACCCTTCCATATTTATGAAGCAACTAGAGCAGGATGAAACTGTATTGGCAAAACATCTCACTTTGGTATTATAGAGTATCTGTCTGAAGAATAGCACTGAGGTTATTTAGGAAGGAAGCTTCTGTTGCTTAGCTGAAATAATTTGCACTTTCATGCAGATACTGCCATAGGGAGTGTGGTAATAGGGACTATAAATTCCAGCATAGGTCACTCGGAGTTACAACTCTATTGGAAGTAAGTTATGCCAAGTATATCATAAAAATGTTAATTAAGAGCACAATGTATTTTTTTTCTTTTACATTTACATCAAATATCAAAAAATATATTCAAATTTATTTCATCGAAATTAATGTTGGTTTGCTCAAGTTTAGGTAAATGTAGAAGCTGGTGTATTGAACCTCAAGTCAATTTTGGAATTTGAAATGACTATAAAGTCATACTATCGGAAGCTTGCAGTCTCATTAGGTTTAGCAAGTGAAAATTTTCTGTCTACTGGAGTAGAAAAAGAAGAATAAACAGAAAGCCAAGAAGTAAAGAAAACAATCAGGGGGGCAGCAGACTTTATCCTTTCTGATAGAGTAATTATTATTTTCCCAATAAAGTAAACATGGTATATGCCAACAATATAACCACATATCTCAGCATATAGATCTAATTTGCATTAATTAATTTTATTCTTTAAAAATAATTTTACCTTTTTGAGTGCTCAAAAATGGATCAGTATTCTCGCATTATATCTTTTGCTTATATGTTAAATGAGGGAATGGTACATTCACATTATTGAATTGGTAATCAAAGCTGCATTTAAAAGAGTTTATCAGACTTACACTAGATTTAATTACAATTGGCTTTGTGATAAATATTTATCTTGTGTCCCATAAATTGTCTCACTGTCTCATGAATAGAGACATTGACATATTTCACAGAACATATGTGCAGAGCTCAAACTACTCCAAGACAGTGGTAGTTTATAACTAACAATATATATATATATATATATATATATATATATATATATTTATTTTTTTTCTTTTTTTCACTATCATTAGAATATTCTGAAACTAAGAAATAAAATGTTAACTATAGAAAAAGATATTCAGTATAATATAATTAGCTATAGAATGAGATGTATTGTGCAAAGACCCTCCCATTGACCTGCCTAAAGTGGTTGTTAGTTATTGAATTGACCTTTTGTTGCTAGAAAGACATAGTACAGCATGGTCTTAAATGGACCTTAGTGGACAAGATTAAAGTGAAGTATATTTACATTGTTACAACTCACACTTTGAAATTCTGTCAACTTTTATGCCAATGTATAATTCTTGCTAAACAGAACAAATTATTACATTATCAAAATTTTTTGTCCACCAAATTTAATTCCAGAAATCCCTACTGACCCCAATGAATGCAACCTCAATCCTTCTAAGATTAATATTTCCTCATCACACTGCTTGAAATACCTTGGACGTATAATAGGTTTGGGAATGAAGTTGAAAACAGCTGCTTTCAGACTTGTGTCAATTTCCTATTCCTACTGTAACACATTAATACAAACAGTGGCTTAAACAACATAAATTATTGTGTTACAGTTCTGGAAGTCTGAACTGTAAAGTCAAACTTATTGGTCTCAAGTCAAGGTTTAGGGAGGGTGGATTCCTTCTGGAGTTTCTGAAGGGCAAATCCATTTGTCTTTTCAACTTTTAGAGGATTCCTGAGCATATAAGTTTTCTCTACCTTGCACCTCATTTCATTCTGAGCTCTCACCACAGAGATTTTAACATCCATATTTTCTACCAGGTCTGTTTACTGCAAGTATCAATTTTTCTCTTAGAATCTCAAAACTCTACCAGTTTCTGCTCATTATATCATTCGAAAACCACTTCCACATTTTTAAGGTATTTGTTACAATAATACTCCACAACTAGGTGCCAAAATCTATATTATCTTTTTTTTTTATTTGCTGATATAACACATTATCTCCAACCTCGTGGTTTATAATAATATATATTTATTGTTTTTTGCAGTTCTGGTTGTCAGGAGAGTAAAATTACGAGGTCAGCAGGGCTATATATTTTTTTTTCTGGAAGAGTCTGTGGAGAAGTCATTTCCTTGCTTTTATCACTGTATCACTTCAACTTCTTGTTTCTATCATCACATCTACTGTTGATTAGTTATGCTGGCTCCCTCTTGGTATTAGGACTCTTGTGATTATATTGGACCCACAATAATCTCCTCATCTTGAGATCCTTAATTTAATCTCATCTGCAAAGTCTCTTTGACAATGTAAGGTAACAAATGCACAAGTTTCAAGAATCAGAATATCAGCATTTGGGGGGAAACCAGTGTTTTAGTCAACACTGATATAGTGTGCACAATATTTTGTTCTCAAATTTAGATCAACTTACTTAGGCAATAGAATAACATATAAGTCTTTCTGGAACTACTAAATAATCTTGACCTGTTTGATTAATAAAACCTAATAATGCCAAAATATGAAAGAATCTTAAACCATAAAAAAGGGTATTAATATAATATGGGGGCTAAAAGAAAACAATTTAGGATTTAGAAGGGATGACTTGGGGAAGTGAGTTAGCAAAATAAATAGGAATGGCTGGGCTATTTTTATAACTATGTAAATGAAATTGATAAGGCTTTGGCCTAGAGCCCAATGATGAAATAGAATGTCAATAATGATTGAATGTGAAATTGACATAATTATAACATCTACACTTATAAACTGAAAAATAAGATTAAGAAATAATTTTTAAAATATCAGGTAGAGAGCAATATTTAGTTAATTATACTTATAATAACCACTGTACATGTTGTATAACAAGTCCCTTATTGTTTTCATTTCAATATCATTTTTTTTTTTTTTTGGTATTTTCACTTTTTATAATACAGAAACATGTTAGTTGTCTTATCAGGTAATCTAAAAATATTTTAGATATGCAATAACAGAATTTTTTCAATCACAGCTGACATTCAACATTATTTTATATTAATTTCAAGTGTACAGCATATTGGTTAGACATTCATATAATTTAGAAAGTGAGCCTCCCATAACTGTAGTAACTGGTACCATGCATACTCATTGCAATATCATTGACTATATTCCCTACACTGTAGTTCACATCCCCAAAACTATTTTGTAATTACTAATCTATACTTTTTTTAATTAAAGTTTATTCCCTTCAATTTTTTCACCCAACCTCCTAACCTGTCTCCCATCTGGCAGTCATCAGTTTGTTCTCTGTATGAGTCTGTTTTCTGTTTTATCTGTTCATTTATTTTGTTCTTTACATTCCACATATAAATGATATCATAGGGTGTTTCTCTTTCTATTTCACTTAGCATGATACCCTTGATTTCAGTTTATGTTGTCCCAAATTTTAAGAGTCCATTCTTTTTCATGGCATTCTTTTATTCCGTTGTATAGATTCATATATGTATCACTTCCTCTTTATCCAGCCATCTATTGATGCGCCCTTAGATTCCTTTGATATTTTTGCTATTATAAATAGCACTGCAGTGAACAATTCTGTTCTGTAGTTCTTCAGTTAGTAATGTGGCATTTTATTGGTCTATCCATCCTATGCTGCTTGCTCTGGACAGAATCCAGAGCAAAAAGTTGTGTAGTAAAATTCCTCAGTGCAATTTTATTTTTATTATATTGGACTCCTTTCTGGACTCCTTTTGCCTGTATTTATTTACTCTAAGATGTGTCAATTTCCTATTCCAAATGGTTGTTAGTATATTCTATTACAAATTTACAATTGCGTTCTGCAAGATTAGTCTAATGTAATGTACTCCTATTACTGAAAGCAAAATTTTCTTATTAGTTTTATTACAGAATTTTATTCTATGAAGGATTTTATTATTACTAGTATTGGAAACTATTACCATATTTTATTGGCAATTCTTAAAATTTGGAGCCCTGAAATAAATCAAAAGAGGACAGGGACAAATCTATCTATAAATTATTTGGGGATTAAAAGTCACAAGGAAGATAAAGTGTATCAAATGTGCTTCAAATTAATACATTTGAACAAAGATGTAATTAGGCCACAGCAACTTCAATCCTCAATAGATTTATTTTAAAAATCTCTAGATTTCAACGCACAACAAGTACTAAGTCATATCTGCCCACATGACAGATGATGCCAAAGGAGCGATTAGAAAAGATGAAAAACATCAGCACATAATTGCAGACAAAACCTTCTCTGGCGAAAATTTGCTTCCTACCTTCTCTGGGTGACTTTTTGGTGTTTGTTCCCTCCAACCCCACAATGAGAAGTTTGGGGAAAATTAAACTGGGTTTAGTAACAATTCTTCCACAGGTCAGCTGTGTGAATTTTGAGATACTGATTTCTGTGAGTCTCAGTTTCTTGAGACTGGGACATTGTGAGGACAAAATACTGTAATTTAAATAAAATTCTATGAAATATGAATTGAGTCAGTGAAAACTGATACCATTTTAAGAATCTAGAGTGGTTTCTAATGTAGCATAAACATTATTTGTTTTTTCTCTCCTTCTCCCTCCACCACATGATTGGCAACTATTAGCAATGTCATAGCTTGGAGAATACAAACTGCATTTCTTCCTGCTAGCCATAAAATGGAAAATATCTTCCACTTATAGGTCTTTCTTTAGTAACCGTCATATTTCTAAAGTGCTGGTTTTCAGGTGAGTTGATGAGGAATAAGAAAGAAGAAAATAATTTTATCTTATTTGCATTGGCCTCTCTGCTTCTCTCTTAAATTGTAGAGAATAGAATCTCATTATGTCTTTATTCCTCCACATTTAATTTTAAATTAACTTCCCACAAGCCATTCAGCACCTGCTCTTTGACCTACACTTTCAGAGCAATGATTAGTCTCTGAAGCCCGTCTTTGAGGAAGATTATTTAAGGGGATAGAGAGCCATAGGGCAAACCAGGTAAGGGAAACCAAGAAGATCTTTGCCTTAGTTCTTAGCTATTTATAATTTATATGATAAATCTGACAACTAATTTAACCATAGTTTGACATTTTTAATAAGTTGTCATAAAAATGCCTGTCTCACAGGGTTTATTGTAAAGAAAAATTATAAACCAGTGAAATTATTGGATCCCATCTCCTATGCATGCAAAACATTCTGAAGTAATTAGACAAAGTATTTCATTATTACTCTTCTAATCTAAATCTGTTTGTGGGCAGTGAATAATATTGAATTCTATATTGGGAACATAAAATGTTACAACTTTAACACAAATTTTAGGTTTTAGCTTTAGTTTAGTCCAACATTCTGGATGTGTGGAGAGAAAAGTAATGCCACAGCATTTAAGTTTAGAATTGTTTTGCTTTCATCCTGCATAGTTGTTATCAGAACAATTAATTATATACTTCAACTGGAAGGAAATAAATATTATGTAGGAAGAAAAAAATTAAATATATTTTTAATAAAAAAGCTGGTTAAGATATTATTTGATAACCAACATGTATTGGAACAACCTTTTTTTCTACCACATACGTCAAAGGTAATATTCACAACTATTAAGAATGATTGAATTACACTGCAATCTACTTAATTTATCTTGTTCTTTATTATAATTGTCTCAAAAGATTTAGATACATAACTCCCTAAAAATATCCACATCACATATGAGTTTGAACTTGGCCAAACCCATATTTTCAGAAGATAAATACCATGTTAATTGAATTTATTCTAATACACTTGGAGTTTAGTATGATGTTATGACCTTCAACAATAGTCTTATGGCTCTTCCCTATTATCAGTTTGAGGCACTAGATTAAAACATGACCTTTAACAATTATCAAAGAGATCTGTGTTTTCTCTATTCAAAGAATTATAGGTTCTTTTAACCTTTGGAAGAGAACTTATGTTCATCCAGTATTATTTAAAAACCCAAATGACTTTTTGAAACCCTTTTAATTGTAAAGAGGGGATATATTAAAGAAGGACACAATAAGTATTAAAATTAAACATTCAATAATTAGTGTATAGACTGTGCCTGTGATGTATTCAAAAGCATGTGAACACTCAGCATTACTGAAAATTGATGTCAGCCTTACTGAGTGAACCAAAATCCCTGCAAATCTGTTGAGCTTCTGCATATTAGTGAAGAAGCCTCTGGTGAAATATTCAAATCACAGTTTGTCAGACAGTGTATAAGAACAAAATTCTTGAAGTTTTACTTTCAATAATCATGACTGGAGACATTGATTTATCATTTCCAACACATTAATAAATAAATGTGAGAGAAAATTTGTGATAATGAGTAATTCCGCCCTCAAAAAAATAATCATATATATATATATATATATATATATATATATATATATATATATATATATATATATGAAAGGTAAAGACAGAGAACCATCACTTTTTTAGGTGATATTCTCATCAAAATCCCCCCCAAAAATATTGAAAGATAAACCAAAATACAATAGCTGTCCATAAAAAATGCCGATATAATTCACCACAGAAAGAATAGGTTTTTCAGCAAACCTGTCAAGTGTACCAACTGGATAGACATGTGGAAAAGAAAATGTACCTTGACTTCAATTTCACTTCACACTATACACAAAAGTAAATAGAAGTTAGACAATAATCCTAAATATAGAATCTAAAACTCTAAAACCCCAAAAGCAAAATATAGGAGGAAATCTTCACTACCCTGGGTAGACAAAGATTATTTAGACATAATAAAATGTCAACATGTAAATGTGATAAATTATCATCAAAATTAAAACACCCAAATCTTCAAAAGATACTAGTTAAAAAAGAAAGGGAAATACATGGTGCTGGGAAAAACAGAACACATACATGCAAAAAAAAAAAAAAAAAAAAGAAACTAGACCACCTTCTTACACCATATACAAAAATAAACTCAAAATGGATTAAAGATTTAAATATAAAACCTGAAAACAAAAACTCTTAGGGAAAAACACAAAAAAAACGAAAAACGTAGGCAGTAAATCCTCTGACATCGTTCTTAGTGATATTTTTTTCTGATATATCTCCTTGGATAAGGGAAACAAAATAAATAATAAATAAATGGGCCTACATCAAACTAAGAAGTTTTTGCGCAGCAGAGGAAACCATCAACAAAACTAAAAGATGACCTAATGAATGGGAGAAGATATTTGCCAATGATATATCTGAAAAGGGGTTAGTATCCAAAATTTATAAAGAACTCATACAACTCAACTCAACACACACACACACACACACACACACTCCAATTAAAGAGTGGCCAGATTGCCAGAATAAACCCTTTTTCCAAAGAGGACATGCACTTGGTCAACAGACATACGAAAAGATGCTCAACATCACTAATCATCAGAGAAATGCAAATTAAAACCACAATGAGATATCACGTCGTAACTGTCAGAATGGCCATCATCAATAAACTAACTGACAACAAGTGTTGGTGAGGATGTGGAAAAACAGGAACCCTTGTGCACTGCTGTTGGGATTGCAAATTGCCAGAGCCACTATGGAAAACAGTATGGGGGTTCCTCAAAAAATTGAAAATAAAACCACCTTATAACTCAGCAATACCACTCATGGGTATTTATCCAAAGAAACCAAAACACTAATTCAAAAAGATATATGCACCCCTATATTCACTACAGCACTATTTACAATAGCCAAGATATGGAAACAAACAAAATGTCTAATTCAGATGACTGAATAAAGAAATGGTACATATAGACAATGGAATATTACTTGTCTGGTAAAAAGAATAGAACCTTATTATTTGGGACAACATGGATGAACCTGAAGGGTGTTATAGAAAGTAAAATGTCAGTGAAAAACAAATACCATATGGTCTCACATATATGTGGAATCTGAAGAACTAAATAAACGAACAAACAAATCAGAAACAGACTCATAAATGCAGGGGACAAACTGATAATTGCCAAATGAAAGGGGATTGAGTGTTGGGTGAGAGAGTGAAGAGATTAATAAGTACAAACCAGCAATTACAAAATACTTACAGGTATGTAAAATACAGCATAGGGAATGTTATAATAACTGTCTCTAATGCTAGGAGGTTACTAGACTAATCTAGGGGATCACTTGAAAATTATAACATGTCAACCATCATGCTGTTCACCTAATATAATATTATATTGAATGAAAACTGTAATTGAAATTAAAAAAATAATTTTTAAAAAGGAAAGGCAAGCCATAACCAGGAAAAAAACATTCTCTCTCTCTCTCTTTCTCTCTCTCTTTCTCTCCCTCCCTCCCTCCCTCTCACTTTTTCTCCCTCCCTCCCTCTTTCCCTCCAAATATATATCTGCCAAAGGACCTATGTACAAATACCTAAAGAGCTTTCATGATTAAATATTAAGACATTTAAAATCTGAGAATGAGATAAAGACTTGAACAAACACCATAAAAAAAGAACATATATACAAATGGTTAGTAAACACACAAATAAATGTTAAACATAAATTGTCACTAGGTAAATGCAAATTAAAAGCAATGAGATACAAGCTCACATTCACTAAATGGCTAAAATTTAAAATACTGACATATTAACTGTTTGCCTGAATATTGAGCAATTAGAACTCTTGTCTTCGAAAGAATAAGTACACAATGATGCAAATACATTGGAAAACAGTTTGGCAGATATAATTCAAGAAATACACTTCTAGATATTTATAAAAAGAAATGAAAACACTTGTCCAAAATATACTTATATATAATTATAGCAGTTTTATATTTAATAGTTGAAAACGGAAAAAAAAAAAAAAACACCCATCAACAGGGATATAAGCTGGGGGATGTTCATATGATGGAATCCTAATTAGTAACAACAAAAAAAAAAAACAAAAAAAAAACGTATGAACTACTGACATATGAAAAGTATAACTGAATTTTAAGAGCAACATGCTGAGCAAAATAAACCAAGACTGTTATCGTGAGATTCTCTTTACATGAATTTATAGAAGTAGAGTTACTTATCTACGGCATATAATGTAAATCAGATCAGTAGTGTCTGAAGGATGGACTGGGAATCAGAAATTCATTATAAATGGGTACATGGAATTTTGTGAGATGAGAGAAAAGTTTCAAACTTTAATGACAATTCTGGTACACACATTTTTCCAAATCCATCAAATTGTACATTTAAAATGTGTGAATTTTACTTTAGGTAAATTATGTCTCAATAAAGTCAATAAAAGTGGCCCAAAATAAATGTAATTTCCTGAGAACATTATACAGAAACCTGAACATAATTACAAAATAGGATGTAACTTACTGATTTGAAGCAGAATTTAGCTACAACTTAGCTACAAAGCTACATATCAGGATATCTATGAGTAACAAATTAAAGGTGAGAATTTATATGTTAATAATAAACTTTATAATGACATTTGACAGAGACCATCTTTCCTAATGACTTATCTATGAAAAATAATAACAGGCTAGGAATAGGAGAATATTACCTTCTGTAAGATAAAACAATTTACCCTGAAAACCAAAACTAAAAATGATTGTTAAAATCAGGAACTTTAGATGAATGCCTTTAGTCATAATACCAGTAAACAGTAGCTCAGATATTTAAAAAAATTTAGAAAGCCTAGAATATACACTGTCTTGTTTACTTATTAGGAGACATCATCATTTATGCTAATACTATAATTGCATAACGAGAACACATACGCACACGCACGCACACTTTCAAAATCTCAAAATCTTTGGAAGATCATAACAGAATCATGTGTCTCTACAAGGTATCATAAACAAAATTCAGATGCAATTGGCTGAACTCAAATACGAACTCTTCCCTTTGTGAATCTGTGGCAGCTAGAATCTGTGTTCAGTTATTTTCACATTAGCCATATCTGGGCTGCTCAGAAACTGCCCTGCGCATATGCGATTCACTCAGAGATCTGGGCCGAGTTTACCTTCAGTGCCCCTCACTCTCTCACTTTTTTCTGTGATTTTGCCCTCACTTTCTAGCTCCTATCGACTTAGTCTGTTTGTCTACTACACCAAAATACCACAGATTAAGAAGTTTATAAACAACATAAATTTGTTTCTTGCAGTTCTGGAGAATGGGGAGTCTAAGATCATATTCCAGGCACATTCAGCTAAGGACTGTTTGCTGAATAGCCCCCCTCCACCCCGACTTGTTTTTTCCCATCAAAGCTTCCCATAAACTGCACACAGAATCTTTTCCTGTCACTTATATCTAATATCACAGTGTCTGCGGGAATTTAGATCTCAAACATCAGAGCGGCTTTCACTGTTGCCTGGGCAGGATGTAGAGTCCTTTCCTGCTCTGGACCCAAAATCAAGCTAGCAGCTTTTCATATCAACCAATGTGTGGTATAGTATTCTGTGGGCTATGTTGCCTCCAGGACCTGAAGAGACCTACCAGGCATTGCACCCCTCTTCATGGTGAGAGGTTCAGAATACGCTATTTTTTTCCTTTGGAGTAATGTCTGAGCTTGTTCCTCACCTGTGGTCTTTTAACGATTTGAATGATTTTGTAGGCAAATCTGTATAGGGTTATTTCCCATCCTCAGAGGCTTGTGTCATAGCTAGGACTCCAACTTGGAAGTCCAATCTCCCTCGTCTGGTCTGATTTGCCTCATGTCAACAACAGAGAAGAGCAATATGATATTCTAAGGGATGATCGGGCAGTGCAGATATTCTTGTACTCGATTAACACTGAAGGCGAAAGAGTTAGCACTCCCTGGGGATTGATGTATATATAATCTATACTGTTGCCCATTTCATGTGCATATGAACTGCTTCTGATCCACTTTTGTCACAATGATGGAAAAACAAACAAATATATTCACCAAGTCAATGGCCACGCACCATGTAGCCAAGATCGTGTTAATCTTTAGCAAAGGCAGACCATCTGGCATGGTGGCTGCAATCAGGGGTACCACCTGGTTGGATCTGTGGTCATCCACTGTCATTCTTCAAAATCTGTCTGGAGAATGAATTAGAGATATGACCAAAACTATAATCCCTGCATTCTTTCTATCCTTAAATGCAGCTATATAATCTATCATTTCCTCAGGAAAAGATAATGGTTTTGTTTGTATGTTTGTTTGTTTGTTTTGTTTTAAAATATAGTATACTCTTTTGGCTAGGGCTGGGGAAAGAAATTACCGCAGCTCCCACTTTCCCTTTGCCACTATGATAGCTCTTACCCACAGGCCAAGAGCTCTGTGTGAACGACCAATCATGTCAATTCTAATTATAAATCTGTGGACTAGGAAAATGACCACTAAGTGGATTCCAGAACTAATGGAGACTGAGAGATCAACCTTGGACATGATTGTGCTTATTACATGTACTCCATATATGCCCGTTCTAATAGAGGTGCCATTACGATTTCCCACATTCTTAGTTATTCAAGAAATTAGGCCCTGAATCCAAGACACTTCAGAGTATTTGAACATTTCCCTTTCTTCAGGACATAGTTATCTGAGTTGTACACTTGCACTGGTGTTGGAGGGTTCTTCCTTCTAAGATTCAAACTCTTAAATCAGAGAATCTTTGTCCACTTAAGGAATGGTGTAGATGCCTGATCACTGCATTGTACACCTGAAGCTTAAGCTGAACAATAATGAATGTCAACTACAATTACATATATACACATATATGTGTATATATGTATATATATATATGTGTGTGTGTGTGTGTATATATATATATATATATATATATATATATATATATATATATATATATATATATAATATCCTTACATAAGTGGAGTACAGCATTAGGGATAGAGACAATGGAAATGTAACGGCTGTATGTGATGTCAGAAGGGTAGTAGATGAGGGGAGGGTAGCTATCACTTTGTGAGGGATATAAATGATAAATGTCTAACCATTACATTGTTTTGCACACCTAAAATTAATAATAATAAAAAAAGGAATCTTGGTCCAAAAACAGTTCCAAGAACTGGGGAAGAGGTGTTGTCTTTATTAGGGTGATATACATCAGCCTGCAGGTTATCCACTTTTTCTTTCATTGAATATTACAAAATGAGTAGGATCCTTGTAGCGTGCCCAGTTATTTTCCCCTGGGGTGTCATGTTCTATAACTACAGATGCTATTTCTAATACTATCTTCAGGTTAGGCTCCCGTACCTTCCTATGCACTTTGCCACACATCACAAAAAAATTGCATCCATTTAACTTGTCAATACTTAAGTGCCATTGTTTCAGAGTCCAATCTTCCTAATTTCTCTCAGTAAGCTTCCCTCCATAATGGCCTCTCATACAGTCAGTAGTGACCTACGTGGAAAGCCACTGTCCAACTTTCCGTGATGCTGATGCCCCATTCACTAGCATATTATTAATGGACTGGTATATTATCTGCATCTTTGCTTGCAATATAGTCATCTTACAAATTTTAAGCACTTACATAAAGTGGCCACTCCAGCAAGCCCGAATCCTGGGTATTTTAATTCTTCTTTCACTGTATGCAATGGTGACTCTGACATTTCAGCATCACTAAAGTAGGACACTGCTTTTGCTGTGTTTCTATAAGTCTTCCTGGTATCAAGTCTGTACTATATTCTCTGGTCCTTTCAGAGTTGTTAAATTCTGTATTCCAGGTCAGTAATCCCAAACCAATAAATTCTCCTGAATCAAGGAACTTCAAAATTGAGTCCCTCATACACTCTCCTGCATTCTGGTGGCACATACTACCTCAGTTGTGCAGATTCTTTGGATGTCAGTTCCTTTTCTGATAAGGGCCAGCCTATCTTCAGCAGGGAATGTTGTAATTTAACTCTAATTATAGGTCTAATGAGAAGTGGTTTCAGATCCTGTTAGAGAAGAGTTATGGAAACTTGCAGTGGAGAGAACTCTGCAACATCTCAGACAAGAAAGGTATGTTAGTGAACAATGTGGAGGAGTAGCCCATTTCACCAGCACCAGAATGTTCAGAAGAACTAAATCTATGAGATTTTCCAGGAATCTAACCAGGTATCCTTAACCCATGTTTTGAGACCCCACTGTTTCTCACCAAGGCCATGACCTTCACATAGCATACCAGCTTTGTTTGGCAATTTAATTTTCTTTGGGGCTCAACTATTCTGACAATTAAATCCTATGCCATATCCCCAGTTATTTTCTGCTTTCCTACTGCAAGATATAAGAAAATTGTTGTATTCTGTTTATAAGGCTAGTATTTGAAGGTTAACACCAAGATTTTAACTTTCCTTTTCTTTAAATCTGCTAATAATGATGATGATGATAACAATAACTAGAATTTATTGAGCACTTACCATATGCCAGATACTACCTAAGTACTTTGGATGTAGTAAAAGGTAATTTTCAACAACAAAAAAAAGGAGCTTATTCTATTGCTTACCTCCTGGCAAAGTTCCAGAGAGTAACTGATTGTTCAGCTTCTATCTACTGGCCATCTCTGGACTAATCAACTATATCCAGACTTGTAGGAGGATATGACGGTTCCCTGCTGGTGCCACATGATCAGACTTAGAGTGTGAGTTGAGGAGGAAAAGCAATCCTCAAAGGAAGAAATTTATAAAAGCTAGATACAATTTAGATGTCCAATTATTAATAAAAGAAGATGCAAAGCATAAATAAAATTGTAAAAAATATATATTTAAACATTTTAACTACTCCCAGTAAATACTTATTAATTTGAATACATTAAGAATCAAATTATTCAGAAACAATAGGGCTAAATAATAATATTACATACTATAAGAATAGTTATATACTTTCTAAGAGTTTTAACACCAAGAGCAATCACTTTTAATTTGCATAAACAAAATGTATTCCTTAAAGTATATTATCTAAAACCTTCTATTAGTGACTCATTTTCAGCAAGTGAGCATTATGAATTATATATCTGCATTAATAAAGCTACAAACACACACACACACATAGTTTTTCACAATTGTAACTTCATTACCAATTCAAAGTTAAGAGTGGTTGAGAAGTTTTTTTTTGTTTTTTTTTTATGTGATACTCAACATACTTTTACTTATAAACCAAAGCACCAGAACACATAAATTACTAAAGAATTCTTTATTAATTTGGAGAGTTTGAATCTTTCTATTTGACTATTGATTAGAATATATGTGCAGCTGTTAAAATTTTACCTTCTTCTTTCATCATACCCATTCATGTATATCACATATAATATGGTCCTGATATTTACACCAAAACTCAGTTAAAAAATGCAAGTGATTATTAGATATGGTTTCCAAATTAAAATGTAAAGATACGCTTTCTTACTCTCCCATCAAGAGTTCCTTTAAGATGCATTTTGATTAAAAAGATACATTTTAATAAAAAAAATAAAACTCGAGGGTACTATATAGCCAATATAATATAAGATCACTATAACTTTTTTTTAATATATAAACTGGGAATAATATACAGAGTTAGTGTATAACTCTGCACGCTATTGGTCAATTCACTAACCTTGATATATGATATCATGGAAAGCACATCTCTTTCTATGTATGTACTCATACACAAAAACACACATTTATACAAACACATAAACACAAAATAATAGTTTGCATGATGAGTATTTTTTACTGTTACACATATTATAATTTCCTCAATCTATATCAACTGCTGGCTTGCAAATATTGAAGTTTAATCCATTTTCTGTAAATCACGTTAGAATGCAAACAAATTACGCATAATATCCCACATAGAAGGACTCATTTTTTTTTTAACGTGTCATCTCTTATTGGTTCCATGAGAGATCACTGAATGAAATCATGTAGGAAATAAAACAGCTGTGGTACTAACCAGTCACAAAACTTTGGACAGTAACATGACTAGAGGATACAAATAAGCAAACAGAATTCCCGTGTTGCTTCTAATTTTTGGATGAAGTTCAAACATACAATTTTGAAAGCTAACAGAGTTGGCAAATATGTCAAATGGGGGAAACATTTGACCACCTCACCAGAGCCCAATTTTTCTAAGCACTTCACATTGACCCCAGAGTGCTAAGTTAAGTTAGCTAGAAATACCTGATGTCAGTCAAGGGGAATAGCTTGATTGCTCAGCCAGCCTTTACAATCCCCCTCTGAAACAGGTAGAGGTGAAATAGTGTGTGTAGCAAAGTCATGAAGATTGATGGCACCCACTGCTTCCAAATGTACCCTATCTGCATGCAAACCACTTGACACATGAACTGATGGAAAGCAAAGAATGTTTGCCCAGGAAAAGTGCTTCAACAAGCTTAATTTCCATAGCCATTTGCACGGCAAAAGCAAGCAAAAGCAAGATCTAATAGGTCCCAGAGAAATCAGTAAAGCCATGATAAGAATTCAAAGCCACAAACTAAATGAAATGAGATTATTAGCTACATTGCAGTAGGCAAACAGTCAAGTCTTAAGTGATCAATGCTTGAGAAGAAACATGCCACACACTTCATGTATAGGTCAGGCTCACATACCGTTTTTTAAATCAATCGACTGACTCTTGGACAAGGCACATAAAATGTCACTTTTTATCTTTCAGTTGATATTTTCCTCCAAGAGAAGAAAACCTATCTATTCACCTCCCCGAGAGATTTGATCGGAAAGATAGTCACTCCTGATATAAGGTTTAAAGGGGAAAACTGCAATCAAGTGGAAATTTTTGTCAGTACCTTAATCTCTGATTTGTAGAAGGTTTTGCTTTGGGGTATTTGGTATGTCTGACGATTGCCACCAAAGAGCCCTTCTGTTCTTTAATGGCTACACTAAATCTTAACAAACGTGAGCATGAAAACTATTGTACTGCACTTGTGAGGCATATATCAAAGTTATATTTTTTAAAGCTTGGGAAGGCAGTTGAATCATGCATGCTCTTTATGGAGCTCTGATCAGACTGATAAAGGCAGTTCAGCTTCAATAAATGCTTTTTAAGTGAATGTTTTGGAAAGTGAATAGGAAATTCAAAGCTCAAACTATTGCCAAACTGCTCCCACAGCACTTTGATCACTTTGTTTCTGACATTTTGTTGAAAATGTCTTGTTTTTATTAAAATGTTGGCATCTAGAGACCAAGAAAGTTAACTGTAGTCACTGAAAATATAATATACAGTAAATCATGAAATGACATGAGTTATTAAGTGCTTTGTACACATTCCCTAAAAAGAAAACAATTTCCCTGTGGGGTCACACTCAGCATTGCACTTGTTTGAGAAAAACTTCATATTGTTAAAAGAAAGACAAGTACAGAAGATAAATCAAATATTTGTACTTTGCCTCAGGCAAAAAGTAAAAAGTTATACAGCTTTATTATCCAAAAGAAGAGAAATAGTAGCAATATAAAAATTAATAAAATTAAAGAGACGTGTGGAATTGAGATGCATTCAAGTGTATGCTGCCTTTAAATTAGGATCACCAAACATATCTTCAAATCAAAGGACAGAGAAGATAGGATCTTCTGGCCCTCTCACATTTTACATGTCAGAAGAGTACTTCTGTAATTAGTGCTGGAAATTTCTCTGATCACAGCATTATGGTTAAAAATGAATGGTTTTTGCCATTATTTGAAGAGTAAGGTATTTGTGTAAACCAAAAATAGTTAGCAGGACATTACTTAAACAGAGACACGTTAGTATGACATCAACAGTGTAATTTATTTATGCATTTAGACATATATAAAAGGCATACAGTAACATTCTATGTTGCCATCACTACCAAAATAATAATAACTTGAAGAATAAGTAGTATATTGCTTTCTTTCTTATTTTAGTTATAAATACAATCTCTCTAACATTTATCTAGACAGTAGCTATGATTCTGAATACCTTTTTCATAATTTTAATTCCATTAACTTGCTCACTTGCTCCCCTGAGCACTCCATAAATTTGTGATCATTTTCACAGCTGTCATGTGCTCTTCAGTATAAGAGAGCATGCAGTAAAATAAGAGTTCTGAAGAACTGGGGGCAATCCATGAACAGAGGTTAAACTCCAAAACAAACTAGCAAGGAACTACCAAAGATAAAATGACTATTTATTATAATTTACCACTGACTCGGTATTTAGGACAACACATGGACACATTTCACTGGTATACCCAACTAGTGTTAGCCGTTACTTTTGTTACCATTAAATGGCTGAATAATGTAATATAATAAGTCAACATATAAAGTATGGTGGTTTCATTCACTGGACACCCCTGGGAATGTGTAGTATATGAACATGTTAAACTGAAGACATTTTATTCTTCACTGTTTATATGACCTTTATTGTTGTGAGCTCTGCCACGTGGGTTGAAAAACACAAACATTGATCTAATTATCTGTAATCACACATTTACACATGTTCCTTGACTTTTGGACAAAGTGTTTTGATATGTCATGTGTCACGTGCTGTTAAGTCGGCTCTGACTCCTGGCGACTCTATGAATGAGTGATGTCCACATGCCCAGTCCTCAGCAGCCCTGCTCAGCTCCTTAGACTCATGCCTGTGGCTTTCTTATGGAGTCAATCCGTCTCACATTTGGTCTTCTTTTCCTGCTGCTTCTGTTTTTCCTATCATCATTGTCTTTTCCAAAGAACTCTGCCTTCCCATGGTATGCCCCAAGTAGGACAGATTCAGTCTTGTCATTTTTGCCTCCAGCAATGTTTCAGGCTTAATTTGCTCTAAGACCTACTAGTGTATCTTTCTGGGGATCCAGAGTATCTGGAGAGCTTTCCCCCAACACCTTATTTCAAATGAGTCTTTTTTTTTTTTTCTTATTAGCTTTCTTCACTGTTCAACTTTTGGATTCATACGTATTAATTGGGAATACAAGGGGGTGAATGGTCTTAGCTTTGGTCTGTAACGACACATCTTTGCTCTTGGTGATCTTTCCTAATTCTTTAGCTTTTGCCCTTCCAAGCCTCAGTCTTTTCTTTCTATTTCTTGGCTGCAGTGTCCATTGAATTGATGACTGAACCGAGGTAAACACAATCTTCAACAATGTTAGCGTCTTCATTGTCTGTGTTAAAGTCATGTATTTTTATTTCTATAATCATTATTTGTGTCTTCTTGATGTTTAAATGCACTCCTGCTGTGGCACTTTCCTTTTTCACTTTCATGAGTAGTTGTTTCAAATCATTGTTGTTTTCTTCCAGTAAGAGGGTGTCATTTGCATATATTAAGTGATTGATATTTCTTATACCAATTTTCATGCTTCCTTCTTTTGGGTCTAAGCACTTTTTTGTAAGATATGTTCTGTATACAGAGTAAACAAATGAGGAGACACAGTACACGCTTGTCTGACACCTTTGCCCATAGGAGACCATTCTGTCTCTCCATATTCTGTCCTGACTGTAGCTTCCTGTCCACAGTGCAGATTACACGTTGGGATAATCAAGTGCTGAAGCACACCATTTCTTTCAGAGCAACCCATAGCTTCTATGGAACAAAACCGAAAAATGGAAGAATGATATTTTATCAAGCTAACCTTAAGAAAAGAGACTTACTTGTTTACTGAATCAAAATTAGCCTCTGTGGGTGTTGAACTGAAATCAAATTTCTGTTAAATAGGGCCCCAAGAAATCAATTGTAACCAGCAGTTAATAACCAGTTTGCTAACAGCTTGAGGCAAAGCCAAGGGCAGTTAACACTCCAACAAATTAGTTGTTAACTGCGCTAATGACTGATTTTGTAGGGATTATTGCTATTATAAACAGACATCAATCCAGCTTTATCACTGAGTCTAGAAACTTTTGCAGCCAAAAAATGACTTTTATGCCCTCAGTTGGATACTTTATATTCTAGTTAATATGATAATCTAAAATCATATGATGTTATGATTGTCTGTTTTTTTGCAAGAGTAAAAGTAATAAAAGCTCCTTTTCATTCTCCCTATTTGTAGCATATAATTCGATGAATACATAGATTTCTAATAGTTTCTTATGAAAGTCAATAGGAAAACACAATAGGAATATGTAAATGTTTCTCTTTTTGAGTATTTAGTCATCATCAGATTGTTAAAATATGCAGGCTAATATTATCAGACAGCATAAAAAACAATGCTAGTTTACTATTTGCAGCTAAATTTCCAATCAAAAATGGAAAGCAGAATAATTAATCAGATTTTTATACAATCAAACTAAGTTTTGGGAAACTAAGTCCTAAAGTATTTTAATAATGAAATATATAAGATTTTGGAAATCAATATTAATTTTAAACTGTGATTATTATTTTAAGGTAAATTCACTATTTACTTAAAATAAATGTAAATGAGATTATCCTCATATTTTGAATTATTAACTAAAACATAATATTACACAGATCTCTCACTTAGTTATAGAATATTTCAAAAATGTTTGATATTAATCAAATCTCAGTTTTAATTAATTGGCTATATCAGTTATTTTGTGTGTGTGTGCATATATATATATATATATATATATATATATATATATAAAACGTGTGTGTGTACATATATATAAAACATATAGTTGAATAATGTGGTTAGTCATGCTTTTAATTGTAGAATTTAATTTTAAGTGCAGCTGCAGAAGTGTCATTATTTTATGTTTTAATATAGTTTCCTTTAAATATTTCACAAGTACAGATATAACCACTGGAATAATAATGATGTGTTTTTATTTTATAAACATATTTTTTAATTAGAGTGACATAATGATAAATTATTAATGGTTTCACTATATTCTCCAGAGCCAGTTCTCTACAATTAAAGATCTTTTTGTTTTCAAACTAAGTAATTATTTGTAAAATTAAAATTCATGGTATTCTATTTTTTCTTAAATTATACTGAAATTAAAGTATGGTTTCTTTTGTAACATATATCTTGCATTTCAAAATGTATTGTTCCATTGGACAAAAATATATATTCTAAAATGGTTATATAGAGATAAAGCCTACAGATAAATTGAGATATTAAAAAAATAGAACAAAAATCATGTTCTGCACCAACATAATTAAGGATAATTATAGAGTTTATTTGAACAACATGGAATGTGCATCCATATTGTCACATGGACACAAGAAATAAGGGAAATTATGTTCACCTTGAATTAATTTATTTTGACTTACTGCTTTTTAATCTGCTTATATTTCTCTGTAATACAGTGAAAACAAATTTGAAAAGCCATTTGAAAGGTTTTTACAAAATTTCCATTTATTTCAACATTGTCTCATGGATTAATTTTTTTTATATATTTCCAGCAATTTTTGTGACCTTTAAATTCTTTGAAAGTATATAATATTGCAAGTCTCAACTATTCCTAACTACTTCAATTTAGATTCATTCTCAATTAAGCTTATAATCCTTAAAGACAGGAACTTTATCTTTATTCATGTTATATCCTCAATAAAAAACATATTCTAATTTTCTTCAAATGTGGTCATTTCTTTCAACTTTGTTGATATAAAATTGACCTGCAATATTGTGTAAGTTCAAAGTGTACAATGTGGTGATTTGATACATATATATATATATATATATATATATATATATATATATATACAGCAAATTACTTACAACAAGAAAGTTAGTTAACATATCCTTCACCTCACATAATTACCATTTTTTTGTTGCTACGTCGAGAACACTAAAGCTCTCCTTTCATTGCAATTTTCAATATAAAATACAGCACGTTGAACTATAGTCACCACGTTGAACATCAGATCTTAATCATGTTATAACTGAAAGTGTGTAACCTTTGATCATACAGGATTGGTCTCTGTCTGACTCATATCCCTTAGCATGATGCCCAGAAGGTCCTTTGTGTTGTCACAAATGACAGGATTTCCTTCTTTCTTTGGCCAAATAATATCCCATTTGCATATATATGTACCACATTTTCTTCATACATTCATCCGTTAGGGAACACTTACTTAGGTAGTTTCCATAGTGTGATATTGTAGCAATGAACATTCCAGGGCAGATAATCTCTTTGTGATGATGATTTCACTTGTTTGGATACATACTTGGAAGTGGGATTGTTGTAATACATGGTAGTACTAATTTTAATTTTTTAATGAATCTCTGTACTATTTCCCATAGAGGCTGTACCAATTTATGTTCCCACCAACAGTGCACAAGGGTTCCTCTTTCCTCATATCTTGACAGTATTTCTTATTTCTTGTCTTTTTGATACACAGCCATTCATCCCACACCATATCATCCCAACAGGTGTGAGATAATATATCATTTTCATTTTAAGGTGCATTTTCTTGATAACTGATGATATTGAGCACCTTTTCCTGTACTTGCTGTCTATTTGTATTCTTCTTTGGAAAAATGTCTATTCAGTTCTTCTGTGCATTTTTTTAACTGGATTGTTTGTTCTTTTGCTATTGAGTTTGATGAGTTTCTTATGTATTTTCAATATTAAACTCTGAAATCTATGTAATTTCACTAACAATTGTCACCCCAATAAATTTAAAAAAACAAAAAAAACCACATTAAACTCTTATCAGATATATAATTTGCAAATATATATATTTTTTTCCCATTCCACGGATTACCTTTTCATTCTGTTGTCTATTTTGCCTGTCAGAAGCTTTTTAGTTTGATATAATCCCAGTGTTAATTTTTGTTGTGTTTCTTATACTTTTGGTGTCATATCCAAAAAATCATTGCCAAGACCCATGTAAAGGATATTTTTCCCTATGTTTTCTTCTAGGAGCTTTTTTATTTCAGGTCACACACTTTAGTATCTTAATTTATTTCTAGTTATTTTTTGTGAATGGTGTAAGATAGGATTCCAATTTTATTATTTTGCATGTGAATATCCAACTTCCCCAAAACTATTTATTAAGACACTATCCTTTCCTCATTGAGTATTCTTGGCTCCTCTGTCAAGTATTACTTGACCATATATGTGTGAATTTATCTCTGGACTCCATTAGTCAATGTGTCTGTTTTTATGCCAGTTTCATATTATTTTGATTACTATAGTTTTGTAATATAGCTTGAAATTGGGAAATGTGATGCCTCCAGCTTTTTTCTTTCTCAAGGTTGCTTTTAGTTTTCAGGGTCCCTTGTGGTTCCATTTAGAATTATAAAATTGATTTTTTTTCTTTGAAAAATGCTATTGTTTTGTAGGAATTGCATTGAATCTATAGTTGGCTTTGGGTAGTACAGATATTTTAACAATAGCCACTCTATTGATCCATGAACACAAAATACCTTCCCATTTACTTGTTCTTTAATTTCTTTCATCAATGTTTAGTAGTTTTTAATATATAGATCTTTTATTTCTCTTGGATATATTTATTCCTATGTATTCTACTCTTTTTTGATGGTACTGTAAATGAGATTGTTTTCTTTATATCTTTTTCATATAGTTCATTCATTGTTAATGTATAGAAATGAAACTCATTTCTTTATGTTAATTTTGTATCCTTTAACTTCACTAAAATCATTTATTAGGTCTATGTTTTTTGCTGGAGTCTTTAAGCTAGTCTATATACAAGATTATGACATCATCAAACAAAGAAAATTTTTCTTCTTCCTTTCCAGTTTGGTTGTATTTTATTTGTTTTTATTGCCTGATTGCTCTGGCTGGGACTTCCAGGACCAAGTTGAATAGGAATAGGAGTATGTGTACCCTTTTTTTCTTCCTCGTTTTAGAGTAAAAAGCTTTTAGTCTTTCACTGTTGAGTGTGATATTATCTGTCATATGCGGACTTTATTATGCTGAGGTGTTTTTCCTTCCATACAAATTTATTGTAGTTTTCATGACAAAAGGATGCTGAATTTTGTGAAATGCATTTTTCTGTATCTATTGAAATGATACGATTTTTGTCTTTTATTCTATTAATGTGTATCACATTTATCTATTTGCATATGAAGAACCATCCTTGCACCCCAAGAATGCATCCCACATAATAATATCGTATGATCCTTTGAAATATGTTGTTGAGTTCAGTTTGCTAGTGTTTTGTTGAGAATTTTTGCATCTATTTTCATTATGGATATAGAAGTTTTCTTTCTTATAGCATCCTTATTAGGCTTTGGTATCAGGGTAATGCTGGCCTTATAAAATGAGTTTGAGAGTGTTGCCTCCTATATGAATATAAATATGAATATGAATATGGGTGTAAGGAGGAATAATCTGGTGTTTTAAATAACTTTAATGGAGACAAGTGAGATCGTGTCAAATATTAGAATCTTGTGGATCCTGAAAACAACCCACTTACTCCATCCCACAGTCCCTTGCTAAGTTAATGGAGCTACCGCACCAAAGGACAAGATCACTCATATCCATATCCACCTAAGTTATCCCAGGACGTCACACAGTGTAAGACGTTGGCTGCTGAAGATGAGGGTGGGCAGGTATATGCTGATTCTCACAATGTTTTCTCTTTGTGCAAAGCAATGTCCCACAAAATTCAAAGAGAAGGTCAAGAGAAATAAAATAAACAAACCATATATATGTGATATATCGTATATATATCACATATATCATATGTATGTATATATCATATATACATATGATTTGTTTAATATGTAAATATATATATATATATATGGTATGATAAAAATATGAATGTTTATGTAAAAATAATATTACACTAAAAGACACATTGCCATTAATGCCACTCAAAACAGTCCCCCTTGCTTTGAACACACTTATCCATTGTTCTTGCCACTTTCTGAAGCAGCTCTAGAAGTCCTCTTTCATGAGTGTCTTTAGCTATGCTGTTGTGGCTGTCTTGATGTCCTGAATCAATTCAAAACATGTATCTTTCATGGTCATTTTGGTTTTCAGGAAGAACCAGAAGTTGCACAGTGCCAGATACAATGAGTAAGGTGGATGAGGCCACACTATAATGTTTTTATTTGATAAATTGCCATAAAACAAGTGACATGTGACATGGAGCGTCGTCATGATGGAGGATGAAACTTTTCGCCCATTTCTCAGGCTGTTTTCTATGTACATTGTTTCCTAAACATTCTAATAAGCCCTTATACTATTCAGAGTTCACTGTAGTGTTCCTGGGTACAAACTCAGCTCGCACAATTGCATCAGTGTCAAAAAACACAATTAACATCACTTCGGCATTCACCATTTTTATTCAGTCACACCACATATATATATATATATACATATACATATATATATATATATATATATACACACATATATGTATATGTATATATATGTATATAGTATGCATATGTATATATGCATACTATATGTATATGTATATGTATATATGTGTATATGTATATGTATAGTATGCATATGTATATGTATATATATGTATATAGTATGCATATATGTATATAGATGCATATATGTGTAATATATATAATCAAGTATGTATATATATAATTAAAATAAAGAACTCATTTGAATAGCTTAAGTGTACCCTGAACACTTTAGGAAAGTGCCAGTGGCCTTGAGAACAGTTCAATGAAAATTATCTAAACTGAACACATGGAGGAAAAAATGAAAGGGAGAGATAGTGGCCAATGATACTCAAAAATTGCTTACAGGCCAAAGAAGCTCAGAGAACCACAATCAAAATAATACGAATAAAGCCACACATAGGCATATCAGAGTCAAATGACTAAAAGCCAAAGACAACAGCAGCCAAAGGAAAAACAATACATACATACATATATATATATATATATATATATACACACATATACATATATATCTGTATGTATATATGTATATATGTATATATACACACATATACACACACATATACACACACATATATATCCATATATATGTATATACATATTTCATGCAAGAAAGAAAGTTAGTTTCTCAATAGAAACAATGAAGACCAGACAACAAAGGAGTATTATTTTTTAATTGCTGAAAGAGAAAGAAAGGAATCCTGCCATTCTATATCCTATAGAAATTACCTTCAAAAGTAAAGGCAAATTCTTTTAGCTGGACAAAAGCTGAGAGAATTAGTCACCATAAAATCTCTGATGAAAGAAATGTTTAAAGAAGCTTGAAGGCTAAAAGGGAATGATACCAGATAGAACCTAAGCATAAAGAAAAGAAAATAATAACATTTTATGTTATGGGATTCCTTACATTTCTATAAAATTGAATGGAAGAATAAATACTTTTGGCAAACATTCAAAAAAATAAAAGACGGATATATGGTTTATATACTTGTATATATATTGTATAAGTTTTTGAAGAGAAAAGTTTAGAAATACAATGTAATGCCCAAAGATTGGGCCAACTTCAATAGGGGCTTTGAGGTTTCAAATACTCCTTTTTTTTTTTTTTGATCTATGCATCGGTATTCTGATCTGTAGTATTCATTTAAGATCATATAGCATTTACCATGTCATTATATCAATTGTATAGTAGTATTTATACAGGAAAAAGCCTCCTGGGTAAGCCGCTATTTGCTATGAATATGTGATATTACCCAGTTCTACTGGCATCCCCAAGGACATCAGTTATGTGACATAATAAATGGAAATTCAATGCTGCTGCCCCTACCTTTTTTGAAAATATCTGCTATATTAAAGTTGTTTTTATCAAATGTTCTTCAGATCTAGTTTGGAGAAAAAGAGATGAAAAACACCATTGTCTTTTTATCATAAATATATTAAAATAAGAATATTACTTCTTTATTGGCTTGTCACTTAATTATACCAAAAGGATATTGCTTTATGAGTGTTATATTTGCTTTTTATTAAATATTCATCTGTAATACCTTTCTTTAACTGTCACTTCAGGGACTAACGCATAGATTCGGACATCTAACATTACATCCAGAAAGCAACACTACTGAAATATTAGGGAGGACTGTCACTACAGAAAAATGGATTATCTATCCAGGTAATAGTGTCATTCATCTAGATTTGGGGTTTGTTCAGGTGTTCATGAAGTAAGACTTATTATTTCTTTCTCCCTGAGACATCAAATATACAGAACAAAATTAGATAAAAATGGCCACTGACTCAGGTGCATTTAAAGGCAGATGTTTGTAAATGTTTTACAAAGTGCAAATTTCCTCCTTAACCTGGAGTATTTCTGTGTTCTAAAGATAACTTTACACTTAAATTAAAAGTTTATATTTTATTGCACACTACAGATTTTAAGAAATTCAAATATTATAAATTAAGCTGAAATATTGGGCTTTTCTTTAAAATAATTTAAATGATATTGAATCACATGCTTTTCTGAATATATGTTCAGTACCATTGTGTCATCATAATGGAAAAAAAAAGCACTTGCCATTTTGTGGTCTTAGATTAGAACAAATTGCAAGAGACCTGCTAAAATGTGTTCTGATCCTAATATATGTATTAAAAATTACTGTAGTCAACAAATATCTGATTACTTTCAACCTGCTGGAATAAAAATATGAATATGTAACATTTATCTTTATGATTCATAGTAGTTGATAGTCCTGATTTTATAGGAACTAATAATGTAGACTAAAGAGATTTTGACACGTGATACTCTCAAGATTTACAGTATATTATATCCTGTATCTTACCCATATATCAAAACATAGTATAAGTTTTATGCCTTTTACATTATTTTTCCCTAAATATCAGTCATCTCCTTGATTGTAAAACATACCTTAGTGGGCTACACCTTCCATTCAAACCATAATTTGCTTCAAACACAGGAAGAAAACAATAGCTTTCTAACAAAACCTGAACCACCAAGAAACTCAATCATATCCTTTCTTCCTTATGTTGCTTTTCCTGTAGACAGCTACTTATGCTAGAAATGAAGACATAAAAGGAGAGGGGAAGATAAGCCAACCGATATTTTTTTTTCATTTTTTTAAACGCTGTTTTAATCTTCAGTAAGCTTGAAGCAGAGTATTGTTAGACTATGAGCAGCTCATGAAGTGAAATAAAAACACTTCAGTTAGTTTAGTGCATTATCTCCATTGTTCTGTCAACAATAAAATACATATGCTTGTACAAGTTACCCAATACAAATTATATATTTTTGGTGATTTTGCATATAAATTGTATTTACATTTGCCTTTCAAATTTATATTGCACAATATAAAAATGAATGGATAATTTATGCTATTTTTTCTTTGAACATTACATCAGAAATTAAAACATTATGATAAGGGCCGGCCTGGTGGCTCAGGTGGTTAGAGCTCCATGCTAACTCCGAAGGCTATCAGTTGGATTCCCACATGGGCCAGTGGGCTCTCAACCACAAGGTTGCCAGTTCAACTCCTTGAGTCCCTCAAGGGATGGTGGGCAGAGCCCCCTGCAACTAAAATTGAACACAGCACCTTGAGCTGGGCTGCCGCTGAGCTCCCAATGCTCAATTGGTTGGAGTGCGTCCTCTCAACCACAAGGTTGCCGGTTCGACCCTTGCAAGGGATGGTGGGCTGTGCCCCTTATAACTAGCAACAGCAACTGGACCTGGAGCTGAGCTGCGCCCTCCACAACTAAGATTGAAAGAACAACAACTTGACTTGGAAAAAAAAGTCCTGGAAGTACATATTTTTGACATATAGTTGACATAGTATACTGAATGGCAGTGTACTATCACAAACGGAGTTTGATGTTAGAAACATAGTCTTAGGTTTGTCTCTTAGGCTGGGGTTACATGGATAAGTTACTGAATTTCCGAGTCCCATTGTACTATTCTTGAGCTATAGACAATAACATTGTCCTCTAAGAGTCTTTGCAATGATACAGTAAAATCAGTATCTTCTATAATAGAGTACAGAACATGTGCTCATTAACTGACACGTTCTATTCCCTCTATTTTGCATCCTCTCAGTACAGAGGGTCACTCACTTAAAAACTGACCCGACATAATAAAGTTTTATTTTCATTATAAAGTAGACACCCCACCATAAGCCATGATGTGGGGATACCTGGGAATAGTCTGACCAATCTAACTTGCTCGCTACTCTTAAAAGCAAGAGAAAGTTAGACCTTCCATCAAAAAGAAAAAAATAAAATAAAATAAAGCCAGATTTCTGGGTCTCAAGAAACTTAATGGGTCTTAAGATTCTGGTATTTGTAAATTTTCATCAATCCCTTAAAAAACAACGACAACAACAACAAAAATAGTCTTTGTCTACCTTGTGCTCTTGGCATCAGATACAGGTAAATATTAGTGTCAAACTTTTAAGACCAATGCTTCACTTTGAAACCTTAACAGCAACTGCTTTCATCCTCAACATCTTTCTTCCCTACACACTATACCCTTTGTTCTAGTGCTTATCCAATATTAGGGATGTCTTCTTTTTAAAGGACAATTGTACTCCATTTAATTTATATAGTCTTTTATTGCAACATAATAGAAATTTCAGGCTACAAGAAACACATAAAACTGTTTTCTTTCCTACCCAATGCGATTGCAAGAAGTATTTAGTTATTGATCAATCTGTCCTTGCTTTCTACCTGCATGAGGGGTTCTTAAATTGTCCAAAACCTTGTGAATTCAACATATGAATGTCTCATTATGAAACAAAAGTTGAACTTGGAGAAATTGCCCATGGTATAGGTGAACCTATGTGGATGAACCTCTGTGATAACATCAGGACAAATTTGCAAAGTAGAAGTATAATTGCTCATGGAATCATTATCTCAGAGGAAGAGGGGCATTTTACTGGTATTTGAAAACATTTTGCTGGTTATTTGACGTCGTGTCCTGCACGACAAAAGTTGTGGGAAGCGAGGAGTGCGGTGCAGGGTTAAGAAAGACTGCAGCCAAGAATAGAGTGCAAGCGAGGCCAAGGGACTCGAGCCTCAAAGGACTGAGCCCCGAATTGGGCCAACACATAGCTTTTATTGATTAACAAATGAGGAGGTAAAGTAAGTAAAGCTTGTTAATCTCAAGATCTGTAAATCTCACACATTATACTAAGAAACTGATTCAAACAAGTCATGCTTGCCTGCAGGCAGCTGGATCCAAAAGTCCCAAGATGTCTTAGTAATTATTGTAAGTATCTCCCCAAAGGACAAAACCTTTATGCTGAAACTTTCTAATATGAATAGATGGAAAGCTGATGTTATCACATCATTGAATCTCTTCCCAAGCAGGATGTGGGAATTAATGTAGCCACTGAGGCAGAAGCTCTCCTTAGCCAGGGCAGGTGGGGGTCTGTGCCCACCTCTATCAATCCCGTGAGTTCTCCAGATGGCCCCTATGCAACTGTGCCTGGCTTAGGTTGTTCCTTCCTTGAGGAATCTTACCCGTCATTGACTAACCAGCCATCCTTTGGGGCCAAACAGGGAGACATAAGGTGTAAGCACAAAGGTGAGGCAAAGTCCCTGAAAGGATCCATCTCACAGACTCTCCTTTCTTTAAGGGTAGGTACGAGGGGACAGACAGGTAGGCTGCTGCGTGGCAACAATTTGAAAACATTGCAAAGTTATTGTCTTGTTGACAATATGTAACCAAGCTCTTAAAAGAAATAAAGAGAGCTGAGCATACTTGAAAACATCAGCCCCCTTTCCAGCTGCCCTAACTACCCTCCTCCACTCTCTTCTCTATACCCTCAGGAGGAGAACACAGCAGTCCTAGAAATCTCAGGTTTCATAAAGGAGATGATTTGGGAGGAATTTTCACGGAAACCTCAGATATTATCACTCTATTACTAAATGCATTTATTGTCTTGAATGTTTGTCTCTAGTAAAGAAAGAAACATTAAAGACGCGGAACAAACTTAAGAGGGATATAATAATATTTACTAACTGTATTTAGAGACTGTTTATATGTTATAGGGTGTAGGAAGTGAAGTTACTCATTTATCTTCAGATACAACTTCCCATATACCATGTCTCTATATAAAAATAAAATAAAGTAAATAAAATATGGTGTTAGAAGACATTTTATCCTAGGTAGTCAAAACAGCCAAATGAACCCAAGCAGTCAAATCCTGTCATCTTTAATGGCTATTGAAATTAATTATTTTTGCCATGGGATCTGTCTTCTACCTTGGGGCTATTGAAGATCTTGAATTATATGTAAGAATACTTATTGCTATAGAAACATTTTACAAATATAAGTTTGATTTAATATTCTAAATCATTTATAATTTGTTGATTTGTAAATATGGCATTCTTCAGCATGTGAAAATTTCACATAAACAAAATTAAACTTTCATGTACTATGTAGGCTAAAAATACCAAAGGTTTTTTATAAAATTTTGTTTTTGAGGAACAGTGTACAATTTATTCCACGATCTTTAATTAAATCAGTCCCAGAAATGCTCTGAGATGTTAATAAGCCTGAATTTCCCTTATCGTTTATTTTTACCTTCAAGTAAGATATTATTTTTTCTTTGGCATGCCATTATAAATGCTGATATTTAAAGATGTTCAATTCTGAATAAAACAAGTCAACATGCATTCTACTGATTTTGTTTTTTGTCGTTTCAGAAATGATCTATCTATTACTTTTATTCTGTGGAAACATTATGTCGTCATCCCTCAACATATCATTCTGTATGGTTTTCTATTAGGTGAATTTTGGAATGAAAATATGGAGTGTCAACTTAAAATCTGAGTGATAATAGGTGTGAAAATGATAGCCTAATATTATCAATAAATATTATATCTGGTATAAAATTGGTATCAGACTATTTCTTTTAGAGATAACATGAGCTTGTCAATCATAATTCTTTTCCTCTTTCACTAGAAAACGGTCTTGGTTACCTTAGAAATCTTCTGACATACAAGCATCAGTTCCATCAATTTTAATTTTAATGAAGCTTTTGAAGTCTACAAAAGACATATTTATCTTATATTTTTAAGCATACATTTTCAATATTATCTCGGCATATTTTTCTCAAATTTGAGAATTTGTTGCAACCTTTTGTGGTAAAATTGAGGTTTTGCTATTTAATGCTTGCATTTAACAGGTTCCCTGAAGGAATGTAGTGTGCAATACACTGTTTTTTGTTGTTTTTGTTGTTATTATTGTTTTAATCCTAATTTAATGGAATTGACATTGATAGGCAAACAGAATATTTTGTAAGTCAGGAATATAAGTGCCTAAAAATATGTGATATCACCTAACACAATACTTTAATTTTACAGAATAGAAAACTGAGATCCACAAATATAATGATTAACCCAGTGTCAATCACCTAGTAGGAGCTCAATAAATACTGATTAATTAATGATTATTTGCTGTCTATTTTGAAACTATTATCGAGTTTCATATATTAAGAGCAATATGTCAATTCTGTGCCACGGATTTCTGTCATTGCACATAGCAAGGTGATATTTGTTCTCAAGAAAGAGATGGTATTTATATCAATAACAGGATATTTAGCTACTGGACAGATATTTACTCGTTGCTTAACAGGCAGCAGTTACTGTGTGGGTTAATGATCATGTGGTAGCAAACAAAGCAATTGTGTTCATAGTTCTAGAATTTATGATCAGTTGAGAGAAAGTTGGTTAACAGTTTCGTACATCAAAAATGTTTATAAGTGCTATGAAGGAAACAGCTGACACTATGAGAGAATGTATTGAAAGGAACCTAAATGATACTGAGGTGTAGGGAAGCTTTCTCTAAAAAAGTTACAACAGACTAAGATTTATAACAAGAGCAGAACAAAACAACTATGGATATGACTCTGGAACAGGAGACAATTTTGTGTGCTTTACAATTGAAAAAAAATCAGGGTGGCTAAATCTTAGAAAAACATGGAGAGGATGACATGAGATGAGGAGGGGCTGGAGGCAGGAGAGAATTCACTCAGGGCCACGTCCATAATATGGATTTTTATCATTTTAAGTGCAAAAAAACTAGTAGAAGATTTTAATCAGCCTCATAATTTTGTTTTTTAAAATATCACTATTATAAGCTCTTGTATTTTTTTCCTACTTTCTATTGGTCCTAGATCCCAGTGCATAACCCAGCTCTGTTCCTTTCTTATGTGGACTTGGGGAGATGTTTAGTATCATATAGCAATGAAAAGTTAGGAGCTATCTTTCCCATCCTCCACAGATCTATATGATGGATATCTGATTGAAAGAAGATCACCATAAGTTTTACTTGCAGTCTACAATTTGGTCAGGCTGACCCTGTCTCCTGTTGTTTCAACTGATGAATACATGTGTCACATAGTGTCTACGCAGAACTTGACCAACAACAAATATTCTTAATATGTGTTTTGAAAAGAATGCAGTTTGATTTTTCTTGAGGTACTATTTACATGTAGAAAGCCATTAGTACCTGACCCTTGAATTGGCTGAGTTACCTCTACTACTTCTCATGAGATATCTGTGAAAGATTTAAAAACAGTGGATGATTTTTTTTTTTTTTAATACCATTCTATATAAGTATTCTATGCTTGGGTCTAATCCTCCAATGCAATGTTTTGTTTTTTTTTAGAACTTGATGAAGGATACATTTTAGGCTGATGTCAACATTTGCATTTTCTGTTCTCATAGTTCCACACCATATCATAATCTACTAATACCTACAGATAGAGTACATAGGTTAGAACCTTGAGACATGGCATAACATGCCTTTCATGTGAGCAAAGGATCTATGGAAGGAAACAGATCTTCTTCCAATTATCCCATTGATTCAGCCATACAGACGGAAATAAAAAAGAGGATTAAAAAAGAGGGGGTGGGGGAGTTGGAGAAGCCAGAATTGTGTACTCTTCCTTTTGCAAGAATTATTCTATTCCTGTGCAAGAAAATCATATCGATGGTGAGGTCTCTCAATAACGTTTTGAGGGTGACTGAAGAATTGTAGAGAGGGCTGAAAAGCTTTACTGTGACCCCTCTCGTAAGGGCCCACATTGATGTGCCTTTAACTCTGTTAACCCTTAAGATTATGTGATTAGGGGACCGAATTCTCTTAGCTATCAATTACATGGTGTTAAAGCCATTGTTTCTACAACCTCCAATTTTCAATATATTTGTGAAACAATGTCATTACCATCCCCATTTATTTTATTTTATTTAAAATTATAAAATATAGAGTCTTATGATAAAATAAAATTTTTGAAATATGTAGGACAAAAGTCAAGTTACCATCCATGTCCCACTGGTTCCCAAGTTATCATACACATTGCTAGGAGTAGTTCTTGTAGTGTGTGATTGCACTGTATTTCCAAAACTTTTCCCATGCATTTATAATTATGCATGGGTTTGTGTGTGTAATTTTTCTCAATATTTTCTTAAGAAAAATTAAAAATATATGCAACATTTGAGAAAACTATACAATGAACAATGAATGTTTTTTATGTTTGCTGTAACATATCTATTGATTGATACCTCTCTATCTTTCTGACATTCTTCAACTCATGTTAGCTTTTTGCTGCATTTTAAAATACAATGCAGACATCAGTATATGTCAACCTGAACATTCCAGTATGAATATCACTAACCACTTAAATTTTGGTTCACTAACCTTTTTAAATTTTTTAAAGTAATTTTTATTAATGCATAATTTACATAGAACAAAGTTTACCCTTTTTGATGTAAAGTTAAATGAACTTTGACACTAATGTCTAACTTAAGATATAGGTTGCTTCCATAACCCACAACAGTTTTCTCATTACTTCATCATAATCCCTTTTCCTATCATCAGCCCCTGCAATTACAGTCCGTATCTTTTTTATTTTTATTATTATTTTTTCTTTTTCTAGAAGGTCATATCAATGAAGTCATAGGTTATCTATGACCATGGCTGCCTTTTGGTCATCAAGCTTGTATTCCCTAGAAAAGTCTTGTGCAAAACATCCTTACATTTTCAGTAATCTGTTCAAATTTCCTTCTAAATTATTTCCTTTTGGATTCTGTTTCCCACTCAAATTTGATTCTATTTTCAAACAACCACTCAGTCTTTACACTTATTAAGATAAATTTCAGGTTTTAATGACCCCACAGCACTGTGTAATACGTTTTGCCTTCCAATTCAACAAGGAGATTTTGTATTTCCTGAAGGTCATTATTGGTTAAGCTCTAACATCCTGTAACTTGAATTTAAGGCAGTCTAGATATAGATATGGTCTAGATATAGTTCAAGATATTGAGTTTGTGGCCTCTCATATGCTCTATAAATACAGATGAATAGCAAATAAATGAGTGGATCCCTGTTTGTCCTCTGGCCCTCCCTTTCTTCTCACACAGATTCTCTCTTTGTTCTTATTTCCTTTCTTCACGTTTTGTTACTTACTCCTGTTACGTAATCTCATCAGTTAAACATAAGAAATAGTTACCTTATACTCACCCTGCAATAATATAAATAAATAAATGTAGGACTTAAAAATGCAAGCCTATGTAGTACCAGTGAACATCGCAAATGCTCTAATAGTACCTCCCTTCCAAAAAATGAAATCACTTTCTAGATATAACCTAATTAATTCTTATTATTTAACATTCAATTAGAAAAGCTGAAATACTTTTATCAATGGAGAACGTGACTGTTGTATTTTATATGTATGATTTGATCATTGTTATCCAGAAACAACACAATAACAAATCCATCTTCCTCCAAGTTCTTTATGTGTCTGTTTTCATACTGTCAACATAGTATCACTTTTTCTCAGCATGACCACAAACGCAAAGTCAGAATTAAAAAACATTTTACTTGAAATAGTTAAGTGCTGTTACTTTTGGTCATGTTGTGAGATCTAGTTTTCCTCCTCTTTCTATAATTACGTTATATGATCTGGTGAAGATTTATGCACTTTCACTCACGTATCTGTGTTTACCAATTATGGGAATGTTATTAATTGCCATCAGAAAAGAAAGGCACAGTATGTAAGGACTTTTGTATTCTTTCTCATGCGTTTCAGATATTGATAGTTAACAAAAAATAGAGCTGTATACTATTCTTCAAGAAAATCTCCAGAAGTTGCAAGGCTTTTAATCTAATTCATATTTCCTTCCTTCATTTAACTGTAATTTCAATAACATGTAATTATAAGGCATTTAAAAACATATGTTTATTAAAGTAAAACCACAGAGTAGCACAAATGGTATTATCTTTTAAACTCTTTGTTCCACAGCTTAATAGCAACAACAAAATACATAGTAGATTAGTTGCTGTTGCAAATAAGCTTTTCAAGAGACTGCAACTTGGTCTCCTGGGTCCCAAGCTTTGTTACAACATCTCTCTTACATGCCACTAGCCTTGCTGTTTTAGTTAGATGGCTGCAAGTATTTTTGAAAAAAAAAAAAAAATCTTAGCTGATTCTAGTTTAAAAAATATCCCTTGAAAGAACATAGTAAAATTCCAGTTAAGCAGTAGCTTTCTAAAAACATACTAGCTAACTACAAAAAGCACACACATAAACACTCATCAATGACTCTGTAAACTACCCTGTTTCAAAGATAGTCACTTGTTTGTCAATGAGTTTTAATTTAGATTAATAATTCTTAATGAACTTTAAAAAAAAGTATCACACATTACAGTGAACTGAGCTTATGTTAAAAAAACGATAATGCACAATAAATGTCATTTTATCTAAAGAGAGCATAACTACACACGGGGTGTTGCTGCACCTACAAGGGCCCAATCCAAGGAGGATTGGAGCAGTGACTGCAAACAGAGTCCCTAGCAGTGGGGAAATTATTTTAGATTAGCTTAGAGCATCAAACATTTTAGAAATTCCTAAATTTACTTTACAGGACACTTAAAACAACTTTAGGTATTTATTATCTGTGTGTGTATAATACCTCTATAAACGCATAGACGTGTGTGCAATAGAGAGAGAGAAAAAAGTGAAGGCAAGATAATATCTCCTGACTCTGTATTAAAAAGTGCAAATAACAATAAAAAATGAATAAATAAAACATCAACATGCTCTAGGAAATCACTGTTCCTAGAAGATGGGTAGAAAACAACAAATAGCTTACTTGTCTGGTTTAATGACGTGCTCGCCAAGACTCACAACAAGGCTTTTTCTTCTCTTTGATACACGATACAAAGATATTATGTCAAACTCTGACCACCCCAAACAAAATTAATTTTCCCTTTAAGACTATCCTTAAAATCATCCAGTCTTCATTCCTAAATCCAATAAACACCTTTTACTCACTGTTATATCTGAAACATTTCCAAGATTCTGTGAATGCGGTCCTCTCATCACAGCAATAAATTGAATAAACCTCATGCTTCTTCTCTGCTTAATCATCATTTATTTTTTATTGACATTTTATATATATATATATATATATATATATATATATATACATATATCACATTATATGTATATTCATATATGCTACATACAGCTACATGTAGCTATAACCATAAATAAGAGCTAAAACTATGTATGTCATGTATTGGATGTTTATAAATTGCCAAAAGATGTTCCAAGAACTTTGTTTCTTTAACCCTGTCATAAACACTATCAAGAAACCGATGATATCATACAAATTTTATAGATGAGAAAATTTGGACTTACAGAGGTGGTTATGTGCTTACTATACCATAAGTATGTTATAGGAATTTGTGCCTAAGATTCACAACTCCAGAGTCCAGTATGATAAACCACACATTCAGCGCCTTGCACAGGCATAAAGTAGTCTGAGGCAAACAAAAATAAAAACAAAACAAAAAAAACACCTCAATAGCAATGTTCACTTGGTATTTTGATATTTGTTAATTATGGATAATTTGTATTAATTTTTCACTTTTAAATATTTCATTAAAATATCCTGATTGCTGAGTTTTTAGCTCTCCATTAAATGTTTTACCCAAGGCAACTCCCTCAATCAAAAGGACTGTATTTGTCATTTAAAATCTATCTGCAAAGAACCAGACCAAGATACCATCACTATGCATTTTACCAAAGCTTTAAAGAAGAAATATCGATTGTTCACCATATCTGCCAAAAAACAAGACAGGAGATAATTTCCAATTCATTCAAAAGATTACTTTTACCTTGACTCCAAAACAAGAGAAATACTTGATAAGAAAACTACAGATCAATATCAAGCATGAATACATATGTGTGTATGTATGTATATATATATATATATATATATATACATACATATATATACATGCACGTATGTATATATATGCACATATATATATACATATATACATATGTACATACATACGTACATACATATATATGTACATATATATACATATATACAGACATATATATATGTGTATATATATTTATATATATATAAAGATACTAGTAAATTGAATCCAGCAACCACAACATATAAAGAAGATTATGCATTATGATCTAGCAGGTTTTATCCATCCAAAGTGGGTTACTATAATGCACCATATCAGTGGGATAAAGGACAAAAATTGTATGTTCATATAAAATGCAGAAAATTAACTTGTTAATATTAAGCATGACTTTATAATAATACTATTCAACAAACTAGCCATAGAAGAGAACTTCTTCAACCTAATAAAGGACATCTACCAAAAGCCCATAACTAACTCATCCTTACTAGTAGAAAACTGCTTTCACACTAAGATCAGGAATATGACAAGGAAGTCAGCTCTTGCCAACTTTTTTCCATCATTGAAGAGGAGATTCTAGTCTGAGAAATTAGGCAGATAATGAAATAAAATCTATCTAGACTGCAAACATAGAAGCCAAACTATCTCTGTAGATAATATGATCTTATATGTAGAAAATACTAAGAAATCAGCAAAAATTATCAAGAACTAATAAATGAGTTTGACATGGTTGCATGCTACAAGATCAATATACAAAAATTAACTGTATTTCTATACAATGGCTATGAACAATCATTAAGGAATTTCATTCCTTAAAGGAAATTAAGGAAAATGTTCCATTTATAATGGCATCCATAGAGTAAAATATCTAGGAACAAATTTAACCAAGGAGACTTACTTATATACTGAAACTAGAAAACACTGTTGAAAGAAATCAAAGAATATCTATGTAATAGAACAAGTCATCTCAGACATATGAATTAGAAGACTTAATACTGTCGAGATGCAATACATCCTCAAATGATCTACAGATTCAAGAAAATTTGTAGATTCAAAGATCCCAGCTGGCATCTCTGCCCAAAATGACAAACTGATCCTTTTATTTATGCGGATATTCACAGAACCCCGAATAGTCAAAATAATGTTGGGGAAAAAAAAAGAGTTGGAAGACCCATATTTTCAGGTTTCTAAAGTTACTACACTACACATCTACAGAAATCAAGACAGTATAATATTGGCATAAGAGCAAACATGTAGATCTATAGACACAAATTTAATTTTCAGAAGTAAATCCTCCTATACAGTTAATTTATCTTTGACAAGAACGGCAACATATCTCCATGGGAAATAATAGTTAATTCCAATCATTTTAAGTTAATATTTAATATATTTTTGAGGAGATCCTATTTCTATGCTCTTTTTGGTAACTTCAAGGCTGCTTGTTTCCACAGCTACCAGAGTTACAAGGCTAAATAGATAGTTATTTAAGACTGTCTGGGACTGGGCAAAGCAAATGTGAACAGAGCAAGTCAAAAAGCCACAACTCTGATGTTTTTACCAAGGTTCGGCAGTTTTCCTTGAATGTGCACTTCTCAGATTATTACAAGTCTTCATTAAATTTCTAGAGTTCTTAAAAATATAATTTTGATATTTTCCCAGAATTTTCATTGCTTTTATGGATGAGTGGATTTACAGAGATAATTACTCTGTCTGCTATTACAAAAGTCTCTATATACATCAATTTCTATAAGAATATACAAAGTGTACAGTTAGAAAACATCAGTGTCATTTTACAAAATGGTACAGCTACAGCCTTGACATGTGCATGATGATTGCCATATCTCAGACGGATTCAGGTTTAAGGTCAAGGAATATGGGGATCTTGGTAGCATAGTCTAAAGATTGAACTAAGGGCTATATTAAAGATGATAATCACCCAAAAATATATGTTTGCAGATTCTCCAGAAGGGAGAAGCTGTGGTAAAGTGAGAATCAGACTTGATGAGCTGGTTGAATAGATGGGAAACTTGTGGCAAAGTATTATCAACAGGGCAGTAAGGTTTTCTATTGTGTTTGAGGAATCACACATTTGTTTCTTCTAGGTGAAGGGATAAAGCGTAAAATAATATTTCGTATATTTATTATTTCATTCAATAAACATTGAACACATAATGTATGCTCGGCACTATGTTAAGAGCTATATATTCAGTAAATATGTCAGATTTTTTTTTTTTATCTTAAATTCTGTCTTACTATCTGTTGGCTATTTTTATTTGGACATTAGAGAATTAAGAATCAATCCAACTAAAATCTTCTCTCCCAAAATTGCTTCTTCTCCTGGAATCTATTTATCTCTTTTAACTACCATCTATTCTGTTGTCATAGTCAGAAAACTTGTTTACTTTCTGGCTTCACAAATTTAATCATAAAGTATATTTAATTACTCCAATATCTTTTAATATTGCCCATGCCTTCTTATAATGTTTAGTTCAGGCTACTAAAGTGTCCAGTTTGGACATTTTATCTGACACTCTAAATATAGTCTCATCTATGCCAATTCCAATATAGTATCATAATAAGAGTGGCACAAAAGAACACAAATATGATAATCTCAAACTTTTGAATTTGTTTTGATCAAGGCTCCTCAAAAGTGTCTCTATTGACATTTTGGACTAGATAATTATTTGTTGTATTCTATTCTATTAAAGATGCTTAGCAGCATCCCTAGTCTCTGCCTGCTCAATATTAATAGCACAGCCATTCCCACCATCTTGAAAAACAAAAATGTCTCCAGACATTGCCCGATGTCCCCTGCTTCGGGCAAAATTTCCCTTCACTGAGCACCACTCCTCCAACAATCGGGAAAAATTCCACAACCCTGAATGTGGCAAAAATTATGTCTTCTTAATTACGTGGCACTTGACAATTAGAGAACTACTTATCCCTACTCATTATTGTGAAGTTACTTGTCTAATTAATTGTCTTTAAGGAAAAGGACAACTGGATCTCTTGCTTGTCATAACGTTCCAAACATACAACTTGTGCAGAAATAATCCCAAGTAAATCTAGTACTGGTTTCCTAGCAACACAATTAATCTCAGTCCTGCACCCACCTGGGTGAAATCTCTAATGAATTCCCCACCCCATGAAGGAGATTCCCATGCACTGGAAAAACCAGGATTTGTAGGTGTGAAGTGTTTCAACAAGGAATGCTGAGGTTGATGTCAAACGCTTTTCAAAATGAGCCAACTGAGACCTAAAAACATCAGGTAAATTGCTCCATATCCCTAAAATTATTATTGGACAGTTGGGAACTTTGTGTGTTTGAGTAGTAGTCTAATACTATTTCAACTAAAACAAAATGTTTTTGAGGAATTGTGATCGGGAACTTCTTAATGAAGGAAAATATCTGCATAGCTTAAGAGGTCCAACAAATTATATTGTATTATAGTGCAATGTGTCAAACCATGATTTATTCATCAGGAAAGATAAAATAATCTTTGGAAGGCACTCTGTTTAAAGAAGATAATATTATTTTAAACACTTTGTGTAAAATATTCAACAAACATTTCTAAACTAAAAATGTTTTGGCATTTTTCAGGAATTTGGAAATCAACTTTTAGGGAAATAGCTTTCCTAGTGATGACAAGACTTTCTCTGAGCTAGGATAAAGAACAAAATTTTATTTACTATGTGATTAAAATGAACAACTAGAGTCCACTTTTAGAAATATAAATTATTTAAGGTATAAATTGTGAAACTGAATAAAATTTCATATCACTTAATAATTTAAAGGAATTTAATACATTGTACATATACATACCTTAAACCTTTAAATGCATGACAGAAATATACATCTTGTGTAAAATAAGATCCATTTTTTCACAAGTCAGTTTATAACACCCATAGTTATATGAATACTTGATTTTAAAAGACAGTACTGACAATACAGCGAAGTCTGTGGCTAATTTATGGATACAAGGTAGGAGGTGTTAAATCTGTAAAGCATTTGGAGACTCATGATGCCATGGCAACTCAATTTTTTTTTAATTCACAATAGACCTAATAAAAAAACTATCCTCACAAGAAATTCAATAGTCTGAAAATAAGAGATCTTCCATTATAACACTTCTTAACTTTCTTATAGGACCCAGCTAATTTTTATTAATCTCTCTGAGATTAATTTCTTAAAACTATCAAATGAGAAATGGTAAGAATTTCAATACACCATCAGTGCTGTTTTTTTTAGTCATATCACACAAAGTTACTTTAATACTTTAGAAATGACATGTGCTACATATTGTGTGCATCTTGGTATTGCATAGTAATAGCAGGAGCTTAAAACATTTTTTGAGAGAATAATGATTAAGTAAATTATTTAATTAATGAATAAACACTACTTACTGAAAATCTATTTAGGTCAGGCACTGTGCTATGCTGCTTATAGCTGATATTTGTTGATGACATTTCTTTGGCACCCGGAGACTGTTTTATATTAATTATCATATACCCAGTCCTCGTATCAACACTCTGATGTGGATTTAATTGCAGTCATCTTTTTTCCTGATTAAAAAGTTAAGAAGGAGACCTCAAAGAGACTAAATGGTTCCCCACCATTACATACCTTGTAAGACGTAAATGAATTCAAACTCTATTTTTCCTTCTTCATGACGTTTATATCCTGGCTTTTCTTGTACAGCATATTGCCTCTGAGTGAATAAATCAAAGAATGAATCAGACAAGAAATATTCTTGACTTTACCAAGGACTATACTTCCAAGACACCTTTATTTTATATGAGTTAATTTTTCAACCTCCTATTTTAGTTAGTAAGGTAGATAGAATAACGTCTTTCTCCTCCATAGCTGTCTGTTTTAATTCCCAGAATCTGTGAATGTATATGATACATAGGAAAAATTAAAGGTTACAGATGAAAATAAGTTTACTAATCAGTTGAGTTTAAAACAGGGAGATTATCTTGGATTATCCACGTAGTCTTAAAAGAGAAAGAAAGATAGAATGTGAGAAGTGATGCAATGTGAAAAAAAATGACCAACTGTTTCTGGTTTTGAAGATTTAGGAAGGGGGCCATAAGTTAAGGAATGTATGTGACCTCTAGAAACTGGAAAAGTTCAGGAAATGAATTCTCCTCTAAATCATCCAGAAGGAACATGGCCCTACTGAAACCTTGATTTTAACTCAATGAGACATGTTGGACTTCTGATCTTCAAAACTGCAAGATAATAAGTTAGTGTTGTTTTTTAAACATTAAGTGTGTGGTATTTTATCACAGCAGCAATGGGTAACTAATACAGTCAGGCTTTGTAAATATTTGTCGTTTTGCTTTGCTGGAGGATATGGTTATTTCTAAAATAAATAAAAGCACATTCTCTTTTCTGTTTAGCCTTTTGACTTCAGAAAACCTGGCACATATTCTAAGTGGGTGAGTATTAAGCCCAAGGAACAAATAGAGCTCTGACTCTTCTGAGGGTCTGGCAGCGCCACAGATGCTAGGGAACCTGAGTCAAATAAATTCTAAAGAAAAAAAAAAAAAAAATATATATATATATATATATATATATATATATATTCAATGAAAACAATTATCATTGAATAAGTGCTGAAATTTCAGACTTGTTAAAGTATAGTTTCCCAAAAGTTAAAAACATGACTTTTGTAAAAATATAAAATAAAGATATACTGAGCAGTATTTCCAAATCATCAATAAGGATTAAAAACACTTTGAGGGGCTAGAATAATACATACTTTTATAAAACAAATATTAGAAAGAGTTTACTAGGTCACATATAAAATTGTTGGTAATATCCTACAGAGCAATAAAACTGCAACCTTATAATTACCTTTGACTAGACAGAAATTATTCATATTTCCCCCGGTCTAGGTCTCCAAGTTGGCATGTACCCATACAGATCCTGTGTCCTTAATTAATAGTAAATATTTACATCTAACACAGGTCCCCCTTCACTGAAGTGATCACCAAGTGTGCCTTTTACAATGACTATGAAGGACACTGGAAAGTTGTACTCTGCTCTCTTTTCCTACCTCTAAATTGTGTATAATTTTCTTTTTTATTAACAGTCCCTGATTTTTGATCATAAATAATGTTCTAAAATTATTCTTGATGACAAAAATGCTCATTTTATTTTATTGCCCTGATTATTTACATATATAGAACAAGTGGTGTCAATTAAATGTAAACGTGCTCTGTGAATGTACAATATGAACAGCTACTGAGGTCAGAGTTGTTTTTTGTTTTGTTTTTTTTCATTAAGGAACATAGAATTAGACATTTTAAAAGACTTATTTGTTCTTCCCTTTGGAGGCGAGAAAACCAAGTTCAAAATTTATCTTTAGAGCTTTCTCTTACAATTCTTATAGATTTTGTTGAAAATTTGTTTTGTTCCTCAAATGTCAAAATCACTGGCTTGCCAGAAAATGATCTTCATCATCAATTATGAGATTCAGGAATATATATGCACACATTAGGTATGAGGTGACTTTTCCTGGAAGAGCTTTATAAGCATTGACTCTACATTATCAGTATGTGACTTATTCCTTAATGGTGAGCTTGTCAGACATAATTACAGGCGAATGAACACTTCTCAAATATCATACTATATGGAGTAACCTTTGTTGCACAATTAATGGATTGCATGCTCCTTATTTATTCTGTTCAAATAACTACATCATCATAAAACAGTAGAAGATTAATTAAATTTTTTTATTTAAATTCTGAATTTTGGTGAGAATTAGATCACATTTAAAATGTTATATTTCATTTATATAATGATAGTCTCTATTAATTGAGAGTTAGAAGACTAATAAGAAAGAAGGAATTATATAAATATGAGCAAGTGAAACATTACAAATAATATTGATAATATTCTAAAAAAATAAATAACTGCAATTAAATTTCTCTCATTGGATCATTAATAAATGACTCTTGTTCCTTGGAGTCTGTGCTCACCAATCAGCATCCTATTGTTGCCTGCTTCTATAACAAAGGAAATTCTGACTGCTTTTGTAGTAGGTACACTCTTTATAGGTGTCTAAGTGATGTCAGTTTAAGCTCTAAAACTTGTGTTAATGAATCAATTTCTTGAAAGAACATTAATTAAAAGCATTTGGTATCATCTTTTCCATGAGGCTCTGAGACTGTTTTTCTTTGTTGAAGACACAATGTCTAGCTTGTAGCTTATATAGCTAAGTGTTCAGATAAGCAATAGAAGAAAGTTAAAACTTCTTGTTGATAATATGGCTAAATAATTGTGATTAACTTTTTGTTATTGTTTCTTTTTGTTGTTTTATTCTTTCATTTTTTTCCAGCAGCTTTATTGTAATACAATTGACATGCAGCATTGTGTAAGTTTAAGGTGTACTGGAATGTAGGACAGTAAATATTTTCTTTTGCATAAAATAATTATCGCATATTAATTTAATTACATTTTGCTATAAAGAACTTGTTTTTACTGAGGATACACACATACATACACACACACTCACGCGTGGAATCTATTCTGCCAAGTGCACAATCTGAAATATTTATGTTAAAGTATTTTATAAAATTGCTCCTTTGATTGAACAACTCTTCCCATGAAGATCTTACAACAGTATTGGATCTAATTGAGAAATATGAAACATTCTAAACAAATCAAATTATCTAGTACATGTCCTTCTTTTTATACGGTGAAAGAATAATTCTTTGAAATTGTCTCAAAGGACCTCTGGGAAAATTCAAAGATAGCTTTAGTAGTGAAAGATAAACTAATTGGTTTTTTCCTTCTAAATTTAGCTTGATCTTGGGAAGGCAATATCAAAAATTATCAGTAGAGTTGGTAACCTGATTAAGCATGATTGCAGTTACCGAGAAACAAATTTGATTACTTATTAATCAAAGTGGCAATATAATATTTCTTTCTATGTAATATTATAATAGAAAGTAACAGAATTTAAGGAACCTTAGCTTTCCCACAATCAAGGGTGTGACAAAATCAGCAGACTAGAAGTTATTCTTGTGAGACATGAAATCTTCTATCTGTAAAGACAGTACAGAAGATAAGAACTACAATTTTAGTACCACTTGTTAAGATATAAATAATCTGAGAGCAATTTATCAGTTCTAAGAGAAAACAAAATTTTAGTTTTGCATTAGTATGTATTTGTTAGCAAAGAATTCACAAGCTCCCTCCTGCTTTTTAAAATTACTTTCTACATAAAAATGTGAAACATGGTAAAAAGAAATTCACACATTTATACTGCCTTTAGATTTATTATTTGCAGTTCCTATAAAGCGAGGCAAATAATTTACTTTCTAAGAACTACAATTTTCTGTATCTACTTAAATATTGTATTTTTTTATCCTCTATATATTCTAGAACAAGAAACACTTCAGGACAAAACTAGGCTAAGTTTTTTTTATTTATAATCAAAACTCATTTCATTATCTTTATAAAACGTTGTACTTTTCTGCCATTTCTTTCCTAATAGAGTCTTATATAAATTAACTCACTTTTAACCAAATTAACCAAATTCTATTTCATCATCAGCATCAAAATTATCTTTGATTATACATTTCATATGACAACTTGAAGAGGGTATGGTGCTCTCTATATAAAATAGATTAATAAAATTTAGAAATCAAAATGTCATTTTAAAAAATATAATCCAGATTTTATGTGTGTGTGTGTGTGTGTGTGTGTGTGTGTGTGTGTGTGTGTGTGTATACAGTTGACTTTGAAGATTGAATTTCTCAATGGAAAGCAAGGTCATGTCTAACACAAGTCCATTTTTAAATTCACAATTCTTTAAAATCTTTTTTTGACTTATAGTTGACATTCAGTGTTACTTTATGTTAGTTTCAGGTATACAGCATAGTGGTTAGACATTTATATAATTGATACCATCATCTCCCCATTTAGTCTAGTACCCACCTGGCACCATACATAGTGATTATAACATTATTGAAACAAGTCCATTTTTAATTGTTACCACATAAATAGATAGCCTGTAGAGTTTCTAATAAAAAAAATCATTAAAATTCTGTAATAACACATATTATTTAGGCTTTGTGTAAATACTCCTGGAAAATTATTATGAAACAGCATCTTCCATATACATCTTCTTTTTTGTGATTGTGGTGATGGTGGGGGTTGTTATTTATTCTATTATAATCCAAATTAACTTCTTAGTAATAATTTTAAAAAATGTTACTCAGATAAATTAAAGTTTTCCTTCTTCAATATCGCTTTATTTTTAGTCACAGAAAACATATTAGAATGCAATAATCTTTGGGTAGATGGACTGCCCCCATCATTCTCTTTGTATCTCATGTAACCAAGTTAGGTCTTTCACCAAACTTGACCCACCCTCACTTGCTTCCTTGATTTGTGTAACTTCCATATACACTGAATCTAAGATTTTTTTAAGTACTTAATTGTTAATATAATATACTGATTTAAAAAAAAAAAGTCTCTGAACTCCTGTTTCTGGGTTTAAATCCTGCCTTTGTCATGTGCCTTGCATTTCTACTTATCAGTAAGTCCCCTCATGAGTAAAAAATGTTAATAGACTCTATCTAATAGAGATGCTATGAAAGTTTAAAAAAATAAATATAGGTAATAATATTTTACAATGTCTGACATTTAGTAAGAACTTTACTAAGGGTTAGCTTTCATTAATCCTGTATCTTAGAAAGCCCTCACAAAGTTGGGATATCATAAAACATGGAAAATAACCATCCGAGTTTGGAAGTTATTTATTGCTCTGCCTGAATTATACCCCGGGTTTTCTAAAAGACAAATTACTGAAGGAAATATTTTTACCAGCTTTGTTAAGATTGCACCAGAAAAAAGGGTTTGGATATGTATGTGGGGATCTGTGTAGGGGGAGAATTAACAGGGGGCTAATGGGAGTGAGACAAAAGTGGTGAGAAACTGACTCAGGCTTAAAACTAGAGATGTTCTCACATACTAGTTAGCAGCTAAACTTTAAATGAAATTACCTGTGCCTTCTTTTCAGAAGCATTAAGAAAGATAGTGAGAATATGAGATGTGTCAACATTCCTAAAAAGAGAGAAAAGCTGGATGAGTCCAGGAGTCTACTGTCAGAAAGAAAACAGAACACAAGGAATCAGTTTGGACTTGAGCAGAGTTATACATTCAAGCTGTAAAACAATCTCCAGATGTTGTACCCCGACACCCTGACACCATGTTCTCTGGGACTTCTGTTATATAGAATTTCCTTAATCCTCTATTTTTTATGGATTGCTCTGACCATTTCTCTGACCAAATAAGTACTAGAATTGCCCCCAAGTGTCCCATATTTATTATTACTCTCCATAGGACACAGCATTTCTCTACCACAAAGGAGGGGTAGACGGCCACTGTGAACTCCTGGGTATTAATAATTATCATCAATGATCTCTATTCTTTTGAATGTTACTCTTTCTTGATTGATCTATTTTAATAGCTACAAGGAGAATCCAAAACCTTTCATGAACTTTGGCATTGGTATCATGTCTAACATTTCTCATAGACTTTAATTTTCTCACTGTTAGTCTACCACAAAATGTTTTTGTAATTCCTTGAATTCTTTAATTAAAAAGAAAAATATTTTAAACATTTTATTTTATTTATATGCCTACATGCAAAGTAGGCATATAAATATAAAACAAACAAACAAAAAAGGGCTCTTCTAAAATGCAGTGTACATCTGATGTCTGCACAGTTCAAAGCAAAAGCATGTAGGCTTGAAATTTTGTCATAACTTAGGCGTTTTTTTTTTTTTATAAGAACAACACACAGCATGTGTTTGTTTTACATCATTAATATGCACATACAATGCTTTCCTCACATCTTCCCCTTACCTGGCACCAAGCATGTATTAGCTCTTGTTCAAAAGGAGCATGTAAAGAATCAGCTTAAAATTAGCAATTCTCATCCACTAACAAGTTACATTTATTTTTTAACCTAGACAAATAGATGCATTTTTCATAGCCAGTTACCTCTTTCTTGGAAATGTATCACTTCTTTTATTTTCTATGTCATATTAATTGATTTCCTTCATGTAAAATCATCATCACTTGAGGCTCCAATTGCTGCAACAATTTTTAATGTCTGACTTTGACTCCTCTATACTCTCACATATATTGAACACTACAACTTCTGTAACTTCCTAAAATAACTACAACCATGTAACGTTCTTCCTGAAATATCTATAAAAGTCCATACCTTACATTTTTATTTTTTATTCATCGAACAGATAGTTGATGCTAATTACGGTCTATTCCCTACTTCAGGTCACATGGAAACAGTAGTATATAAAACATAAAATGTCTCTAATATCACAAACCTTAAATTTTAATTGAAAAATTAGAGAGTGATATGATGGAGAGTGATAATGTGAAGGCTGCTTTATGAGGGTGGTCAGAAAAAGGCCTTCCAGGCTGCTGACCTTCTGGTTAAATTACCTAGGGGAGTCAGCTAGGAAAATGACTGGAAGCAGAGTTTTCTAGACAAAGTGGAAGAAACAGTGCAGCGACTTTATGAGAAAGACAAACTTTGAGGGTATGGAAAGCAGATGATTTGCTTCTGTCAGAGCGAGTGAGGAGATGACTGGCAAGAAATGAAGTGGGGAAGGAAAGAAGCACCAGATGGTGCCAGGAGACCATGCAAAGTCTTTGTATCTCATTCTAAGGGCAATGTAATAGCTTTGGACTTAGGATTCTTTTGAGTCCAAGTTACAGAAGCCTAGTTTGAAAAGCTTTTAGAAAAAAAGGGAGGAACTTATTGTAAAAATTCTGAAATGGTATCTCCCAAAATGCAAGGCTAACAATGGAGCTGTGTCTCAGGAACAAGTTCAGGAATTGGAGATGCACTGTAAAGAGAAGAGGTGCTCCTTCTCCAACATTGCTTCTTTTAGTGCGTCTGTCTCATCCCTCTCTTGGAAAGCAAAAGCTCACAAGTGTCATAGTTATAAAACCAGAATAAGACTATCCCTTCTTCCCCTCACTTTCTAATCTCTCTTGTCTCTCTCTCTCTCTCTCTCTCTCTCTCTCTCTCTCTCTCTCTCTCTCTCTCTCTCTCTCTCTAGTGCTTTGAAAATTGTAACAAGAAGTACTACTGCGTTGAACATTTGCCAACACCCTAAAATGAGGAGGTAAATAACAACAAAAAACAATGACTACATATTTTTATGATATTTATACTTTCTAAACACATTATTTTGTAGGTTTGTCTCTAAGCAATAGCATCAAGTGGACATGAAATCAGTTGTCATACCAATTATAGAGTTAAATGAGCAGGCATTTAATATCTTGCTCAAGGTCACCAACCAGCTGTTAGCAGTGGGCTGAGTTCTGTTTTAGAAACAAAGTTATCTTCATAATCGTTTATGTAATGCAAGCCATAAGATTAAAGTAAGTATTTTACCCTAGCATTCTTTAATCTTTTCTCAAATGATTCCTATGTGAACCTTCCATGAAATTTTTAATGGGTTTCTCAGAGGCTCTTGAAGGAAACCTATACTTTATATCTCCATGACTAATTTTATTAGATCTTGTATTCCTATTTAATTTAGGTACAAGTCTCCTTGAAAATCCATTCTTAACGTATATGACTCAGTATTGTCATTAACCTGATAAAACTTGCCACCATTTAGTTCCATACAAACTTCCACTTTTATCTTTTGAATTCTCCCTAATTATTAGAAAATTCCAAGATATCCTCACACTATTATCACACGTTCCTCTAATCCCTTTCTTTAACTGATATGTAGCTATTCCTTGATGATGCCATTTCCCCAGTGACACACAAAGCCATAAGATATCTACCTCTCTGAGGTAGATGATTTTGGGAAAAGAAGAATGAGAGCTGCTATCTTTCTTAGAAATATTTATTCCTGGTTCACAGTCTTCCTCTAAGCTCCTATCATAATTCTTGGCAAATTCAAAATCTAGGCTAATCACTTCAAAATATATTTATTTGTATCCATCTTCCTCTCTCAAGCACCATGTCTAAGTGACTATCACCATTAGCCATTGAACTGGTTTCCTTCTTTTTCCATTTCAATCCATTAATTCTGCACAGACCAACTTGAGGATTCCTTTCATATCTGAAACAGATCATATATATGCCCTTCTTGAAATCTTTACGGGATTCATCATTTTACTTAGAACAATACCTAACTCTGTGACTTATTTTGACGGAACTTGAAAAGACCTGACAATTCCAACCTCCCAAATTCACCTGATGCTTCTTAGATTTCTCTCTATTTTTTAAATTTGTTCTTGTCTTAAAAGCCCTCTGACATTCTTTAGGTCATGTCATATTTTCTTCCTGCTTCAAGGTCTTCACAATATGTTTCTCTCATATATATTTAATATAAGAATGTGTTTAATATAATATGTTTAATTATAATATTTTGTTATAATATTTATATTTATACTATAAATATTTAATATTTATATTAATATTATATTGTAATTATAATATTCATATTTAATGTTATAATATTTATATTTAATGTTATAATATTATAATATGTTATAATATTTATATTTAATATAAAATATTATATTATTTTAATATAAGACCGGGTCTAATATAATATAATATAGTGTAATGCTGGGCCTTATATTAATTTTTACTCTAAAATATGCATTATAGCCAATGGTAAGGCTAGGTCTTATTTTCAGGGAAACATGGTGTGTGTGTGTGTTTGTGTGTGTGTGTGTGTGTGTGTGTTTGTGTGTGTGTGTATAATATCTCTTAAGATTGAGAACTGAGACCATTTGTGTTTTGTTATTTTTGGTAGAAAACTAATAAAGAAGGAAACAATTATAAACCCATAAGTAGTCGTATCGCACTTTGCTTCTAGAAATTCTTGCAGATTAATTTATCTGTGACAACATTCTACTCAGCTAAGTAACACTTCTTTTTAAGCACCATATTAACTATCAATAATCCTTCAGGACCCTATCTTTGCAGATTAATCGATTCATAACTATAAGATCACATACTGTGCCCAATCTCAACAAGTTCCTAATTGACGGGCTCTCTTCCAACATTTGATCTCAGGCCCAATCCTTTTAAATATGTCCTGGACCTTCTTCCCTTTCCAAGATACTCCTAAGATTCTGTCATAGTTGTGCTCTCCCTTATTATAGTAAATGGTAATAAACAGAGCTTACTTCATTAACAGCTTGCCTGGTGATATTATTTATTTACACACTGAAGTTTTTTTAAAAAATAAACTATAGCCAACATAACTACTTGCCTGCCAACTGTTGGCACATATAACAAAAATGTTACTAGAGTAAGAGACATCCACCCAGCTCACCATTATATTTTCTGTGGCTAGACAATACTTGATATAGAATCAATACTCATTATTTGGGAATGGACACATCATGAATCATTTCGATCTCTTTTACTGCCTTTCAGAATTCCTATTATAATCCAAATTTTATTCTCTTACAAGTCTCATTTCAAATTTTATTTGATTCAAAAAGTCTTCCTGACTCTTCCATTCCGAACTGCCTTTATTGTTGTTGCTACATGCTGGGGCATTAATTTACCACACAATGTTTATTTCTTTTTTGTGTTACTTACTATCCTTGGGTGCAGGGGATTTCTTTAAACAATTACCTGTATTATGAGACAATTGAGACCAACATTGTACTATATATGCCTTTTTCTTTTATAAACACAATGCCGTTCCCACCTTCACTCAGGACTTCAAGATGTTTTACAATCACAAGGATCTAAATATTATTTTTTTTAACATTTAGTTAACTAAAACTTCATCTTCTTTGCCTGCTTGTGATTTTCTCTGTTGCAATTTTTAATATAAGAACATACTTGTTGAATATATTTATCTCAGTGAAATACAGATGGTCTCAGACTTACAATGGTTCCACTTAAGACTGTTCGACTTTACAATGGTGTGAAAGTGACACACATTCAGTAGAAACCATAGTTTGAATTTTGACCTTTCTTCAGGCCAGCAAAATGCCAATGAAGCTGTCTTGTGTTGATGCACAGAGGCAATGAGCCACAGCTCCCAGCCAGTCATGCAATCATGAGGGTGAACAACAGATAATACAGTGTATTGCATTGCCAGCATTTTATGGATGTTATGTTCTATATTTTCACATTCTATCATGTCTACAAAATGCCTATCTCTGTCTCCTGCTTCTGGTGAGAAAAAAGAAGAGGAAGGAAATTGCTCTTGAGATGAAACTCAAGTTCATAATTGCCCAAGTGTAGGCAAATGTAAGTTTTCTGGGCGCATTTAAAGTACATTAATCTATGATGTTTGATAAGTTAGGGGTTTTAAATGCATTTTTGACTGATTATATTTTCAATTTATGATGGTTTCATCAAGATGTAACCACATTAAAATCAAGGAGCATCTGTATATCGTAAATATATCTAATTTATATATCTAAATAAATCTCATCCAGTGGAGTTTTACTTCAGTTACTATATTTAGATAATGATAAAGTGCCTATGCTTCCAAATATTATACATGCTGTTGACCTGCCATTTTTTTTGGGATGGCTATTAAGTATCTAAAAATTGTTCTAAGTTCAAAAATAGGTAAAAGAGAATACTGACTGTCTTGTCAGCGTAGTGTTGGGATTGATGTGTTATTGTCTATTTTACAACTCTATAGAGGCAGAGGTTGACTTGTAGATTGTTGACCAGTAGAGATGGATGTGTTTTTCATCCATTGGGACCAATAACAATAAAGATTATGGTTTATGGCCCTGTTAGACATTAACCAGTTTTGTAAATCATACAAAACTCTGCCTAAACTGTCAAACATTATATTACCAGGTTTAACATCTTATTGGTTTCCTCATTAATGAGTTAAATAAAATAATTGATGTATATTTATTTTATATATTTTCATGAAAGTCACAATATTACCTTTTTTGAAAATTATACTATAAAAGTGGGTACTTTTAATGAAATCATTGTTGATATTCATGTTTTATCCAGGTTTAAAGTCATTTTATAAGCAAGATAATGTATTTTGTTAGTAGAAATACAGACTGAGCAGGAAATTAATTTAACAATGGTACTAACAGGTATTTTTTCATACAAGGAATAAGAAAAAGAAAACCTTGCTATTTCAAAACTGCAAGCAGTATGAGAACATTTTCTAAGAAAATATTGCAATTCATCTCTGGGAGCTTGTTTCTTTGGGAAAACTGTTAAAATATGTTGATAAACAAAGATATGCAAAGTTTAGTCATTTTGCTGGGAGTATTTCAGGTAATTCTTCTGAGGTTTCCAAAGTTTAATATTCAGAAATTTACCTTGGTGTTGTAGATTCTTGTGTTTAATTACAGGAATTTTGATTGAGTAGTTTTGTTCGGAATAACTTTGAATAAGCCTTAAGAAAATGGTACCCTTTGGTGGTTATTCTCCTTTGCTCCTCTTAACTCATATATTCCATCGTTTCCTCTCCTGCTCTGAGGACTGGGAGACTGAGTGCTCCACACAATGCATAACCTGGGATTCCCTTCCTTCTGGCTCTGGCTGGCTTCAACCAATGCAGGCATCTAGCAGGAGGTCAGAGGAAGGAAAATAATGAATTCAGGTTTTGAATCCCTTTACAACTCTGCTTTCATGTGGTTATGAAAGTACTGCATCACTCTAGAACTACAGCTTCTCACAGGTGACTAACTTCATACTGGGATTCAGTGTTAAGAATGTTTTCCTGCTGTGATTAGTCCCTGAGTGGCTTGAACCTCCTATGAAACAACCTAATTCCATCTACAATGCTAAAAATACAAAAGTCTGCCTAAACTATAAATAGTTACTTCAATTCAGGCTTTTAAAAATATATGCTGAGTATCATTTGAAGGAACCATAATTGATACGAAGAACTGAGATGCCTGTTGTCCTTGAATTCTACTTCCTAGGAATGCCACTCTAAGATACCTGTGCATACTTCAGACAATTTAAGAGTTCTTTTCTCCTCATATACATATGTTTAAATGGATAGAAGAGTAATTTTAATAATGGTAGCTCTAGAATAATAAAATTACTTTAGAGATTACCAGTTCTAAGAATTTTGGCTTATTATATTTTATGAGATGATACTTATGTATCTTCTAAAACACACACACACACACACACACACACACACACACACACACACACACACACACACCAGAGAATTTTACATCAAATACTGAAGGACTTATGTACCTCAGATTAACAGAACTCTTGTCTAGAACATAGACATTTAATCCATCAAAAAACAAAATGCTGGCAGAGTAATGCATCTTTCGACCATTTGTGTGTATGTGTGTGTACATATTCATATATATGCATTTGATCCCATCAGATTTATTACATGCAAGTTTAGAGAAACATTAAAACAAACATTTATATGCATGTGTAATAGGCACTTAAAATGAATATGAGATCATGGTACACTCGTCAATTTAGATTTCTTGTTTAATAAGAATTTTATGTGTCAATTCCTCATAGACACAATTACTGTAAAATTAACATAATATGATTATATTTCTTAAGTTCTTTTAGGGTGATAAAATGATATGGAATTTCACTGATATAAGTATAAAATCTATATTTAATCACAATGCTATAATAGAAATGCAGAGATCAGTAGTTTTGTCTCCTACTTTGCTTAAAATTGCTACACAATTAGAGAACCTCTTTTTTGCTGTTTTTTGTTTGTTTGTTTGTTTTTAAACAAAGTATAATAATAGCTTTTTGTTCCCACCTATTCATTTGCTTATTGGAGGGATGTCCTTTGTGTCATCTTGGCTGGTATATCAACTGCACTCACAAAAACACACAGCACCCACATACTTCAATCTTCCCTTTTTCAGAATTTTAGATTAATTCATTAGTGACAACTTAAATAGTAAAATTATGTTCCAACCCCGCTAATATATATAAAAGTCACTTAGAAAATATGATTACAGTGTGAATGAAGTAAGGCTGATATTGTCTTGCATATTAGAAAACAGTCTCAGCTGGGTAAGGATGAAACTGGAAATCCAGGTAGCAAATTAGATTGATGTGCTGTCCTCAACATAATGGCATTTTCATTTCAGAGCCCTACCGAGTCCAAAACAAAACCATTTTTTATAGTTCAAAATCCCAAGAGAAATGAGTTCAGGTGGTCTCAACTTAGTTTCTCATGTACAAAGGGACATATCAAAAAACTGTCACAGACTGATAGTAATTTATCACTTTCACTTTTAAGAAGCCATGGCATTACAAGCATGAAGCAAACAGCAGCAAAAAGAAGTATTTCTAGAAGCATTATTTTTCCTTTTTGCTTCAGTTAGAAGTTTATATTTTATTGTAAAAATAATCTTATACAACAAATAAAAATTACATGTGTTCTAGTCCCTTTACCTTCTCCCCCATCCTATTACATCGTTTTGTACCCCTGAAACTAAAAAAAAAAAAAAGAAAAATCACGAAAAAAAATCTAAAAAAAATTGCATGTTACCATTACATATTCATTAAAATACTCTTTAAATATTCAATTATTAACATTTAAAATAGGAAATTATGTCATGTGTAACCATTGTTTACAATAAATGTAGCAGCTAAATGATATCATACATATTTAAAACCATTATAAGTCAGACAGGCAAACAAAACTTAAAGTTTTGTTTTCTTATGCATTTCCATCATTTAGATAGTAAGTATGAAGCTGCTTAAGTATACAATATTCCGAGATTTCTGTGTTCTAAAGGTTTTTTGAAAATTTTATGTGATTTTCAAGGAAATCCCACAATTGAAAATATAGTTTATATAAATAATTAAATAAAATTCTGTAGAGTTTGATGCCTTCAGAAGTGCAATCATGTGCCATTAAAATGTAGATTAATTATTTTAAGTGTGTGTTGTGGATATTCAAATTTTCATTTACCCTCAAATGCCTTGGGAAATACTGATCTCCTGGAAATCTGAAATGTCAACAGTGTGACAGTTATGAGAAATATATCGGTATTTGAAAACAGTAGAGTTACAGGTTACAAAGACAGGGTGCCGTGTAATTGATTCAAATATATTTGTGTCCTTTTTCACATACTGATTAATCAAGAATTACTAAATCAGACGAAAAGTAGTTTTGATAATACAAAATCTAAAAGTTAGGATGTATACTGCAGTGTATTTCCCATCTTGAATATAAGAAATACAAGAATATATCCAGATGTCCTTTAAAACAAATTAGAAGATGAATGTCATGACTGATGAATAAACAACAGCTATTCTATTCTATGAAAATGTCAAAAAAAAAGATAAAAGAAAATTTAGTTCTTGTTAGCTAATACTGAAACAGAGAGAACATTTCAGTAGAAGTTCATTTATGATTATCCAACTGGTAAGAGTAATTCTTTGGATCACACAGTAAATGTTTTCTTATTATGAAAAGTGTATATTAGAGCCAAGCTGCACAAACTGATATTTTTCACTAATTTTTTTTTTAATTTTATGAAATTGATTGGGTGACATTGGTTAATAACATAATGTAAGTTTCAAGTGTACAAATTCCATACTACATCTGTTGTATATTGTGTGAGGGTAGGAGAAGTAGAAGAGGGCAAAGGGGGTCAAATATATAGTTGACAAGAGACTTGACTTTGGGTGGTGAACAAACTGGTATTTTATCATATTTTACCTAAAAAACTTTTCAGGAGTCATGTGATTGAATGGCTGAACTCACGTAAAATAAATGTAGCTTTAATACATCATTTATCAAATATATGTTGGAAAAAAACTGTGCTTTTGCTTTATCTATCCACTATGGATTTTTATAAATTTTTAATTACATTTCATCACATTTTGAAACGGCATTCTGTTGTTGTTATTATTATTCTCCACAGATAAGTACCTTTCACACTTTCTAACTGAGAAAGAAAATGATTATTTTCATAAAAGAATGGACAAGCAAAGAACCTTATGAAGGAGAATAAGTGAATAGAGCTAATCTTTTGCTTAAAATTAAATTTAAAAACTTTTCCACTTCAACCAGAGTTCATAAAAAATAGGGGAAATCTCAAGTCAAAGACAGTGAAATAACTTTTTAAATGATTTTAATATTCTCCTAATGAGGTAAATAAAACCACTTTTCATTAAGTTGGTACAGAACTAACATGATTAAGTTTCCCGTCACAATACTGTGATTGTGACAAGATTGTCATGAATCCCAGATAAATACATGCTGTTACTGCTCACTGGAAAGGCTAACTTAAAAATTCAGTAGAGTCCTCTCCAGTATTTTTTTTTTAATCTTTACTAAATTGATCGGGGTGATATTGGTTAGTAATAGTATATAGGTTTCAAGTGTACATTTCTATAATACATCATCTATATATCACATTGTGTGTTCACCACCCAGAGTCTGTTCTCCTTCCATTACTAAATATTTGACCTCTTACCTTCTTCTACTACCCTTTCCTTACCCTCTGGTAACCACCAAACTATTGTCTTTGTCTGAAATTTTTTGTTTGTTTGTGTTATTTCAGTTTTATGTGCCACAGATGAGTGAAGTCATATGTTTCTCGACCTTTTCTGTCTGACTTACTTTGCTTAGCATGATAATCTCAAGATTGTTGTGTCAAGTGGTGGTATTTCATCTTTTTGTATAGCCGCATACTAGACTCCTCTCCACTTTTAGGACTAACACCAAAAATATAAAAGAGCATATCATTAAACTTAATATGTTACTTAAATTCTTAACCAAAGAGTCTAAGATGTTTCATTTATTCCACATATCTTTAGATATAATGAAATTCATTATGACTCAAACATCCTATGATTACTTTTAAACCTCAATACCTTACTTTACCATTTTTAGTCCAACTCTTTTAGTATTAGTGTTAAATTTACATTTTGTTGGTCCTGTTACCTTCAAATAAACACTAGCAAGAAATTTAATTGTGAAAGTAATTTTAATATGAAAGTCAGAGTATTTACCTCAACTCCATGTTACTCCATCATTGAGGATCAAGAGTAACAATTCAAATAGTTTCAGTCCAGCTTATATATTTCTTGTAGCTTGCCTCTTTCAAAAGTTTTTTGTAGGAAATAATATCTATAAAACATTTTTCAGGTAGGGGAACTTCGCTCTTCAGTTTCTGTAAACAATGGCCTACCTATACTTTTATCATATTCTTATTTTAATAATTTCACTAGGTCTTGACTGAAGAAAAAGTTAATGTCCTAATGAAAAAGAAATATAATTTTAATAAAAATTCAAATTATCAATTTACTGAAATAATTTTTAACGAAAACAATCTTTCAAAATATGAAATTTAATTAAACAAACTAATTTTGGTTAATAGGTCAATTTGTACCAAAGATAAAATTAAACTTATCAAATCTTTACTTTAAACCAAAAAAACATTTTGGACTTTTTATTTATTTAAAACAAACATCTGTGTGTTAAATTATACTAGGTTCTTCACAGAACACAAAGGTACATAAGACAAAAACCTAATAAGTACAATAATATATATCACTATGAGAGGCTAAACATAAGTTTATAATGAGTCATAAAACAATATAAAATAACAGTGATAACTGAGACCACTTACAATGATATGACAAATGTTCTGACTGAGAACTGAGATCAACTTTGTAATAACAACTGTTTGCTTCAAGAAATTCTTACCCGATAGACTAAAGTGGTTACTATCTTTGCTCTTTGCTTCATGAAATTTTACAATTTATGTTAGCAATAAAATAAATAAAATAAAATAAAATAAAATAAAATAATAAAATAAAATAAAAATGCTCATTAAGCCAGCTCTTTCAGAGAGACAATAGGTTTTTCACCTGGACAAAGCCCAATTATCAGAACAACATTTTTCTTCTCATATTTGTCTTAAGACCTTCATCTTTCCACATGAAACAATTCTAATCTATTGTGTACAAACTTAGGCAACCAGTGCCCTGACTAAGACGGCCTATGGTAAATCCGTTGAACGTATACCCTAAACCTCCATTAACATATTTTCCTATCTTCCTTATTTTGATTCATTATTATAGCTCTTCTGAGGTGTAGCTCTCCCTGGATGCTGCAAGTTTATAGATTCAGCACCAATTGATCAGTAGCATTTTTTTCTTTTTTTTTTTTTTTTTTTTTTTTGCTAATTAGACTTCTGGTCAGTAGTCAAGAGTAGACAGCCCTGGAAGTCTTGCCAAAATGACCATTAAGGCTTAAGACTCTAAGACTCTTTTCAGAAGATTGTATTACTAGAGATTCTATGAGACTCATGCTTGGAGTGACTTTTTGGCCACGAGCATGAAGTAGGTCCCACATTGAGACTGAGCACCGATTTCTTTCATTAAGCTCCCACATTCTGAGACAATTTTCTCTCCTAGGAAAAAATAAATAAATAAAGTAATCATCTGCTCATCTTATCAATTTTAAAACGCTACTTTCTTGGTCTTAGGTCAGTAAAAATCTGTCCTTTTACCAAGAGCATCATCATTTATCTCTTAGACTGTCCTTTCCTTTCTACTTGCTATTGTGAGTTTATAAGAGGAAGTTCATAGACAAGAAACTGAGAATAAATACATTTGACTCTCATTCTAGTCCCAAGGGCCAACAAGCCCTGCAAGTCTTGCCAGACTGGCATATTTATAGGACAAGCTCAGCCTCCAGTCAACTATCTTTTTCAATGACAAAATTTTACCAAAATTATAGTGGCCACTTGGGGAAACTTTCGATGTGAGAACAATTATTTATTAGAGAAGTGTCTTAGAAAAAAAATCAAATTATATGTATTTTAAAAGGTTTTTTTTCTTGTTTTTTGGGGCAGCATATTTCCAAAAGAAATTGAAATTACAAATGTACTCTGTGAAGGATATCTTGATAATGGAAATGAACAATATATAAAATTCAATATTGTTATTCTTTTAGATCTTGCAATGCTTAATTTTATGTATCAGTTTGGCTTGGCCATGGGGCCCAGATAGGTGGTCAAATGTTATCCTGGATGTTTCTGTTAGGGTGATTTTAGATGAGATTAACATTTAGATTAGTGGACTCTGAGCAGAACAGATTGCTCTGAATAATGTGAGTAGTCCTCATCAATCAACTGAAGGGCTGAATAGCACACAAAGATTGACTTCCCCTGAACAAAAATGAATTCTACAGCAGGAAGCTTTCCTAAAGAACTATGACATGGGTTCTTCCCTGGTTTGCTAGCCTGGTGGCCACTTTGCAGATTTTGGACATGTCAGCCCCCATAATCATATGAGCCAAATTCAGCCTCCATAATTACATGAGCCAAATTCTTTAAATCTCTCTGTTTATACTATACACATCTCATTGTTTCTGATTTCAGGGAAGACCCTGACTAATACAGGTTAAGATTGTCTCACAATCTGAGATTGGTCTTTGCTCCTAAGAAACAGAAGGACACAAAATAATGTGGGTAAACAATGCAAGTGCTCTGAAAAAGAACCAAGCACTTAACCCAGATGATGTTATTGTTGTTGTTGTTGTTGCTGTTAAACTCTCCAGAATAATTATTTTCTAAATACTAAAGACAACACTAGAAAAAAATATTGATATCATGGACTACAATACTACAATACAATACTAACCTTACATTCTTCCACTATAACACAATCCTTTGGAAGGATTGACTACTCAAGTGGCAGAAATCTGTGTAACAAACTTCAGACATTATGTATTCATCAGACAATAAATCTCACCAGTGTGCCTCCAACCAAAGAATATTATTATTATTATTATTATTATTATTATTATTATTTTCTCTTTTGAAACCACTCCTGACAACTTAAGAGAAATGCATTTATTTTGTAATTGTTTAAATGCTCTCATGGAGTCCTCTTTCTTGAGAGGACTCTCTCTATTCATAATCAGGTCTGTCATCGGCACTTCCATGTGTCACTGAAGGGTGGGCATCCATTCTGAGAAATGTGTCATTAGTTGATTTTGTCATTGTGTGAACATCATAGAGTGCACTTATATAAACCTGGAGGGCATAGCCTATTACTCACCTAGATGGTATGGCTTCTTGCTCCTAGGCTACAAACCTGTATAGCATGTTACTGTACTGAATACTGTAGGCAACTGAAACACAATGGTAAGTATTTGTGTATCTAAACATGTATTAACACAGGAAAGGTCCAGTAAAAACATGGTACAAAATATACACCCTGTGCATGCACGATTTCTACACATATGGGGAGGCAGATGGAGGACTGTGGAGGGAAGCACTGTTGGAAATGGAGTAGATATCAGGAGGAGGGAGGGAGGAAGGGAGAGATGGTAGGGAGAGAAGAGGAGAGAAAGGAAGAGCACAGATAAATAGAGACCTAGAAAGATAAAGATTGACAGGAGAAATAATAAAGGGGGAGGGGAGAAGGAGAGAGAGCAAGAGTGAGAGAGAGACAGAGAGAGAGAGAGAGAGAGAGAGAGAGAGAGAGAGAGAGAAATAGGGTAGAGGACTGGGAATAGAGAGAAATAAAAAGAAACAGAGGGAAGGGAAGTGAGTGTGTATTTGTGCATGTGTGAGCTGGCACATGGCTGTGCCTCCTCGTGTATTTAAACCACCCAGGCCTAGCAGTAAATCCAATATTGTAGTCGGGTCCAGCCTTTTTTTTCAACATCACAAACTATTTATTTATTATCCATTATAATCTTATTGGACAACCGTTGTATAGGTGGTCGGTTGTAGACTAAATGTTCGTTATACAGTGGATAATGGTAATTGGAATCTTGACCTACTACTTTGCTTGTGTCTGAATTAAACTCCAATGAAAGATCTCCAGGAGTTCATGGACTTTTTATGGTCTGGATATTCTGCTGATATTAGCAGACTTACTAGTTTTGAATATATTAATATTTAGATTATCTCATTCATACATTTACCAGTTTGCACATTTTCCTCTAGAACAAGAAGGCAAAAAAGGACCAAAACCAATCAATGAAAGCCTGTAGGAAAAAACAAACAAACAGGAAAAAAAAAAAAAAAGACACCTTGTACTCATGGCGATCACTGTAATTATCCTCTAAGAAACAAAACACAACAGGAAAAATATTGTTCAGTTCTCCAGGACAATAAAAGGAAGATAGCAATCCCCTGCTTTCCATGATACTGAATCCAAGAAGAATTTTTAGGTTTAGGACCAGCTAAGCCTATACATTTTATAATTGTTTATATGCACTCTGCTTTTATTATTTTAATGCTCTCCTCATTAATTATTTATCGGCCTTTTCCTGGGCAGATCTAAAATATACCTGTAGCATTATGGCTCCAAGGTTGACTAAGATGCTCTACATTTTCCACAAGTCTTTAACCAAGACCTTAATCCCTATGGTTCTTGTATTCAATATATGGATCACCTCTTATTATGATCTATAAATAATGTGATGGCTAAGATTGATTATTTACATTTAATTAGCTCAACACATGCTTTTAAAACAAAGTTATATTTTTTTCAAAACAAAAGATGCGACTTACTCCAGAACATAATATATTCCAAGTATGTGAATCTTTAAAATATGACACTTCATATCTTTTTTTTTTTTTTTTTCCATTCTGGTCAATAGATGTTTAGAAGATTCCTGGATCTTACTACTGACCAGTATAAGCAATGGGTTCATTACTTTTTTGAAATCACTCTGTATATGTATAATTTAACCAAATTTTCAGTGACTTAACCTCTAAGCAAGAAACAACCATTTGATGATTTAAAATGAACTCTTTAATAACTCCCCATTCATTCATGAATAAGTGATCTGTGCAAGCCATGCTGTTCTGACTTGACTTCATGGGAATCATCAGACACCCACAGTTTATTATAATGTTTCTTTTTACTCTGTGGCATTAGCCTACCCACCCTGTTTCACATTAATAAGGACTTTAGCTCAAACAATGGAAACTTCTGTGAATTGGGATTTCAATTGTCTTTTATCCTTGATAGTTCCTCATGCTGAGCAGTTTTTGTTACTCATTTAAAAGCTCAATAGTTATCAACTAGTAGGTTTATCTCCTATAAAATTCTATTACTCCCTCACACATTTCTATGCATTTATTAAATTCTTTACGTCGTAACACGTCATTTCCATAATCAGAATAGGGGGATAAAAATAACTGATATATGCTGAGATTTATCATTGCTGCTTTAAACATATTTATTTTATAAATTCCTATAGAAAATTTAGATATAATATCATGTGTTAGTCTCATCTGAAGATCATAACAGGAAATTTTCAAGATTTATCACAACAGAATTCAACTTGTCCATAGTATATGTCTCTTTACTAGAGACCCAATCAGCACAGGTGACAGAACACAATGCAGACTCTAGACCTTGACAAATGGCTGGAGATAAGAGATCTAATGTTTATTGTAGTAGCAGACATATTTTGCATTTAGTATATGACTTTGTAATACTTTCAAAGCAGCAAGCATTCTTGATATCACCAGGAATTTCAATTCTGAATATCGAATAGATTACAGAACTCTTTACACTGATACTTTTGAAGTATATAGTCATTATATAATCAGAAGTTTGCACACAAAAAGATAACTTGGAGAGGCAAAGGGAAAGGTTTTATCATCATTATGAGGTCATCATTATGAAAAACAGGAGCTTTAATTAAGATCTTGGCCCCTTTAACACTCCAAAAAGTCCAATTCTTTAAAGAAGTTCTAAGCTATTATGGAATTCCAGAGACTGGCACCATGATTGGAAAAAAAAAAAAGAAAAAAAAATATATATATACTGGAACAAATCTGTCTATACATTACATGAAAATAAACTCACATACTTTCAGATACGCTACCTCCTGTCCCCCTAAAGAAACTTGGACTAATTTTCCACCAAATTTTCCATCACAGGAAAGATAATTAGGATACTACATTCAACCAATATGGGAGTGACGGTTTGACTAAAACAGCTGAGGAATCTCAGCCTTGTGTCTCATCTTTTATTACTGTTATCCTGTTAAACCTGTCAAGATGGGATATCGACAAAAGGCCCAGTCTTAGGGTATCTTTGAACACATTCAAATGAGTTTAACATAGTACTCCTTGCAATGAATTTTAAATATGTTTTTGTCATTTTTTCCTTACTTTTATAATGAAGCTTTTACTTGATGGAGGGCTACTGATTTAATGTTAGCAAAATTATTTATTCATTCCAAATCAGGAATTTCCAGTCTATCACGGCAGTGACAGGAACACTAATTTGAAGTGAACGATAATACAGAGAAATACAAATCCTTGCTACTTATTTAGAAATCTCACTGTCCAAATTATACTCAATCTTGAAGAAAGTTAGAAAGAAAAATTACATAATTCTGAAACTAAAATTTGCAAAGCATTTAATATTGATCTTCCATGGCCTAAGATTTATTATTAGTTTTAATGTCAAAGAAACTAACTCTTTCCGTGGTTCATCTACCCCTTATGACTTAGTAATAGGTCAATACACTGATCCAGGGACATCACTCTGATCATCAACTCTCCTCCATCGCAAACAAGCTTCAAACATACTCAGATACTGTACTCAGGGACTTTGGCAAAATACCAATTTTGATCAGGACATGTAGTTGAACCTTCCACAACATTATATTAACAGTTGCATGATTAATTCCTAGAGACCTGACATTCTGGAAGAGAAACCAAAGAAAGCCTGCAAACTCCTATGAAAAGGACATTGCCAGCATGTAAGCAAAACTGAAAGAGGTAGATTGTTGGAATCACAACTATTATTTTAAGAGACACAAACTATCCTCTTGTCAGTAGACTTTAAACTGAGAATTCTTAGAAATTATCCAGAAGCTGACACTTTCAGGCTCATGTAGATATCTAAGTACAGCTGAAGCTTATGCCCAAGACCCAGGGAACAAGATCCTGAAACACGCTTTAATACATGTTAAGGTTCTTCATTTTTATAACTGTTTTATTTTCTCTTTTCAGGTTTAAGGTTTCAATTTTAGAAGACACTAATTAGCTCTTAATGATGATGCCCAAGAGGCCCTTTTCCTGATTATTGCTTTAGCATCCCTAGCTATTCCCTGGTAGAAGTCCAGTATTTAGCTACAGTTTCCTGATGACTTGGCTGGCTTCTAAAATTCAGTCAACTTTTTTGGTTTCATCCAATTCCACTGAGAAACAAATAGCTTCAAGTTTAATGTTCTCGACCAGTGAACACAATTTTAGAAGAAAACATTACAAAAAGACATTTAAACACATAAAACTTCCTCTAATATCTTATACAAAAAAAATCTGGGGCCATTTTGTAGAAACATGTATTTGTAACCAAACTTCAAAAATGCAGAGCTTGGGAAAACACTATGAAAGACACTATATATAGGAGGTTTGACGATTAAGTTTGCCAAGTTGTGGCAATGATGGTGCTGATCCCTTTCTGATATCAGAGGGGTTATTCATTATGAATTTGGACCAACTGGACAAACAGTTAACCAAGTTTACTATTTGAAAGTGCTGAAAAGGCTGCATAAAAAAGTAGACAACCTAAACTTTTCTCCAACAATTCATGGCTCTTGCATCACGACAATGCACCAGCTCACATGGCACTGTCTGTGAGGAACTTTTTAAGCCTTTAAACAAATAAGTGTATTGGAACACCCTCTGTACTCATCTGATCTGGCCCCCACTGACTTCTTTCTTTACCCAAAGATAAAGGAAATATTGAAAGGAAGACATTTTGATGATATTCAGGACAGCAAGGGTAATCTGATGACAGCTCTAATGGCCATTCCAGAAAAAAGAGTTCCAAAATTTCTTTGAAGGGTAGGTTAGGCACTGGTGTCAGTGGATAGCTTCCCAAGGGGAGTACTTTGAGGGTGACTGTAGTGATATTCAGCAATGAGGTATGCAGCATTTTTTCTAGGATAAGTTCACAAACATAATTGTTAGACCTCATATATACAGTGTCTTTCATAATTTAGTAGCAAGGCTCACTAGGTGAATTTTCTGACTCAGATCTTTAGTAGTTGATCTGATACTGTCAGCACCTCACTCTTCTTTGTGAACGATACTGAAATTCTACAGTACTAGTTAGCTACCTTTAATTGTACATTTTATGAAAACCAGATTGTGAGGTGAGGCCTTAACAACTGGTATTTGATTTGCAGGACTGAAGCCTATAGGTTACTGCAGAAATATGACAGAGACTTATCTTGGTACAGTTGTCAGCCTTCCTGAGAGTCTCATATTCAAATGGACCCAGGGTCTTTTTTGCAAATTGATTTTTACTATCATAAAAATAGACTGAATACTTGATAACTAAATTTTAGAAGAAAAATGCCTAACCATGATCTATAACCCCAAAACTTAACCAACAAAAGGGAATTCAGGGTTGTCTTCAATTCTCTTCATTTCACAATTTACAAGGGGTCCCAAAAATGGAGACAAATTATCCATCTGTGATTCAGATCATTGTAACAGTATAACCCTATGGGAACTAAGAAGCCACACAAGATCACTGAGGCCAGAGTACTACTTGCCCTAGAAATTCATGAGATTAGATAAGCCATTGACCAAAACAGAACATCCCTAGATATAATATTGACTTCTTGAGAACGAGCATGTGCTATCTCAGGGGAAGAATGCAGTAGCCCTTATAGCCCTAGACTTTCCTGTGAACTTGGATAATATGAAATAAATCCAGGAAAATAAATAATTAAATTAGGTCATTTGGCTGATACCCTTTATCTGGTTCTGCATTCTCTTCACATGAGACAGAAACTTGTCCTTTCCTATAATTTGTGCTCTCTTGTTTTTTGGTATACAAGTGAATAAAATGAATTGAATCAGCTCAGATTGGGTAATGACACAAGGCGGGGACTGAAAATTGAGCCCATCCTCATCATCACACCAGATGGAACTCGATTTGAAAATATCTGTGTCAAAGTAGCAGCTTGCTCAAAGAATTTCTTGCCTAGGACGTAAAGCTATAAATCATTAATAACTTCACTATTTCTTTAAGGAAATTATTGGAAACTTTCTTTTTCCATGCAAACAGTTTGTTCATCTGGGGAATCAGGTGCCTAATCATGATGAAAGCTTATACTTCTGTATATAAACAGCTCACTCAATACTTCATAAAGACAGCTCAAGAAAACTTTCCTCAGAGCCTTTAGCTCACAAGCCTAAATATTGTGTCATATGCTTTGTCATAAAAAATAAACAAACAAAAAACCATTTTCCTGTCTTAAACATATTACGATTTTATTTGTCAATTATATCTCAATAAAGCTATAAAAAAGGAATTTTGTTCACCAAAAGCTAGCTTGGAATTAGAGCTGATATAAAGACACGATATTGTTCTATTGACTGGAAGTAGGTGAACAGTGATGCCATTAGTAAAGATAAAGTAAACAGAGAACATTCAGATGTTGGGGAAAGAGTCTTTCACTTTTGGGATTCTTAGTTTGAAATATCTACATTGCATGCACGTGGTTAAGTGAAAGAGGCTGCCCAGTGGATTAGATGGGAAATAATTAAGAGTTATCAGTAAAAAGACGATCGTAATTGTGAAGAAAATGAAAAGAGCAACAGCAGTGTAACTCTGGGAAGAATAGACTGATGAGTAGGGAGTAGAAGAGATTATCAAAAGCAAATAAACAAATACAATGGTGACAAAGCTAGAGGAATGAAGGTATAGCAAGCTTTGACTGGCAATAAAGAGTTAATGCCCGAGCAATGCACTAACAAATTATTGGAGGGGAAAAAAAAAAAAAACAAAACAAAACAGTACCGCTGTAATTTGAGCATAGAATTGAGTTTTGGGAAAACTAAACATGCACATGTCCAGGGGAGAAAAAAAGTTGACAGAAACAGAGGCAGGGGTTTAGGATGTGAAGCGTACTATCTCCGTTCAGGGAAGCATAAGGGAGGTCTACCCTAGAGTGGTAGTATGTGGAAAACAAAGGGGAGATTTGCGTCAGGTTGTTCAATGTTGGAATACAGTTAAAATCTGATGTAAAATTTAGTGAATCTATATGACCTGCAATCTGTTTCAGAGTTTCTTAGTCCCATGTTCCCAACTGTTTCTCCACTACAAGTACCTGATTTACATTTTTCTTCATATTTATACCTTTTTTGTAGAGCTGAAATAAGTCATAGCTTATAATCTGTTACACTTTAAGCAATCAAATCTAAAGTAAGCATTAAAATGTATAAACTATTAATACATAACTAATAAAATTATGCATTTAGTAGAGAAATATATAATAAGAAAACAGATTTAAACATACTCCTATATTTTCCTCATTGCCTTTTGGTGCTCATGCCCTTTTCAAAAGTCACCATCAGAGAGGAGAGGGGTCTGAGGAATAGGGAGAACTTACAGAAATGCTAGATCAGAAACTCAAACACATTAAAAAAAGGAAATATTTAGTTTCTGACTCCCCAAATAATAGATAAGAAACTTGTAAGTCGGACTTCATTGGGAAGTAAAGGATTTTCAAGTTTCTGTTTCTGTCTTGGCCAACTGGCATACTAGAATTTTACTAGATGCCCAAGAAAGGAATAAAGAAGACAGAATCATAAAAGTATGGAAAAGACAAATCCCAACTTTTTTTTACCTCAGGGGACTGTAGAGAAGTGAGAAAGGCCAAGGTAGGAAACCCCTGACAACAGGCAGCTAGTGGTAAATACTATCTGCAAGCTTTTGGGACAAATTCCAAAAAGTTCATTTTCAACAGCGTATAGGAAAATTGTTCAGTGACTTTGGCAGGAGAAAGCAATTTAAGTGATGTTTGTTCTTCAAGGGCAGCATGTGGTGTGCAGGGAACCCAGAGTTCCCTCAAAGCCAAGAGAACATGGAGGTAGAGGGAGGTTTGTGGTCATGGTGAAGAGACCACTCTCTATCTATGGGTACATCAAAAACAGACAAGTGGCTAGGACTCCAGATGCCAGTTCAGGATGAAAACACGTATTTTCCTGCCAAGAGCTAAATGCATCATTTTGAAGCAGAAAGAAAATACAAAAGAAATGGATCAGTACACTTCATTTCTAACAGTAGGCCAGCTATCTTCTTGGTTAGGAGCAGCACCGAATGTGGCCTGAACTCTAAAAATACAAAAGTCACACGTTATGTCTAAATATTATGTTGCAAAAACAACAACAACAACACACACACACACACACACACACACACACACACACACACACACACACACAATAACCCATGTGGTAGAATTCATAAAAAACAGGTTCACAAATACAAAATAATTTTTAAGGAAATATTGCTTTGTAATCTGAGTGTATAGTGGACCTTGCTACATAGTTTCCCTCTTTTGTTCTAATATAATTGATGTACTTGGTGGAAGGTAGTAGAGATCGCGGTACTTTCACTGTTAGGATAAATCATTGTTATCAAGTTGTTAACCTAGAAGCAATAACTGAACAAAAGGGTATCTTGCATTTAGCCAGTTTCAAGTAGAATTCAACGTTGTCATTGGCATTGAACTCATGTTCCTAGCATATTCATAACTTTTCTGAAAAGTGGATATAGTGATGGTACTAGCCTCATAGAGTTATCCATCCCAGGAATCAGTGCCTTGAAGTTAGCAATGTTGGTAGGTATGGAGCAACGAAGGGAAAAAGTCATGGCATAAAATAACTCCATGAATTTGAACTGCTGTTTTCTTTATACATATCTAGAGAAGTTTTAACTAAGCCAGATTCTAATCGATTTCCATTATCGGTTAGGAAGACATGGTTCATATTTTATTTAACTTGTCATGAAATATTTGGATTTGAAGTAAGTCAAACTGCTTTCTTTGAAAATCTTCAACATCACCAATTCATTCTAGTTTTCCACTGTCATCAGCATGGAATCCAAGCAAACAAGATGAGGGAAAGTTACATTTGGCATCTAGAAATTTATATTCATTTTTCAGATAATAATAATAATTTATTTTTCCTCCTTAAAAAAGAAAGTTTAGAAAGAACGAGAAAGGAAGAAAGAAAGAAAGAAAGAAACGAGGGAGGGAAGGAGGGAGGGAGGGAGGGAGGGAGGGAGGAAGGAAGGAAGGAAGGAAGGAAGAAAGGAAGGAAGGAAGGAAGGAAGGAAGGAAGGAAGGAAGGAAGGAAGACAGAAAGAGAGAAACAGAAAGAAATCAATCAATCTTGTTAGGTATTTTACAGGCATCTCTTTGTATGAAAGTGATAAACTGAGAACACATACACTGCTTACCATTATTTAGGTAATGCACTAGCATACATTTTAAAAGTATTCTTATATAGTTGTTATATTACATCTTTCTAAAGGGCAATACTTTGTTAAACTATCTCTACATACTTAATATTATTTTGTGGCTATTTTTTCTGCAAATTGTTCCAAGCTAAAGTTTTGTGCGATATATAGAAGAGAAACTATAGAATAGTCTTTCCTGAAGTATCATTTTTGATAACTAAAAATAAGGCTTTCGCAATTGCTCTAACCTTTGTATTGTAGTACAGTTTCCTGAGAGGAAGCCATGTTCCTTCATAAGAGACAAAAATTGAAATGTGGCCAAGATACCTTGCTGTGAAGCCATCTCCCTTTATTGGTATGCTTATCTTAAACTGCCAATAGACAGAAACCCTGAAGACAGATCCAAGTGTTCTTATGCATTTTTTATTTGCCAGGGAAAAATGTTGTGTTTGAAGGAAAAGATGGAAGGGAAATAGCTGAATGCATTATTTCATAATGCTAATGAAGAAAATCTGGAAATAATGATATGATTGACATAAATATCATCAGTTCCCCATAGTATTTTATGACTTTTTGTAAGAATTGGGTAGTGGAGAATACAGTCTCAATAGTCAGAAACCTGGGTCTCTGTCTTTGGCCAAGTCACAACACTAAATACACATTGCTAATGTTAAATAAGGAGCTAACACTAAATCATTTGTGAAAACCTTCAGCTCTGAGACGACAGGATTCAATGTAGTTTTTGTTTTGTCATTTAATTATGCAACTCTTGTCCCACTTTCAAAACAATTTTCAAGTGATAGTGAAAGGGAATCTTTTATAAACCTTAAGACACATACATGAAGTTTAAAAACTGGGACATATGATGCTCACACATATATGTTGAAGTTTTAATAAGGATTCTTTCTCTTTTTCATAATAGTTATGTATATGTAAAAATACATACATATATATTTATATACATGTATAATATATACAGTTATAATCTTTAAATTTTAGCCTTTGTCAATCTTAGAAGTTTAAGGTAAAAGCTAGTCAGGACCTATCCAGTCTAGAAAACTTAAAACAAATCTTGTGAAATTACTTTTAAAATATCAGGCTAACAGTAACAGATTATTTAAGGGGAGAGATGAGGTAAAGGAAGCAATGATTTCATATTCACCTCAAATGATATTTTCCTTTTGCTAATTGCAAGTGCTAAGGTATAAAATCAAAACCTATGGTTTGGAATAACAAATGTAAGAGCTGGTTTTAATTGACTTCCTACTACTTACTAAATCAGCTATTTTGAATTAGGAAAGTGAAATGACTCACAACCCTTTGGGTACAGACCAAAAAAGAAGCAAAATGGCAAGTAGAGATTTAAAGATTATCGCTGATAAGAATAAAGAACCCAGTGTAGCTGTGATGACACAATCAAGACCCCTACAATATACTTCCTCTCAAATCTTGATACTTAGATGTTACATCTAACTGAACGATTGGGACTGAAACACAAAACACCCCCAAACTGGTGCCTCCACACTTCTCACATGGGGAGGGATGCAGGATTGGTCTCCAGCTCTTCCTGTAGAATTCATAAGGTTTGCCCACATACCCTGAAAAAAACAGAACTAGATCTGGGAATACCATCACACTCTTTGCATAGGCAGATAAAATACAGAAAGAAATTGTAGCTTCTGAACTGTTATTTTTTCCTCAAATTCTCCAAATAGGTAAGTCATCCTTCATTCCATGTGAATGAGAATTTGAAATTCTATTTGGAGAATTTTGGAGACAAAAATAACAGAGCACAGATGGTTCTACAAAACAAGTTCCAGTTTAATTGGATTGAGCAGAACAAAGTGAGAGGTAAGAGGTGGTTCGTGTTACTAAACACATTTATATTTGTAACAAGATGTCAATCTTAAGGTTTCTACTGAAGTGCTAAATTACTAAATGTGTTAAATTACTAGTAGATGTCATAATAAGTTCTGATATAGACAACTCTCTGCAGAAGTCAGTACAAGTATCTAAAAACCTGTTCAAAATTCACAAGCATCATTGATAAATAGTAAAGAACAAAAACATGAGAAGATGATTTTTGGAGAGGATTACTTAGCATCCATATTCTTCTCAGTGGGTCTCTAGTAGACTCACTCAGAGCTCATTATGTGTCCTTGGATGTTTGCTGAGCACTCTGGACTAAAGTTTAATTTCAAACCCAAGTGTCTAGGGTAGAGTCAGCAAACATTTTCTGTAAACAGGTAGATTGTAAATATTTCAGATTTTGCCAGGCATATAATCTCAGTCAGAACAAATGAATTCTGCCTTTATAATGAAAAAGCAGCTGTAGATAATATATAAATAAATGGCATGTGTACCAAGAAAACTGTATTTATATAAACAGGAAGGTGAATGGATTTGGCTGGTAAGCCTTACTTTACTACTTATCCTTGATCTAGCCGGTAAGAATTGAAACTAAGGAAAGTATTGCTATTTGGGGGTTAGCCTTTGTTCCTACAGTTTATTGAATCAAAAGTTTTGTGATGCTCAAGAAAATATATAGAAAAAGTACAAGGCAGAAAAGGCAGCTTGGGTCATTTTGCATCCTGCTAAAGGAACCAATTAAAGGATGTGTTTATGGAATACCAAAAGGTAGAGATTCGGTATGGATTTAATCACAGGAAAAAACAGTAGGTGAAAGGGGAATAGTCAACCAGATTAAAATGCATCTTCAGCATTCATATCAAATGAAAAATGTATTAAAATGTCATGAGAGCGAGTCAGCTTTAAATACTTGCCGTCTTGAGATAGTACCACCAGGGTAAAATCTTTTCTCACCCTTTACTTCTCCCTCTGACTCCAGCAGTCGTAACTACAGTGACCAACATGGAAGCAGGGGGAAAATACTAGTCTATATGAGAGAGAAAGTTGATCTAGAGAAGCTGGAAAATGCTGTCACCGTGTGTTAGAGTTACATTCAGTTCTAATTACTTTGGAAATGCCTCTGAATAAAAAATAAAAATTTCAAGTAAAAGTTATCGTGGATATTTTTAATTCTATGGAGTTTACTAATAAAATGTGTCCTCTGGCATTAACTCACAGTCTGATCACTCTATATTTTATCCATGCAATTACTTTGATTATGAGAATTTCTTGCCACTATAGATTAAGAGCAGTCAAAGTAAGGGGGAAGGGAGTGGGCCGTGGAACAGTTAGGTATGAATCCTAAATATTCAGAGTTTGGCACTGAGGAAGAAGAAAACCCTCAAACCAACAAGCCAGAAGACAAGCTATTATGGTACATCAATACCGATATTTATTAGAACTGTCAATTTTTCAAATTGCAGATATGCTATTTTAAATAAAGGACACAAATGATATTTTAAATAAAGGACACGAGGTAACATAATTTTCAAATGTCCTATTGTAAAGACTAATTTATGTTTAATTGAAGTATCAACTTAGAGTAAAAAGCTCAATTTCTGAAATGTCCCAGATAATATGTCCTTTTATGTATAATTATAGCCTTAACTTGTTTGTTGGCATGAATGGAAAGTACAAAAGTTCATTAAAGGTCAACTGAATACTAGTAAAGAAAGTGGTTTGTATGAGAACTAAGATTATTTAATTAGAAGTTCTTAACACTTTATTTCTTGGGGCTGTATCAAGGTACCTGGGACTAACATACAAGAGTTTATCATCACTGTTGTCAATGGGTCACATAGGAAAAAGACAATTTAACTCCAGATGGTTTCTTCAAATGCCTGTATCAAAGATGTGCAATAATTTTGTCAAGAATGGTATGGCCCTTTAACATAACATTACATAATCTACTCCAAAATCAGTTCTTCATCAAATAATCACTTTATATCTTAAGACAGTGCACAGGAGTGTGGAAAAGTTGCCAAAAAAAAACAAAAAAAAATCAATTTCCTTGATAATTGCAACTACAACCATACCCTTCCCCCTTCTCACCCCCACCGGTAAATTGCCTCCCATTTTATACTTTGAGGTCTTATCAAAACTTCAATATTCTTTAAAGTATGAAAGCTTTGCACTTAACTAAGAAGGTTGAAGTTTATCCTCCATAGTTATAGCTAGATAAATACCAAAATTTGATTAAATCTAAATAAAGAAATTTAAGAATCATTCAAAGACAAAATAATTGAAATTATATTCTGATAATTCAGTTTAGTAGGAAAAATGTTTTGTAATTTTTTCAAATTCTGAATAAACAGTCTCATCCTGGAACAGTGACAAACAACTTCAACATTTAATGCCTAAACAACAAGGCTATATTAGGTCTCTTATTTCTGTGCTTATTCCAAAAACAGTGACTTCCCAAGCCCACAAAAGCAGTGACACAAGAGGAAGATAAAAGCCTCCCACTCCCAGTTTTTCCAGTTTTATTTTCATTAAACGTAAAACTGCACATATAATTTTTTATGTGCAGTTAAAAACTACCTTGTTTGTATTTGGTAGCATCATATAACTGACCGTTACTTTTTGAAGAGAGCAAGCAACAAGCTTATGTCTCTTAGATGTATTTACTATTTAATTGGGTACATTACGTGAATACTTTAATGAAGGACTCACTAGTTAATTGTAAAGGTGTTGAAATATTCACATAGGAATTAAGAACATTAAAAGATTAGGGCAGACCTTCAGCTTCACTAATCAGTGTATGTTATAAGACCTTCAAATATATTTATAGAGATGGCAGAACTAACTTTATCGAGGAATACACAAAAGCAAATTAACCATGCAGTTTAACACATCACTGGTCTCCAATGTGTTAAGATTTAACAGTATGTTTACGTGTTTTCTTTAATTACCACACTATCAAATGTTAATATTACAAATCGACATATTAGAACTCTTGAATCATTTTAGTGGGTCTCAAGGCCTCCAAGGAGCTAGTTTGGAAAACACTGCACTGCAGTGTTTTATGGCATCTTACAGGAATCAGGCTTAAAAGGAAGCACTGCATAATCGTCCTGAGTTATTTTGGTTAGGCAGGAGAGAATGAAGGCCAGCTTGGGAAGTAGACATATGATGAAAGAGCCAAATATGGACAACTAAGTTTATCACATGTGAATATTCATAAGGCATTTCTCTGACATTTTCTAAAATTTTCAGTCTTTAAAAAACAGAATTTTGATCTGAAAGTGTTGGGGAAATACATAAAAGCTAAAACTAGGTGCCTGAAAATCTTTGAATAGCCCTGCCACTCCAGGTCAAGGAAGCTTCTTACACATTTGCCATTTGAAAAATCTTTATCTGAACATATGGGCTTAATAGACCTTTACTCTGAAGGCATGGTTTAGTAAGACTGAGGTTGTTTTATTCCCATGTAATATTTCCTGTATTTATAACAAGGGGATATAAACCTGTGAGCTTCATCATACTTTTATGTTGCAATATATCTTGACAATTTTGCATTTTTTCCGTTCTGTAATATTTCTAGCAGGAGGTGGAAAAACTTATCTCAGTATTCTAAAAGAGGGGGGGAAATATAATTTAACATCTTCACCATCAATCATGTAGGGTACAAAAGAGAGGTCACTTGGGGGAAAAATCATCAGTAACAATGTCATTTCTACTAAGCTTGATGGTAGATGAAATTGTACTTCTAAATTGAACTTCTAAATTATTCTTATAAAATAAGGATAAATTACAAATTTTGCTTCAGACAGTTAAAAATGGGAAATCTCACAAGCAAAGGGTAATAACTAATTATTAATTATTATCTTAAGTAGAATACACAGGTATTTTTCTAAGAAAAACAAATCTGTCTAACAATCTCTTAGAATCCACAATCTTTCAGCATTGTATTAGAAAAGAACCAGTGAATTAATTTGAGGTCAGGCAAGACAGCTACTTCTCATCTTTGGCTAAAAATTCCTCTAAGGTACTCCATGTAATTACATTTGGAAATCCCCGTAACTAGCCATTGGCATTACAGAGACATTTATAGAACAAATCCTTTATACTCAGACTGTCTGGGGTTTCTAACAAAATTAAAACCTTATAATCACAGATGAATATCAACAAATCTCCAGAAAAAAATTCACACTGGAGCAATGTCATTGATATCGTCAAAAGCTACTTTGCTTCTCTGCCAGGTTTTGCCTACCAGGGAAGCCACCTGTGAGCCTAGATGTTAGAGGCATGAAGGAGAGTATCTACCTAAGTATAGGCATGGGGTTTAGGGGTTCCTGCAGCAACCACCATTCAATCAGAAGCAATAAAATTCAAGGCATTATGTGCAATACTGTGACAAAGATGGTGTAAAACAACTTGTTTGTTAAATGTTTTCTTTCCTTTCCCATTACACCGCTATGCTTAGAGAGCAATCATATCTATCTATCTATCTATCTATCTATCTATCTATCTATCTATCTATCTATCATCTATCTATCATCTATCTATCTATCTATCTATCTATCTATCTATCTATCTACATAGGTAAACACACACACACACACGACAATTTTGTGCAAACTAGTTGCAACAATGCTGCTAAACTTGTTTGATATCAGAGGGATTATTCATTATGAATTTGTACCAACTGGACAAACAATCAAGTTTACTATTTGGAAATGCTGAAAAGGCTGTGTAAAAAAGTTAGATGACCTGTACTTTCCACCAACAATTCATGGCTCTTGCATCACGACAATGTACCAGCTCACACGGCGCTGTCTGTGAGGGAGTTTTTAGCCAGTAAACAAATAACTGTATTGGAACACTCTCCTTACTCACTGATCTCGCCCCCGATGATTTATTTCTTTACCCAAAGATAAAAGAAATATTAAAAGGAAGACATTTTGATGACATTCAGGACAACAAGGGACTCCCAAGTGGAGTACGTCAAAGGTGACCATAGTGATATTCAGCAATGAAGTATGCAGCACTTTTTCTAGAATGAGTTTGCAAACTTAATTGTCTGACTCTGGGTATGTGTGCATGTGTGTGTGCGTGTGTGTGTACATGCGTGTATGTATAGATGATACAAGTATAGATATAGATATACATATATGAGGTGTGATCGAACAATATGGTGAATGTTTAAATAAAAAACATATTACATTAAAAGATAAATTGCCATTAATCCCCCTCAAAATACTTCCCCTTGCTTCAAACACACTTATCCCATCATTCTTGCCATTTTCTGAATCAGTTTTGGAAATCCTCTTTCCTGAATGTCTTTAGTTGCGCTGTCTTGGCTGCCTTGTTTAACTTTGGGGAAGAACCAGAAGTCTCATGACACCGGATCTGGTGAACAAGGTGGATGAGAACACATTGTAATGTTTTTATTTGACAGAAATTGCCGTACCAGAAGTGATGTGTGACACGGAGCATTGTCATAGTGGAAGAGGATGTACAGCACACTTTAAAACACACCTTCTCTCAACCAGAGCTCACACCCTAGACTGCATAGAACAAGTTGAAACTTTTCACATGGTGTTATTATGGTTTGCTGTGTCTCTTCCTGTTTTGAAGATCCCTGCCTTTCTGTTGGATGGCACTTGGCAGTAGCATTCACCATATTTTTTTTATCTCACCTTGTTTAGATAGATGATAGAAAGATAGAAAGATAGATAGATAGATAGATAGATAGATAGATAGATACATAGATACATAGATACATAGATACATAGATAGATATAACTTCAACAGTAAATTCATATTCAGGTTAAGGCACTGATTTCATGGTAAAAATAGGTACAACTTCATATATCATCAAAGTCTTGTTTAGGAAGTTGTTCAGAGACATGGCAACTTGGTTGTCTAGTAGCTTATCAGGGAACATAGTTTATAGCCAAAATGGTGTGTCTTTATAGCATGATGTATATCACACTCCAAACAACAGGTATACTAGGTTAAAAGTGTTTTGTAATGTAACCTTATACCTAGAAGAACGAGAAAAAAGAAGAACAAAGCCCAAAGTCAGTAGAATGAAGGGAATAATAAAAAAAAAAGGCAGAAATAAATGAAATAGAAACTGAAAAGAAAATAGAAAAGATCAATGAAACTAAGAGCTTGTTCTTTGAGACTATAAATAAAATTGAGAAACTTTAGCTAGAAATACTAAGAAAAAAAGAGAAGGGTAAAATAACTAAAATCAGAACCCAAAAAAGAAAAGTTACAATACCACAAAAATGCAATGGGTTATAAGAGACTACTATAAACCACTATCTGCCACAAATTGGAAAATCATAAGAAAATAGATAAATTGTTAGAATCACACAACTCACCTAGAGTGAAACATTAAGAAATAGAAAATTCTGAATAGAGTCACCACAGTGACTCTATTCTCACAGTGATTTGAAACAGTAATCAAATATGTTCCAAACACCAAAAATTCTAAGACCAGATGACTTCACTGGTGAATTCTACCAAACATGTAGAGAAGATTTAATTTTTCCCAAACTCTTTCAAAAATTTGCAGGGGAGTGAATGCTTTCTAATTCATTTTACAAAGGCAACATTTCCCTGATAAAACCAGATAAAGACAACACAGGAACACACACACACACAAGAAAAAAACAGACAGAAAATCACAGACCTATATCTCTGATGAACACAGATGCAAAATTCTCAACAAAATATTAGCAAACTATACTGGCTGCAGCAATAAGCATTCCCACCAACAGTGTATGAGGGTTCCTGTTTCTCCACAGCCTCCCCAACACTTGTTATTATTTGTCTTGTTGTTGAAAATCACTTTAACTGTTGTGAAGTGATATCTCATTGCAGTGTTTATTTGCATTTCTCTGATGATTAGTGATGTTGAACATTTTTTTTCATATGTTTAATGGCCATTTGTATGTCCTCTTTAGAGAAATATCTGTTCAGGTTCTCTACCCATTTATTAATTGGAATGTTTGTTTTTTTTTGTTGTTGTTGTTATTGAGTTGTAGAGTTCCTTATATATTTTGGATGTTACCCCTTTTGTCTCTGTATTTCGTTGATGGATTCTTTTGCTGTGCAGAATCCTTTTAGTTTAATGTAGTCCCATTCATTTATTTTAGATTTTACTTCCCTTACAAGTCATATTCATAAAATTCAGACAGAAAAAGTCGAGCACCATATGATTTCACTGATATGTGGTATATAAAACTGAGAACAACAAAGGGACAAGACAAACAAATGAAGAAACAAAAACTCATAGACACAGACAGTAGTTCAGTGGCTACCAGAGGCTAGTGGGGGAGATGGGTGGTAGATAAGAGTAAAAGGGATCAAATATATGGTGATGGAAGGAGAACTGACTCTCGGTGGTGAACACACAATGTGATATATAGATGATGTATTGCAGAATTGTAGGCCTGAAAGCTATATAACTTTACTAACAATTGTCACCCCAATAAACTTAAATTAAAAAAAAAATGAAGAAATCACACACACAAAAAAGACATTGGAGATCAACTACAAAAAGTAACTAATACTGATTTCTTAATGTTTTAAATGCACCATGATATACAAGTGCTAATTAGGGGAACTGAGTGGGGTGTGTATAGGAACTCTGCACTCTTATTAGCAGTTTCTCTACAAATATAGTTATTCAAAAATAAAAATTTTAATGTTGGAGAGAAGTTTTTATTTAACAATTGTCACCCGAATAAACTTAAAACAAACAAACAAAAACTAAAAAAAAAAATATATATATATATATATATATATATATATATATATATATATATATATATCAAACTAAATACAACAATACATTAAAAGGATCCTACTCCTTGATTAAGTGGGATTTATTTCAGGGATGTGAGGATGGTTCAACAGATGTCCATCAATCAATATGATACAACACATAACAAAATGAAAGAGATCATATGATCATCTCAATAGATATAGAAAAAGCATTTTACAAGATTCAACATCCATTTATGATTAAAAACTCTCAGTAAAATGGGTATAGAAGGAAAGTACCTTATCACAACAAAGGCATATACGAGAAGTCCACAGCTAGTATGATATTCAAACTGAAAGTTTTTCCTCTAAGATCAGAAATAAAACAAGGATGCCTATTCTCACCAGTATTATTCAACACAATATTGGAAGTCTTAGCTAGAGAAATCAGGCAAGAAAAAAAAAGTAAAATAAAAAGCATACAATTTGGAAAGGAAGAAATAAAGCTGTCACTATTTGTAGATGACATCATTTTATATATAGGAAAGTCTCATGACTCCATAAAATATATTATAAATAATAAGTAAATATAGTAAAATACAGGGTACAAAAATCTATACACAAAAATATGCATTTCTATACACTAACAACAAAAAAATCAGAAAGAGAAATTAAGAAAACAATCCCCTTTACCATCACAACAAGAATAAAATGCACAGGAACATATTTAACCATGAGACATAAGACCTATGAATGCTATAAGATGCAGAAAAAAATAAAAGAGCACACAAAGAAATAGAAAGATACCCTATGCTCATGAATTGAAAGAATTAACAATTGTCAAAATGTTCATATTGCTTAATGCTATAGACAAATTTAATGCAATCCTTATCAAAATCACAGTAGGTATTTTTTCGACAAAAATAGAACAGAAAAATCTTAAATATTTTATGGAACCTCAAAAGACCCCAAATAGCCAAAGCAATCCTGAGAAAAAAGAACAAAGCCAGAAGTATCACACCCCCAATTTTAAACTGTACTACAAAGTTATAGTAATCAAAACAGTATGGAATTGGAAAACAGACACTTGGATCAAAGAAAGAGAATTGACGGTCCATATATAAACCCACACATATGTGGAAAACTAATTTACAACAAAAGAGCCAATTTCTTCATATAATACAGAAAAGTAGCTCTCCTCAAAATAAAATAAAATAAAATAAAATAAAATAAAATAAAATAAAATAAAATAAAATAAAAGTAGGTCTCCTCAATAAATGGTGTTGAGAAAACTATACAAGTACATGCAAAAGAATGAAATTAGATCACTATTTTACACCATACAGAGAAATTAAATCAAATTAGATTAAAGATTTTAACAGATTAAAGATTTGAACATGAGACCTGAAACCATAAAAAAAAAACACATAGAAGAAAACATAGGTGGTAAGCTTCTTGACATCAGTTTTAGTGATGTTTTTGTGAATTCAGCTCCAACAGAAAGGAAACAAAAATAAACAAATGACACTACTAAAACTATCAAACTAAAAAGGTACTGCACAGCAAATAAAATCAACAAAATGAAAAGACAACAGGAAAAGACATATGTAAATCACACATCAGATAAGGGGTTAATATTCAAAATATATGAAGAACTCATACATCTCAACAACAAAAAAAACAGACAACCAAATTTTAAAAAAAAAAATGGATGGGGGATCTGAAGAGATTTTATTCTAAGGAAGTCATACAGATGGCCAACAGGCACATGAAAAGATATTCAACATCACTAATTATCAAGGAAATGCAAATCAAAATCACAATGAGATACCACCTCATACCTGTTAGGATAACTATCATCAGAAAGACAAGAAACAACATGTATTGGAGAACATGCAGAGAAAAGGGAACCTCCCTTGTACACTGTTGGTGGTAATGTAAGTTAGATAGCCACTATGGAAAACAGTTTGGATAAAATAAATTTTTAATTTTAAAAAATTATGAATATAACTACCATATGATCCAGCTATTTCACTTTTGGATATTTATCTGAAGAATATGAAAACACTAACAGAAAAAAATATATATATATACACACACACACATACCTATGATCATCACAGCATTGTTTACAATAGACAACATATGGAAATAACGAAAGTGTCTACCGATGATTAGAAAAAGAAGTAATATATATACCAATGGGAACTTTGAGGGTATTATGCTAAGTAAAATAAGTCAGAAGGAGAAAGACAAACACCTCGCAAATTCACTCATGTGAAATATTGAAAGAAAAATGAATGAAAAATAAATAAAAACAAACTCATAGAGGCAGACAACAGCTTGGTGGTTACCACAGTGCAAACAGGGTGGGAGAAGGGTGGAATGGGTAAAGGGGCTCAATTGTTTGGTGAGAGATGAAAACTAGACTGGGTGGTGAATATAATGTGGTATATACAGATGTCAAATTAAAGTATTGCATACCTGAAACTTATGTAATGTTACAAATAAATGTTACGTCAATAAAAAAATAATAGAGTACAATTCCATCGTGGAACATTTATCTGCTTAATACCAATGGCATTTGTAAGATTTACTCCTCATCACAAATTTTTATGGTGGGCCAGAAGAAAGGGGAGGTAAAAAAGGAGAAAAAAGTGGCCTGGCTCTCAAGTGTATTTAGCTTTGATGAAGAAGCCTGGTGATTACATATCAGTCTTGAATTTTAGTTTGAAGCAACAGGGAAGAAAATAGGGGTATAGTGTTCTTTTATATTGGATTGGTACAAAGATATAGAAATCATTGGAAAAATAAATCTAATTGGGCAAAATATGTAACAGATTTTTCCATATTATAAATTTGAGATACTTAATGGCTTAGGTAAAGCAAAATATCAATTATAAAAATACTTATATTTTTAAAAAGTGGTCCGAGTTCCAATCAAATCAGTGTTTGAAATACATTAGTGACATAAAGAAGACAGTGATCCACAGGCATATTGACATTTCTTGGCCAGTTCTATTTTCACTGCATTGTGTCAGTCAACTGCCAAAAGACGACTCAAGAATAGAAAACATATTCTTGATTTCAACCGTTTGCAATCTAATTATATATACAGCATACCAAAATGCGAAATATGTTGTATGACTTAACAGTATCTTCTGAGGTGGATAAAGAAAAAGAAAAATTAGAGTTCATAGATTCAGATGCTAATTTTAGCTTCTCTGAAGGTTTGTGTTTCATTACTTGCATCTTAAAAATGGTAATGACCATATCTACCCGCTCTATATCCATGTGAAGAAATGCTTGGGAAAATAAAAGACAAAATAAAACTTGGTGAAAGTCCAGTATTGTAATAACCTGTTTTTAGCGATAACAGTGATGGAATGATTGTCAAGAATAAGTATTACTTAAAATATAGACAATTGCATAAAAGTAAAAATGAATCATGACTGATCAGTTTAATCAAAAGTAACTGGAACCAAAGCTAATTGCTTTAATGGACTTGTTGATTAGACCCAGAGGTTTGGAAAGAATAATGACTTTTCAAAAATACTGATTCTATATTAATGATTGTTGATGGATAATTTTGATAATTTTTACTTGGATAATTAATCTGACAACTATGATTTCAAGGAATCATTAATATTGACAAGTTTCACTACGATATTAAGTAGAAAAGATAATTTTTGAATTACCATTTGTATGAACAATTTTTATCATTAGGAAATAGAAATTTCTATGAAAGTTTCAATACACAGGATGCAGTTTTACCAAGATCATTTTATTTTAAATTCTTAGTTTTTAGAATTTCTCTCTACCTAATGTTTTATATTTAAATCAAAACATTGCAGAATATATTTCATATTTAGAAATTTGGATAAAAAAAGGAATAGAAAATGATAAACTGGTAAGATGAATTCCTGAAGTTACTCGTTTTTGTTACATTGAGTTTCAGTTATTCTATTTGATCATTTCCTACATTGCCTTTGAGAACACCCGAGAGATAAACATGATTGAACTGCATCGAGATATTGCCTGACCATCTCCGACTTAGCACTTCAATCCTGCTGCTGGCTATTTTGATGTATTCTGGTATTCAGAAATATAACAGTTACTTTGTATCCAGTCATCTAGTTTTCTTATATTAGTTACTATTATTATTATTATTATTATTATTATTTTATATTTTAATTGAGACATCATTGACATATAACATTATACTAGATTCAGGTATACAAACAATGATTTTATATTTATATATATTGAAAAATACTCCCTACAATAAGTCTAGTTAACATCCATTACCGTACAGTTATAAACTTTTCTGGTGATGAGTTTAAGAACTCTTTAGAAACTTTCAAATATATAATCCAGTATTATTAAATATAGTCATGATGCCAATCCTTAATTAATTCATTATTAATTCTAGCAGAATAGGAATAGTAATAATGACTCAGGTCTATCCAGAAAACAGTAACTGATCTAGACCTTTTAAATGAAAGAAGAACGGAGAAGCTAAACAAGTGTTGGCAAGGAATTAGAACACTATGACTATCTCTAGAGGTAGAGCATTAGGTCTCCATCTTGGAAGCATATTAAAATACAATGTCCATATTTTGCTCCAGAAATTCTAAAGCAATTAATCTCTATGTGACCTGGGCGTTGGGATTTAAAATAAAGAGTGGGAGCAGTCAATGTTGTGACCCAGTGGGTTTGGTAGTGGTTTTCCACAGCCCAGAAACTGTTGCGTCCCCCACAACGAGGGTTGTCGGGAGCAAAGAAGGCAGTGCAGGGTTAAGAAATGACAGTAGCCATGAACAGAGTGCAGGGCCAAGGGGCTGCAGCCACAAGGACTGGGCCCTAAATTGGGCCTACGCATTAGCTTTTATTAGTTAGGTGAGGATAAAGTTTGTCAATCTCAAGATCTGTGAATTCCATACATCATAATAGGAAACTGATTTAAGCCAATCACCCTTGCCTGCAGGCAGCAGAACCTTAAGCCTCAGGATGTATGTACTTCCCCAAGGGACAAACCTTTATGCATATGAATAGATGGAGAGCACATCATTGAATCTTTTCCCTTGCTGGTTGTGGGAAGGAATGCGGCCACAGAGGCAGAAGCTCTCCTTACCCTGGGGAAGGTGGGAGGCTGTGCCCACCTCTATGAACCCCGTGGGTTTTCCTGTTAGCCCCCACTAGACTGCGCCTGGCTTGAGTTGTCCCTCCCAAGGGGAATCTTACTCGTCATTGGCTGACCAGCCATCTCTCTGGGACCAAAAAAGGCACATAAGGTGCAAGCATAAAGGTGAAGCAAAGTCCCTGAAAGGATTCATCTCACAGACTCTCCTTTCTTTGGGGGCAGGTACAAGGAGACAGACGGGTAGGCTGCTGTGTGTCAACAATAAACCACAGCCAAGTGTTGGAACTGGTTGGGGGTTGACAAATGGGAACTGGACCCATGGAAGAGATGCATCCACTACAGGAAGCACCACAAGAAGCAAAGATAGAAAGGGGAACACTCTAGTTTCTCCCTTTTTTCCTCCTTTCATATGTTCTACCAGTTTAATCTAATGACTCAAACTACCTGGGAACCTGAGAGCAAGGGAGCTTAAGGAATGTAGTTTCCTCTAGCACTGAGGAAGCGAAGTTAAAATATTTGCGATAAAACTGGAAGTTGATCACCGGCCAGCATTTTCTAGATGACCATATTTGAAATTAGATTCTAATTTATGCTTCTATCAATATTTTACTATTCTAGTTTTATTCAAATGTGATAAAAATAGTACCATTTCAATTTTGTATTTAGATACACACATATCTATAATGGTAAAATAATATCTAAATATAATCATTCCATACATTTACTTTACCTTTTCCTTAACACATTATTCCTGGTGAAACATTTATGATATTTTATATGTAATCAACTAAAATGGATTTAAATAATAAGAAACATATCACCTCATATAACAAGCAGACCAGAGATAGGGCAGGTTCCACAGTTAACACACTGTTTCATTTATATTTTCTCCTTATCCTCCTCCTCTGCTCTCCTTATTTTACCAGTAATGTCACTTTTTCCTCTAGTGGTTACAACATGGCTTTAGCCATTTCTGGTGTCACGTTGATAAAAAATGAAAATTGAAAATGAAAACGGGCACTTCCTCCTGTGCAACTCTTATTAATAAAAAAGAAAACAATTTCAAGACATGCTACCTTAATCTTTCCTTTCACCTATTGTCTGAGATTGGGTCATGTGCCTATGTGTTAGCCATAACGGTGGTGGGAAAGTTTGTATCCAACAGTTTTAGAGTAAGAGACAGATATTGGGAAGATAACCAAGAGTCTAGGCCACCCTATTGTTTTTTTTTTCTTTTCTACCTCCTCCAACATAATCCTGCTAATAATCTAGAATATCTTCATTAGGTGTATTTCTCTATGACCACATACTATTATATGGATACATATACACATATACTTTTACACTTATGTCAACGGTCTAATTCAACACAATTTAGGAAATTATCTGAGGTTGGCTAATAGAACTCTAATCTAAACTCTTTAATGATTTGTCTGATATCGTTAAATAATTATTACTCAATGCAATAATTAATCTTATATGATTAGACATAATATTATTCAATAATTATTTTCCTGGACATGATACTTTATTTAATTTTTTTTTCCTCCAATATAAATACTGTTACATGTGTGTAAATACACATACACACGCACACACACTGAGACACACACACACATACACACACAGAGAGGGTGCCAAAAAAAACGCATACCGTGTTTCCCTGAAAATAAGACCTAGCCAGAAAATCGACTCTAATGTGTCTTTTGGACGAAACATTAATATAAGACCCAGTCTTATTTTATTATAAGATTGGGTATGATATGATGTGATGTGATATGATGTAATGTGATGTGATGTGATGTGATGTGATGTGGTATGATATATGATATGATACGATACGATTCCATACGATACGATACGATACGATACGATACGATACGATACGATACGATACGATATGATATGATATAGTACTGGGTCTTATATTAATGTTTGCTCCAAAAGACGCATTAGAGCTGATTGTCCGGCTAGGTCTTATTTTCGGGGAAACGGTACAAGTAGACCCTTTGGTCAGTACTGCTCAAGCAGTAGTTCGCAGTAATCAGAAGTGTCTGGATGTTGATGATAACAACTTTGAGCACCTCTTATCATTGCAGAAGTCAAATGTGACTTGTTTTAATCCCTTGCTATCGTTATATTTTGAGTATTACAATTTTAATAGTTTTCCTTTCTTAAAATGTATATACCTCTTTTGGACACCATCTATTCATGCAGTTTATTTCTAGGCATCAATTCATTGAAAGGGATTGCTTGGCCAAAATATATGTTATAATTATTTATAGATATTGCTAGATTGCTTTATTTTTTTATATTTCTATCACTGATAAATACTCCTGGCAGGATGCAAACTAATATTTTTTCTCGTTTTTGTGAAGTTTGTTTAAAGAGTGTTGTCCTAAATATTGGTAAAGCTGAACATCTTTTCTTGTGCTCATTGGCAACATCTATAAATTTCTTATCATATTTTTTGTACAGCTTTATATTGAACTATTGATGTTTTTATTGTTCATTTTAGTAGATTTTGTATATATATACATATATATGCATATATATATATATATATGTACATATGTCTAAGAAACTTGTTATTAGCATTATAAATATTTTTCCTAAGAATTATGGTATTTCTGATGACTCTCTTTAGGGTATATTCTTTGTTTCCCCCAAAACAAGATCTAGCCAGACCATCAGGTCTAATACGTCTTTTGGAGCAAAAATTAATATAAGACCTGGTATTGTATTATATTATATTATATTATATTATATTATATTATATTATATTTTATTATACCCAATCATATTATATTAAAATAAAATCAGGTCTTATATTATTGTTCCAAATGATGCATTACAGCTGCTGGTGTGGCAACGTCTTATTTTGGGGAAAAGACAGTTTTAAGTAGCAACACTAAAATATTATATATATATTTAACTTATCTATTTTATTCTCTGATAGTATAGAGGATCCTACTCTTGATTCAGAAGGTTTCCTCTGTCCCAGTATTATAAAAGCAATTTCTCTGATTTTCTTGTAAGAAGGTTTTGTATTTTTAACATATTAGCTTTGTTCATCAATACTATATCTTTTTTGTCTTTCTTTTTAAAAAATTTATTGGGGTGACGATTGTTTGTAAAATTACATAGATTTCAGGAGCACAGTTCTGTTTTACATCATCTATAAATCCCATAGTGTGTTCACCACCCAGAGTCAGTTCTCCTTCCATCACCATATATTTGATCCCAATACTGTATCTTAAATTATATTACATATGGACATCGTATTATTGTCTTTCAGATAGATAACCAGATGTTTCAGTATCATTATTAAATGGTTAATCATTTTCCTACTGAAATGAACTGTCACATTTTTATTTATTAAATAAACATATATATTATAGAACTTAATCCTAAATTACATGTTCAGTTTCATCAATCTGTTGGCTATTACCAGAACAAAGCCATAATTGTTATTTCAGTTCCTCTGTGTCAATTTTAAATTTGAAAATAAAATTAATAAAGTAAAATACATGAAATCAGACATTCCATCTGTAAAATCACACTTTTGGGTCATATATGTAACATGTATTCTTTGTAAATGGAGATATTTATTCTGTTATGTTTATACAAAATAATAATGTGTCTTACAGTAAGTACTTCTTAGTTTTGACTAAAAAAATTAAAGTTAGAATTCCCCATATAGTATTTGCCTTCCATGTCTAGAGTTCTCATTTGGCATTTATGGTCTGTATATTCAGTTATTCTGTCATTTCAAGGCAAATGTATGTGTGTGTGTGTGTGTGTGTGTGTGTGTGTGTGTGTGTTGGAAATAGGCAGAAATACAGTCAGAGAGATGGGGGAGGGGTGGATGGGAGACATAGAAGGAGAGCTACGTTTAGCTCACCACTAGTTCTGTGACTCTTTGTTGTCTGGAAACCAGACATTTGTTCTAGCTCATTGGCTGGTTTTGAGAGTGACTCCCTCGTACAGATATCCCTCATGAATTTTCTCTCTTGGACTTATCAACTAAATAGATCATGAGACCATTTTTTGAGATAGTTCTTGTATTAGTTTCTGTGGCTGTTTCAAAAAAAAATAGGCATAAATTTCAGTGGCTTAAAGCAACACGACTTTATTATCTCATAGTTCTAGGAGGTCAGAGGTTCAAAACAGTCTCACTGGGTTGAAACAATGTGGGTAGGGCTGCATCTCCTTTGGAGGCTTTGGGGAGAATCCTTTTTAGCTTCTAGAAGCTGCCCACATTCCTTGACTTGTGTCCCCTTCCACCTTCAAAGCCATCAATTTCATCATTCTGACCTCTGTTTACATGGCAACATCTCTTTCTCTGACTCTCCTTCCTCACTCTTTCACTTATAAAAACCCTTGTAATTACACTGGTCTCATTCAGATAATCCTAGATTATCACTCCATCTCAAAATCTACAAAATCCCATTTGTCACATAAATTCAAAGCATGTAGAATTCAAAAGCATATCTCTTCCATCATTTATGCACAAAATTATTTAGATGATGAATCACATTCTTTAGGTGCACAGATATTATTTTGTGCAGAATGTAAATATCCCTAAGTGATATCATTATATCATCAGCAGCAGTAGCAGCAGCAGCATATCATCATCATCATCATCATCATCATCATCATCATCTTCTTCTTCTTCTTCTTCAATTTATTTCAAGTTGTTCTTTGTCCTGGTCTCCCTGGCCCCAAGAACTGAAGCAACTGAAAGAAATTGAATTGTCCCAATTTCTAAGGTGAAAGTGTATCTAACATCAGGGATCAAGGGATAAAGGAGGCTTCTCAAGGTTCAGAAAAGCTTGACAGATAACCTTCTTTGGTACAGATATAGAAACAGTTTGCCTTTCACCATCCATTTTACCACCAACATCAATCTGACCTAAGTGGGCCCCAATGAGTCAACTAAGGAAAATTATAATAGGCCTTGGTATGTCTAGTCTCTAATAATCAGAGCATATAAGTATAAATTCAGTAAAATAAAACAGAATAACACACAAACACATACACACACACAAACAACAATAACAAAAACACCTTGAAATAGAATAGCAATAATAAACTAAGTGTGATATCATCTGGTAAGGCACATATTTCTGATAGTGAAGTCTTTCTCAGAATCTTCTGCTTTCCTGCTTTAACTGTTGCCTCAGCACACTGAGTACAACACATATACCAATTATTTTGTCATAAAATCACTCAGAACCCAGTTTCTACATGCATACAACTGGCTGAGAGTCTCTGGAGTCCTTTGGGTCAGGAAAGAAAAGTGAAACAAAGGTGGAAGCAGAGGGAGAGGGAAATACCATCAACCTACCATGTTCCCACATTCCTAGAATCTCTCTGTCTTACCCTAATCTTTTGAACCAACATTCATTAAGCACTTAAAATTTGCCAGGCCTAAGCAAGGCCCTTGATAAAATTAGTTCTCCAGTGGGAAACTACAAACTCTGAAGCTAGTCTTGTATGTTCACTTCTTGCTCTCCAAAGACTCGTCATTTGAGATTGAGAAAGCTCTGTTCCTCAATTTCAACATTTGCACACTGGGGAAAGTAATAGTACCTACTTATAGGGTTGTTAAACACACACACACACACACACACACACACATACACACACACCCACAATGTTAAGTGGGTGTGTGTATGTGTGTGTGTGTGTGTGTTAATATGTTAAGTGTTAATATAACACTTAAATATTAAGTGTTATAAAGGGTTACTGTAATTACAAAGTTATTTTATTCTCAAAACAAACATATGATAATTATTATTATCGCCATTTTGTTGTTGTTGCTAATATTGTTGCTCTAATAAGAAAATATAGGCTGCTCAAGGTGATGAAGTATCCGATCCAAATATAAAGTCATATGATGTAAAGCCTAGGATACTGAAATCTAAAATCCGTGTTAATAAAATGAAGCTATAAAATAATCACATTATTGCCTGCAATTCACTAATAGAATTAATTTATGTATTTGGTCAAATTACCTTTTGTTATAGGAATTAAGTAACACATTTAGCAGAAATAAATGTGAGGACAACATATATATTTGATATATTTTGCCTCTTTATGAATATGCTTTATATTTAAGAAACAAGCAGTGCAAAGCAATCTCAGTGATAATTTTATAACAAGAATTAAAGTTTTAGTTCCTCCTCTATCATTACATAAGAGACTTGTTAGCTCCAAACATTTGCTTCATATGTATTGACTAATCTTTAGCTCAAGTTGTGACTCATTCTTCATAGTATTTCTTGTGAAAACAATTTTTGGGCCTTGCCCCTGACTATAATGACTAATCAATAAAACTTGTCTTTTTCAAAGAAGTTGAACAACTAAGGCCACTCACTATATCCAAATTCCTTCAAATTGACTTATTTGAGAAAGTATAAAATTGGTTGCTTTCCATATATTCTTAAATTTCCCATCTCGGACATTTCTAGATGCTTTACCTTTATCTATCCCTAACCCATATGTTGCTCTTGAAGAGAATTATAAATTGTACCATGACTATTGCTCATACATCTTTTAGGACAAATTCCCAAAATAGAAACATGTCAGGTATCAGTATACTTACTAATATATAAGTAGACACACAAAATAGAATATCTACAAAACTGAATATGTAAAGGAAATAAAAAGTGTCTGCAGTCTAATAATAAAGACATTTTTAAAAACCTGATTTTATAAAATCCAAAATAAATTATGTCAATATTTTCTAAGAACCTTTCCTTTTGAGAGTTAAACACTTTCCTGTCATTGAAGCCAATACTTATATTTTAATTCTGGTGTCTGGTCAGATGACCAGGAAATGTCTTAATAAGACACGCAACTATCATGGAAATCTTATTACTTTTATTTGCTTATAATTTCAATAGAAAAACAACATATGATAGCCTAAGCATAACAATATGAATTATAATTTTCATTATATTCAGTTCAGTATGCTGCAAGTCTTTCCTACAGCTAGGAATATAAGATTTATTATTATTATTATTATTATTATTATTATTATTATTATTATTAGGATTGGTATAGCATCAACAAAATAAAACTTATGTTTTGCTCTTTGGTGAAACCAAATTGCATCCACTTAATGTCTAAAAATGTACTAGTCTCTACAACAAAATTATCATTCAGAGAAAAAATCGGCAAATACATATTAATCCATATGGTTTAAAAACAAAGTCAATTGCCTGCTACTATAATGACTATTTCCATAATGTCAGTTCAATTGTATATAAATGGTGAATAAGGAACATATTTAAGGTAATGCAGATGTTATTTTTCTTCACATACTGTCTGTCCCCATACATTAATACTATGCACCACCAAGTAGTGGTGAAGATGCTGAAGAAGAATGCACAACACACACAAAGGCCATTCACGTCTGTTATTCCTGAAAACTCTGTTTGGCCTTTTAGGAACTTAGAATATTTATTATGGAGATCTCCTTCCTTTTTGTGTATTTTGACTTTGTTCCTATAACTCATTAGCCTACATTGTTTACCATAGCCAGTTACCTTTTTAAATATGTAAATGTTACATTAACTGAATACTTTTGTATTTACAAGAAATTTACCATGTTTCCACTATGATAGTATTTCTTTTATGAGAATTATTGTTCCTGTTAGTGTTATCATTACAACAACACAGATTTTAGTGAACTGTTCTGAACCTATTTTATTCATTAATGCTGATATTTTTAAACTATAAATTTGCAGAAAGCAAACATTTTGCAATTTTGTTGTACATTGAATTGTAGCATAAATGAGTTGTTTGACATATTAGAGTATATGAGAATAATTGTGACCCCACTTTCAACATTTATAGACTTCTTTCTAACTTTTTTCTTTTATGACATCACTATATAGACAACTCTATAGTAAGTTTCTTATAAAGCTTTCCATATAAGAATTGTGGAGATTTCCAGTTCAAGATGGCAGAGTAGGTAAACACTCTACTCACCTCCTCTCTTGAGACCACATCAATTATAATTAAATTACAGAAGAACCATCATGAGAATCACCTGACGTCTAGCTGAACTGAAGCCCTGCAACTACACACATACAGGAAAAGCCACCTCGAGACTGGCAGGAGGGTCAGACATGAAACAGACTGTTCCCACACCCATGTGTGACCATTAAAAACAGGGGGATATATCTCGACTGTGAAGGTACCCCCTGGAGGAGCAAGGGGTCTCAGCCCCATACGAGGCTGCCGAACTCAGGATTCCAGTGCTGGGGAGAGAAGTCTTCATAACTTCTGGTTGTGAAATACAGTGGAGATTGTGGATGAGTGAGACAGAGGGAGGCTAAATTCTCAGGTATTCCTCTTCAAGGGCCCACACATGGACTTACTGGCTAATGGACTTTTCACTCAGAACTCCAGTACTGGGGCAGTGACTCAAAAGGTGAGGAACTGAATTGTCTGGCTCTAGGGTGAGGACTGGAGGGGCAGCTTTCTCCCAGATGGAGGAGCTGGCGGAAGGAACTGTTTCTTGGTTGAACCCTCCCCACTCCCTGCAGGAAAATGCAGGCAGACACCATATCTAAGTCTCCATCAAACTGACTATCACCTTTCATGTGCACCACCCTAGTGATTTCCAGAACCCCACTCCACCCAACTTTCAGGCATACTCAAGTTGCTTCCAGTGGCTCTTCCGTATAAACAGTGTGCCTTTGCTCATGGTATAAACTTTCTTAAATCTCTCAATAGTTTACAAAATCCAAACAAGCAGCATCTGGCTTTGACATGTCCCATACCTCTGGCTGAGCAGCCAAAGCCCAGCACTAGCTACAATCAGTCTTGATTCCCAGATTTGCCTCACAAGTCACCTCCAAGCACAGTGCAGGCAGTGGCTATTTGCAGATTGGTTTGTGGCTCATACCAGGTGGTCCCAGACAGAGCACAGGCTGCATCTAAACTTGTCCTGCAGTGGGTTCCCTCCCAGGAAGTCCCAGGGCTGGCACACCTGATGGCTAGCTTTGGACCAAGTCAGAGCATCATCTGGCCACCTCAAAGATAATGCATGTACTAAAGTGAATACTGCTGTGCTGTGTCAGCTCTTCAATAATAGCTCCTTCACTGTATTCATGGCCAGTCCTCACAACCAATCAGCCTTATGGTCAATTCCTCCCACTGATGTGCAAACAGCAACCAAGGCCTGACTACAACACAAGGGCCCACACAATCCACACAATGGACACATCTGGAGTACCTAGCTCTGGTGATGAGGGAGACGACATTCCTAGGTCCCATAGGATATCTACCCCAAAAGCCACTATAGTAAGACCAGGACGCATAGTAGTCCTACATAATACACAGAAACAAATACAGGGAGACAGTCAACATGGGGATACAAAGAAACATGTCCCAAATAAAAGAACAGGACAAAGCTCCAGAAAAAGAACGAAACAAAATGGAGACAAGTAATCTACCAATTGCAGAGTTCAAAATACTGGTTATTAGGTTGCTCAATGATCTCAGGAAAAACTGCAACAAAGAAATAGGAAACATAAAAATGGGGAGATAGAAAACATAAAAAAGAACTGGTAAGAAATAAATGCAATAATGGAATAGAAGAACACATTAGAAGGAAGGATTCAACACTAGATTAGATGAAACAGAGGATCGGATCAGCAATTTAGAAGTTAAGGTAGCAGAAAACACTCACTTAGAACAGAAAAAAAAATCCTAAAAAATGAGGACAGCTTCATAATTAAAACATCAAAGGTTAAAGACAAAGGGAGAATATTAAAAGTAGCAAGAAAAAAGCAGTTAGTTATCTACAAAGGATCTCCCATAAGATTGTCAGCTAATATCTCAACAGAAACTTAGCTGGCCAGAAGGGATTAGCATGAAATATTCAATGTGATAAAAAGCAATGACAGGGCCAGCCCGGTGGCTTAGGCGGTTAGAGCTCCACGATCCTAACTCCAAAGGCTGCCAGTTCTACTCCCACATGGGCCAATGTGCTCTTAACCACAAGGTTGCAAGTTTAATTCCTCGAGTCCCACAAGGGATGGTGGACAATGCCCCCTACAACTAAAGTTGAACACGGGCACCTTGAGCTGAGCTGCCGATGAACTCCCAGATGGCTCAGTTGGTTGGAGCGTGTCCTCTAAACCACAAGGTTGCCGGTTCAACTCCCACAAGGGATGGTGGGTTGTGCCCCCTGCAACTAGCAACCGCAACTGGACCTGGAGCTGAGCTGCGCCCTCCACAACTAAGACTGAAAGGACAACAACTTGAAGCTGAACAGCACTCTCAACAACTAAGATTGAAAGGACAACAACTTGACTTGGAAAAAAGTGCTCCCACACTCTTCCCCAATAAAGTCCTGTTCCCCTTCCCCAATAGAATCTTAAAAAAAAAACAAACAAAAAAAAGCAATGACCTACAACCAAGATTACTATACCCAGCAAACTTATCATTTAGAATCAAAGGACAGATGAAGACCTTCCCAGAGAAGAATGAACTAAAGGAGTTCATCAACATCAAACCAGCATTGCAAGGAATCTTAGAAGGACTTCTTTAAGAAGAAGAAGAAAAAGAAGGAGGAGGAGGAAGAGGAGAAGAAGAGGAAGAAGATAAAAAAAAAAACATGAATAATAAAATGGCAATAACTACATATCTATCAACAATTACTTTAAGTATAAATGGATTAAATGCTCCATCCAAAGATAGAGTGGTTGAATGGATAAGGAAAGACCCTTATATATGCTACCTACAAGAGACTCAATTCAGTTCAAAAGGTACACACAAAGCGAAAGTAAAGGGATGGGAAAAAAGATATTTAATGAAAATGGAAACCAAACAAAAATAAAACAAAACAAAAAGATGAGGTAGCGATATTTATACTAGACAAAACAGACTTCAAAACAAAGACTATAACAAGACACAAAGATGGACCCAGTAATCCCATTTTTAGGGATTTATCCCAAGAAACCCAAAATGCTACATTGAGGGGACATGTGCATTCATGTGTTCATTGCAGCATTGTTTACAATGTCCAAGAAGTGAAAGCAGCCTGGGTGTCCCTCGATGAATGAATGGATAAAGAGGAGGTGGTACATATACGAGTATGCAATGAACTATTGCTCGGCCATGGAAGGAAATGGGTTCTTGCCTTCTGAGATGTCATGGATGGATCTGGAAGGTATTGTGTTGAGTGGAATATGTCAGACAGAAAAAGACAGATGCAATGTGTATTTGCTTATATGTGAAATCTAAAGAATAAAATAATATATATATATATGTATATATATATATATACATAATATATATATAAGTATATACATATAACACAAATAAACTAATACAAATAATTATAGAGTAATTAATTCAAATGCTTATTTCTAAAACTGTTAACATAGAGATAAATTAAATTAATCAAATGTTTTATCTACAAATTCATTCAACAAATATTTATTGAGTTTCATTTTATACTAAAAAAAGTAGTCTTAAAATATGCACATTAATTTTGAGTAATCTAGACCCACAAAGTGCCTCTCTTCTTCTACGTAGGGGAGGATGGGAAGTTATAAACATTAAACAAAAAGCTTTATAAGATCTTTTCAAACAGTCATGCATGTTATTAAAAATATAATTATGTGGCTGCAGTGGGGGTGAATTTAATTTAGGGGGTTAGGGAAGGGAATTTCTGATAATATGGTATTTGAACATGGACATAATTGTATTTTTGAAAGAAAAGAAAAAATCAGTAAAAGTTAAGAAGAATGAATCTATTTTTCAAATTTTGATAAATTAAAACTTTGAATAAGAAGATGAGTGATAAGTAATGTGAAATTTTCAAGATGTCAGCCCGTAGGATTGTTTTTCCTCTTAATTTTAAGTTGCATGAATCAACCCATAGTTAGATCTCATTTCAGAAAATTACTTCAAATAATTATTGGTCCAGAGAGGTACACTCAGCTCATTTTTTCTGTACCTTGGCTGTCAGAAGACCTTATCTCTCTCCTCTGTGTAGAAACATATAATCTTAGAGGCTAATTCCAATTGTAGAACTTTATATTCAAGTACTAATAAAATTTGAGACAAACAAATATTTGTCTGATTAGCTCTTATACAATACTCTGTCAAAGCTAGAACTTTTATGAACAATTTTAATTTTGTCTTGAAGTGTACCTACTATTTAGAGTGTTCTTGCAAGAAGATTAGTATGCTGTTGAAAAAAATGACAAAGATTAGACTTCTCAATATTTTGTAAGCCTCTGGTAAGTACTACACGACTGGAGGAGGCTATTCACATGTCCTCCATATGCCACAATTAATCAGATACAAAGAAGAATAAAGATTTATCAATAAAAATATTTTAATGTGTTAGCAGCCTTCTATAAATTGTTCTGGAAATTTGGTATTTTTATACCAACAAAATTAGTCTAAGAACACAGGTAAGCAATTTTTATACATTTATCTGTAGACTGAGCAAATTATTTTGTTAACATATTAGCTTTTTCATAATTACTATACATGGATTTTGTGTATTAAGTCTGTAGTTTATAGTTATTTCTTATTGGGTTGAATTGGTCTTCACTGGTCAATTACTTTTACTTTATTTCAGACCTGAGGTACACACAATGACTCTTTGTAACTTTTATACTCAAATGGCTAAATTTTACATTTGAATCCTCTCTAGGCTGTCATCTTAGTTGTGGGAAAACACTGTTAAATTGAGCTTTAAAAACTATCTAATATATTTTAAAATATGTTGGTTTTTTAGAGCATGGAGAAAAGGAAGTGGAATAAGTTATCCAGTTAGCTAAAGATTTCACGATCATTTTTGGTTCAATCACTTAAGTCAATTGCATTTGAAATTTTTAGTTTTAATTCTTCCTGCAAATTTTAGATCCCAGGTGGTATAAAATACAGTATTGTAGATCAAAGCTTTTCACTATAGAAGACTTTCAGCATTAATAGACATACTGTTATGTCTACTGATAACCTCAATCATTTATAAGTTTTTTAAAAATACTTTATCATTTCAGAGTTTGATAAACTAAAATAATTCAATTTTCATATCACTTGAGCCTTTGAATCTCTTACCAGAATTCTGACATCCATTAGCCACTGTCTGAATTAGGTGACTGCTGTGGTAAAGAATAAGCCATAACAAATTATTTCGCTACAAATATAATCTACACAACAGCTGGAGTTTCTCTTTGTCTTATTCTAACTGACATAGCTGCTAGCGGTAATTTACCATTTTCTGAACAATGTTTTTGGCAGGTTCAGAAAGCCATGTACTTTGCTAAAAGCTTTCTTATGATGCAAAGAAATAGAAACCAACAGCTTCCCATAATTTTAGTAGTTTTACTTTTTTTGTTTTTATTTTTTGGTCATAATAATCAATTCAGCCATTTATTTTAATGGCTGTGTATGATATTTCTGTGTCCCTGCTTATGCTTCACTTATCTTAGTTTTAGAAAATGTCAATACTAAAATGGTTTAGTACCAAATATTACTTTATATGACTTCAAATGACTTTATATTAGACTTTGCTTTATATGATACTAAATATAAAATGTTTTTTAAAATTCATCAAACATGTAGATACTTGAATAAAACTGAATTAAATAATATTTTAATAAAAAACATCTGAAAATCTAAGATGTAAACAATTCATCAATTTATCTCTTATTTTAGCATGTAGAGAAATTTCTTTAAACCTCTGAAATATATTAATACATATTTAGTTATATCACAAATATTTTTTTTTATATTTTATCTTTTCTGAAACCTCAAAAAGGTAGCATGATTTTACCATTGTTTGTTATGTTGCGTATCACTTTATGTCTTTTCTTTCTAAGCAATGCTGTTAATTAGAAAGAAACAGGTGTGACCTATTTAAAAATTATCAAGTGTCCACTATTTGTAGAAATACTAAATTTTACATTAAGTACTAGTATCATTTCTCCTTTTCCCCTTTCTCTCTCTCCCTCCTGTCATTCTCTCTCTTCCAATGATGCTCATGATACAATGATCCAAGCCTGGAGGGAGTGTCTCACTGACTTCACTAAGAAACTTTAGATATAATCAAGCCACAGAAGACTTAGACTGTCATTCCAGCTTTTCTCTGTAATTGATCCCTCTATACACAATTCAGCCTCAGGAAGAAGCATGACATAAGCAAAGACAAAAGAAATCTTAAGGATTATCAGCTGTGGGAATTAGTGTTTTTTTTCCAATTTTTTTACCAGTTATAAGGAATGAGAAAGGAGCAAAAATAGAGATTTCACTCTGAAATCTGCAATGACTAAGAAGGAAATAAAGATGGAAAACAGGTACATTGACTAGCAAACCAAAAATTGGGAAAAACTGAACATCAAACTATTGCCTTTTGTGTTTCTCTATCAGTGATTACCTCTCTTCTGCTCTCTTCTTTGAACTTTAATTTTTGATATATGTTATTTAAATAATAATTTAACCAAGACTATTTAAACATCATTCTCTCTGAATTGTTCTATTACCATCACCCTTTATTTATGTTATGTTTTATTCTTTATAAAATATTTCTGCCCCTCAAAAGCCATTAAAATAGTTATAAACGTGTATGTAGGGGAGGGGTAGGTCCTGGAGAATATATGTATATATTTTTAAGCATTTACATTTAAAAGCGATTCCATATACATGGTTCGTGCATGTGTGTGTGTGTGTGTGCGCGCGTACGTGCGCAGCATTATCTCAGAAGACAGCTGCAGAAGCTGATGACTATTCTAACAGAAGTTGAATCTGTTCTGCTTTGTCCTATTGCCTAGAGAACGACACAAACTCACCTGTTTGCCAGTTAATTATTCTAAAGTACAGCACCTGATAATTGTATTTCTAAATCTCGAACTTCTTTTAGTTTTTTATTGAATTTATTCTCGTCTGTACTTATTTTAAATGCTAAGCACTTCGTCAAGCTTAATGACATGACCCCCTTCCTTCAGATGCATCAAATGCAGTTGTGCATTCAATTTCATCTGCTGCAGAAGCCACTCTCAGTTCTACGGCCTCTGACCCATATGAGTTCTATGCTTGGGCCTTTGGAAGAAATATATCATTAACCTCTATAAAAAGACAGGGAAAGAAATTATCTTAGCTCTTCTTTCACTTTCATTGCAGTCTTTTTGTCTTCTCTTTTTTTCACATTCTTGCAGATGTAGACACACACACACACACACACACACACACACACACACACCCCATTCTATTCTACATCACAAGTAATTTAACAGCACCTCAAAATAAAGGTTATACTTCCTTTGTAAGAGACCTAATGATTTCATTCATCCATAATCTTTATTTATGTAATGACTATAAATAACATTTATTTTTACATGTATTTATACAGATACGGTGTTTCAATATGCAGTAAGGAATACAAAAGATTGCTATAACCTATACACTATTTGAACAAAAACAGGTGTATTTGTAATTCACATATTCTTTTTGCATTTTTTCGGTTGCGACTAAACTTTTTTTCACTCTCTATAATTTCCAATACAGTTAATACTGCATCTTGCTAGTGTAGGGTAGTCTACACATTGTTAATTCTTTCCTTCTTAAATCCATAGTTACACATGAGAATCTGGAGTAAATTGTCTTTACAAATTATCAACTATGTATCCTTTTTCAAATTTTTTAGCCCCTATTGTTCCATTTCTTCATCTGTATATCAAGAATAATAATGTTTATCTTATAGAGTTGCTATGGTAACTAAATCAATCAATCATGTAAAACATTCAGAATATTTACTGGTGTACAGAAAGTGCTAGGTAAGTCCCAAGAGCTATTGTTAAGTCCATGACTTGTGACTGGTTACAGACAATAACAGTGTTGGGAATAATAAAATGTGATTCCTCTCCTTAGTGTCACTACTTACTTCCCAAGGCTCAGAGCAAACATGCACATCCTGTTCTGTGAAGCTGCTAACACATCAAAAAAGCTAGTTGCCATTGTTCTTTCAACATTCACATATTCACATAGCACCTTTTTTTGTCTTTTATGTGTTGAAATAAATATCATCACCCAGCATTTCAGACTTGGGAATGGAGACTCCGAAAATGTGGTTGAAAACTCTGGCATTGGTAAACATATAATTGACCAAAACCCCAACTTCCTCATATGTTAAATGAAGTTAATAATTAATAAAGTCATACTTGCAAAGGACCAAGCACACTATGAATACAAATGAAAGCTAACTATGTCATTATAATGATCGATCCTCTTGTGTCGCCACCATGACATCACAATAGATTGTGGTCAAAGAAGAATTTAATAAAAAATACATATATACCAGGGTGCCAAAAAAATGTATACACATGACTTGTATTCATCTTTTGTTACCGGTATACATATTGAGTATTACAATTTTAATACAGTTATTTTTTTCTTTATTAAAATGTGTATACATTTTTGGCACCCTGTGTGTGTGTGTGTGCACGCGTGCAATCTGGTCCCAATAGTCCAATAGGCAGGTTCATAGAGCTACCAAAGATAGAATAATAAATGCTATAATCAAAAACTATAAAAATACTGATAAGAAAATAAAGGAGAAAATAAAAAATATATACATTTTCTAAGGAGGGAAAAAAAAGTTTAGAAAAGTTTCTTGGAGGAGATAATTTTATTCAAGGCTTTTAATAAAAACTTGCATTGTAATGGTATGGAACATAGGGAAAAAGGCTCTTTTAGAGGGAGCAGCAAGACGTAAGTCACCCAGTTAATAGGGTACATGAGACTGAGGGTCCTCACATTCTCCAGAGGGACCCGAGGATCAGGTCTGTGTGGAAAAACATGGTGGGAGATGAGGTTAAAATTCCATTGGCTCATATATTGCTGAAAGACTGGGAGGAAGAGATAACAATTTCTATTCAAGAGAGTGTTGTCAAGAGATTTATCATTTTTTACATGACCCATGTTTATGATTATATGTTAAATATACCCAAGGGGAAAATATAATAAGTGCAACAGAACTATTTGCTTAGAAGTGTCAATGTCATTATATGAAATTATGCTGTTGTGCTAAGGACCTTGATAACTCTGTATATTTAAAAAAAATGGTCATAATATTTCAAGGACCTTAAGGATGAAGTACTATAGTAGGAGAGGAAGAAGACTTATCTCCCGGGAATACAGAAGAGCATGGATGGAGGAACCTGAAAGAGATTACATTGGGCTATAGAATGGATAAAAGCATCCAGTGACAATTCCCTGGTGATGCCATATTCAAAAGATAGTTTGACAGTAGAAATTTGTAATAATATTTGTTTTATTGTGAACCTAATTATTCCCCTTTCAACCTACCCAGATACATTTTCACGTGTCTGCTGGTGTTGAAAGGATTTAGTTGTATGACGGGGTCCATTTGGTTTGTAACTGGCAATGCACCTAGAATAAAGATAACTGAAAGCTGAACGATTTCAGTGAAAGCAAGCCTAGGGTGGACATGGCTGAGACGAATTAAGTCTTAGAAGATTTGAGAAATACTGGGGAGTGCCTCACCTACCAGAGTATGTGGATGGGGTTGCAGCCAGCCTACATAGAGTAAGTTTTTCTAGAAGACTCCAGATAACATGTAAAATATACATGTTTTACATGGATCACACTGTCTTGTCATTTTGTGGTATGTTATTTAAAAAACTGAGTTGCAAGTAACGAACTAAATGATTTAATGTTTGTTCTTAGCTGTTTGGGAAACTTGTGGGTAAAACCTACCTCTTAAACACCTCAAAGATTCTCCTTTCTTTCCTTCTTTCCTTTCTTCTTTCCCACCCTTCTTGAATTTACTTTTCTTGTTTACTTTTTCCAACATAAACACCTAGCAGGTTATGTAGTATATTGTATCTTAAGAACAAAGTATTTTGTAGGAGGTACTGTTTAATACAACACTGTGGTTTCAGAATATAGAAAAGATTAGACCCTATACTCTAATAAGCTTAAATACAAATCTGTTTTTCTACATCAAACTAAAGAAACATGATTTCCTAAATGATTGTTGAATGGTAAAGACAGGATAACTCAAATACATGTTTTACTAAATAAAATGGGATATGTATTTTCACTTTACAGTGTAGGCTTTTTAAAAATTCAAGGGTAAGTGGCAAGATGGCATGGAGTTTTTTGACTGTTAGCATGTATCTATCCATTGCCTCCCCCAGACCCAAGAAGACAAATGACTATCAAATACACCAGATGTTCTTGCTTAACTTGCCTCATTCATCTGTGTGTTGTTGCAGACCTTTTAAAAAACCATATTTTACTCTCTTTGTACACAGCTCGGCATTTTAAACAGACTGAAATATATATGATTTCTGTTCGATCTGTAAATTTTACAACTGATATTACCCAGTGTCTCTATCCTGAAGTTATTTTTTATGAAACATTCTTTAGTTATTTCACATCTGAGTCCCCTTGTTCTTTTCAGCACTCTGTATCTTCCTAGTTTGTTTTTGTATTTACCAAGTATTCTCTATTCTCAAATGCTTGTATGATAAAGTCTCTTAATGACCCAGGAGAGAGTATATTATAGGGTTAGATTGTGAGACGTCTGAGTCTTTCGTCAATGTTGGTTGGAGGAAAGCTTCTCATATTCCTTAAAAGAGGAATCTGATATCACACTGCACATCAGTATTTTTTTTTTTCTCTAAGGGATTGGCAAACAGCCAGTGAAACACTCAGTGGAGTTTTCTATTGATTGTCCTGTGGCTTGCAGAAGGGTATTTATTTCTGTATCCAAAGCAGTGTGATTTTATTGTGAAGGAGGGTAAATCTTCTATAGACTAATAAATATAACAGTGTAATTTTTTTTCCAGAACTGGAGGGATGGGGTCATGATTTTTATCTCATAGGCAAAAAGAAACATGTCAGAGCAAGTTGCGATCGATGTTGATTACATGGTTCCACGTTCTTTATTAAATGAGATGCTTTCCAAAGGCATGACATTACAGTTGTTTGATTACTGTGTATTTTGAATAATATATTAAGTTATATCAGCCATTTGAAGAGGATGGGCTTATCTGGCATGATGCTTCAATGTTTCTAATTATTTGAAATTTCCTCAAGCCACTTTGCTTTGGAACATGCCGACTCCACTATCTGTATTGTTCTTGCTGTGGCTTTAACAATACTAACATTTATTCCTTAAGATCGACTGCAAATTACACTTTTGGAATTCAGATAGAAGTTGGAAAAATGACAAAAATATATTAGTGTGCTTAAGAATAATATTTAATAATTAAATAAGTAGAAATTTGAGAAAAAAGATCATTTATATAAAAAGATTTAAAAAAGTGCTTTATACTGAGTTACAAACAAATAGATAAAAAAGAAAGTAAGGTGCCAGTTACTTGTACAAGATTAATCACTGAAGCTTAGTTTTTTTGTGTTTGTACCCAGTTGGGAGAAAAGCCAATACGCAGTAGTGTTTTCTCTGAAGAAGAAACATACAGGTAAGAATCAGGATCACTAAGACACTAAGCCTACTCTTCATAAAATAACAGCCTGATAATATAAGGATGTGAATATTCAAGTGTAATCCATGCACAGAATTCTGTAGCATGGAGGGGACTGCTGATAGAATATAAACCTCCACTACCATCCCAGAGGGAAAATGAGTCGATACACCGTAGGGGTAAAAGAGGAAACAAAAAGAGATGTACATATGGTGTTATACACATTTTTAAATTCAGGCAAACCTTTTTGAGACATTTGGGGCCAAGTGATCTTCTTCGCTTGGCATTAGCCAGCATGGTTAAAAGAACACATTGTTACATATCCATATGGCCATACTTATTCTCCTAATTAGTCAACACTGCTGCATGGGGAACACATGGAATGGAAAGAATTGGAGACTCACCCTCCTGGTGTCTTGTATAAATCTGCTTGTTGTCACAAGGCTGTCAGAACTGGTACAGGACGAGTGGATTGGTCCAGAGACAGGGTAGAATGATGAGGGGCATTGCATGCTACTTGTCCCATCCAATTAAAACACATTCTTTATTCTCTGCAGCACCTGGGAAGTCAGAGTAAATCTGTCACTTGATTAAAAAAAATGAAAAAGTTATTTGAATTGCTTATAAAAACACTAGAATAAACAACAGAAATTGAAGAAGTATCTCAAAATAAGAATACCTCCATTAAGCAGTCATTTTAAAACAAATGACTATCCGATAAGAACTCAATTTATATAATCAAATGCTGATTGTGGTTTTCTCTTAAAAGCAAAAGAAAAAAAAGTCATCCTTTTAATATAAAGAAACAGGAGTGTCTGGAATCTTCATTTATGTGCCTTTTAATGCTTGGATAATGGGCATGATAACACATCAGCAGGTCTGTAGCTTCTGGTTAGTGTCAATTCAGAAAGTTTTTTTATCCTCTGTTGTGGAAGTGAATAAAAAGCATTACACTACACAGTTATACGAAAAGCCTGGGAGCATCACTGAATTTATTTCTTGAAGGCCATTAGAGATCATCTGTCCCACTTCTTCAATTTATGTGTGAGGAAACAGAAGATCAAAGAAGTTATAACTATGCGTTCAAAAGGAAAAAAAAAAAAGAAAAGAAAAACAACCAGAAATTGTAATCTCTTACACCTCAGGCATATGCCATTTTTGTTCCCTTTCTAAGGAAAGAGATTCTTTTCAACATCTACCCACTTCTACCTTTATCCTCAAAGGTGGAGTTTTATTCCTAAAGGAAGTTCGGACTGAAATAGAATATCTTCTTAGGGGCAGATTACAAAAAGGACCCTTAGTGACTTTAAGGTGTTTCACTGAGTTCTAAAAAACATTTCAGAAAATGAAACATCATGCATATGGCATCAATTTTTAATGTTAGTACTTTCCATTATATTAAAAGGATGTGCTGTATTAGGTTGGCACTTTATCACATTCATTCAGCTGATACTGTGACTACGTACTTATCCAACCAAAACCGAGCATAAAAATCATTCAAAGGTGTGTGGAGAAGCGGTTTGTAAATGTAAGGCTCAGTTAGCAGAGACCAGCGTGATGGTGGTGGAGTGATGATAGCTCATATTCCACCGCTGTCTCTATTGCAACCTTCTCTCAGCAGTTAAGTGCTCCTTTGCTCTGTCTAGACGATGTAAAGAGCAGTTTCAAGTGCTCCAAGGTCACTTTCAGACTTCTGCGCAAGTTCAACTGAAATTATTTTGTGCATAATCATATGAATTTTGGAATGTGTCTATTATTTTTACTTGACAAAATTAAAATTTATAAATCTCGTTAGATGACTGACAGAACAAATTGAACCTACTCCTTTTTGGGGCTCTTTGTTATTTTTTTCTTCTCCATGCCCACTTCTATATTATCATAGCAGATTCATTACAATTGTTTACAGCAGTGTCTTGTCTTAGTAAATAGATGAAAGGGGAAGGTTAAAAATAATGGAATCCCTTTTTATAAATCTGTGTTTACAAAACACAAATGGTATCTGAGTTTTCATACTTCTCACTTACAAGGCTTTAAGTCATAACGAGGGAAACTTTATAATACCTTTATTCATACCTTACGATTGAATACTTTAATAGATGAAGGACATTTTTTCAAATATGTGTATTTTGAAATGCAATTTTCAATGCCAATTTTATACCGGAGTTTAGATTAGACACATCAGTAAGCTAGTTTATATTCTATTGGTAAATTCTACATCAAAACCTCAAAACAGTACATACGTATGCAAAGGATATTCGATAAGAGAATTTTACTTTATACTAATATCTTAACTAATAATCTACATAATAACATTAAAACCTAGGATTTGAATAAAACTACAAAGAGTAGACAGAAATATTTCTAAGCTGCAAAGGAAATGGTATTTTCCTCGTGTGGTTTATCTGGGCTCATAATTAAAACTGAGTGACATTTTGTTTTCTGGCATTTGCATCTCAAAATAAACTATTGGTTGTAATACACATTTTACTTAATTAAACAATTAATGTAGTGAGAGAAAAAATATAGTATACAGGAGCTTTCTTATTTATGTTGCTTTAAGCTTCTTCCTTTAATGAAATTATATATGATTAAATTGTCACAATAGCCCCCCTACCCCATCCATGACGGATATGTTCTAAGACCCCCAAAAGTTGCCTGAAATTGCAGATAGTACCAAGCCCTACATATACTATTTTTTTCCCGATACACACATATCTTTTCACTTAAAGAATACTTTATGACCTCTCTCTGGCATATCTGAATTGCCAGCATAACTACTCTTGCATTTGGGGGCTATTATTAAGTAAAGTTAGGGCGACTAGAACACACTGTGATACCACAAAAGTTGATTTGATAATTGAGATGGCTACTAAGTGACCAAACTGTTGGGTAGCACATACATTGTGCGTATGATAGATAGGATGGGACAGAGCTGGAAGGCCTGAGATTTCATCACACTACACCGAATAGTGAGCAATTTAAAGTTGATGAACTGTTTGTTTCTGGAATATCCCAGTTAGTATTGGACAGCAGTTGACTGCAGGTAACTCAAATCGCTGAAACCATGGATAAGGGAACTCGTGTCTTCTCCTGTACAAGTTCTGCATTCCAAATAGCCACACTATTTTGAAGTGTGAATTCTGTTTTATTGTTGATCCCAACCAGTTATCTGTAAATTTTAAACACAAGATTTTTCAAGCTAATTTTTTCAAAAGAATTTTACGCTAAAAATAACTTATTTGAGCTGTTACTGTTAGACATAAAACATATACGCCATGCAAATATTTCAAACTATTTTAATGTTTTCATAGCGATGTATGGACTATTAACTGCGAGTTTAGAGGCGGACATTCTACTCTCATTCCTATCACTTGTTATTGTGTCATATTGGAAAAATTGTTTCACGTCTCACTGGCTGTCACTTTTCTCATAAATAGAAGGAATTGCACTAAGTGATCTGCAATATGCTTTCCATCCCTTCATTTAGATTTGAAATTATGTAACTCTGAAAGGTTATCAAATATGTAAGCAAGAATTTAACTCCATTTAGTCATTGCTGACTGACTGCATAAACTATTTGCTATGTTGGACTTTAATAACAATCATTTGAATAGCGTTTTATGTGAATTGTAATTTGAATAAGGGATGATTTTTAAAAATTAGTAATCTCATCACAATCTTTAAAAAAGTATTCTTTGTGTATGACTTCAATGATTTTAAAAATTAGAAACAATACCCAAAAAGCTAAGATCACTTCTAATCCAATGAACCAAGATAACCACTAATAATAGTATTTGGGTATTTTTCCTTGCATTTTTCTATCACACATTTATTCAACAAATAATTAATTAATATTCCATTGATCCTTTTCTTTATTCCTTTGTAGTCCTATTGCTTTTCTTATTTTTGTGTATGTTTACTTTTAATTGTTATTACTTTTCTTAGTTTGATAATTTAAGAACAAATATTATTATTTAACTTTCATTATTTTCTCATTCAAATTTTTCCTGTGTGATTCCTTCTATTGCTGTGAAGCTTACAAATCCCTTCCTCATTCACAATTAAACAAAGATTCACATATAAGTAGGTATTCGGTAGACATATATTCACTTATTGGTAATTCTTATAATTTCTACCTTTGAGTATTAAATGTGTTAATCTTTAAAACAATCAAAATCCATTTTGATATCTAATGTAATATTAAATTTTAATACTATTTAAAATATTTTATTTAAAATTATTCCCCAAATAAACCATTTCCTAGCTGATTCATATTTTCCATATTACCTTTAGTAATTATTTATATCACTTGTTGAATTCCTAAATATATCTGAATCGAGATTTGAGATATATGACTTGATCTTTAACTTGCATATTCTTTACGGCCCTGTTTTAATTGTTGTAACTCTATGACATTCTGTGACATTTTAAAGCAAACCTGCCCAAGCCCTCATTGCTCTTATTTATTAAAGGTTATCTTGGAAATCTTACATTGCTAAATATCATTCTATATATTTTTCATATCTTAAAAAATAAACCTTTAAATTGTTCTTATTTTCAATAGTTTACTTTTGAAAAATTAAGCCAAAATGATAAGAGGTATATTAGTAGAAACAGTTTTAATAATATCAGCAAATACAGTTTTAATAAATCAATAACCATCACATGTTAATCATGTTTTGATAAGAAAAATAAGCAGAGAATGGAAACATCTTGATATCAGATATAAATGTAAGAGTATATTTGTAGTAATCCCAGAATCTGTCAGTTATAAATATATAGTAAAATAATTGGTAATGTTAATTAATTTTTACATTCTCCAAACTTTGGACAAATAATCACTGTTTGTGGCATTTTAGAATTTTTCCCTCATAAAAATGCTATTATCCATTTTTCATTTATACTTCTAGAACAATATATATCAATTTCTTCTCTAAAAATCCCAGCCACATCTCCTATGCAAAATTATTCAATGAGTCCTGAAAATTTTTCACCAGTCCTGGAAATTTTTCTGAAAAATTTATGCTGAAATGGCACTATTTGTAAATGTAAAAGTATTTTAATACTGAACAAAATATTCTACTTATTAAAATTGTCAAATCATCAATACAGATATGGACGTATTAAATAATCATACACATTTGAAAACATACTTTTGGATAGATTCTCAAAAAATAATATATCAAATAACTTTACAGAATAATATTCAATATAATTATCTCATACAGTTTAATTAGGAATTTAGTCATTGTTATGGATTTTCAAATTAAGCACTGATTTTGCCATAAATTACATTTCTGATAGTTTATAACTTGTAGACTACTGGCACACATTTCATTTATTCCATGAGGCATGTACTTATCTTAACAAATATAAGTATAGGTATAATAAATTAGTGTAATCTACATTAAAGAGAACTATAAGAAGATTTATTCACCATAGTCCCTCCATGCTGATTTTAAAAGTATTTGGAATTTATTAATATTTATCATTCTGTTACGAATATTACATACACATTTGTAATATACTGGATACTGGCCACAATTCCCTAAAGAATCATGCATCCTCTAAAGGAAGCATAATATCACTTTAAGAGTTACTTAGTCTCTCTGGAGGTAGAAAATCTATAGTTCAGAAACATAAATGATCTAGCTGTTTAAAGAGCATGCCCAATGTGCTCCAAAGAAGTCTTACCTTTTTTGAAATGGCTGGACTTCTCTGAAATAAAATATGATGGTTAGTCCAAGAATAGGGAAGCTGAAGTTTCTTTTAAAGATTCTGAAGCATGCTCCTCCAGAGGTTGAATTTTACAGTAAGTGATGTATTCCTTCTCTACTCTCAGCATGACCTCAGAGACAGTTAAACTGCTTTAAAGTTTTAACTTCGTCAAAGAGGCTTAGAAGTTTAAAACAGTCCAACAGGAGGTCTGGAAGAGGGAAGACAAGCAGAATATTTTCAGAGTTGGGGTCCCTTTGAAGCAAAACATGAATGGTATTAATAGTGTAACAAAATCTAATATCAAAGGACCTGTCTATAGATCAGTAAAAAAATTAGGTAAACTTAAAAGATTTTGATTATTAGGGTAAGTAGTGCAATTCGTTACAATCTTTTGTTACCACCAAACCAAATACTCAGCCACAATAACCATACCAGTATTATTTGAATAAATATAATGTAGTTTTCACAAACACAGATAATTGTTTACTTAAGATACAGCGTGTATCTTCTAAAATAGTATCGGGATATGGATATAAAGTTTAGAATATTCGTAAGGTGTTAGGCTTTTATAAACAACTTATTAGCTTAAAATACATCTAAGTAATGTAATATTGACTCCAAGAGACCCAGAATTTTATTCTGCACAATTAGGTGTGTTTTGGGGTAGTTTGTGAAGTGGCATTAACAGTATTTTTAATTTAACTGTCGTTTTCAGTCAGTTGAAGTTTTTCTTGCATAGTTTATTTAGCACTGGAAAACATATGACAAATTCAATACGGATAGCAGGAATTTAAGTTAATAACATGAAGAATTACATAATCCAGTCAGAAAAAGCAAGACAGTTAATTAGTTGAATCAATTCATTTGGTACTTGTTTAAAAAATTAAAGCCTAGAGCACAGTTTATCTATATTTATAATCTGTAGCTACAGGAAAGCTAAGCCACAATTGCTATTTGTCGTCTATTTTGATCTCTTATTTATAACTTGTGGAATTACGTTATTTCAACACATTTTCCTCTTCTCTTTATTATGATTTAGTAAAATTAAACTTCCAGGTAAGTTTATATAAAAAACAACTCAAGATTTTTCTTCTTCTTAGATAACTGATATGTAGACTTTATATGGTGAATCCTGGTGTCCTGTTAAATTCTATCTCATTGACCTCCAATGAATTTCCTCAGCTTTCAAAATAATGAGATTCCCTTCAAAATAATGCTATTATTTGAATTCTGCATATTTATATCTCAGAGATATGTGTCATACATCAATTATACAAATGTGTGTTTTGATGTTTGCCAAATCATTAAAGAAAATACAGAACAAATTATACAGTTCATAATACCTTTCCAAAAACACTAAAGAAAATACAGAACAAATGATACAGCTCATAATACCTTTCCAAAAACACAACTTCAGATCAGCCTTCTTCATCCTTTCCTTCTTTTCATTCCACTATTAATTGTAAAATATTTCTGAGGAACTACTTACAATCTATTCTCATCATTTACCATAATTATAAAGTCATGACAGACACCGAATTAGCAAATAGTGGTTCATCACCTCTAGGGAAAATACAGGATTTGTTTCCTGCAAGCTTCTGGTCACAATCTTTCCTTTGGCCAATCAATACATAACCATGATTTATGAGTATTTAAAGACACCTTGCTTAATATATGTTGTTGATTAACTAACATTAAGTTCACTGACAAAAGCACTGTAATTCATGGCTGAAGGAAGATTATCTAACACAGGCATTTTGTCTGCAAGGCACATCACTGGCTGCTTTCACTTTGGACCCTAGAAAGCATTATTCACTTGGAGGCTATTTTAAAGACAGACAGAAAAATAACAACAAAAACAACAAACAAACAAACAGAAATAGAAAGAAAAATCACAAAAATGCACAATGAGGCACTATAGACTGTGAAAATGACACTTATTTACAATATGAAAACTTAGCCAAGAAGACAAGCATGACGATGTTGACCTCATATGGGAAAGTGTACGTGGGTGACTCAAAGGTTTTGCTGCTCTGTGCATGCACATGCCCATGAATGACCTGAAACACACTGTTAATTTTGGAGTTATATAGAAATTTTAGCAAGTAGGTGAATTCAAAAATACAAAATAAGCAAATAGAAGAGCTACTGTATATAATAGGCACTGTCCTTACTGCTGCTGAGACAAAGTCAAATAAGACTTTGCCCGTATCTTTATAGAGCTTTTAACCTTTAAATATATGGGAAACTTCTATTGTCATAAATTTTTTAATTTATTTACTTCACTCTTTACATGAATATTTATTAAGAAAGTACTATGCTAATCACTTTGTTTGTTGGTGATATTGCAGGGATCAAAGAATAAGATATGGTCCCTATTTCCCACACAGATCCCAGTGAGGGATATAAGCTAGTGAAAAACCTACTAGTGTCATGTGATGCTCTTAATTGGAAAGCTGTGGTTGCTATTCTCATACATGGAATAGGCACCATGTCTCAATTGCTTCCAGGTTAATGATAATATCTTGGTAGCTGTCACGCAGGGGACCCTGCTCGCTGCGCCATTTGTCGTGCAGGGTCTCAGCTCCCACTCCCCACCCAAGAACGCAGGACACGGTAAGGCCAAAAAGGAACACCCACGGAGCCATAGGTAGGGAAGTCAAACCAATATATTCTCGCTGGCGGCTGGGCTGGAGACACAGGAAGCAGGATCTACATAATCTGCCTAACAGCAGTCCGCGCTTGCCAGCCACCATCTTCTTGCTAGCCCCCATTCCTTTTCCGCTAGCGTAGCCACAGCCGTTATATTAGTGGCCAATGGCCTACGGGTTACAGCTGACGGCCAACTAGCCACAGCTGCTGGCATCTGATCACAGTTGATGGCCATTTACTACCCGAGCCAGCACCTTTCTATGTGAGGCCGAGAGCCTGGAAACTGCTTTTTGGGGTTTTGTCCACACACTCCACCCCTACAGGGTCTCGCCTCACAATCTACGCGACAAGCGTCTTCTGCGAGGGAACCTGTGCAAGGAGCCTGGAGGTAAATGCACTATCCTGAACACAGCCAGGCTCTGTGGGCACAGCCAGGGTTTCTCAGGGGACCACCACAGTACTTCTGGGCACAGCCAGACATCCTGGGCTTCTTAGGGTACCACCTGTCTCCCCGGGCACAGCCAGCTTTTCTCAGGGCACCACCACAGTACTTCTGGTCACAGCCAGACTTCCTGGGCTTCTTAGGGTACCACCTGTCTCCCCGGGCACAGCCAGAGTTTAACAGGGCACTGCCACTCTCTCTGGACACAGCCAGACTTCCTGGACTCAGCCAGGGCCTCTCAGGGCATTGCCACTCTCTCTGGACACAGCCAGACTTCCTGGACACAGCCAGGGCCTCAGGGCACTGCCACTCTCTCTGGACACAGCCAGACTTCCTGGACACAGCCAGGGCTCTCAGGGCACTGCCACTCTCTCTGGACACAGCCAGACTTCCTGGACTCAGCCAGGGCTCTCAGGGCACTGCCACTCTCTCTCTGGGCCTCTCGGGGTACTGTGCTGGAACAACAGCGGCTCACATCAAGGTGCTTACATATTATCAATGGTGGCCAGTCAAGACACAAAAGCAAACATTCTCGCCAGTCCCACTACATGGTGGTATGTTCCCAAACAGTCAAGCGTCCATTAAATCAGGGATAGAAGGCAATTCCCCATAGTCCATAGTCATTCGCCAGGGCTGTCCTGGGGGTGAGGGATGACCTTGACCTCGCCCTCATCTCCCACGGAGGACTCAGCATGCATTTCCTCCAGGGACAAGTCCCGCATCCGGGCTGCCTCAGCAAGCAGTTCCCAGCCCACAGGGTGGCAACAACCTTCGCTTTCTCCGCTTTCTCCGGCCTCTGCTGGTTGGGGAACCATCCACATCTTTCCACCCCTCCACGGGAATCGAGCTCTCCAGCAGCTGCTCCTCCTGGTCTTCCTCAGACTGAGCTTTCATACGCACAAACTGCTCCACTGCCCTTCGGAAAGCTTTGGCCAGCACCGTATCCTGCCGACTACGCCATGTGTCACGCAGGGGACCCTGCTCGCTGCGCCATTTGTCGTGCAGGGTCTCAGCTCCCACTCCCCACCCAAGAACGCAGGACACGGTAAGGCCAAAAAGGAACACCCACGGAGCCATAGGTAGGGAAGTCAAACCAATATATTCTCGCTGGCGGCTGGGCTGGAGACACAGGAAGCAGGATCTACATAATCTGCCTAACAGCAGTCCGCGCTTGCCAGCCACCATCTTCTTGCTAGCCCCCATTCCTTTTCCGCTAGCGTAGCCACAGCCGTTATATTAGTGGCCAATGGCCTACGGGTTACAGCTGACGGCCAACTAGCCACAGCTGCTGGCATCTGATCACAGTTGATGGCCATTTACTACCCGAGCCAGCACCTTTCTATGTGAGGCCGAGAGCCTGGAAACTGCTTTTTGGGGTTTTGTCCACACAGTAGCCATGACCTTATAGCTGAAACTTGAAGAAATGTGAATAAAAATTATCCAAGTAGAAACTGAGTGGCCACGATAAAGTGAATACACAGAGAGAGAGAGAGAGAAACAAAAAAAAATGTATACACATTTTAAGAAGGGAAATAACTAAACAAAAAAAAAAAGGAAAAAGAAAGGAAAACACTGTGTTAATATATACCTATAACAAAAGATGAATACAAGTCATGGCTGACTTTGGCGATTTCAACAGGTGCTCAGACTGGTTACCATCAGCGTCCAGACACTTCTGATTACCGTGAACTACTGCTTGAACAACGTTGTCCAAAGTGTTAACATCTCTTAAAATGTGTATATATTTCTCTGGCACACATGGTAGAAAGCAGCTTAGTACAGCAGTTGGCAGTAGGAAATGATAGAACTTTAATGTGTGGGAATTACTGTTAAATAGTAAAGAAAATGGTAAAGGAGAAGCAGTGAAATAAATTTATCTAGAAATGCAAGCAGAGGCCGGTGAAATGTATTAATATCAGTTAATTTAGGAGTTGTCAATTTGTCCTGAGGGCAATGAGAACAATAAATAAAAGTGGTATGATTGGAATTAATTATTATAATGACAGCTTGGGTCCACATCTGAGATTCACTGAGGATGGGTGGTGAAGGGGTGAAGAGAGAAACAGAGTCTTGATAAGCAAGGACATCTGTAAGAGGCTTTTCAGCAATCCGAGTGAGAGATGATGTGACCTGCCTGGAAGAAAAGTAGTAACAGTGAAATTAAGAACAATGGGTTAAATTATTTAAAATACATTTAGGAGTTGGAATCAACTGGATTTGGAGATTCATTGGATGAGGATAGTGGTTCTTGTGAAAGGCATTCATTCCACTTTGGGCCCAAAGGCCTGTGTCTGCAGAAAGCAATCTTTACGGATGAGATAACATCCGTATGAGGCTTGCTTACCACTCATTATAAAACTCAGTTTTTCTGTGTTCTCGTACTACCCAGTTAGTGGGCAGGTACTCATCTAGACTGACTGACATTGCAGAAACTGGTGTGATCCAGAAGCTCTGGCTACTTCTTTTGTTTTGAGTAACAAAACCCTTTATTTCTGACCGAAGAGTCACATATCCTCTGCCAATACCCATGAACTAATCACAAACTAATTTGTTAGCTTTTAAAGTAAGATGAATTCCAAGGCTCTTCCGAGTTCCTGAAAGTGGTTAAATAAGGGGCTCAGGAATAATTCCATAGTTTCTGACTTGGGGATATAAAATGGAGTATTAGTTTAAGTGAGAATGAAATAAGATCTGTTTTATAAATGTTGAATTTGAAGTATTTAAAGCAACCACATGAAGAAAAACCCAGTAGTCAGTTTAATATGTAAAATCTGACAACAAGGAAAGATAAAATATTAGGGACTTTCAGATTAGAATTTTATATATACAAATTTGAAATCCCAGAGTAAATGTTTAGATTGATTAAAAACAATTTATAAAACACAATGCAGAACCACATACACATTTGAGGACAATGTGGAAAGAAACAGAAAAATCAGGACAATTTGGAGCCACAAGAAGGCATGTAATGGAATAGTTTAAGAAAAAAGTGCTTTACAGTATTGTAGGGGGCGGGTGCCTATAAGGCACCATCACATAACTGAGAAGCATGAGATAGAGGAAGTTACTTGGGTCTTTAGATAACACCCACATTTCTGTAGGGGGTGTCTGGATGGCTTAAGATGCTAGCCTGCGGCAACCCTTCTTATGTTAATGCCCCTCCACCCAGCAGAAGAATGTATATAACCCCTGATTGAGCTGCAATAAAGAGAGACTTGATCAGAACTCCTGTCTTGTCTCCGGTCTTTGTGTCTCCCATTTTCCTCCCTTCTAGGTGCTTCGGGGTCCCTCGTGTAGTGTCCCGTGGGCCGGGACACAGTATGAAGTCATGTTAAAACAACAAATGAGTGCTGTATTTGGTGACAGTATGGTCACTGGTAACTGTAGCATAATATTGTTTACATACTTGATGGCAGTAAAAAACAAAATATATGTTATGCAGTGAATAAATCATAAGGAAGTTAAACGAAAGGTTAAAGGAAAGGTATATGATGGTGGAAAATAATACAGGAAGAAAGGGGTATATTTCTTAAAATGGAAAATATTTGAGTATATTTAGGTTCAGATGGGAAAAGAGTTCAGTTTATTGAGAAATGCTTCTGAAACATGGTAGGACAAAGATTTTTAGACAATCTGTGCTATTGTAACAAGGAAGTAGGAAATGGTAGATAAAGAAAATTATGTTTTGTAGCGAGAAGAGGTGAGAGGCAATCTGCTGGTTTCTATTTTCCCCGTGCTATAAAAAAACGGGAGTTCATCAGCAGAGAGAAGAAGCAGGTAGAGCCGTAGATGGTGTGAGGACATGGGTGAAATTTGAGGGAGATCTTATTTACAATGACAGAGAGAGCTGCAGTGGGGTGGCTGAGCATTTTGGAAGCTCTGTAGACGTTGAAGATGATGAATTAACACCGGAAGCTGTTTTTGAAATATTATGTGGTATTTCTAGGGCAGTCCTCAGCAGCGTGTAGGGTCATTCTGTAATGTAGGTTAGAAATGAGAGAACTCTGAACTGATTCGGTGGAGGCGTTTTTCACTAACTGTTGGAATAGAAAAGCAATAAAGCTGCTTAGTTGAATATACTGGCAACAGAAGAATGTCGGTTATTTGGATGATAAGCGGTAAGTATTAATGAAAGTAAAAACGGAAAAAAGAGAAAGCTGAAAGGGGAAAATTAGAATGAATAAAAGGCCTGGATATTTCAATAAGGTTAAAAACATAGCTAGTGGGGATAATTTTAGGTTCAAATTGGATGATAAAGAAACTGTCATGGATTGAGATAATGAATTGTGGAGTCTATATAAAGCAGTTTTCATTCCTTTATGAAATAAATATTTAGTGAGTTCCTCTTATGTTCTGAGAACATGTTCTAGGGGGCAGAGAGGACTACCCTCCTGGACCCTATATAACAAAGAGAGGCATTTATCACAATTCCATTTAGTGAGTATTCCTTCCTATTTTATTCAACATGTGTGTCTAATTTATACTGCTTTCCTTTGTAAAAACGAATTATACTACAAACATGCTTTTTCTAATTTTATTTTCCCTCTTAACAGTCTCTTATGCATATCTAGATCTAACTTACGATCTCTAACATCCATAGGTTATTGTGTAAAAGTAGCATAAATATATTTTGATGGAATTTTCACAAATTTTCCAATTTTTCTCTAGTATCTACATCGAATTTCAGTGACTATTGGAATAATAAATAAATAGAAGTGAAAATGTTGTATCTAAGTGTGTGAAAACTTATACATCCACTGACAGTTTTATGAAAATGCCTGGTTTCCTTATCCTTACCAACACAAGGTCTTTCATCCTTATTAACTTGACAAGTGAAATCCATAATATTGATGTTATAATTTATGTTTATTTTTAAAATGTATTTTGAAATTTTTAATGAGTTCAAAATATTAGTTTTATAAATGTTTCATATTTTGTATTTCCCTTATTGTGAATTTCTTGTCTTTGTCCATATTTTCTGTTGCTCTTTCATGTCTTCCAGGGATTTATTAAAAAAAAATATGTATATAAGTACAAGTGATAGAAGTATAATACATAATGTAAATATATAAATAATACAAACTATATTTGATACCATCATTATAATATATTGGCATTTCAAAACAAGTTAATTATATTTTATTTAACCTCCTGTCATGTGTCTCTGAAAAAGCACCATCTTGTAAGATAGTTCTTGTAAAAAACGTAGTCCACATGTTTAAAATACTAAATTGTCCCCTATCTTCATAGTTACTCAGACATGACTTTGATAGGATGATTTGTTTATAGACTCAAATCTAAAAGTGTTTCATAAAAAAGTGTCATCTGAAATCCTGCCGTGCAAATGAGAAGCACAAAAATAGTCTGGATTATGCATTATAATTAAAGGATATGCCTACAAACTTAATATCGGGAATTAGACAAGGAATCAAATTCTCCAGTAAATATACTTATTACAATTTAAAAGACAGCTAAATCGGTATGGCTTGTATTTCCATCTTCCTCCAATTATACCATATTCATTTCCATTTTTGAGCTTTTAGGCACACATGCCGTGAATGTGAAATAAGCTGCCAGACTCTGTCATGATTTAACTATACATTTGAATACAGAGCAATTGTCATTTATGTTAGCAGAACCAGTGATTATTTCTCTAGCAGATCTAGTTATCTGTTGTTTGATAACTATAATTCATACAGGCAATAACCTTATCTATCTTATTCACCATTATCTCCTCAGTGCCCACACCCATAGCTAACAAACAGCTGACAATCAATAAGAGTTTGGATGAATAAATTCAACTGTGATTATTCGCTTTCAATATTTCCTCAACAGAAACATGTATGTATATAAAACAACTTATGCTGAAAAAGACACATAGTTTCTTTTAGATAGAAGGCTACTCAATACATATAATACATGCATTTTCCTTTTTCTGTTAAAGCTGTTAATAGTGCATTTGTAAATTCTTTCTCTTCCTTTGGTTTCTAAGATGTTCGTTGGAGACTTTCTCCCTTATAGTTTCTATTTTTTTCTATGCAGCTAAACATTATGTCTTTTCAGAAGGTAAGAAAATGAAACACAGAATACTGTTGATTGATAAAAATTTCACATTTGGTAATTGCAACAGGTTTTTATGTCTAAGAAGAGACTGAAGTTACCCCATACCTTGAAGACTTAATGGCCTTCTCATCTGGTATATTTTCTATACACATTTTATCATTTGTGTAACCAATGCGAAGACTTTAGAGAAGCAACTGTGTCCTTCAATATACTATGTTTTCTACTACACAGAGAACACTCAATAATGCCACAATAATTTTAATGAAAGAAACAAGTTGTATTTCCATCCTATTTGATTTTATTCGGGAAATTTTATAATTAAAAAGAATTTAGAAAAGTTTCTCCCTCTCAAATTCTCAAAGAAATCGTGAAGAGTTGTCTACCTAATTCCTTGCTTTTCACATGATTTAACTGACAGTAATGCAAATATAATTATCATCTCAATAAATACAGATAATGGCACACATAATAAAATCATAATATTTAAAAAAAATCATAATATTTAAAATACACCATCTGGGGCGGCCAGATGGCTCTGTTGGTTAGAGCATGAGCTATGAACAACAGGGTTGTCGGTTTGATTCCCACATGGGATGGTGGGCTGCGCCCCCTGAAACTAAAGATTGAAAGCTGAGACTGGACTTGAAGCTGAGCTGTACTCTCCAAAACTAGATTGAAGGACAACGACTTGGAGCTAATGGGTCCTGGAGAAACACACTGTTCCCAAATATTCTCCAATAAAATAATAAAAAAATACATTATCTTATCTATTCCTTTAAGCTCTATTTTCTGAATTAAAAAAAAATGCATTACTCTTATCACCCACCACCTTCTGTTAACGAATATGCTTGTGCTGGTAAAAGCGAGACTTTAAATAATTACCTGTGCAAATCAGGTAAAAATTGGTTATTAGGAGCCAATAAACACTCACTCTTTCTCAAGGTTGATGTTCATATTTCTATTAGTAGTAAAGATCACACGCAAAGTAAAATGGAAGGTAAGCAGTATCTACATTATATAGTGTCCAAAAATACTGTAGTATTTATTACCCAATTGCATAGAAAATATACACAGTTGATATTATATATATATATTATATAATATATATATATACATATATACACATATGTATATATGTGTATACATATATACATATAATGTAATACATAATGTAATACATATATGTGTGTGTGTGTGTGTGTGTGTGTGTGTGTATAAAATGTATAATTTTGGAGTAAATTGCCTCAAATCTTGAGAAAAAATATGCTTCCAAGCTATAAAACTTCTGAGTAAATTATACATATTGACAGACTTTGTTGGTATTCCTCAATTTTCTGTGCTAGTTTTCCTGTCCTTCATTTTATTTTACTTCATTTGAAATTCTAATTGAAGTTAATGGACAATTAAATGACCAAAGAGTAGATGGTACATAGAAGAGAAAAGGCAAATATATTTATATCTATATCTGTCTATCGATCGATTGATAGATGTCATTTTCCTTTATGGAAGGGATAGCCTAGAGTCAATCTAAGCAAGTAAATTGATTCATCTTACAGTGGTAAACCTACTTCACTAACTAGGGGGAGAAAATCCTTTCCAAGTAAGATAATGCAGGGTTTTGTTGTTGTTGTTTAAAGATGCTTTACATCGTTTTTTTTTTTTTTTTTTTTTTTAACTTTAATTCAATGAGAGAATGTTTAGGTACTGTTGAAGTATAGTGAAAAGATTCTCAAAAATTATAGAAAGTAAAGAAATGGTCATAAACAGAAAATAGTGAAATAGAGAAAAATGTTGAATCTTAGCAATTACAGACCAATATGTCATAATCCAGTAACATAGGCCAATGACTATTGATTACTGGTATAATTTCTCAATCAATTGCTTAAACAGAGATTATAAAATGTTAATTGTTTTAAATGTGAATAGTTAGTTTATAGACTAGAGAATATCACGGTGACTGACATATAGAAAGTACACAATAAATAAATTTTTAATCTGCCCTCCACCCGATAGAAGGAAATTTATTCTGGATGACATTGCATTGTATTCTTAAAGAGAACTAAAACCTAATCCTTTCTTTAAATAGATGTAGACTTTAGCAGATTCTTCAAGTGTCTGTCTAATTAAACAGCTGCTTAGATAAGACCTTAAGGACATGTTTATCAAACTTGCAGATATAAAAACAATTGGATGTAGAAGTCAGACTATGCCAAAAACTTTTGCAATCTGAGGACAAATCAAGAGTTAAATGATATTTAAACGAAATACAGACTTTAATTTTGATTTCTATATGTAAAGTACAATATGGGAGACTTTTCTTTGCAGCACAACCGTGTTTTCCCGAAAATAAGACCTAGCCGAACAATCAGCTCTAATGTGTCTTTTGGAGTAAAAATTAATGTAAGACCCGGTCTTATTTTACTACAATATAAGACCGGGTCTTATATAATATAATGAGATGCGATGAGATGCGATGAGATGAGATGAGATGAGACCCGATCTTATATTAATTTTTGCTCCAAAAGACACCTTAGAGCTGATTGTCTGCCTACTAGTACGTCTTATTTTTGGGGAAACACGGTAATAAAATGTGGAATTCAATGAAAAAATATTCTGCATAAACCAGTAATATAGTACAAATGATACTAAATTGAAACAAAGTAAAATCTTCAGAGGTATTTCAAGAACATATTTGGTAATGGTTCAGCTATGCTCTGTGTTCCTTAGACAATGCCTAAAATACTCTGTCCAGTTTGGACATTCCATTTTGTGGAATCCTTGATATTCAAGGTGCATCTATAGGAGAGTGAACAAAATCAAATAATAACTAGAAACTATAACATATGGGGAATTAGTGAAGTGGAATATTTACACTACATCAAAAAATATTTGAAGCAATATGTGGCACATGGAAGTACACACATAGTTATTCTGGGGTATAGAGGGCAACACAGAGATTGAATACTAAAACTTATAGAACTTGCAATGTTCACTCATTATAAGAAAGGATTTTCTTAAACAGTGTTACACAACAATGAAATTAGTGATTTTTGTGAGGTGGCATTTTTGTTTAGGTAAATGTATTCAACAAGAAACTCCCTGAGATGTAAAGAGGAAATTCTCAATTTGTGAAGGAGATTGAGTTAATAGCTAAATTTCCATTCAAGTCTCAACCCTATAAAATCTTTCAGAGAAACTGTTGTTAATAGTTTCCTTGTGAACAAGACCCTATTTTATACTGTATAAATATGAAAAAATAAATGCATCGTCATATAATTTTAATCCATCTGTATATGGATTCAAAATTTATTTCATATTTATAATTTTATGAATGAGTCAACTCTGAATTCATGTATTTTGATGTTTACAATTTGTAGTTTCTGGTGACATTTTTCCTATTTAAATTGGGAGTGCATTTTTTTCATTATATTTGCATACCTCACAATTCAGCCATGTGAATACACCACAAAGTGGATGGGCAGTCTTTTAACACTGCTTTTAAGATTTTGGAATTCTCAAGTAGAAATGCATAGAATATAAATGTAACTTCTATTTCTTTCATTTGTAAAGTTTTGCTAACTTGGCCCTGAAGCCTACAAAGCATTCAATTCATCAGTAAGGTAGAACGTTCTGTATATGTAAACGGTAAACTTTTGTCAACAAAGTTGCTTCAAAATGAGAGAAGTATGATACATAAATCATGTTGCGGGATGAATATAAAAAGACATGTTAAGTTGAATTTTAATTTATTTTTTCATTTATTTATAATTCATTTTTAATATTTTATTAAGAGTTACACTGTGAGACATTTTTTGTACAGTGGATAAAATACAGCTTTTTTTAACTCAGGGATTCCTGAACTCAAATTGCCTAAAATTGCTGAATTTTGCTCTACTTAAGAAAAATAAAAAATCACTTAAACTTGTATGTCAGTTTCTTCATCTTTAATGGGTATAATAACTATATCACATGATTTCAGGTTAACTAAAAAGAATATTGAAAGAAAGTGTTTAGTACAATGCTTAACATGTAGCAGGTCTTCTATAGATGTTTCTTAAATGTCTCCTCTTAATTAGTACTAAGACTTTAATTATTTTATTTACAATTATGGAATAATTATCTGCTTTTAAAACAGTTTTGTCTTGTGTTGGGATATATTAAAGACAGACAATGGATTTATGTTGTTATCTATATCCTAATCAAATTTCCAACTGAAAATGGAAATTTTGAAATATTTTAAAAGCTTATAATGTGCTACTGGAAATTAAAGAAAGGTTCTGGTTATTATAACACTCAGATTTGGGTTATTAATATAATGCAAATATTTTTTAAATTATATGTTACCTTATTATTCATTGGATAAAATGACATTATATATCAAGCAATAATATGATTTATAGTTTTGTTTCTTTCTCTAACATATTTTCACATCTTCATTTAACACATGTGAACAAATTTCTATTCTCTAACGTACCTCCACTTACATTCACCTGTCTGATAACTGACAAACTTTGACCCTGTACCCTATGATAAAACGAACTGGATAAAGGAAAGAATAAACGTAAAACACAACCTCACAAAATTTAACTGGATAGAAATTCATTGGTTCTAGATTTTAAGTTCTATTATTAAGGCATTATGTCTTTATACAGGATGGGAAAATCTGTATTTAAACAGATATCTGCTTGGAATAAAATGATATGGTAATAAACCTTTTCTTCCTTGGAGGTAGCTTTTGATTTTTCTTTGACTTGACTCATATATCTTGACTTATTTTCTGTTTTTCTTTTTCAGATCTGTAGTCTATGTACTTTATAGATTACGAAGTGGGATGTGGGGGACTTACAAGAGGGCATTCCCCTAAATTTACATATTTGTCCATGTTTAGAGGTGTTTCATAAAGATAGATATTTGTATGTCCAAGCATTTTTATCTTCCATTATTTAATAATTTTTCGGTACTCTATCAATTAATACTGGCTCATTGTGCTACAGAGAACTAGGAAACAGAAAATTACAAAGAAAAAACATAGTAAATTCATTATTTAACTACTAACTAAACAAAATATAATATTGTACCTTCTTTCTAGTCCTTTTTTGTTTATTTGCAGGGATTATGTTTGTGCATACGTTGCATATATACCCATATGTATATATACTTACAACTCACATTTATTTAAAACATTAGATCCAGCATGAATAGATTTAATTCTGCAGCCTGTTTATTCAACTCAACATTTCATCAAGAGCAGTAAACATTATTAAAAACATACATTTTTAAGTTGGATATCATCCTATTCTATAAATGTATCACCATTTACTTAAATATTCCTTTAACCTATACGCTGGTATCTTTTTTGTTGTTGTGATGACATAATAGAAACATTTTATGTGCATTTGTTTACTTTCTTATTTTTTAGGACAGATAATCTCAATCTACTTTAAAGACAGACCTTTTAAAATTCCTGCAGTATACTGTTTGTTTGTTTGTTTCTAGAAAAGTTAATTAGCAGTAGTGTACAATACCATTTTTAAACTCCATTTTTAAACTCTCATTTAATGATAACATTGTAGAGAATATTTCCTTGTGGAATAAAATAGAGTGTTCTCTTATTTTGTAATAGTTTGACCATTTGTGAAGTTAATGTGTTTATTTTATAAGTATGTACTATATTTGTCAAGACTGATAAGTGGTGGGAATACATTGATAAAAAGAGACTAACTGATTACTTCTCTCTCAAAGCTTCTAGTAAAGGGGAAGGAAGGGACTCTCATGAAGCGATTCAAAGCTAATTTGTTAAGCTATGAATCTAGACATGCTGTGGGAAAACAATATAAAAGGCAGAGCTCAAGCTCAGGGCCACTAATACTTCCCAGAAGAAAGAACATCCGGCTTGGGAATTGAACAACTATCGAAAAAAAGGAATGAGTGAAATAATGTTGTCTGAGCAGTGGAGAAAAGGGGATTTGTGAATTACAAAGGTTTGGCAACATGAGAATGAGATATGAGGAACTTAGTTATTTAGAAAGTTTACAGAGTAGAATATGAAGGGTGGTAGCCCAACATGAGTCTGAAGGAATGAGTAGGAGCTAAATTGAGGGACTTAAACTTCATTTTGACAGCAATAAAATTTCACTGAATTTCTTCTTTTTTAAAGTGAGGCATGCCATTGTAAGATTTGTATATCAGGCACATCATTCTTACTACATGTTTACAGAAAGAGTTTTATGGAGATGTAGGTAGAAAGCTGTGCTGATATTCTTGATGAGAGATGATACAAAAACAACAACAACAATGACACACTGTGCGTGGAGCAGGAAAATGTAATGAGTAAATATGTTTAAAGTTATTTAACTTGGCCATGGGTTTTTGTTTTGGGAAGTGAGTGGGAAAGAAAGAAGGTTGAGGAATCAAATATTATAAACAAGTCAGTTTGGGTCACATGCTTTTGAATTTTCTTGTCTGTAGGATAGCTAAGTAGATATGCAAAAGAGGCGGTTAGCATGTTGACTCTGCTATGGACTAAATTGTGTCTCCACAAATTCCTGTGTTGAAGCTTACCCCCAATGTCACAATACGTGGAGATAGGCATTTTAGGACATAATTAAGGTTACATCAGGTCTCAAGGATAAGGTTCTGATCTCACAGGGTTGGTAGTTTTATAGTTTATAAGAAGAGGACAAGATACATCTCTCTCTCTCTCTCTCTCTCTCTCTCTCTCTCTCTCTCTCTCTCTCTCTCTCTCTCTCCCTTTAATCCTTTCTTCTGCTTCTCCATGTATGCATACTGAGGAAAGGCCATGAGAGATGAGAGCACAGAGAGGTTGCCATGTCCAAGAGAGAGAGCCCTCTCTGGGACCCAATCATACTGGCATCCTGATCTTGGACTTCCAGCCTCCAACGTTGTGAGAAAATAAATGTTTGTGTTTAAGCCACACCAGCTACAGTATTTTGTCACGGCAGCCAGAGGTGACTAATACAGACTCTGTATCGCACAAAAGATGATAATGAACAGAGAACAGGCACTGAAGCAGAAACCGAGTAACACCAACATGTACCTAGATGTTGTGAACAGGCTTATTAGTCTCTGCTTATCTTTTTATTTTTCCTATTATGTATAACTATGTCCTTTTTCTTTTCCCTCCTTGATGAAGTTTTAAAGATTTTCCTATCTGTGTATACCAGATCTTTGTATTTGAAGACTATCAACCCTAACTGTTTAACATATTTTGTGTTTTGTCAATTGCAGTTGATTTTCCATGGTTGTCAAATAGATATTTATAGAGGTGAATCAATCTACCATAGTATTCCTAGTATCAAAATTGTGGTAGAAATTTCCCCATTTTCTAATATCTGTATTTCATACTTAAAATGCTTCTGCTTTGTGTAAACTTAGTGATACATGTAAAAGCTTTATGAGAGATTAATGTTGAGCTATTTTTTCATTGCACTAACAAAAAATCTTCACAGCAGTGAAAGAGATGAGGTGCGCTGCTTAGCAACACTCTTCCATATATACTCTGTGTTGCTTAGCAGCAAACTTTCAATAAAGTGCTACTTTGAATTGGTATAACTCCTGTCTTCTCCGAGTAGAGAAATGTACTATTGCCCGAATCCAACCTGCTCAATAGCAACATTAGGGACTCTGGACAAGGCAGCAAACTAATATACCCAGTTTCTTTTGGCTTCTATATTCAGAAGGCTGTCTTTCCAGACAATTTTTCTTGACCTACAGAGACCTGATGGTGAGTTTATGAATAAAGACTAATCTCTCTCGGGGGAACTCATAGTTTATTGAGCTTACCATGCACAAAGATTATTGGAGTTAACATATATGTCTAACACTGAGATCCAAAGAGAAAAACAATACTGTAAGTGTTAGTGTTCTTATGTCTCCTCTGCTATATCATACAATTTTTTTTTTCAAAAAGCCGTTTCTTACAATGATGAACTATCCATAATAATGCATTATTTGGCAAGACTGCAGAAGCACACCATCAATTTTTTAGTAGTGTTTGCCTTTATTGGTTTTCTCTCTCAATTTTAATGTTTATGGTAGTTCCATGGGTTCATTTGTACTGGAAATGTTACCAAAAAATCAAATTTTTAACATCTTGATGGGTCTATTACCTCCTCAAAATGCAGCATTGGGTTTTTATTATGTCTGTTTAGATAAGAACCTATTATAAAAGAGAGCAAAGGATGTTAAGGGGGAGTAAATATTTTCTAAAGAAGACTAGCGGCCCAGAATAGGTGAGTTATAGATTTGATATTCAACACCATTTATCCTTTGTTATTTCTCTTATTTCTAATGAGGATACATACTTTAAAACTAGTCAACACAAAACACAAAGTCTACTTAGTAACTATTTTTTTTTTTTAAATAAAAGAAAGTTCCAATCACATGAAGTACCAAGAGCAGTCAAAGTCATAGAAACAGAAAGTGAATGGTGGTTGCTGTGGGATGGAGGGACTGGGGAATTGGGAGTTATTGTTTAAATGACATGGGGTTTTACTTTTGGGAGATGAAAAAAGTTCTGGGCACAGATGGTGGCAATGGTTGCACAATAATGTGAATGCATTTAATGCCACTGAGCTGTACGTACATTTAAAAACTGTTAAAAAATTTACATTTTATGTTATGTATATTTTACAATAAAAAATTAAAAAGGATAAGTCACATGTAACACATATGTTAATAAATCAAAATAACATACAATAAATTTACGTGTTCTAAAAAAGAAAAGAAAATATTTAAAATTAATAATTCAAACTTATATTAATATAATAATCTTATGAATTGCAAACATTATTATATTCATTTTTCAGATGAAGCAACAGAGGCAAACATAGGTAAAGCCACTTACCCCAAATCATAGAGTGAGCAAGTGACAGAGACCAGAAATGAACTATAGAACTTTATTCTTAACCACTGTGCTATACTCTCATGGAGATTAATTCCTGTCTATTAGGAGATTGGATAAAGAAATTGTGGTATACTTATACAGTGGAGTAGTACTCTGCTACAAAACAAATGAAATCTTACCATTTGCAACAATAAGGATGGACCTAGAGAATGCTTTGCTAAGTGAAATAAGTCAAACTGAGAAAGACATCTACCATATGATCTCACTTATATGTGTAATCTAAAGAACAGAATAAATGAGCAAACAAAATAGAAACAGACTCAGAGATACTGGGAGTAAAAACTGATAGTTGCTGGATTGGGGAGAAGGTGAAGGGATTAGAGAGTACAAATTGTTAGTCACAAAATAGTTGTGGAGATATGAAATACAGTATGGAGGATATAATCAATAATGTTGTAAAGAGTATGTAGGGTGCCAGATGGGTACTGGATTTATAAAGGGGGATCACTTCATAGATTGTATAGATGTCTGACCACTGTGCTGTATACCTGAATTTAAGTAGAATAATATTGAATGTAAACTATAATTAAATGTAGATATATATAGTAACGGGCTGGGGAGTACAGCATAGGGAATAGAGTCAATAGTATTGTAACAGCTGTATATGATATCGGAGGGTTAGTAGATTGAGCAGGGGGGTTATCACTTTGTGAGGAGTGTAAATGTCAAACTATTACATTGTTTTGTACACCTGAAATGAATTTATATATATAATATCAATATAATCAATAAATGTAAAGTTTCTATATTCTTTTTTTTAATTAAAATATATTGGGGTGACATTGGTTAGTAAAATTACATAGGTTTCAAGTGTATATTTCTGTAATACATCATCTATATATCACTTTGTGTGCAAGACATGGAAACAACCAAAGTGTCCTTCAATACATGATTGGGTAAAGATGTGGTATTTATACACAATGGAACACTACTCTGCCATAAGAAAAGATGACATAGTGCCATTCGCGACAAAATGGATGGATCTTGAGATTATTATACTATGCAAAATAAGTTTCTATAATATATTCTTGAGTTTTAACAAATCCATGGGCAATTTTGCTATTTACGTTACCTTAGGTTCATTTGAGCACGGATCTACATTCTCATGGCTGTATTATATTGCATTATACTACACTGCTATATGTATATATTATATACTTTTTTCTCTGTACATGGTTTAAAAGGTTTTCAATTTTGTGAAATGTTGGGACAGACAATAGAAATAACTCAGCATGTTTTTTAAAATATAATCAGGTTTGAGATTACATGATCATGCAGATATAGTTGAAAGTTTAAGATATTTCTAGATTAATAATTGTCAGTCATATTTTGGCTCTAATGCTACTTCTTTACGGAAGTCTTCCATAATCATCCACTCTATTGTTTTCCTTTCCACCTCACCTCTGTGCATCACATTAACATTTTTATTTGCTTAAGAAAATATGTCAATAATTTATATGATCTTATTAATTTATATATTATGCCTATATTTATCCCACTATAGTGTATACTATATACACAAGCAAGATCTGTTTTTGACCACTGCATCCTTTTCTAGAAAATATCTGTGGGACTCATGGATACAGAATCTATGAATGACTCAATAAATAAGTAAATGAGTATCATCACTATAATCATTCATTTTCCTTATATTAGTATTTGTTGAAATTACACAGGCCAAACGGGGAGGGGATAAAAGAACATAGTAAACATTGACTGTTCAAATTAATTTCTACTTGAGTTTCATTGTTCAATGTGTTTATCTAAGATAATATAAACTTCTTAGAAACTAAAATTTGAAGAAAAAATGTTTCTTCTAATTTCATATGTAAAAAATATTTAAGACAAAGGACTCTGAAAGATGTGAAATTATAACATACACTCAAGAAATATACCCTTAATGATCTTATAATAGTTACATATCCTTACAAATTTATGATTTTAAATATTTTTCCTCAAATATTGTATTTAAATAGCTTTATTTTTATCAAGTTAAATATAGAAATTGCAAAAACATGTAAAATGAAAACCAAAAGGGCAATTATGATAATTTTATGTATCCTACTGATTTTAACCATAAAAATATTTGTTACACTAACTTTTTAACAGATCCATTTGGTAAGTCTCCATCTACTTGTGAATTCTTGAAATAGGGTAAATTGATATATTACTCATTGTTCTCTATGTAATAACAGAAACGGCAATCAAATGTGGCATTCTTAAATCCAATTGTCGAGCTGTATCCATGAGTAGGCCTTATGAAGAGTCAGAGTAGGCAGCTGAATATGTCATATGATTGGAAAGCACTGGAAATTATTTTTACTTAAAATAAAGTATAATCCTCATTACCTTTCTCTGTGCATGAAATTTCATCTTGAAAAACCTCTTGGGGTTTTAACATTACTTTTCACTTAAAACTTGGAAGTGTGACTCTTCTTTTTTACAAATGTTCTTTGAGAGTTCCTTCTTATACCCACCTAAAGAATTGATTTCCTATTTCAGGAAAGTTTTTCCTGTCATGAAATTCAGATATGATACGTACAGAAGGGAAGAAGGTTGCCCCTGTAGCTGCCCAGAGCTGCCAAATCATACCTGGGGTTAACTGTGAGTGTCCCAAGTTGCTATCAGACAGCTCGCATATGCCCTTGTAGGGGGTTAGATGACTAAAATTAAAGGCCAGGAGAAAGATTATGAGTAGGAGGAGAATCCGAACAATAAAATCTTATTATATTTAAGAGAATATTCAGTCTATCCCTTCATCATACTAAGGAACTGAGGAATCAAGAGACGTAATTTGCTTACAAAAGCAGTTAGTTCTACATGAGAAGTTTGTCTCTTGATAAAGAGACAAACGTCTCTTTCCTACTATGTACAACTGCTCTCCATCCAAATCAGAAAGAGGGAAAAATACAGTTGGGCTTTAATTAATCTTTTTTTGTGTGTGTGTGTCTACTTATTTTATTGTTGTGCATAATACAACTCATTTTGAATGAATTATACATCAAAGTGAAGCTACATATTTAATCTGTTAAGCAAGCATAAAAAAAAAACAAATAAAACCTCATTCCATTATGTAAACATTGTATGTCCCACTTCCCAGTTGTAATTTGAGTAATAAATATAAAATATTCATTCATCAATAATTCCATTTTTTATTTTACACTTAGCAATTAATATTCTTTAACATATCACATGCTTTGTTTATGTAATATATTTGTTGTCCATGCCCTGCCCCGTCTACCAGAATTAAGGTATATGAGGGCACAGATTTTTACTGATTTTATTCACTGCCGTGTTCCAAGTACCTCCAATGATTTTGCACATATTCAGTATTCCACAATATTTTCTAAATGAATGGGTGGATGTAATTTGAGAGAAGCCCAATCTTCATTAAACTGAAACATTAACAGTAGCACTCCTACCACTAATACACATAATTTCTAATAACAGATATAGTAAATGGACAAGGCAAATGTAGGTGTTTTAAACAGGCAATGACAAATGAGTCAAAGAAACTCCAAAGAACACGATGGTATTACAGGAGAGCAAATCTCATGTTTTAGTGGCCTGTAGTCAGGATGGACTTTGTAGTCAGTTAGTGGACTTTGTAGTCAGGATGCCCTGCTTAAGTACTATTTCACAGTTTCTAGAGTTACATTGCAAATGACTGAACGGTTTATAAGATTTATCTGTTCATTTTCCCCAAATTTTCAAAACTTACTAATACATAAAATATTTAAAAATAGAAAAGAAATTGACTGTATTTAATCTGTATGTATTATTCAGTGGTACCTACATACTGTTTCATTAGCTACCTTGGGCAGAAAGGTCTGGTTTAAAATAGTAAGAATAATAATTATAATAATAGTTTAATAATAACAGTAATAATAGTAATAATAACACAATCCAGAGCAATTAAACATAAATATGTTATATTGTCTGGGAAAATTGAAAACTGCTTGATATTATTTCAGTTTTAATAGTATCTATTATTTAATCATAAAATATAAATCTGTCAATAACCAGTCCTGACACAAACATAATTAAAAACCTTTGTTCTCTATATTTCTTGAAAACATGAGAATATTAAACAATTTATACAGTGTGTGTGATCACTGGTATCACAATCAATATTTGTAACCTATCTATAATGAGAAAGTTCATGGTTAATTGCAGAAGTGTATAATCATAGTGTCCACTTTCTAAATTTATTAGAGAGAGAGCTCTCTTAGCAATACACTGCATCAGTGTGTTTTGATTTTGGTGAACTGTTTAACAATTTAGCTTGTCTTCGGTCAGCATAAAGCTTGTCTAATTCATTGACTCTGTGATTTAAGATTTTCATGGTATACGAAGAATGTGATTTAAAATGTAATTTTATTGAACATGTGTTAACAATCTTATAAGTTAAAAAAGAAAAGTTGAGGCAGTTCAGTCTAACACATAAATTAGCCCTTTATCATGAGCTAGACATTTAATACTAAAATTCTAGTTACAAAAAGGCCCATAACTCAAACATCTTCAATCTTATGAAGCATAATCATGATAGCAAGACTAGAAAAAAAAAAAATCCTGATTATGAGGGAAGCAGAGAAGCAGTTATAGGCAGACTGTAACCCAGAAAAATCTATGTAACGTAATAAAACTTCAAGAAGTAGTTGCAGCAGAGAGAAAAGAAATGTAAGGTCATTATCTAGAAGTCTGAGGTCATTTATTGTAGGGGTAAAATATTTCTATAACTAAAAAAGCCTATATTACTATACAATCAATTTTATAGTAAACCTTCTTCATCATTTATTTTTAAAATTATGTTCACATTTTTCCTTTCAAGTTAGCATGAAAGTTTATGATGTAGAAAGTTTTCTATTAAAAAATTCAGTAGAGAAATCAAAGTATTTTAACTTTACTTAATAAATGATGATAATGGAAGAGAGAAGGTCCAAGATGGCAGATTAGGTAAACACAATGCCTATTGCATCCCATGATCACACCAAAATTACAAATAAATTATAGAACAATCAACTTCAAGACTCATCAGAAGACTACCTGAACAGAGCCTATACAACTAAGGATATAAAGAAGAGGCCACATCAAGACTGGTGGGGGGGGAGACACAAAACGGATTAACCCCAACCCCACAGACAGTGGTTGAACACCGGGAGAGAGACCTCAAGTAGCAGAGGTCCCCCTTGCAGGGGAATGACCCAGCCCCTCGCTAGGTTCCCCAGCCCAGGGGTTCTGTGCCGGGAAGAGGAGTTCCCACAACATCTGGCACTGAAAATCAGCAAGGACTCTGTCTGCCAGTCCCAGTGAAACCGAAGGCAGCTAAGTAACCGGATGCCCTCTTACATAGCCCGTACACAGACTCACTCAGTCGCTGGTAGAGGGGCAGCAGCTCTGGAGGCTCAGGGATATTTGGGGCAAGAATGAGTTTTGTGGCTCATGGGGGGAAGCTGGGATGACAGAAGCTATTGGTGTCCTTGTGTGGAGCCTAACACGCATGTAGCCTCCAGGAGGGCACCATCTTTTCAGAGTTGACCACCTTCCCACCAAAAATAGGGCCAAGTCTGGGACTGCATTGGTCTGGTGAGATCTGCACATGCACATCACGTTAGTGATGCCCTGGTCCCTGTGCCCCACACAACTGGTGCTACATACTCGGGGACATGTTTTACTGCTGGGAAGCTGGCCTCACCCTACAGGCTGTGGAAGCCTTTTTGCAGCAGCAGACTACCTGGGAAATGTTTGTGGTGGGCAGTGACTCAAGACCTGCTCCACAGAGTCTCTTGGGAAGCTCTCAGGAAGCTGCAGGCCTGAGACAAGCAGTGACTGATCACGGTGTTCTCTGAGTCAATTCTACCCACTGATGCACCAAAAGCAATCAAGACTCGGCTACAACAGGAGAACACACACAACACACTCAAGAGATATTCATGGAACACATGCACAGAAGACCAGGGAGACTCTGCCGTTGGACCACACAGGACAGAGTCTACATAGGGCAACCAGCAAAGACTGAGAGTCACAGGAGATCTTCCTAATACATAGAAGCAAATACTGAGAGGCAGCTAGAATGAGGAAACAAAGAAGCATGTCCAAATGAAAGAATAGGAGGAACCTCCAGAAATAGAGCTAAATGAAATGGAGGCAACCAACCTACCAGAGACAGAGTTCAAAATACTGGTTGTAACAATGCTTAAGGAACTTAGTGAGAATTTCAACGAGGATATGGCAAGCATAAAGAATGACATATGGGGGGGCTCTAGAAGATGGTAAACAGGGTCTAATTTATGGTGATGGAAAGAGAACTGACTCTAGGTGGTGCACACACAATGTGAGATAAAGATAATGTATTACAGAATTGTACACCTGAAATCTATGTAACTTTACTAACAATTGTCACCCCAATACACTTGAATTAAAAAAGAAAAGAATGACATGCAAACTACAAAAAGGAAACAGTCAAAAAATATAATAACTGAAATTAATGATATACTACAAGAAATCACGAGCAGATTAGATGAAGCAGATGATAAAATCAGTGACTTAGAGGATAGGGTAGGAGAAAACACCCAACTGGAAAAACAGCGAGAAAAAATAATTTTAAAAGAATGAAGAGAGTTTAAGGAACCTGTGCAACAACATAAAAAGTAACAATATCCACATCATAGGAGACCCAGGAGGAGGGAGCAAGGGATCGAGAACCTATTTGACGAAATATGTGTGACAACATGGATGGATCTTGAGAGTATAATGCTTAGTGAAATAAGTCAGACAGAAAAAGCAGAGAACCCTATGATTTCACTGATATGTGGTATATAAACCAAAAACAACAAAAGAACAAGACAAACAAATGAGAAACAAAAACTCATAGACACAGACAATAGTTTAGTGGTTACCAGAGGGTAAGGGGGTGGGGGGTGGGTGATGAGGGTAAGGGGGATCAAATATATGGTGATGGAAGGAGAACTGACTCTGGGTGGTGAACACACAGTGGGATTTATAGATGGTGTAATACAGAATTGTACACCTGAAATTATGTAATTTCATTAACAATTGTCACCCCAATAAATTAAAAAACAAAATAATAAAAAAAAAGAAATAATGACTATAACCTTCCCTAACCGGGTGAAGGAAATGCACATACAGGCCCAGGAAGCACAGAGTCCTAAACAAGATGAACCAAAACAGGAGATATCATAATCAAAATGGCAAAGATTCAAGACAAAGAGAGAATCCTAAATGCAGCAAGAGAAAGGCAGCTAGTTACTTACAAGGAAGCTCCCATAAGATTATCAACTGAGTTCTCAACAGAAATTTTGCACGTTAGAAGGGATTCTCAGAAAATATTCAAAGTGATGAAAAATGCATGGCTATCATTTAAAATTTAAGGAGAGATAAACAATTTCCCAGAGATTCAAAAGCTAAAGGAATTCATTACCACCAAGCCAGTATTACAAGAAATGTTAAAAGGATGACTTTAAGCAGAAGATCAGAGAAAACAAACAAACAAACAAACAAAAAATGATCAAAATATGAATAAAAAAATGGCAATAATTATGTACTTATCAATAATCACTTTAAGTGCAAATGTATTAAATGTCCCAAACAAAAGACATAGGTTAGCTGAGTGGATGAGAAAAATAAGACCCAAGCATATGCTGTCTACAAGAGACCAACCTCAGATCTAAAAACACATACCAACTGAAAATAAAGGGATAAAAACAGATATTTAATGAAAATGGAAATGGGAAAAAATCTAGTCTAGCAATACTTATATTGGGCAAAATAAACTTTAAAATTAAGATTATAAAGAAGATATTACATAATGGTAAAAGGATCAATCCAAGGGGACATCACCCTAGTAAACATTTATGCACCCAACTTAAAAGAACCCAAACATAAAGCAAACATTCACTGACCTGAAGCCACAGATCAATAGGAACACAATTATAGTAGGGGCTTTTAACACTCTACTGACACCAATGGATAGATTTTTCAGACAAATAATCAACACAGAACCAGCGGCCTTAAATGACACACTAGACCAGATGTATTTAATTGATATTTTAGAGTATTTCACACCAAACCAGCATAATATACATTCTTTTCAAGTGCACATGGAACATTTTCAAAGATGGTCCACATGTCAGGCCACAAAACAAGTCTCAATAAGTTTAAAAAGAGTGAAATTATGTCAGGCTGCTGACCACAGAGGTATGAAACTAGAAATCAATTACAAAAAAACAAACAAACAAAAAATAAAATGAAAAACACACGAGAACAAGGAGACTAAATAACATGCAACTAAATAATAAATGAGATCAAGGAAGAAATTAAAAATATCTTTAGACAAATGTAAATGAAAATGCAGTAATCTAAAATCTACACAACATAGTAAAAGTAATCCTAAGAGGGAAATTCATAGCAATACATGCCTACCTAAAAGAACAAGAAAAATCTTAAATAAAAAGTCTATCTTTACACCTAAGGGAACTGGAAAAAGAACGGCAAACAAAGCCGAAAGTGAGTACAAGGAAGGAAATAATAAAGATCAGAGAAGAAAGAAACAAAATAGAGAGTAAAAACAACACAAAAGATAAATGAAACCAAGCGCTGTTTTTTGAGAAGATAAGTAAAATTGACAAACCTTTAACCATACTCATCAAGACAAAAAGAGAGAAGACCCTAATAAATAAAATCAGAACTGAAGGAGAAGACAACCAACACCACACAAATACAAAATAAGAAAATATTATCAGCAACTGTTCATCAACAAATTGGAAAACTTGGAAGAAACGGATACATTCCTAGAAGCATACAATCTTCCAAGGATAAATCAAGAAAACAGAAAATCTGAGCAGACAAATTATTACCAAAAAAATTGAATCAATAATCAATAAGCTCCCAACAAAGAAAGTCCTGGACCAGATAGCTTCATAGGTGAATTGACCAAACATAAAAAAAAAAAAAAAAAAAAAAAAAAAAAAGAAAGAAAAGAAAAAGAAAAAAAGAAAAAAAATTAAAACTTATTCTCCTCAAAATATTCCAAAACATCCAAGAGGACAAGAGACGAAAGCCTCCCAAGTTCATTTTAGCTACTATTACCATAATTCCAAAGCTAGAGAAATACATTACTAAAAAAAAAAAAAAAAATGATAGGCCAGTATCGCTAATGACATTGATGCAAATTTCCTCAACAAAATATTACCAAACCAAATTCAGCAATACATTAAAAAGATCATACACCATGATCAAGTGTGATTCATTTCTGGTAATCAAGTTTCCTTCAATATCCACAAATCAATTAATGTAATACACCTAACCAAAATAAAAATAAAATAAAATCATGGCCTTATCAATAAATGCAGTAAAAGCATTTGACAAAACTCCAGCATCCATTCATGATAAAAACTCTCAGCATAGTGGGAATATATTTCAGCATAATAAAGGTCATAGATGACAAACCCACCGCTAATATCATACTCAATGGGGAAAAGCTAAAAGAATCCCCCTTAAAATCAGAAATAGGACAAGCATGCCCTTTTTCACCACTTTTACTCAACTTAGTAGTGGAAGCTGTAGCCACAGCAATCAGACAGGAAAAATAAATAAAATACATCCAAATGCGAAAGGAAGAAGAAACATTGTCATTATTTGCAGATGGCATAATACTATAGAGAACCCCAAAGATTCCACAAAGAAAGTATATATCCATATATATGTATATAACTGTACTTATAAATTAATATATTAAAGTAGCAGAATACAAAATTAATATTCAGAAATTGGCTCCATTTTTATACACCATAACCAACTATCGAAGGAGGCATGAAGAAAACAAACCCATTTACAATAGCATCAGAAAAAATAAAATACTTAGGAATAAATTCAACCAAAGAAATAAAAGACCTGTACTCAGAAAAGTATACAAATTGAAGAGAGAAATTAAAGAAACAAATTAATTGAATAATATCCCATGCTCATGGAAAGGAAGAAATAATATAGTTAAAATGTCCACATGATCCAAAACAGTCTACAGATGCAATGCAATCTCTCGCAAAATATCAATGGTATTTTTCACAGAATTAGAACAAAGAATCCTAAAATTTTTATGGAACCATAAAAGTGCTTGAATTGTCATGACAACCCTAAGAAGAATAAAGCTGGAGGTATCATAGTAACTTACATTAAATTATATTACAAGTCTCTAGTAATCAAAACACATGGTACTGGCATAAAAACAGACACATAGATCAATGTAACAGAATAGAGAGCCCAGAAATAAATCCATGCCTATATGGCCATTTGATCTATGACAATGGAAACAAGAATTTACATTGAGGTAAAACAGTGTAATACGCAATGCTGGGATAACTGACAGATACATGCAAAAAACAAACAAACAAACAAAAAAACTGGATGGCCTTTTTATACCATATACAAGAATAAACTCAAAATGGATTGAAGACTCAAATGTAAGACCCCAAACCATAAAACTCATAGAAGAAAATGTAAGAAGTAAACTCACAGACATTACACCCTTTGTAATATTTTTACTGATATATATCGTCTTCGGCAAGGGAAACAAAATAAACAGTAAACAAATGAGACTACATCAAACTAAAAAGTTGTTCACAACAAAGGAAATCAGCAACAAAACAAAAAGACATCCTACTTAATGGGAGAAGATATTTGCCAATGATATATCTTAAGGGGTTAATATCCAAAATTTATAAAGAACTCATAAAACACAACATCAAAAACAAAACAAAACAAAAAAAAACAACAGTCTATTTGAAAAATGGGCAAAGGCCTTAATAGATATTTCACCACCGAGGACATACACATGGCCAATTAGATATATGGAAAGATGTTCAATGTCACTCACTAATCATTAGCGAAGTGCACATAAAAACCACAATGAGATACCACCTCATTTCTGTCAGAATGGCTACCATCAATAACTCAACAAACAAGTGCTGGTGAGGATGTGGAATAAAGGGTACCCTCATGAATTATTGGTGGGATTGTAAATTGGTGCAGGCACTATTTAAAATAGTATAGATGGTCCTCAAAAATTGAAAATAGAACTATCTCATGACCCCGCAATTCCACTGGGTATTTATCTAAAGAAATCCAAAACACTACTTCAAAAAGATGTATGCCCCCTATGTTTACTGCAGTGCTATTTGCAATAGCCAAGATATGGAAACTACCAAAATGCCCATCAATAGATGATTGGTTAAAGAAATTGTGGTATGTTTATACAGTGCAGTGAGATTTCATTCTTTTCTATAGCAGAAAAGAATGAAATCTTACTATTTGCAACAACACGGATGGACCATTGGATATTATGTTAAGTGAAATGAGTCAGACTGAGAAAGACAAATACCATCTCACTTCTATGTGGAATCTAAAGAACAGCATAAATGAACAAACATTAACAGAAACAGACTCATAGATACAGAAAACAAAGTCATGGTTGCTAGATGGGAGAGTGGTTGGGGGATGGGTGAAGAAGGTGAACCGATTAGGAAGCACATACTGTTAGTCACAAAATAGTCATGGGGATGTGAAATACAGTATGGAAAATATAATCAATAATGCTGTAAAGACTATGTAAATGACAAATGGGTACTGGACTTAATGGGTGGATCACTTTATAGATTATGTAAATGCCTAATCACTAGCCTGTATACCTGACACTAATATAAAATAACATTGAATGTCAATTAAAATTAAAGATAGATAGATGATAGATAGATAGATAGATAGATAGATAGATAGATAGATAGATAGATAGATAGATAGACAGACAGACAGACAGTCACAGGATGTAAAGTGCAGCATAGGAAATACAATCGCATTGCAATAGGTATGTATGATGTCAGAGGGGCAGTAGAGTTCACGTGCTTGTCACTTAGTGAATGGTGTAAATTTCTAATCATTATGTTGTTTTGTATATCTGAAACTAATAAATAATACTAAAAAATGATAATAATGGAAATAAGGTAAATAATAAAAATATATATTTGTTCTTTCTTTCTCCTTCCTCTTTTCCTGCCTCCCAATTATTACCTTCAAACATCCAAACAATATTTATTGTACACATATAATAAAATTCCACTTGGTACTAATGCTACAAAGACAAATGAGACAAAATATCTGACCTCAAAAGTGTGACTATAGTAGAGAACCTGAAAATCTGAAAATAAAAATGTCATTCTTCCTTGTTTAAATCAAATGGACATTTACAAGATTCTTGTTATAAAGAAGTTCCTGAGATAGAGGTCCTTATTTATTTGTTTTTCTGTACCATAGTTACTACAATATTTGACCCATTAAATTCTTCTTAAAATAATTTTACTAAAGTGTTATTTTGTGTGTGTACTATATGTGAGCTTTCTGTGTTGGACCCATCCATGGTAATACTCCCTTTTTGGTATTAATATGGTAAGGAATTTTTCTGTAAGTTTGATATTTGGAAGAAGATGCATAAACTTTGTCTAATGATATTTTAGTAGTTCATATGATTAGGACATTATAATCAAACCTCTCCTCTTTTCTCTCCCTTTATATGTTCATGCGCCTCTCTCTCTTGACAACACATATATTAGTGGGGGCACAATCACAATTTAAAGATGAATACATGAGCATGAAATGTGTTTTTAATTCCTTGATCTCAAACCAGAGTACTGTGCATTTACAGATCATAGAGAAGCAATTTATTGTAGGATTTTAAAACATGCAGCTTTCAGCCAGAAAGAATGGTTTCTAAATGAAGCGGACACCGCCTGATTGGCAATGGCCTGCTCTCCACTCTTCCTCACTAAACTGTATGCTCTATGAAGGGAAGAACTGGTTCATTGAGTTCATTGAAGTATTTCTAGTGTATAGCACAATGCCTGCTACTTAGTAGCTGCTCAATAAATATGGCTTTTACAAATACATAGTTCCCAGAGTTCAACAGTCCTTTTAAGACCTTGTGAGAAAGCAACTATTATTAATTTCAAGCTTGTTTCAGACCTTGATCGAGGGTAGATTAAGCTCCAGTAATATCTCATAATCGTCTTACATGGTATTTACTAACTACTACTTTTGTTAATTATTAAGTAACTTTATTATTTTCTGTCTTCTCTAGACTAAGTTCCATAAGGGCAGAACACATATATTTAGTTCATTACTTTGTCCTTGCTAAACATAATATTCCAAGAAAGTGTATTAGTAACTCTGAAAATGTTAGTTAAATCATTTAAAGAATTACTGTACTTCAGCTCACTACAGGCTAAGACAAACCATAATCAATTTTAGCATGTTTGTTTTTTGTTTTTTGTGTTTTTGTTTTTTTTAATATAGCTAACTATGTCACGAGGATAACATTATTGGTTTTATATAATGTTCCCCCTTCTCGAAATCTAAAATTCATAAAGATCACCAATTAGCAATTAAGTTAGCCCAACTAATTCTAATTTTGCATCTATTAGATTATAGGCCCTCTAAATATTTTCTTAAAGTCATGTTTAAAAAGGTTATTACTGGTTATTAAAATCGCATACACTAACCCTACTTTATGCAATAAATCATATAGCCAACAATAAATAAATAAATAAATAAATAAATAAATAAATAAATAAATCTATCTTAATTAGGTTTCAATAAAGCCTTAACCTCATCATCCTTTTTGACTAGAGTTACATTGCCTTTCAACACCTAAAAAAATGAAGAGCAAGGTAACCTTTAAGAAAATAAAAAAAAAATTGCCAACGGGGCACAAAAACATGACAGATTTTTTATGGTGTATTTAGGAAACTGATGACAAATGTTTCTTGTCAGTAAATAATTCTTGAATTTCCATGAATGTGTTGGAATTTCACTGCTCCTTTGCGAAGCTGTGAGGTGAGAGATGGGTGCTTCTTTTCAGTCTCAGCTCTTCATTCACAGTCTTCTTTCTTTCAACACATCCTTTGACATGGTCTCCATGAAAGCCCAGTTGACTCGGTTCCCCTTCATTTTACACAGCTCCTCACTTCAGCACCCCACACAACTGTTATCTCCCCTGACATATGATCCAGGTTATTTATTTCAAATCCCCCATCCAGGGCTCCATATTCTAGCTTATTTTCTCGGCTATCTGACAAAGCATAACAGTTTGATTAACTATGTCACATGAAAATGATAGTGCCTTTCATTATCTTTTGCATTTGTATACTCATTTTAGAAGCAGATATATAAAAGTGACACTACCTTAAATTAGTGTAGCCATAATCAAATAAATATAGGAAATTTTTGTAGGTAGATTTAAGGACTATCAGGCACAGTAGAATTCTTGTTGACTTCCAAATCGAGTACTAGTTGCCTATATTATTTTTATACTTTCTTTGATCTATGGCAAAAATATAATTTAATAGTTCCCCTTAGTGATTCTTTTGATCAAAGGAAATAGACTTTAATTATTAAAAAAGTCATTGTCTGCAATAGTCTTAGGCACAAAGAAGGAACAATGCTTGTGTTTAAAACGATTAACTTAAGGCACTTTATATTTATTATCGACAGAGCAATGACAATGCCCAGCTTGTCAGAACATTGCTCTGATGATGTGAAGCTGACATTGTGCTACACGTAGGCTTTTAGGAAGGATACTTCTTTCTTAGTACATATGAACCATCATTGCTATTACCACTGGAACACAATTTAAGCCTCCTGGCAAAGTAGTTATGTAGTATCAATATTTGAAAAAACATTACTAAACTCCCCCTGTTGGCAGAAAGAACTGAGCAAATTATTTGCGGTATACAAATCTTTCTGCAGGCAACAGAGTGGGGAAAAATGATAAGAATCAATCAGTTGCCCAAGGAAATATAATAATCAGAAACCAATCAGCAAGTTAAGTGCTCTGGGCGGTGAGTGACTTTCTAATGGCTGATAGGTAATGATACAGAGTCAGAAAAACAGGCTTATAGGTAAGTAACCTTCATTTTTCCAAAGGCAATGCACAACATCTATTATACTGTCATGATTCCATAGCTGGAGGCTTAGAGAGCTCTCAACTTGTAAATAGATTTTGGATAATGGTTGACTGCAAATGACTTCATTCTTGAGGCAGATTACAGATAACAATTTTTTAGGAAGCTTTGATAACGAGACCAGCTAGTTCTAATTTTATACTGTTGGAACATTTTGACCCTTAGAAAAACGTTGAAGTAATGGAGTAATGCTGTTTGACCCTCTTTTTTTCTTGTCAGATTTTTGCTGTTGTTAGAGTAGTGCGTCTCCTCAAATGTCTTAAATTTCCATCTGAAAACTTAATGATCCATCTGAATGATTTTTAATATTAACTTTCAGACACAGATTTAACATAAAGTATACTTAACAAGTAGGGCATAAATTGCAGCTGCTCACTTAGATAGTGATATTATAAAAGTAAATAAACTCTTAAAACAAAAGCACTCAAATTAGAATTCCAGGCATTGGCACATATTTGGATGGAATTATTTGGAGAACTATTTCTCAAGGCAGAATTATTTTGCTCCTTTTTCCTATAAAGGTAAAGAAATACATTAGTACTTTTGCAAGATATTATTTCTAAATACATGATCCTATGTTCAAAAGAGATTGGGGAAACAATGATATATATATACATATATACATATATATGTATATATATATGTATATATGTATCTATGTATAATATATTGAAGTACATAGAGACACTAAGAGATCTTAGTGTCTCTATGTACATCAACATATTGAATTTCCTTGAGTTTATAAAAAACTTTTTTTGTCTGACACAGCTTTCCCAAACATATATGACCATGGAATTTTTAAAATGCAAATTCTTATGATATCAGAAAAAATATTATTTGAGAAATACTTATCTAGAAAAGAAGGACATTGAATGTCTTTGATTATATTTAAGAAAATATAGTTTTCTAGGGAACAAAGTCACATTTTTAAAAACCCATACCATTAGATATAAAGCTATGTGGTTTCCATATGTGAAATTTTCTTAGGTATTCACAATGGCTATTCCCATATTTACATACCCTCCACAAATATTGTGCAGTACCTACAGCTCATGGAAAGCAGTATGTGATGATCATAAGGAAATCTTCCTTCACTGTAAATATTACATAGATGTAAGTAACAGGAGACCAGAAGGGTGTTATAGATCGACGGCACACTCAAATACTCACAGGTGAGAAAGAACGTTGTTTCAGGGAAACAAGGATGGTCCGGCACTAACATAGGCTACCATGTCTGTCGGTCTAATGTGTAGCATAGAAGGGAGATGAAGATGTGAAGAGAGACAGCGGTCAGGACATGATTATGGTTTAGATGCAAAGACAAAGTGTGGGGACATGGCCTATCATCTGTGAAGAGGAGTCTTTTATACAGGGGGAATAAATGAAGGGAAGAAAAAAAAGTGTTCATGGCCTGTAGGTTTCTCCTGCAAATTAAAAGAGGTTTGTTGAATTCCATGAATAATATATATTCTTATAACTTAGATGATCTATTTCATTGAATAGAAGAGTGTTACTGAGGAATTGGCACTGCTCTTTAATAATGAAAATGAATATTAATATCTGGAAATATTTTCAAATGAACAACACAGAAATAGCCTTCTCATTCATCCTTCTCATTTGTGATTTGCTTTAGAATGTAACAGGTCGTTTCATGTGAAAAGAAAAATCACTGAAGGTCATTCAGAAGTGTTCACATTTGAAGTAAGACATGGTAAAGAGGAATTAATGGAATTAAGAGCTTTCAAGGTAAAAACTAAAGACATAAAAAGGCAGTAGCATGTTTAAGGGTTAGTAAGTATTTAAGTGTTAGTAAGAGGCCATTATGGCTGCTGTTGAGTGAGCTAAGGGTAGAATCCATAGGAAATAAGGCCACAGAGAGAGCCACAGGCCAGATATTCTAATGTTTAGAAAACTATGAGAAATTATATAAAATACTTCAGATATTATGATCATCCTAAATTTAAATTTAGGTTAATATTCTTGTTTCATATTTATTTAGGTGGAAAGCACTAGCTAAATCAGACTTTATTTATTTATTTTTTTCTCTATGTAGTTTGGCCTTTCTTTTATCTATTTTCCTTGAATGCAGTTTACTTAATCCAGCATTTTTTTAATTAATCAAACTATTCTGAACAAGTAAAAATGATGTATTTTAACCTACTTTAAGTAGACCCTTTAAAATGGATTTGGCTCATTGTAAATATTATAAACATACATAATTTTCTATTTTGAATATCTTCTAGGGAATTTCACAATTGTATCATAAATGTTATTATGATTTTACATATCTGCTTGAAATCAAGATTCTGCACTTCCCATAAGGCATGGTTTCCATAAGAAAATACATTCTAGCTGAGCCTCAATCCAATATAAAGGTATTTTCACAATTTAAATTTTTGTGTTTTGAGATGGTGATGATGAATAAAGTTTAATATTTACACATGCAGTTACTTGTTCAGGATTATAAATACAGAAACATTATATTTCTTTCAAATGGCTACAACATAACTGCATTGCAAGAACTTTTAAACAATTAATACTCTTAAAATAAAAGACACTAGAATTAGAAAGGAAGAAGTAAAACTCATTATTTTTAGATGACATAATACTATATATAAAAACCCCACAGTTTCCACCAAAATACTGTTAGAACTGATAAATGAATTCAATACAGTGTCAAGATACAAATAAATATTCAGAAATCGGTTTCAATTTTACACTCCAATAACAAACTATCAGAAAGACAACTTGAGAAAACAATCCCATTTAAAATTGCATCAAAAACAAAACAACAACAACAACAACAAAAACCTAGGAATAAATTTAACCAAAGAGGTAAAAGACTTGTACTGAGAAAATAAGACACTGAAGAAATAAATTAAAGAAGATACAAATAAATGGAAGTACATACCACACTCATGGATAGGAAGAATCAATATAGTTAAATTGTCTACCCAAAGCAATGTATATATTTAATACAATCCCTATCAAAATACCAATAGCATTTTTCACAGAACCGGAACAAATAATCCTAAAATTTATATGAACCATAAAATGCCCCAAGTAAACACAGCAATCTTGAGAAAGAAGAACAACATTGGAGGTAATCAATCACACTACCTGATATCAAACTATACTACAAAGCCATAGTAATCAAAACAGCATGATATTTTCATAAAAACAGACACGTAGATCAATGGAAGAAAATAGAGAGCCCAGAAAATCCCACACTTAGATGGTCATTTAATCTATGACAAAAGAGGGAGAATATACAATGGGATAAAGGCAGTCTATTCAATAAATGGTGTGGGGAACACTGGACAGATATATGGAAAAAAATAAAACTGGACCATCTGCTTACTCCATATACAATAATAAAATCAAAATGGATTAAAGACTTAAATTTTAAGATCCAAAATAAAAATAAAAAATAAAAATTAAAAAAAACAAAACACAAAATAAAAAAACAGCAAAAAAAAAACTAGAAGAAAACATAGGCAGTAAATTCTCCAACAGTGCCCTTAGTGATATTTTGTCTCATATATCTCCTTGGGCAAGGAAAACGAAAGAAAAAAATAAACAAATTAAAAAAAAATAATTAAATAAATAAATAGACAAATGTAACTACATCAAACTAAAAGTTTTTAGTTTAGCACAGCACTGTAAACTATCAATAAGGGAGGTGGGGGGAGGAAGATGATGGTAAGGGGGATCAAATATATGGTGATGGAAGGAGAACTGACTCTGGGTGGTGAACACACAATGGGATTTATAGAGGATGTAATACAGAATTGTACACCTGAAATCTATGTAATTTCACTAACAATTGTCACCCCAATAAATTAAAAAAAAAAAGAAAAAGACATCCTACTGAATGAGAGAAGATATTCGCCAATGATACATCTGATAAGGACTTAATATCCAAAATTTATAAAGAACTCATAAAACTCAACACCAAAAACAACAAACAGTCCAATTAAAAAATGGACAGAGTACTTGAATAGACATTTCTCCAAAGAGGACATGCACATGGCCAATAGACATGTGAAAAGATGCTCAATGTCACTAATCATCAGAGAAGTGCAAATAAAAACCACAATGAGATATCACCTCACTTCTGTCAGAATGGCTATCATCAATAAATCAACAAACTTCAAGTGTTGACAAACATATGGAGAAAAGGGAACCCTTGCACACTGTTGGTGGGATTGCAAATTGGTGCAGCAATTCTGGAAAACAGTATGAAGTTTCCTCATAAAAATAAAAATGGAACTACTTTATGATCCAGCAATTCTACTGCTGAGTATTTATCCAAAGAAATCCAGAACACTAATTCGAAAAGACACATGTACCCCTATGTTCACTGAATTGCCATTTACAATAGCAAAGATATGGAAGCAACCTAAGTGCTCATCAATAGACATTGGATAAAAATGTTGTACATTTATACAATGGAGCATTACTCTGCCATTAAAAAAAAAAAAATCTTACCATTTGTGACAACATGGATAGACCTGGAAGGTATTAGGCTAAGTGAAATAAGCCAGAGAGAAACAAATACCATATGATTTCACTTATACGTGGAATCTAAAGAACAAAAATAAACAAAAAAAAATCAGAAACAAACTCATAGATACAGAGAACTGACAGTTACCAGATGGAAAGGTGTTAGGGAAGCAGGGTAAAAGAGGTGAAGGGATTAAGAAGTACAAATTGGTAGTTACAAAATAATTATGTGAATGTAAAGTACAGCATTGGAAATATAGTCAATAATGTAATAATTATGCATAGTGCCAGGTGAGTATTAGATTTATTGGGGGATCACTTGATAAATTATATAAATGTCTAACCACTATGCTGTACACTGAAACTAACATAAAAAATATTAATTGTCAACTATAATTGAAATATAATTTTAAGAAGAATTGATACTTTTATAAGAAAAATATGTTTGCATTTCTTTCCCCGGTAGTGTAATACTCATACACCTATGCTGAAAGCTTCATTCCATTAGTGCTTTCATTAGTACTCATTAGTTTGTAGGAACTGAACTCATAAAAAAACATCTTAACACTTTACTGTGAAAGAAGAAACAAAGACCCCCCCAATAACAATTTATTCGGGGGCTGACTTTAATAACATGCCAGGCATGGGGAGTCTTGATTTTCTGAAGAGAGTTCAGCGAGTCTCCTCAATTCTGAAGATTGTCAGCCACACAAAGCGGAAATATCTTCCAATTAGGATAAGATTTGGAAAGGCATTTATTGATTGTTTATAAAAGGAAGCTAGAAATCCATCTTGCTCATTATTAAATGTCACATCGTTTTAGTGGGCATCAAACTGGGTTCACTTCTTAAAAAGGTCTGGAATTAGGTAAAGACTTGAGTTGGCTTAGGGTAATGCAAGACTCAGGCCCTTAGACTCATGTGCAACACTGAACAGGTATTTTCTTTTTCGTTATGTATGCTCATTTAGCACCTGCTTATAATCTGAAAACAAAAGTACCAAGTATGTATTTAGAGATATTATATGGTCCAGCAAATCTCATCTAGTTAGCATAAATCATTACTTTTCTGTTTTTATTCCATGTTTTGACTACAGCAAATTGGTTGCAATTATTCCATATTTAGTATGCCATTGACACTTGATGCCTTTGCAGTTTCCTTTGCCTTTTCCTTTTAATCATCATGTTAATAAATATCTATTAACAATGTGCATTTAATAAGTATTGATTATGCATTAATTATGTGTTAAGAAATAGGATATATAGCATACCTGGGTAAAAAATGGCGGCGTGAGGTGAGCCTCTGTAACACTCCCCTGGAATTTACAACGAATCGGACAACAATAACTCCACAAAGGACTCCTTGCATAACAGACAGGCAAGATGAAGAGGCCCACCACTGAAATCACCTCCAGGTGGGTGAATCGTGCGAGCGGGGGAGGAGGGAGAGGAGAAGTGCGGAGACGGAGACGCACGGGCGCAGGACACAGACCTAGCTCAGTGCTCAGAGCCCACTGCTCCCGGATCTTCCGCAGCTGCGGGAGAGGGAAGGACTCGGACTGCTAGGGGTCCGCTTACGGCCCACAGGGCTGAGGGGACAGCATACAAAACCACTGAACCCAACGCTCGCTCATGGCAGACCTCGGAGCAAAGACTGAGGGAAGAGGGCTGAAATCGGCGGTTAAAGCCCTCACTGCCGAGCTGAGAACAGAAGCTTTAGGCAAGGAGACTAGCCGCCCCTCCCTACCCTCCAGAGCTCGCCCCGCCCCCACCTGGCCGGTGCTAGAAGCCATAAAGTAGCAGTGTCGGATCAAAGGACAGAATATTTGCTGCTCTGAGAACTGTGGACCGCAGACACAGATTCGCAGCTCAACTAGTTCCGGCAAAGGGGAGGGAGCTGTGGAAGCAGGACTGGCTGTGGTGGTGGTCGCCGCTATTGCTCTGGGCCACCTCTCACAACTCACCCTGCCCCTGGCCCCACCTATCTGGGCGGATACCTGCAGGAGTAAACAGAACTGCTGAAACATAAGGGCTCTGAATCTGGTGCAGAAAGAGCTTTGGAACTCCAAAAGCTCTTCGCATACCTATCAGCCTGTTGCAGAAGCCACTCCTGTAGATGTCTAGGAAGAGAAATAGTAAATCAGTGATTGCCATGAATAACCAAGGCAACAAGATAGCTCAGAAAGAAAGTGAAAAGTCTCCAGAAATGGAACTTAGAGATATGGACCTTTGTGATTTAAAAGACAGAGAATTCAAGATTGCAATTCTGAAAAAACTGAACAAGATGCAAGAAAACACAGAAAGGCAGTTTAATGAACTCAGAAACACAATCAAAGAACACCATGAGCATTTTACAAAAGAGATTGAAATTTTGAAATAGAACCAAATAGAATTTCTGGAGATTAAGAACTCAATAGAAGAAATTAACAATAAAATATCCAGCTTAGGTAGTAGAGTTGACCAGATGGAGGAAAGAATCAGTGACATCGAAGATAGGAACCTGGAAATTACACAGATGGAAGAAGAAAGAGACTTGAGACTTAAAAGAAATGAAAGAACTCTACAAGAACTTTCTGACTCCATCAGAAAGAGCAATATAAGAATAATGGGCATACCAGAAGGAGAAGAAAGAGGGAAGGGAAAGGAGAATATATTCAAACAAATCGTCGATGAGAACTTCCCAAACTTGTGGATAGAACTGGATCCTCGAATCCAAGAAGCAAATAGAACACCTAATTACCTCAATCCAAACAGGCCTTCACCAAGGCACATTGTATTGAAGTTGTCTAAAATCAATGACAAAGAAAGAGTCCTCAAGGCAGCCAGGGAAAAGAAGACGGTAACTTACAAAGGAAAGCCCATTAGATTATCATCAGATTTTTCAGCAGAAACTCTACAAGCTAGGAGGGAATGGAATCAAATATTCAAACTATTGAAAGAGAGAAATCATGAGCCAAGAATAATATATCCAGCAAAAATCTCCTTTAGATATGAAGGAGGAATAAAGACCTTTCCAGACATCCAGAAGCTAAGGGAATTTTCTAATACACGACCTGCACTACAAGAAATACTAAAGGAGGCTATTAGACCACCATCAACAGGGACAACTTGTGGCAACCGAAACATAAAAAGGGGGAGCGTAAAGGCCTGAACTGGAATATGGGAATAGAGAAAGTAAGCGTACTGAAGAAAGTAGAATACTCTAAATATCAAACTTTCTTTTACATAAACTCAAAAGTAACCACTCAAAAAACATCCAAATCGGAAATATATACTGTAATAAGAGAAGAAACAGAGGGAAACATCATAGAATACCACCACACAGAAATAACAGACAACAACAAAAAGGCAAAGAAACAATGGAGACACAGCCTTACCAGAAAACTAAAGACAGAATGACAGGAAATCCTCACATATCAATAATCACCCTAAATGTAAATGGACTGAACTCACCAATAAAGAGACACAGAGTAGCAGATTGGATCAAAAAACTAAACCCAACCATATGCTGCCTACAAGAGACACATCTCAGTTACATGGACAAGCATAGACTCAAAGTGAAAGGGTGGAAATTGACACTCCAAGCAAATGGTACCCAGAGAAAATCAGGTGTAGCCATAATGATTTCCGATGAAACAGACTTCAGGGTGAAAAAGATAACAAGAGACAAAGATGGACATTTCATAATGGTAAAGGGGACTATACAACAAGAAGACATAACAGTCATCAATATTTATGCCCCCAATCAGGGAGCACCGAAATATACCAAGCAACTGCTAACAGAACTAAAGGGAGAAATTTACCAAAGCACAATTATACTAGGGGACTTAAACACAATTATACTAGGGGACTTAAATACCAAAACACAATTATACTAGGGGACTTACTTAAATTGACAGCTATGGATAGATCATCCAAACAGAAGATAAATAACGAAATCGCAGCCCTAAATGACACATTAGATGAATTGGACATAATTGACATATATAGAGCACTTCATCCTAAAACATCAGACTATACATTCTTTTCTAGTGTACATGGAACATTCTCAAGGATAGACCATATATTGGGACACAAAATCAGCCTCAGCAAATTTAAGAAGATTGAAATCATACCAAGCATATTCTCTGGTCACAAAGCTTTGAAATTGGATATCAATTGCAAAAAGAAAGCAGGAAAAAACACAAATACATGGAGATTAAACAACATACTTTTAAAGAACGACTGGGTCAAAGAAGAAATTAGAGGAGAGCTCAAAAGATACATAGAAACAAATGACAATGAAAATACATCCTACCAAAATTTTTGGTATGCCGCGAAAGCAGTTTTAAGAGGGAAATTTATATCATTACAGGCCTATCTCAAGAAACAAGAAAAATCCCAAATAAATAACCTCATGTTACACCTTAAAAAACTAGAAAAAGAAGAACAAGCGAAACCCAAGGTCAGCAGAAGAAAGGAAATAACAAAGATCAGAGCAGAACTAAATGAAATAGAGAACAAAAAGACAATAGAAAAAATTAATGTGACAAAAAGCTGGTTCTTTGAAAAGATTAACAAAATCGACAAACCCTTGGCTAGACTCACTAAGATAAAAAGAGAGAAGACACTAATTAACAAAATCAGAAATGAAAAAGGGGAAGTTATCACGGACACCACAGAAATACAAAGGATTATCCAAGAATACTATGAAGGACTATATGGCACCAAATTTAATAACTTAGAAGAAATGGACAAGTTCTTAGAAACATATAGCCTTCCAAGGCTGAATCATGAAGAACTGGAAAATCTTAACAGGCTGATCACCAGTAACGAAATTGAATCAGTCATCAAAAACCTTCCCAAAATCAAAAGTCCTGGACCAGATGGCTTCACCAGTGAATTCTACCAAACCTTCAAAGAGGATCTAATACCAATCCTGCTCAAACTCTTCCAAAAAATTGAAGAAGAGTCAGTACTCCCTAACTCATTTTATGAGGCCAACATTACCCTGATACCAAAACCTGGTAAGGACAACACAAAAAAAGAAAACTACAGACCTATATCTCTGATGAATACAGATGCTAAAATCCTAAACAAAATTCTAGCAAATCGAATACAACAATGCATTAAAAAGATTATTCATCACGACCAAGTGGGGTTCATCCCCGGGGCACAAGGATGGTTCAACATTCGCAAATCCATCAATGTGATACATCACATAAACAAAATAAAGGACAAAAATCATATGATTCTATCAATTGATGCAGAAAAAGCATTTGATAAGATACAACATCTATTTATGATTAAAACACTTACTAAAATTGGTATAGAAGGAAAATACCTCAACATAATAAAGGCCATATACGACAAGCCCTCAGCTAATCTCATAATTAATGGTGAAAAGCTGAGGCCCTTTGCTCTACGTTCAGGAACACGACAAGGTTGTCCCCTATCACCTCTGCTATTCAACATAGTGTTGGAAGTCCTCGCCAGAGCTATTAGGCAAGAGAAAGAAATAAAAGGCATCCAAATTGGGAATGAAGAAGTTAAATTGTCACTCTTTGCAGATGACATGATGCTATATATAGAAAACCCTAAAGACTCCACCAAAAAGCTATTAGAAACAATCAATCAATACAGTAAAGTTGCTGGCTACAAAATCAACGTACAAAAGTCCATTGCTTTCCTATATACCAACAATGAAACCTCAGAAAAAGAAATAGAAAAAACAATTCCTTTTGCAATTGCAGCAAAAAGTATAAAATACCTAGGAATAAACTTAACCAAGGATGTGAAGGTTTATATGCTGAAAACTATAAGACATTTTTGAAAGAAATTGAAGAAGACACAATGAGATGGAAAGACATTCCGTGCTCATGGATTGGAAGAATCAACATAGTTAAAATGGCCATATTACCCAAAGCCATGTACAGATTTAATGCAATCCCCATTAAAATCCCAATGGCATTTTTTAAAGAAATAAAACAAAAAATCATCAGATTTGTTTGGAACCATAAAAGACCCCGAATAGCCAAAGCAATATTAAAAAAAAAGAACAATACTGGAGGTATCACACTCCCTGATTTTTCCTTGTACTACAGGGCTACAATAATCAAAACAGCTTGGTATTGGCGGAAAAACAGACACATAGACCAATGGAACAGAATTGAGAACCCAGAAATAAAACCACATAAATATGGACAGATAATTTTTGACAAAGAAGCTAAAAACATACAATGGAGGAAAGACAGCCTCTTCAATAAATGGTGCTGGCAGAATTGGATAGCTACGTGCAAAAGAATGAAACTGGACTGCTATCTGTCACCATGTACCAAAATTAATTCAAAATGGATCAAAGACTTAAGCATAAGACCTGACACAATAAACTGCATTGAAGAAAACATAGGTACTAAACTTATGGACCTTGGGTTCAAAGAGCATTTTATGAATTTGACTCCAAAGGCAATGGAAGTAAAAACTAAAATAAACAAATAGGATTATATGAAACTGAAAAGCTTCTGCACAGCAAAAGAAACTATTGACAAAATAATGAGGCAACCAACTGAATGGGAGAAGATTTTCGCAAACAGTTCCTCTGATAAGGGGCTAATATCCAAAATATACAAGGAACTCATGAAACTCAACAACAAAAAAACAAACAACCCAATTGAAAAATGGGCAGAGGATCTGAAGAGACATTTCTCCAAAGAGGATATACAAATGGCAAATAGACATATGAAAAAATGCTCAACATCGCTAATCATCAGAGAAATGCAAATGAAAACCACAATGAGATATCACCTCACCCCAGTCAGAATGGCTTTCATCAACAAAACAAATAGTAACAAGTGTTGGAGAGGCTGTGGAGAAAAAGGAACTCTCATACACTGTTGGTGGGAATGCAGACTGGTGCAGCCGCTATGGAAGGCAGTGTGGAGGTTCCTCAAGAAATTACGAATAGAATTACCATATGACCCAGCAATCGCTCTCCTGGGTATCTACCCCAAAAATATAAAAGCATTTCTATATAGAGACACGTGTACGCCAATGTTCATTGCAGCTTTGTTTACGGTGGCCAAGACATGGAAACAAACAAAATGTCCTTCGATAGATGAATGGATAAAGAAGTTGTGGTACATATACACAATGGAATACTATTCGGCGTTAAGGAAAGATGATATAGGAGCATTTGTGACAACATGGATGGATCTCGAGAGTATAATGCTAAGTGAAATAAGTCAGACAGAAAAAGCAGAGAACCCTATGATTTCACTGATATGTGGTATATAAACCAAAAAGAACAAGACAAACAAAGGAGAAACAAAAACTCATAGACACAGACAATAATTTAGTGGTTACCAGAGGGTAAGGGGGTGGGGGGTGGGTGATGAGGGTAAAGGGGATCAAATATATGGTGATGGAAGGAGAACTGACTCTGGGTGGTGAACACACAATGGGATTTATAGACGATGTAATACAGAGTTGTACACCTGAAATCTATGTAAATTTAGTAACAATTGTCACCCCAATAAATTTAATTAAAAAAAAAAGAAATAGGATATATAATGATGAACTAAATGGATTATCACAATATTTATTTATTCAATAAGTATTTATTATAACATCTACTTTGTCCTAGGTATTGTTCTAGGAAGTAACGGTATCATGGTGAGCCAAACATAAATTACCACCATCACTGTGTTGAAGGAAACCAGAATTTTTTTTTTTTACCTCTAAATATGCACCTTTGACATAAAAATTATTTTGAGCTGAAGGCAATTAAAAAAACAGCTAATTCAGATAAATCTTTCTCTGTCTTCTGCTTTTATGCCCAAAGACCAGAAATAAATCTTTCTTTTACTAGAGATAGACTCTTATCAGCCCAGAGATGGCACCAGAGGAATCTGCAAATATATCTTAACTCCATTAGTTTTCTCCTGTATATTTTTATTCCCACAGTTTGCTTCCTTTGGAAGCCTAAAACTGCTTTACCTTGTCCTGTCATTTCTTTATACATTTGTTGTTCTTTGCTGAAGGTGTTATGTAGGCCAGAGTTCCATGTCACCACTTGGAGTTATTTTCATTGAGGTTTCTCCCACAGGACATGCACTGTACATATCAATACATTGTTTCTCTTCTTAATCTGTATTTTGATTAAAAAGCCCCAGCTGAAAATCTATGATGAGTTATAAGTAAAATTCTGACTCACATACAAATGATTACATTCAAGTGGAAGGTTCAGAAAATAAACAAGCAAATAAATGATCTAAGATTAGCACTACGAACAGTACCAATCAAAAATTGCAAGGGACAAAGTGAAACAGGCAAGGAAGACTTTTTTCAAGGATATTACAATAGAGAACGGAGGCCAAAAATAATCTAAACTAAAACAGAAAACAGGAGAATTTTAAGGGTTTCAATGAACTAGTGGAAAATTACTGAAGGATGTTTGAAAGGAAGCTGACCAGAGGGATGTGTGGAGTATCGTGAGTTATTTCCTCAGTTTGCAGATATTTTTCTTTGTGATTTCTGTGTGTGCTAATTGGCTGCCATGGAAGTTAGGCTTCCATCCTCCTGTGAAGACTGGGAGAGAGGAATGGATGCTGTATTTCTTGATGATTGCATTTCAAAGGGATGTCTCCCAAGTCTTGGATAAACACATCCTGCATTGTAATCTGGCAAGAAACTTTTCAAAATAACTTACAAATGTCTTAAAGGGGCACAGAAACAACTCACAATGATAAGTTGTCTAAAGCTATTGAAGAGGAAAGGCCAAAGGACTACATACATTTCTTATACCAAATAAATATTTCTAGCATGTATTTCATACATTATGTTACCTTACAGAAGGACATGATATGTCTTTCACCACTGTCACTGCATAATTACTGTTTAATCTACAGTCTCTTTAACTTATATTCAGTACAATTATTTATGCAAAAATATAGGAATCAATTGCACACTACGACACATTTTCATTGCTTTAATTCATTTTCAGTGAATGACAACTATATCTGTATTAGAAATGGTCTCTTCAGCCATCTCCTTATAGTAGGCTAAAATCTCCAAAATAGAATATGGGTCTGTCTCTCTGATTTTAAAATTTAAATTGAATTAAAAAAAATTTGAGACAACACAGAGTCATCATTACTCTATTCATCCCTTTCCAGCAACTGCTAACAAAGTGTTGCCAAGTGAAAGTCTTCTAGGTCCTTCTTTAATGAATAGATAAGCTTCATTAACACTTTATTTGCACATTAATAAGTATGAGATGCTTGAATATTCTCTTAGGTATGTTAACTATTTCTCATGCAATTTCATTTCCTTATTATTAAAATTGCTTCCTTTTATACAAAACAAATGGAAAAAAGTAAACTAGTCCTAAAATTTCAATGTAGTTAGTTTAATTATTATTTCCCCTCCCTATAAACACACAGAGTGAGGAGAATTTTCAGAAAATGGCTTCTATTCTAACTGGATTTAAAAAGCAGGAACCCTTTATAAATAACTAGATGAGAATGGTATAATTTCAAGAGGAATAACTATACAAATTTATATGACATGCATACTTTTTCTAAAAGTATTGCTAAATTTGGGGAGCGACAATATCAGGCGAAAAATAACAACAAAGTATATCTGCATCTTATAGTCCTGTTATTAAGTTATTACAACACATACACACATTTATGTCAACAAAGTAAAATTATTAAATTTAAGCAAGTAGTAATTTGAGTGAAAATAGTATGAGTACCAAATGATGAGAAGGCTTTAATTATAAAAGTACCTACTTTTTAAAAAAGAAACTAGGTTGATGAAAATATTATGGTAGAGCATTAAAAAAAGTAATTAAACCTATTTCAGACTTGAGTAAATTGTTCTCTTTAAAATATTGCCCAAGTATGTGAACAGAAAAAAAATCTGATGTTACAAAACTTCTTGTTTAAAATATACTTTTAACTACACTGTAATTTAAAAACATAGGAATAACTTCCTATGAAATGGAATTTATTCTTCACCAAAAAATGAAGAGCTATAAAATGGGTTAACATTAGCTAACAAATTATTGAGAATGATTTTTATATTTTAGCAATTTGTTAATTTTAGTTGAAAATTTCAAGTAACTGAAGGTTTTAACAATTTATTAGAAATAACTGTGTTTATTTAACTGTAATTATTTCTCAAATGAAAACCACAATGACATACCACCTCACACCTGTTGGAATGGCTATTATCAACAAGACAAGTAATAACAAGTACTGGAGAGGTGTGGAGAAAAAGGAAATCTCATACCCTGGTGGTGGGAATGTAAATTGATACAGCCACTATGGAAAATATGGAGGTTCCTCAGAAAAGTAAGTATAGAATCACCATACAATCTAAGAAGACCTCATCTGGGTATCTACCCAAAAAATCTGAAAGCATTTATCCATAAAGATATATGCACCCCTTTGTTCACTGAAGCATTATCCACAGTGTTCAAGACACGCAAATAACCCAACTGTTCAATAGATGACTAGATAAAGAAGATGTGGTACATATATACAATTGAATATTACATGGCCATAAGAAAAGATGAAATGCTACCATTTGTAACAACATGGACGGATCTTGAGATTATCATGCTAAGCAAAATAAATCAGACAGAAAAAGTCAAGAACCGTATGACTTCACTCAAAAGAGATTAATGCTGAAAGCAGCAAATGAACATGGCAGACAAACAAACAAAAACATACACACAGACAACAGTTTAGTGGTTACCAGAGAATAAGGGCTGTGGGGGGTGGTAGAAGAGTGTAAAGGGGGTCAAATGTAATCAGTGAAGGAAGAACTGACACTGGGTGGTAAATACACAATATAGTATTGTGTATTTATTACAGAATTATACGATGCATTACAGAATTGTACACTTGAAACCTATATAATTTTACTAACCAATTTTACCACAATACATTAAAAAACATTAAATAATAAATGTAATGCATTCTCAAATTATTATGCAGCAATAATGTCCTTTGTTATGTAAATATTGGGTTGATATGACCACTAAGCACAGAGATTTTTTTATGTGAGAATTTCCCTATTTTCTCCTTGTCAAGGATAAAAATCCCCAATTGCTCTGCGTTATCACCAATGTAGGGTAGAAAATAAAGGCACTGTGTAGCAAGGAAGAAGTGGTCAATATCTCATTAGTCCTCTGGACAAGATTTACACTGCAACACACCCTCAAGTCTATAAATTATGTAGAACCGTTACCCCCCACTTGGGGACATACAAGTGTTTGCAGCTTCTATTCAAAGGGTAGGCAGAAAAAAAAAATTCTTTCATGTGCTGGCTTTAACTAGCAGTCTGGGTTCTGAAAAGCAAATTTTAACATAAACATTTTAAATATATATATGGATGGATGAATTTAATTTTTATAAAATCACATTCTAATACTTGTCTCTTTCAAATACATAATAAACAAATGAATGAAGAATTATATGAGATTAGTACTTATTTTACATAGTAGTACCTGTATGTATTTGCCTTGTGCCTGTAATTTAGACAGCCAGGTTACCCACAGTGTATTCATGATATGTATTCACTATGGACTGCGGAGAATATTTAGAAATAAGTGAAGCTTCAGTATATTCTTTTGTTTTATCTTTCTTTTTTTTTAAGTTTTTCTCATTTATTGAGCTAAATGTTTTAAATACTGGCAAAAATGAATCATCATAAAATATTATTATTGCTTTCCATATTTTCTTCATTTATTTTGTTTTAAGCTATTTAATTTCCCAGGAAAGGGATTTTTTCTTTCTCCTAAAGAGAAAGAATCATGTCTATTTGTCTTAACCTTGTAATCATGTCTATTTGTAATCATGTCTATTACATGATTTAGTTTGTAATCATGTCTATTTGACTTAACCTTGAAACGGTCATTCATGTTTTTGTTATTTCCCGATTAGATTACCACAATGGCTTCCGGCCCAAGAGGAACCTACACAAACTCCAGCGGGTGCAGGATGTTGCTGTCAGGTTCTTCTTGCAAAGTACATCAGTCTCAATATATTTTCATGCTCCTTTTTGAGTTTTTATCCAAATTACAGGTTAAACCATATATTGATTATAAATTGACCCCATTTCCTTGAAAGATTTTAGTGATATTGGCTCACTATTAAAAAGCCTTTTTTTTCTTTTAGTACTCTTAAGCATATTTTCTACTAATTTCAAGGTTAGCTTATAATCAAATCATCTCATAATAAAGCCTTGTAAAGTTCTGTACCTTTATTGATAGAATTCCTTCAATAAATGTGTATTTTTGTATTCCATATATATGGAATATATAAATATATGTGCATATATATATACATATATATATGTATATATATATATATATATATATATACATATACACACCTCAACAAAGTTATATCTTAACCTTTTGTAAATATGAAAAAATAATTTAAATATCCTGTTTCAAGGTTATCGGTCTTGCTTTCACATTCCTTTCTAAATTGTCACAAGGTTGTTACAGAAAATTGTGACTGCAATATTATTACAGAATATAATATATTTTTCACATGTAAGGGTTAGGTTTAATGGCCAAAAATAAATAAATAAATAAATAAATAAATAAATAAATAAGAGGCAGATCAAATTATCTGATTTTTTATTTGGAAACTGGTTTATTTCTGTGATCATAACATGCTTCAGGTGAACTCAATATTACCATATTACTGTTCAGAAAAAAAAATATGTATATGTATATTTTTTAAAAGATTTGTAGTTAGGGTTGCAAGGATATATAAGACAGTATTGGGCCTTCATATCATTTATAATTTAGGAAAGTAGATGAAAAGTTTAAAGAATTGCAACCTAAAGCAATTTGTTATGTGTGTTACATAAACACTGCATACATAATACAGTGCAAAGGAGGGGAAAGATGAAGGTCACTCAAAATTATATGAAGGATTTGTCTTGTCTGATTCTTAGAAGATGAGGAATTGTTATAGGCCAGAACAGCAGCAGGGGCAAGGTAACTCAGAAGGAAGAAATGAAATGGATACAGACACAGAGGAAGAAATATCTAAGAAATATGAGGTCATGTAGTTTGACCACAATGTATGTTTGGGAAAGGAAAATAGTGGGAGGAAAGGAAAAAAAAATGTGGAAAAATAGTAAAAAACCTTAAACATTTGATCAAAGAAATTAAGAGAAAGTTTGAGAATAGAGTGGTGATGTTACTAATATGAGGCTCTATGAGACTAAATTAACTTTTTCTAGAGAAAAAAATGAGTTTTTGATCTAAACCTCAGCTAAAAACCTAAGGGTTATAGGTGGTTTATATTTTGAAAGCAAGATCACGAGCTTGTCAAGAAATAACACACACAAAAAAAGCCATTAGTAAATATTTGGTGTTGGCAAAAGGAGTGGAGTCTTGTCTTATTTATTCACATTATCAAGAGTCAAGATTTCCTGACCCTCCCGACAGTCTCTGACACAGACAAACCAGGCTTCTCACATCTTAGCATTTATTGTTGATATTTGGCCTTAGATAAAGACCTTCAGATTTACAATGAGAAAAAACATTCAAAAGAGCACAACCTTCTATTTTGGGGAATCTTGCTTTTGAAAAATCAGAAAGTAACAGAAGCACAAAAAGTTGCCATGAATGATCTAGCTGAGGTCAGCATCATCTAAGCAGCGGACCTGTTGATTTGCAAGAGGTTCACTGGGAACTACTACAAACCTCAGGGCTATCATCAGTCCACATATCTGTACTTCAGGCCAGAGGAAAATAATGATTTCTTCTTTTCCACCTTCTATATATCATGTGAGTATGTTGCTTTGACCCAATCCAAACCAATATTTTGCTGACAATATTGTCTCAAAACATGACTCTAGTTTGCCAGTGTGTGTGGCAATAGAAAAAAATTCAGGAGGGCATAGATGGTCATCGTATCAAAATATAACATCCAGAGATACTGGGTCATTAATTACTAATCAGAAAAACATAGTCATAAAAATTGTAACAAAATGTAGATGCTGGATGTGAGAAACAGAAAAATCTGGAACTTTCTGTTTTTCTTTTTGTTTGTTTGTTTGTTTTTTTTCTTTTCTCCTAGCAATATATATGGCCGATATCTGGAGAGGAAGAGATTGGGGAGGTGATGAGCACCTAAAATAGATTTATAAGTATTATCAAAATTATTGAGGGGTTACTGAAGAACACTTTCCAACTACCCAAGTATTTTCCTAAGATTCACCTTTTAGTCTTTTCTCAGTGAATCATTCATGAAAGAGAGTAATCACATTCATATGTAAGTAAAGTATAATCTGATATTCAAACACACACCTGGAGAATAGTGGCCAGATATATTTACTGAGGTTGAAAAATAATAAATAATAATTAACTGAGTCATATTACCAACTTTATTATTTATTAAGAATGAAAAAAACACTGAAATTATATTTAAAGATTTAAAGATCAACTTTTCTAGCCATCTTATTTTAAAAAATAAAGAAACTGAGGCCAGAGATATGCCTGGATACAACACATCTAGTAATTAGATCAATGTATAAAAACTTTGTCTCCTTATTCTTATTATGTTGTTCTTTTTATGATACCATCTTTAGGTTATGTAGTAGACAACTTTTGTTTTGACCCATTTAGCATCCATTTTTCTACCTCTAGTGTTACCCACTTCTTAGTTTGAGAACAATCGTATTCTCATTGGATATTTTTCCTGTTGAATCATTAATGAAGTTGCTGGATAACCCTCTTCTCCACTAAATTTTGTGTACCTGACAAAGCCAGGCCAACTAGATGGTCTATCCCTTAAATTTAATTAGTAGTAAGTTAACAAGACAGAGAAAAAATTAGGAATCCATTCTTGTAGTGGTGTCCTAGAGAGACCATGCATTAAATTATGCTATCTACCACATTTTTAATTTAAAGATGGATATATATTTCATATATATATCATATACATATCACAGAATGAAAAAAATATATATTATATATAATATTTATATATTTAAACATAAATATTTATAAATATATTTATAAATTTATATATATATATATACACACACACACACACACACACACACACACACACACACACACACACACATATATATATATATATATATATATATATATATATATATATTCAGTCTGTGATATAATTCAAATAATCCCAACACATTTCTTTACGCTTACAGTAGGCAGCATAATTGGGATTTGTTACCAGAGAATGGATATTCAGAATAGGTGGTCAGGGAAATGTGGGTGATTCAGCAATGTGGTGATGGAGTATAACAGTGAAATTCCAGTTCATGCTCCAGAATGAACTTAAGAATACATGATATGCAACTGGAGTAAGTACCTTGGAAAATTCATGAGACTTGAAGACTTCTGAACTTCTGTTTTCCTCTTAAATTCTGCACAGTTCATGAAAGCCTTTTAGGGCACGGCCTTGTTTACTACTATGCAATGTAAGACACATTCCTGATTTCAGTATCCGTGTAACATAGGGATGGGATGGAATCATGTAATTACCAAAAGAAAATTGAGCAGTTTTAATTATAATAGGCAGCACAAACAATATGGTAATCATAGCTACAATAATGATCTAAATCCCAGGAATCTCTAGATGTGGATAAATAATTTGTAGTAAGTGATTCACCACCAATAAAAGACAAAAGAAATAACAAACAATTATATTCTTGTGACTACAGGTCTGATTTGAGACACTGTATGAGGTAATTCCAATTATATTTTCTGGCTTAAATCATAGATCAAGCCCCTTAAATTGAGAAGATTTCTTACATAAATGAAGATTTCTGCTGCAAAATCATAAATGAGTATTTGAAATATCTTCTTAGACTTGTTGACAGTGTACTATAGTCAATAGCCAAGGTAAATTAATTTTGAACAAAGAAAAATAGCTAAATCTTTTTAGGGAATATTGTATAGCAGTTGGGGAATATTTCATATTAGTTATACACAAGAAGAAGAGCCAATTATATAAAAACAAGGGGCTTATAATAAACATTAAACCTTATTCAATTGGAGGAGCTGGTAAAGAAGTCTCTGAAAGGCTGCTGGCTCTGCATAATGTGTTGGTGTTTAGTCACCACAGTTAAGCTAGGCTGGTAGTCAATTATGCAGAATGGCAGAGAGCATGGAAAAATAGAACCCACAAGGAAAAACTGGAACCCACAACAATTTAGAACCTTCAAGACCAAAATGGGATATCACATGAAAACATGGAACTCACATATGCCTGGTGGAATTATAGAACTGGCTCATATTAGTTCATGAGAAACAAATATTAAATCTTAAGAACTTGCAGAAAGTGAGTATCACACCAGTAGGTTGAAAGAGGCCATGACAACAAATTTCTCACCATAGAAACTGGCAAATTCTCCTAATTAGAGATTTTACTTTCTGGAGAGCCAACTTCTAAATATTTATCAGTATAGAAAGCCAACTTCTAAACATTTATCTACCTCTAACCCATGCCACACCCTGCACCACAGAACAGTGCTGTTTCCTAGCCCAGGACTCAGAAAAGCTGAAGGAGAAAATCCATGGGCACTGGAGCTGCAACCTGGTGATGTCACTGTCAGGGAGATCAGCCAGTGATAACACGTGATCTTGAGAAAAAGATGAATACTTTTCCCTGACATTCAGAGCATAAAAACAGCTCACTTCTTCCTTCACAACTTGCTCAATTTTTTCATATTGTAAACGCTATTTCAGAAGACTTCAGGGAAAGGGATTGTAGAAAATACAGTTCCCAGTTAGCTAAGTTGACAAAGCCACGACACAGCCAGATACAATATATTTCCACTTGTCTGGGACAGTTATAGCTCTTTCTGTTTTGCATCAGAGATATGTCAACTATCTGTACAATTTTGCAGAATGTCTATGATGCTAGTAACACTGTGTTGGTAGAATTTGAAAAAGGCATGGTATCTAGATTTCTAACTAGGGGTCTCCAAATAAACCCCGTTGGTAGTCTGGACCCCACTCACAAGTAACACTGTGGTGGACTGAGTTTTATTCCGAATTTTCCATTTCCATTTAATAGTACAATAAGTCACACACTTGCAACGGTTTCATTGTGAGCGGAGTACACTTCACTTTCCTAAAACATAATTTCAACTAAGCCATGGAACTTGCTTAAGCAATGAGATGAAAGCATAAGTATGAAATAAGCATGGACATTTGGATGATAGTACTTTGTGCTCCTATTGCATGCCTGCTATTTTAATGTGAAAAAAATACTCCAGACAGCTACTGCCCATGAAGCCTAATCCGAGGCCAGCTGAGCCCAGCTGAGTTCATGAAAATTTCAGCTAATCTGCGGATTTGTGACTGGAAGGAAAACCATAGTAGTTGACCTGAAGAGCTATGGGGAAAAAGGGTGAAAGAGGATAATGCTTAATGTTAGAGATCGGTGAATTTTTCAGGAGGTTTGTTAATGAGCATTATTTTGGCAACAGTTAACACAGATATTTTGTAAAGAGGCTTTTCTTGGTCCAGAAAAAAATTTCTTAAATTAACTGAAAAACGTACAGTGTAAATATATATTTGATTGAAGTTGATTATGTCAGTTTGAATCTAGATAAGAACAAACAAACAAAAAAACGCATTCCGTTTAAAATGTTAAGAGTGAGATTGGCATGTATTATTTTAAAAATTGATGGGTTACTTGCTCAGTCAGTCTCAAAATTCAAATTCAAGACTACTACCAGTGAACTCCATTAAGTATAAAGCGTCAAATAGTCATCTTTCCAACACAGTGTGAAAAAAGATAACATGCATGAATTGATGGTAAATACATAGTACCTGCAAAAAGTCTTTGCTGTATGTGTTCTCCCTACCTTAACTATGAGAAAAGACATAGAATTGCATTGAGCCACCTAGTTTTTGATTATTTGCTACAGCAGACCTGTAACCTTTCTCAACATTAGGCTGGTACCTTCTACCTTGAGAGGCAAGAATCCTTCATTACTTTTTAGTGTCACCCTCATTCCTCCTTAAACTGGAGGAAACAACATAATAAATAACTTTTTTCAAATCTTATAAACTTCTGTAGTAATTTCTTAAGGCTCCTGGGAACTAAAGGTCTGAAATCAAGGTATCGACAGGGCCATGCTCTCTCTGAAGGCTTAGGGAAGGATAATTCCTTTCCTCTTTCTACCTTCTGGTGGCTCCCACAAATCCTCGGCATTCTTTAGCTAGTGGCTGCCCTCCAATGTCTGCCTTTATTTTTACATGGTACTCTCCTCTTCTTACAAGGACATCCATCATTGCATTTAAGGCCCACCCTAATCCAGTATGATCTTATTTTAACTAACTACATCTATAAAGATCATTTTTCCAAATAAGGTCCAATTCTGAGGTTATAGGTAGACATGAATTTTTTAGAGAATACTATTCAATCTACTATAGTCTGTCCTCTGGTCCCTAAAATTCACATCCATCAACATGCAAAATACATTCATCTTATCTCAACATCCTCCAAAGTCTTCACCCATTACAACATTAACTCCAAATCCAAAATCTTATCTAAATATAATATCATCAACTCAAAATATTCTAATTCTCAAAATCTATTTAATGTATGGGTGAGACTCTGGTATAATCTGCCTTGGAGCAAAATCTCTCTCCATTGGTGGGCCTCTAAAACTAGAAAGTAAGTTATTTGCATCAAAATATTAAGTTGGTGCAAAAGTAATTGAGCTTTAAAAGGTTAGAAATAATGGCAAAAACCTCAATTACTTTTGTGCCAATGTAATATAATGGTGGGGCAGGCATGGAGTAGACAGACATTCCCATTCAAAAACAAAAAAAGTGGAAGGAATAAAAAGATCACCAATCTAAAGCAAGTTCAATACCAAGCAAAGTGAGTTCCATTAGATTTTAAGTCCTTAGAATAATTTTCTGTGGTGTTATGCTCTGTTCTCTGGGCCCCTGGCAGCAGTGGTGGACTCACTCTTGTAGAACACTTTATATCAGAATTTAATATCTTAAACAATAATTAAATATTATTGCTAAAGATTCTGGGGGTTGACTTGGCAGAGCTGGTGGTTCTTAGTTGGATTTCTTATGCTCTTACAAATGATTTGCATCTAGACCTGGAGTCCCTACAACTCTTATTGGTCTGGACAAGCCAACTGGTTTGCTTAAAAGATTGGTAATTGATAATTTACCATTGGATGAGGCTGTCTACTGGAACTCATGACATGTCCTCTCCAAATATTTGGGCTCTCAAACTATAACATCTGTGTCCCAAGAGGACATTCCAAGAACAAGAGTTTCAAAAAGGAGAAAGCTAAAGTTACTGGGCAAATCAGGAGGTCCTTCCACAACTACTATGCATTACTTCTACCATGTTTTATTGGCCATAGCAGTTTCAAACCTGTTCAGATTCAAAAGCATTTAGAAATAAAATCCCTGTCTTGACAGGGTAGTGGCAAAGTCACATTATAGTATAGCAGATGAGATAGGAGCTGCTGTTTTGGCATCTTTTTAGAGAACTGGTTTCTTAAATATATTTTCAATTTTCCATGTAATTACAAGCAACCATTTTGTTAAGATTCCTATATTACATAATATGAAGTATTAGTAAAGATGTTCCAGAGACACAGAACTGATAGGATAAATAGATGATAGATAGATAGATAGATAGATAGATAGATAGATAGATAGATAGATAGATAGATAGATAGATAGACAGACAGACAGACAGACAGACAGACAGACAGACAGACAGACAGATTAGGTAGGTAGGTAGGTAGTAGGTAGGTAGGTAGGTAGGTAGGTAGGTAGGTAGATATAGACAGATAGATCTGACTTATTATGAGGGATTGGCTCATGTGGTTACAAAACTGAGAAGTCCCACATTCTGCTACCTACAAATGGGGAATTCAGGAAAGTCTATGGTGTAATTCCAATCTGTCTCTAAAGCCCTGAGAAGCAGGGATGCCTATGTTGAAATCCTCATCCAAGAGCAGGAGAAGATGGACATCTCAGCTCAGCTCACATAGGCAGGCAGGAAGCTAAAGGAAGAAATTCATCCTTCCTCTCCACTTTTTGTTGTTGTTGTTGTTGTTGTTGTTCTGTGTAGGCCTTGAATGGATTGGATGATGCTCACTCACAATGGGCAATCTATGGAGTTCAATGATTCAAATGCTAACCCTGTCTGGAAACATCTTCAGACTGTGTTACATGCTGTTGAGTTGGCTCCAACTCCTGGCGATTCTATGAATGAGTGTTGTTCACAATGTCCTGTCCTCAACAGCCCTGCTCAGTTCCTGTCAACTCACGACTATCTATGTCTTCTTTGGTGGAGTCAATCCAGTTATATTTGGTCTTCCTCGTTTGCTACTGCCTTCTGTTTCTTTCAGCATTACTCTCTGTTCCAAAGACCCCTACCTCTGCATGATGTGCACACAGTAGGACAGATTCAGTCTTGTCATTTTTGCCTCTAGCGATGTTTCATACTTAATTTGATCTACAACCCACTCGTTTGTTTTTCTGCTGGTCCACGGTATCTGCAGAGTTATTCTGTAATACTGTATTTCAAGTGAATCATTTTCTTTTTTCCTATCAGCCTTCTTCACTGTCCAACTTTTGCACTTGTATATAGTAAGTGGGGGTGTGGGGGTCTGAGCCTTGGTCTCTAATAACACATCTTTGCTCTTAGTGATCTTTCCTAATTCTTTCATTGCTGCACTTCTGAGTCTCAGTCTTCTCTTCATTTCTTGGCTGCATCTCTGAATTGATACAAAGGTAAGCAAAATCTTTAACAATTTCAATATCTTCATTGTCTATGTTAACGTTGTGTATTACTTCTGTAGTCATGATTTTGGTCTTCTTTTTTGTTTTTACCAAGCTACCCCCAAATTTAGTAGGTTACAACAATCATTTATTATTATCTTTTGTATTTCTCTGTTGTCTTAGTTTAGCTAAGTGGTCTTGCTTAGATCTCTCATCCATTACACTCAGGTGGTAGGTAGTATGAGTCACCAAGAAAAGGTCACTGACATGGCACTTGATGCGGTTTGTCACTCAGGAGCTCAGCTAGAGCTTTTAACCAGAGTATCTACACATTGCCTCTTAATGTGGCTTGGACTTCAAATAGGATATCACATTTGTTCCAACATGGAGCACCTCAAAACTCAGCATTTCAAAATATGTGAAGCTGTAAGCTTAATTGAGGACTACCCTGATGATGACATTATTTTTCCTAATGTATTATAGCAGTCCCAGGGTCTACTCATATTCAAGGGCCTGGGGAAACAAATGGAATTTCTTGATAAAACAGTGACAATGCCACATTGCAATTGAGCACATGGGAATTGAACATATGGTTGTGGCCATCTGGAAAATATGACTTTGGAAGGAGTTTCTCTTGTGAGATATCAAAAGGTGACTATGATGGTCTGCAAGTTTGTGTCCCCTCTCCAATTCCATACATTGAAATCTTACCCCCTAAAGGTGATGGTATTGGGACATGGAACTTTTAGGAGTTACTTAAGTGATGAGGCTAGAACCCACATGAATGGGACTAATGCCTATATAAAAGAGGATCCACAGAGCTTCCTAGACCCTTCGGCCATCTGAGGATACAATGCAACCTGGAAGGGCCCTTTTTCAATTATACAGGCACTCTGAGCTCGCTCAGCCCCCAGCACTGTAAAAAATAAATTTCTGATGTTTATAAGCTATCCAGCTTCTGGGATTTTCTTGTAACAGCCCAAACGGACAAAATAGTAACCGTATAAATGCATTTCCATTTCATTCTGGACACACAGCTTGATGGCATATCTAATTTCTTTAACTTTTAGGGATGGTCATATCATTGACATCACTCCAACAGAATGTACATAGAAATGTGTGTACCACTTCTGTGCTAAGCCATAATTCCGCCCAATGTGTTGTCCCAGTTCTTTCTCATCTCAGTTTGCTAGGACAGGGATGTCCAGGGCAATCTGGGAAACAATATGTTGAAGATGGCAGAATCTCTGTGACTCTGAGTCCCTAAGTGACTGTGTAGCTTAGACAAAGCCATTGCTGACACAAAACATTCACCTTGATTCTTCTATGTGTGATGTGTAATATGTGCAGAATTCTACTGTGATCCTCACTGATAATCATCACCCTTATATAATCCCCTCTTGTTGAATGTGGGCAGAACCTATAAATGTGATGACATTATCGCTTCCGTGCTTTTGTTATATTCTACGGCAAATAAGATTTTGTAGATGGAATTTGTTTCCCAAGTTAGTTGACATTCAGAGAAGGGGATTATTTTAGGTAAACTGAATCTAAGGGCCTCTTTCTGGTAAAAAAGATTCAAAAACAGAGATTTGAAGCATAAGAGGGACTTAATGTGAGGGAGATTCTCCATTGGTGGCTGTGGCAAGGAATATAGGTGGCTTTCGGATAACAAGCAGCCAGGAAACGGGGATTCTGTTTTACAGCCAGAAGGAGATGAATTTGGTCAACAACCTAATGACCTTGGAAGAGTAATCCAAGATCCAGATGACAATACGGACTGCAAAAACCTTGATTTCATCCTGGCGAAACTCTAAGCAAAGAACCCAGCCATGTGTTATGAAAACCAGTCTTGAAACTTAGAGAGTAATGAGTGTATATTGTTTTCTAATTTACTCCCCCCCATATTATGCAGGTAATTAAGTGCATTTTTTTTTAATAATATACTTTCTATTTTAGAGCTGTTTTAGGTTGTCGAAAACATTGTACAGAAAGTATAGAGAATTCCTCCCTGTACTCTGGCACACAGTTTCTCCTATTAACATGTCATATCTGTGTGGTACGTTTGTTATAACTGATGAACCAATATTGACACACTATTAGTAACTAAAGTCCAATAGTTTACAGTCGGGTGTCCTCCTTGTGTTGTATAGTTCTGTAAGTTTTGACAAATGCATAATGCCGTCCATCCCCCACTGCAGTACCATAACAGATAGTTTCACTACTCTAAAAACCCCATTGCACCTATTTGTCCCTCCTTATACCCTCACCCAGACTCCTTGCAACCAGTGATGTTTTTAATGTCTCTATAGTCTTTTCCGGAATCTCATTAGTTGGAATCACAGCATGTAGCCTTTTCAAACTGGCTTCTTTCAATTAGCAATATGAATTTAAGTTTTATCCATGTCTTTCTGTGCCCTTAATTTCTTTTTATCATCGAATATTATTTCATTGTGTGGATTTATCAACATTTGTTTATCTAGTCACCTATTATAGGGCATCTTGGTTGTTTCCAATTTGGGGCTGTTATGAATAAAGACACTATAAACGTTAAAGTGCATGTTTTTGGTATGAACATAAGTTTTCAACTCATTTGGGCAAATAGGTGGGGATATGATTGTTGGATCGGATTGTAAGACTACATTTAGCTTTGTAGGAAACTGTCCAACTGTCTTCTGAAGTATTTAGCTATACCATTTCACATTCCCGCCATCAATGAAGGAGTGTTCCTATCACTCCACATCTTGGCCAGAACTGTGTTTTGTCTGTGTTTTAGATTCCAGACTTTCTAATAGGTATGTAGTGGTATCTTTAGTTGTTTTCATTTGTGATTCTCTAATGACATATGATGCTAAGCATCTCTTCATACGCTTATTTGAAATCTGTATATCTTCTTTGGAGTCTATACAGGTCTTTGGCCCATTTTTTATCTATTTTTTTGGTTGTTTTGTTTTGTTTTTTTTGTTTTTTCATCGTTGAATTTAAAGAAAGTTTTACATATTTGGATACAAGTCTTTTATTAGATATGTGTTTTGCAAATATTTTTCTCCCTGGCTGTGGCTTGTCTTTTCATTCCTTTAACAGTAAATTTCAAGAGCAAAACTATTTAATTTTAATGAAGTTCAACCTATTCATGTTTTTTCATGGATTGTGCCTTTGGTGTTGTATCTAAAAAGTTATCAAACCCAAGGTCACTTTCCTTTTCTCCATTGTTATCTTCCAGAAGGTTTATAGTTTTGCATTTTATATTAAGACTTATTGTCCATTTTGAGTTAATTTTTATGAATGTTATAAGGTCTAGACAGTTATGTCTACATTCATTTTCTTGCGGGTGGCTGTCCATTTTTTTCTAGGACCGTTTGTTAAAAGAATATCCTTTCTCCATTGAATTAATTGCCTTAGCTTCTTAATCAAAGATCAGTTGACTATGTTAGTGTACATCTATTTCTGGGTTCTCTATTCTGTTCCATTTATGTTTTCGGCTATTTTTTTCAGTAATACTGCAATGCCTTAATTATTGTAGTCTTTTAGGAAAACATGAAGTCATGCTGTGTCAGTCTTCTGACTTTATTTTTCTTCTTAGGAATTGTTTTAAGTGGCCAAGTTTGCGGTAATTTCTTACATATCAATAGAACAGCTATTTAAGGTTGGAAATATAAATGTTATATTTATAATACAGTTTACATGTCTACATGTTATTGCAGTAAAATGTATCCTAAATGTGCCTCTTAAAATTATCTAGAAAAAAATGGTAATTTTGGAATTTTTTTCCATGAATACCTTGTAGAAATCTCTGGTAGAAGCTGTCTAGTTTTTAAGTGTTGTTTTGTGAAAAGATTGATTATTGATTAGATTAATTTATTCACTAGTCAGTTATGTAAATTTTGTTTTTCTAGGTATTAGTCCATTTAATTTTAATATTTAAATACTTTGACCAAAAATGATTTATAATATCCCATAATCGATTTTTATGTCTTACCCATCTTTTGCAATATCCTTTTCTTGTTGGCTAATGTTAATTTGTACATTCACTCTCATTTTCATGCTCATGAAAAAAATAATTAGTATTATGCATCTTTACAAAGACTTTTTAAATAAGATGCTACATTAACTGAAATTTGGTCTTTCTATTGTCCAATATTTGATCTTTTTTTTTTACAAATGTTTTATGTGTACCTGAAAGGAATGGCTATTCTATGATTATGATTACTAGATACACTTTTCATATACGCACATTAGTTTAATTTACATCTTGTGTTGTGCAATTCTTTTATATTCTAATTACTTTTGTCAGCTAAGTGGAATTTTTAGGGATCTGTCAGTATGGAAAACCTCAAGATATTCCTTTTAGGTGAAGAATAATATGTTGTGCCAGGCTCCTTCTCCAACCAGAAAAGAGGCACAGAGCCTAGTGAGCCTCTTTGGATTTTGGAGGCAGCATATTCCTTATTTCAGTGAGTTTCTCCAGCCTGTTTACTGAGTAATCTGAAAAGCTGTTAGTGATCAGAGTAAGAGAAGGCTCTATAACAGGTCCAGGCTGCTATATAAGCTGCCCTGTAGCTTGGGTCATATGCTCCAGGAGATTCAATGGTGCTTGATGTGTTAGTAGCAGATAGAGTTGGTATTTGGGGCCCTTGGTGCACCTGTGAAGTGCAGAGCAGGTTGTAAAATTTTAGAGCAAAAATGAACCATCATCCCCAAATAACTCTCCTTTCGGAAAACAGCTCTTGAACTGCTACTGTGCCTTAGTAGAATCTGAATGTTTAACTCTAGGCCATAAAGTTAGGTGTGCACAGCAACTCTCGCACATCAAATGGAGATGGTATTATGCAATTGGAAATGTGGTCCTAAAGGCACAAGCAAGTTAGATAAAGAAGTGTTCCAAATGCCCATGATCCTCACTCCTGCTACACTGTCTTCTCTCCCAGCCTGCACATGTGAACGCTCACACGAGGAATTCTCAATGATCATTTGACAGAGGAAGAGAAGCCTCAAATCTGATTTACAGATGATTCTGCAAGGTACACAGGCACTGCCTGAAAGTGGACAAGTGAAGCTCTACAGCCCACTTCTGGAACATCCCTAGAGGACGACAGTGAAGGAAAATCCTATTAGTGGAAGAACTTCAAGCATTGCATCTGTCTGTTCACTTGCCTTGGAAGGAGAAATGGTCAGACATTCAAGTATATACTGATTTGTGAACTATGACCAATGCTTGGTTGGATAGTCAGGGACTAGGAAACAATATAATTGGAAAATCGGTGACAAAGATTTGGGAAGTAGTATGTGGAATGACTTTTCTGAGTGGATAAAAAATATGAAGATATTTGTGTCCCCTGTAGATGCTCACCAAAGACCGACTTTAGCAGAGGACAATTTTAATAATCAAGTGTAAAGCATGGCCCATTCTGTGGATACCAGTCAGCCTCTTTCTCCATCCTGCACTATCATTGTTCAATGTGCTCATGAACAAGTGGCCATGGTGGCAGGGATAGAGGTGAGGCATGGGCTCCAAAAAATGCTTTTTCATTTACCAAAGCCATGCTGGATATGGCCACTACTGAATGCCCAGTCTGCCAACAGTAGAGACCAACATGGTGCCATTTCCCAGGATGATCTGCCATCTACCTCGTGACAAGTTCATTACTATGGACCATTTTCATCATGGAAATGACAGCCTTTTGTTCTCACTGGAATAGACACTACTTTGGATATGGATTTGCCTTCCTTACACACAATGTTGACGCCAGGACTGCCATTCATGTACTTAATACATGATAATACAAAATGTATTATCCACTGTCAAGGTGTGCCACACAGCATTGTTTCCAATCAAGGAACTCACATCACAGCAAAAAACAAAAACAAACAAACAAACACACACACACACACACACAAAACTGACAATTGGTCCACACTCATGGAAATTCACTATTATTGCCATGTTCACAAATCAGAAGCAGGTGGTTTTGTACAATATGGTGGAATTACCTTCTGAAGACTTATTTACAGCACAAACTAGGGGGCAATGCCTCAAAGAGTTGAATCAAAGTTCTCTAGAAGACTGTATATGCTCTGAATTCAGCATCTAATATGGGCTGTGTATCCCATAGCTAGAATTCACAGGTGCAAGAATCAAGAGACAGGAATGGGAGTTGTATCACTTACTATTTTTGATTCTTGTTCCTATAACCTTATTCTCTGTTGGACCTGAGTTCTTGGTTCCCAACAGAGGAATGCTTCCACAGGAGACACAAGAATAATTCCACTGAAGTGGAACTTACAATTGCCACACAGCCACTTTGGACCTTTCATGCCTCTAACTCAAGTAAAGAAGGGAGTTACTGTGCTGGCCAGACTGATTGACCCTGCCTATTAATGGAGAGACTGGACTACAACTCCACAACAGAGGTAAAAAGATCATATCTGGAATACCCTAAGGAGATACCTTAGGGTATCTCTCAGTGTTACCATACTCTGATTAAGGTCAGTTGAAAGCTATAGCAACCCAATCCAGGAAAGACGACTAGTGACCCAGATACTGTACGCATAAAGATTTGGGTCACCCCACCAGGTAAAGAACCAGAACTAGCTCACATGCTTGTTTAAGGCAAAAGGATTACAGAATGGGTAATGGAAGAAGGTAGTTTCAATTACCAATTACAACCATACCGCAACGAGGGCTGTGATTGCCATGGATATTCCTCCTTATTGTGTGTGTGTGTGTGTGCGTGTGTGTGTGTGTGTGTGTGTGTGTGAAAATTGGACGAGATCACAGAATGTTCAGATATCTCACTACACATTATGTCTGCATGTGTCTGTGACAGTGTTACTGGAAGAGATAAGCATTTGAATCAGTAGACCAGTGAATCGGATCACCCTCCCTAATGTGGTTGGACATCATCTAATTCATTGAGGGCCAGAATAGTACCATAAGTTGGAGGAAGGAGGGATTTACTCTTTCTCTGCCTGAATGCTTAAGCTGGGGCACTGATATTCTCCCATTTTCAGTGCTCCTATTTCTCAGACCTTCAGGCTCAGATTACAATTAACGCCATCAGCTCTCTGGCTCACAGGCCTCTGCACTACACCTTTGATGTCCTGGGGATCTAGCTTGCAAATGGCACATCATGGGACTGCTCCATAACCATATGAGTGAATCAATCAATATTTATCGATCAATAAATAAATATATAATAAATCAATATCTATCCACTTTTCCAATTGGTTGTTTTTTGTTTGATTTTTGTTGTTGTTTTGAGAATGCTGAATACTCCACTGAGGCATGTAATTGTGAGGGCAATAGATTTAGTGGATATCATCAGGATAACTACAAATAAGTGGCAGAGCCAGAAAAAGAGACTACATATTCTATCTTTCTATGCCTTTGTTAATGTGTTTTGGCATGTATAATGCATACTTGGTTGCCCAAATTTGTGAGGAAAAAATAAGGATGTGCATCATACATGGGTAGTACTAATTCTGTATCTATATAAATGTTTTTGATTATTTTAGTTATGCTTATGAGTTAAAAGTATAACTCTAGAAATCAATAACGATATCCATATGCAAAATAAAACCCTGGAATACCATAATCCATTTTATTGAATTTATGATGAACTTGCAATGACAAAGAGTGCTTGGCCTTCTCTAATGTGTAAATATCATAAATTTGTTACTGGTATATAACATTTTCTTGTGCCTTGTATCTGTTCTTGTGTTTTGTAATTATTTGTTACATAAAATTTCTTATACCATAATACGTTAAAAATAAATGCTAAAATTCCTTTATAAAACAAACAAACACAGTACCTAAATATAAACAAATAAAATGTTGAGTTAAAAAGTTAAAACAAAAGATTTTTTCCCCTGAAAGTTTGGGTCAAAAATGTGAATGCACATTATACACGGGAGCACATTATACACAGCAAAATACGGTACTTAGAGAATAGAAGGGATGAAATAGACTGGGTTATGGCTCATATCAGTTTATTTCTTAATGTGTCTGAATTCACTATGGAAAGAAAAAAATAAATGGTAAGACAAAAAGCCTGAAGTAAATTTGTAACTATTATGTTCTTTCTAAATATTTTCTTGGATATAGTTTAAGCTTTTTGAGAAGCTCTTTCTCTTCGTATAAAGAGTTAGTGAGTTATATTCTGCTTGGTAGGTCCTTTTACTGCACATACATTCTGCTCTACAAACCAAATTTTAGAATACTCAAGGACAAGGGGACTGGTTTGTTTATATCACTTTCTAACACTTCATACATACTGTTAACTCAATTTATGTAATTATATAAAATTTAAGGCTGGAAATAATTCTTCTGCTCTTTATGTCTGCTGTGTGTATGTGCGTATTCAAATATGAAACCTTCACATCACATTAATGAAATACTTCGCATTTACATCAAATGCTCAAAAATGCATATTAATTAAACTTTGGATATAAACTCAGTAAATGTAATTTTTCAGTCCTTAACATTATTAAATCCCCATTCCATAATAATTGGGACAAAATAAAATGCCCATTTAGTATTTTAAAGGCTTCTGTTTTCCCGAAAATAATCATAAAATAAATGTCTTACATTTATATTAATACAGCATTATCTTGAAACAAGAAATAATCTTCCATACTGCCTGCTTTTTTATTTAAAGTATCTTAGTTCACAGAGAAGCTATGAAGTAAACATAGATATAAGTTTATAATTTATAAAGCATTTCTACGTTATTTTCTACTTATTTACTGAGTGAAATCAATAAACTTTCACTAAAGAGTATGGAAAAACAATGCTCATTTCAGCAGTATATAGTTTGCCTCAGTTAACACAATACATAGAATGTGATATGTAACAGATGGTGGTATAAAAGCAAAGTAGTATTTTCCTTTTGGTGCTTTTATATTTATGTGCCTATTTATTGGGGAAGAAAACAGCTAATCTGCTATTTTCTTTAAGAGGAATGGGAGTTTTACGATAAAATTTCTAAAGACAGGATTGCTATTTTGCATATTATATTAAAACTACTACAAAACTGTAGAAATAAAAATAAAATTTCTTCAATTCACATAGCCTGCAGAGATCAGCAATGAAAGAAATGGCAAGGGCATTTGTAAAACTTTGACTGTGTTTGTAAAACATAGTCAAAAACCACACTAAAGAGTATGGAAAGAGTCTAGCCACTGCAGTTTGGTATATTATAACTTAACTACCCTAACTTTATTTTTAACATTGAAGAGTGTCATGGCAGTTTGTGTGTGTGTGTGTGTGTGTGTGTGTGTGTGTGTGTGTGTGTGTGTGTAAAAGAGGATATATAATCCTGAAATTAATGAATTCAAATACAGAAATAATATCACTGAATTCACATCTTGTATACAAATCTAAGAAACTTATATTCATGTATTTTATTATGTGATTTTTCACCACAGTTTTACCTTATTTTTTTAGAAATGGAAACTGAAGTTAAAAAAAAAAAGGTAATTTAAGTTGAGGTTGCAGGTATGTAGCAGTCTTGGGATTTGGCCTCAGTATACAACTCTCAAAACTATGCCACAAAGTCATAATTCAGAAGTCAGCTTTGACTTTATATATTGGGGTCTTGGTGTCTTTCCTATTATGTTTTACGAGAATTCAGAATGAATTGCTCAAACATGAGCAGTAGTAGATTTGTTATGACTTTAATAAATGTTGAGCTTCAGGATCTCTTTACACCCTCCATTACATAAAACCTAAACTCAGCACACTTTTCCAGAGGATCCACCATAGTTTACCTCTACCGTACTTCAGAACCCCCACTTGTATGCTATCCATGTCATTATAAAGATATATAATCATCTATAGAGATTTACATTGGCCTTGAATTTGGAAGAATCTGTGCCCATCTTGGAAAAAAGAAAAGACAAAAAACAATACAGTGATAATCAGGGATTCCCTCCTTTAGAATAGTACTTTGTATTACTTTTGACGTGGTTTTCAGACTTCAGCTCTACAGACATTTTCAGAACCCTGACATCGAGTGTAAGAGCCTTGAGAGCAGGAGTCATGTGTTATTCATTATTTGATTGGTAGTACCTAGAACAGTGCTTCCCAGTAAGTACCTTGATAAGCTGAAATGTCTCTCTTATTACAGATGTATTTATTTCAGGGAAGAATAAAGAAGGTAGTGCACTGAGGACTCTATTGCTTTATGAATGAATAATAACTCTTCAGAAACAGTAAATATTTTGAGTATTAATCACTTAAGAATGAAAGACATAGGTTTTTTCAAATATTAGATAGATCAATATGTGTGGGCATTAGATAAGAAGGGAGGAAATGTTCTGCTTATCTCTGAGCCTAATATAAAATTCAAACCGAATATACCTGTATGTCTAGTTTATTGATGTTGACTAGGAACAAGAAAAGTGAGACCTCTAGAGTAGATTACAGCCTGGAGATGGAATTAACAGGCTAACTTAAATGATGTCTTATTATTCTCTATAAATTTCCACTGATCTGGATATACTTCTATGTATGTGGCTTTTATGATCGGGTTATATTGCACCATACGGTAATGCATGTACTTCCCTCCAATTTCTTTGTTTACTGATGTAACATTTTCATTACAAACATGCAAAAACACATCTATAGCATGCATGTATACACACACACACACAAATGGTTCTGATATTTAACAGATCTAAAACATGTTAAATTACGTTGGTGAAGTGGACGGGAACAATAGTATCTGAAGCCAAAATAATATCACTAAGTATATTAAAACATAAAGCATGTGGCAAAGTAATGGTACTTACAGAACTACTTAAAATGTTCTATTAGATACATTGTGTCGGGTGTCAGCTGATCATTATGTCGCTCCCTGCTACCAATAGGACAAGGTCTGAAAGGTGTCTATAGCAAAGCATCCCCTAATCGCAATTGGTCTTGCTGATTCCTCATGCACATGATAATATTTCAATGTCAATATCTCTGGGGAAGCCTTTTACAGCCCCTGTGGTGAGCTAAATACTTATACAACTCTTCCACCTAAGAACTCCTTGGCATCATGGGTTATTTCTTTCTTCACTAACCTGGCACAACGTGAAGAGAGAAGCATCCCTCCTACCTACTAACGGGAACATTTTTCCTTTTATGTTCAGTATCCACCTCTTCCCAAGATGAAATTCATCCCCACAAGGAGACAATACCTCTTCTTAGGACTTTCCAGGCACAGAACATGGTATACAAAATAAATGACTATTGAATATATAAATGAATGATGGGTTTTCTTTTCTTATTTGCCATAAAGGAAAAATAAAAGTTATAAGGGAGTGATGAGAATTTTCAAGAATGTTTTTTCAATAACACTTTATAATGTACTAGAAATTGACTATGTTTTTTAAATAAATTAATCAAAATACAATATTCATGTTTTATGGATATTTATTTAGTCCATTTGTTTTCATTTCCTTCTCTCATTAGCTATTTTAGCAAATTTTCTATAAAATACATTTGAATTTAAAAATTCTTATTCAAGAATCACATAATTTCTTTACTTTTGAAAAACAGTTGGATGGTAAGCCTATTGCTAGATTGACTTACTTTAAAAATTAGATTACATGGTTTTGGTAGAGTTATGCAGAAGGAAAAAATACCAGTGAAAACAAGTAGCCAGAATTTAAGATCTGAAATCAGATTCTTGCTCAAATCTCAATTTTGATGTTTATTAACTTGTGACTTTGGACAGAATCATACTAAATCTTTCTATTTATAAAGAAGGGATAATGGTAATCTCTTCCCCTGGGGGCGCTGGAGGAATTAAATGAAATAAGAACTATATATAAAAAAAAAAAAAAATCATAGTATTTAGAACATAAAGGATGTTCAATAAACATGTGTTATTCTTCACTTTAATAACAGAGAACTAGCATAAGCAATAATACAGGAAATGGCGTGAAAAAAATCAACCTACCCTAATTATCCAGGCTGAGGATAGTTGAAGATCCCAGGAAATACACAGTTATTAGGATTGTGAATTGTAAGACAGATGAAAGTCTATGCAGAAATTGGAGAGTGAGATAGAAGGGTCCCACCAACGACCTCGGTGAGAAAAAACAATCAGCAGAATCACTGACCCATAAAGCGTGATGCAAGGTAGTCTAGAGGAGATCTTTGAAAAAAGAAAATCATCCCAGAACAAAGAGGAACAGAATTACAGAAGCAACTGGTAGAAAACCATTTTCAGAAGTTTTGAATTGTTTTTTATTTTTACTTTCGAAGACACCTTGATGAACGCTTTTAAAATTTATTTTGCAATTATTCTTTTAAAGCCTAAAGGAAAGGAAGCAAATGGAATCGGTGCTGACTGAAAAAAAGAATTCTACCTATGAGATATTGCTAAATAAATCATGAAGAAAAATGTACTATTTTATGTCAAAGTCTATACAGAGCAATGTGCTTACTTTGTTATAGTGTCAACTAACAGTCACAAAGTGATTTTTTTAGGGAAGGTTAATTGTTAATTTATTTCATGATTTTAAAATGTAATAACTTTTAATTGGTAGCTTTTATCTGAGGAATTAATCAAAACAATAATCATGTATAAACAGTGGCAAAGTGATAGTGGACCCAAGAACATATGTAGCTGCATGTTGAATAAAAGGAAAATATTAAATCAATACTGTACCTATAATACAACTCTAATTCCATCACCAATAACCCAAGTTTCCCATTAGTAAGTCTGCATCAGTGTTGAAATTTCTGTCTGAGAATGATTTTCATTTTAATGGCATAAGTAGAAGTTTCTGCTAACAGAGTTGCAAAAGATTCTTCATTCAGATATCCGAGTATTTTCATTTAATAGAGAAGATGATTCAGAATCTGGTAATTTCAGGGAATCCTGAAGGAAAGGACTGAACTGCTTAGTTCATTATTCTGATAACCTCATTCTTAGGTAATTCCTCTCACTAGGCCTTGGATTTCAGGTACATTGAAACACTTCTATTCTACAAGAGATAGGGAATAAATTGTAATACCAATATGTTAAAAGTTATTGAAGAAGAAAAAGATGTAATCTAGAAAAATAACTTTGAATAAAGAAATTACATGAAACAGATAAGGAACAAGTAATTTTGTGGACAAAAGAAGGTGTTCTAAGGAAAGCCACCTCCCAGGGTGATCTGATCATAAATTCCTAATTTGGCAGGTCAAGGTGGGCAGTAATGCCCCAGGCCTATAAATTCCTTAGTAAAAGGTTTTAAGTCAGCCCTGGCCATTGTTGTTGTACATCTAGGTGAACACATCTTTGAAATACCAGAGGCAATATGCCTCAAAGGGATATTAATCCTCAAGAGAGCACATAATCTTATTAACCATCCTGTTTTGGAATCCCAGCCTTGTTTTCTACCACCCCCATGTACGCTCCCTCCTCTACTGCAAATGAATAAAAGGAGCTAAAAACTTATTTGTGGAGCATCTGAGATCTTGCTTCATATGTCTTCAGTTTGGCTCAAATAAACTCTTATTAAAATTCTTTACAGGTTTGGATGTTTCTTACATCGACAATTTCAAATTAAAAAAATTGATTTCTCTAAATCTATTATTTGAATCAATTTCAGAATTATAGAAAAAAATTTTAAAGAGTAAAAAGATACATATATACATATATATATATCTTATATATACACATATCTATCTTACTCTGTTCCTCAGGGATAAAAGTTTGGGGAAAAGTAGGATTTGTATAATCTCAGCACCTCTCCCAAAATACTTATCAGTATCTCTCCAAAAATCTTATTATATACCACAGGAGAAATGGTAACTCATGTTTCCATAGGGAAACGACAGACACCAACTAAACCAAATATTGAGGTAAACATCTAATGAAAATCTCCATCATCAATGACTCAATAGAAAATCTTGTCTTTAACAAGGAGAATCTATCACCAAATGTTCTATATCATACCTTGGACATTACGTAGTGAGAGTCTCAATCATTGCTTATTAATAAATTCAGCTTCAGACAATCAAAAAAGTTAAATACTATTTAAGACATATGATTCTACTTAGAAAAACTTAAATATTATTTAAGACATATATATGTGTGTGTGTGTTTATTTAATTCTCATAATTTTAAAAGTTAGAAAATGTTACATCAAATTAAGTTTGTGTGTGTGTGTGTGTGTGTGTGTGTGTGTGTTGTTGTTTGTTTTGTCTTGTGTTTTGTAAAGCTGGAAAGTCTGGTCATCCAAGGTTTGCGTTCCGTTGTGGTGACCGCCTCATTTAGAGAGAAAAAATCAGCAGAGAACCTGTGTCCCCATCACTTCTATTGCCTTATTTCAGAGCTACTTCACATTTGTATGCTGCCTGCCTGGTTCTGCAGCAATTTGATTCTGTGCTCCCCAATGTGTAGTATTATGGCACTTTAAAACCTACCCCTACTGTGTATGTGTACAGATCATATACATACACACACACACACACACACACACACACACACACACACACACACACATATTTAAACCTAGAGATGGAAGAAGAGGAACAACGGACTTAATAGTTATCTCAAGAGGGATATAATCAGAATGGAATGGTGGGAAGGTTATTAAAATAGTATTTGTACTTCTTTGCATCATTTGAATTGTTAAATTACGTATGTATTAATTCTGAATTCAAAAGAAATTTCAAGATAAAGATAATAGTAAAGACCCACCCCCCACAAAAACAAAACAAACAAACAAACAAACAAAAAAACAATAGAAAGAAATAAAAAGAAAGAAGAAAATTATCACTGGGATCAAGGAATATGATCATATATTTTATGAGGATCTAAAGAATTACACATAAACAGGTCTAGTTTTGCCAAATCTAGACTATATAGTCATATTAAAAACTCTTACAGTTAGCACATACTGGAAAAATGAAAATTTCTCAAGTTTATAGAATCAAAATCCCTTCCTTTAAGGAAAATTCCTTGGTCAAATATGAACAAAGTAACTAAAAACCAAATCAAAACTAAAGTAAGAAAACAAAAAAGAGCATAGTTTAAATAGTAAATGAATACAATTTTCTAAATATGTACAATATACAACTTTTGTACTGAAAAGTTTCCATTTCCTTCAAATGTATTTTTCAAGTGTATATCTATTAATTAAACTTATGTTCACAACATATTTAGGGAATAAGGAGGTAGGTTTCATCAGTGTCATATTTCAGATGGAAAAAAGGAAGAAGAAAAAAGGAGACTCAGAAAATACTTTAATTCCCAGTATTTACACCAAGTTGGAAGTAGAAGCAAAATTGTCTGATTTTCTCCTAGCCCACTGGATTTTACTACAAGGTTTTGTCTTAGAAAGTATTTAAAAAGGTCAGGTGATAGAGTGCTCATTGCATATTCATAAGATGTAAATTGATTCTTACAAAATTGATCATTGAACTTCATTTTGAGAGGAGGTCTACTAGTAAGTTATCTTTAGAACATCTTCTCCTAACAGTTGGCTGGCATTGGTCAGCCTCATTAGATGGAATCTCCTGAGATTAATAAAAACCTCAGATTTTCAGTTGATAAAATACAGACTAAGAGCCCCAGTCCCGTATCTGAACTAATAGCTCTGGGATGATATTAAAAATGTGCATTTTAAAACAAACTTCCCAAGATTAAGAAACTTCTGATACTTATACAAATGTGTGAACCACTGGCTTGCTAAAAAGAAACGGACAAAGAGGAGAGTTCATGCGTACTGAAAAATGTAAGGAAAAACAAAAGGATTCTGAGTAGGTTTTGTTGTAAAAGAAAAATGTGCAGACAAACATGGCTTGAATGGAACATGTAGGAGTTTCATCTGGACAAGTTTAAAGGAGTGGATTTTAAAGTTGCTGTCAACTGGGCTCTATCTGGCCATGATTTTGCTGTTCTGAGAGTAGCTTCTCTTTCAACCCAAGGTCAGCACCAATTTGGTCTTAAAATATCAACGGAGGTAAATTTGATTCTGCAGGAGCCCGGGGCTATCGCTTGTATTTTCTCTGGTTCTATGTCTGTATCTGTTCCCAAATGCCCATTCAAATAATCATTCACATCCTATATTCATAACAGAACTTGCAAGGTTAGACACAAAGTTTCCAGCAAAAGTGCCCTGAGAAAAAGAAATCCTAAATCAATTCTGTAAACTTTGGAATAAATCAAAGCTCTTTACGCAGTGCTTATCACTTCCATTGCACTGTTTTAGGTCAAGTAATTTTGCAACATAGAGGATCAGTTGACTGAGGGGAGTGAGCAAAAACTGCCTAAAGAGGAAAAAATAATAATAATTCCCATAAAATATGATATAGATTTGAACCATTGTTAAATGGGAACAGAATGACAAAGTCATTTGCAACAAATTTTGTGAAGGGAGATTTGAAAATATTTGATTATGGAATATGCCTGGAGGTAGATAATTAGAGAAATGTCAAGAATGTCACTGAGTTTAGTTTCCCAACAAAATTGTGATTGTTTTAAAAAGACATCTAGAGGATAAGCTGATTTTAAGAAATACTGATGAGTTTACTTTTCAACAAGTTGAGCAGTTTAAGGTGAAAGGAATACTAAATGGAATTAAACTGATTCATAAACTTGAATGTTCATTTTGACTATAAACTTAAGAAGCAGTATGCATAAACTCTTAGAAATAGGAAGAACAGGAGTGGTTCTTTATATTTTATGTAAAATTGTGTGGTGGTTTTCAAACAATTACCCTTGAAATTTTTGACATCCTTTCATACAGTCGGAAAATATGGCCATCTCCTTGAATCAGGTCTATTTTGTGACTATTCTGACCAACAGAGTACAGCAGAAGTGACGCTATGTGACAAGGCCACCTGGTTCTCTCAAGATGCTTCCTCTCCATAAAACCCCTCATAGGTTGTCCCTCTAAAATGCAGCCACTGTGATGTGAGAATCATAAGCCAATGAAGAAGCCATATGTTGGCTCTCTGGTTTAGTCCCAGCTGGGCTCGTCCTACAGCCATTCCAGGCCAGGTTCCAGATATGTGAGTGACAAAGACATCTTGGAAATAGATCCTCCAGCCTATTCTTCTACTCAGCCATTTGAGTCTTTCTAGCTGTAGATTCTTTCTGAATTCATGGTACACAAAACCTGTGAGCTGAACAAAAAATGGTGCTGCTTTACTCAGTCAGATGAGGACACTGTGCTACATAATAATGGTAAACAGAGAAGCCTCTGTCAGTCAGTCAGATCTTCCCAGCTGAGGCCCAGGAATCATGGCACAGACAGAAGCCATACCTGCTGTGCCCTGTCAGGATGGCTACTCCACAGAATCCATTAACATTAGCAAACTTTTTTTATACCACTAAATTGGGGTAGTTTGTTATCCATAGTAATAACTAAAACATAGATCCTTTTGAAAATGTGATAAAATTTTTGATATCTTCCTTACGTTGCATTTCCTTACATTGCACCATGCTCAAAATATTGCTTATAACTATGGAGAGTTCTCAGATGCCCTTGTTTTGATTACACTAATAAAAACAGTTAACAGCAAACAGATGCTTATGGAAGAACACCTTCAAGAACAATTTATATTAAGAAATTGATCTGCCTCTCATAACAAGTATGGAGGGAGTAATTCTAGTTATCTAACTCTGTAACATATATAGTATTACTATTAGTTCTATATTACATATAAATAAACTGAAGATCAACGAGAATAATTTTTCCCCAAATCTACTTGACTTAGTTATGAAAGAAGTGTAAAACTCATACAACCTAGCTTGAAATTCTGCTCTTAACCCTATACTATCATGCCTCTCAACTAACCCTTGAGAAGAACCTCAACTAAGATTAAACACTTGGTTACAGATTGTGTTTAAACTACATTTAAGTTTCTTAACTCCAATTCCATGCTTCTTTATTCAGTCTGCATCAACAAATGACTGACAAATAATTCTTCTAATGTTCTATGTGAACTGAATAATTAAGGTAATTAAATCATTTTTTTTCTTTTTTTTAATATAAGGCTGAAAACCTACACAAGAAGTATGCACATTGAGCATAGCGGGGTACTAATCAGGGGTCATTAAATAAAAGTAAGTTAATTAAGGACATTAAACTGTTTCCAGGCATGGTGATCTGACCTGAAAACATACAGCCTGTTCCTGCTCTATTAAATTTGAATTGTGCCCCTGTAGATCTCCTCCTTTTGGAAAAAAAGCTAAAATATATCTGGAAGTAGAAAATTAGAACATCAGGGGATATTTACAATCTCATACCAGTGTCTTATTATTGAAGTTGCCTCAATTGTTTTCATTATGGATGTTTTAACAAGAGAGATGTGCTTATCATAAAGGAAAAGTGAATTCTTTACCCCAAGGTTGATATTCCTTTAACTGGGAGAGATATATGAGTAGGTAACTGGGGAAGGACAGAAAGGAAAGGCATTTCAGCTAAATCAACTGATTCCTATTCTGTTAATAGAGGGATTGCTGTTCCTCGTAATCATGCTCCTGTCCTTTTTCACTGTGCTGGATTTCCACATCTTCATTCCAACACTTCTCTTGGGCATGTGCTGTCTCTTCTGGGTCAGCTTGCTGTATTTGCACTCACAGTGTCTCCTATTAAATGTAAGGCAATGCTGTTACATTGGGTGCGGTCCAGTTTTTGCAAGCATCTTTAATATCATGTTGGTTCTATTATTTATGGTCCTTTTAATCATGAAACTATAACCTTTGAGAAATTGATATAACCCTTCTTTTTAATATTCTTCGTTGTTACTCATCTACTCAGTTTTTGTTGTTGTTTTATGATAATATAGATTATTGCTGTAATCAATCCTTTATTTCTACAGTCAAACTTTGAAATTTTCTCCATCTCTCTCCTTATTAATGGCTTCTGCTTGATATCTTGCTATTTCGTAAACTGATTCAATATAATTCATTTCTTGACTCCTTTCTTATATGAACTTATAGAGAAACTGATTTCTGACTGTTTTCTCAATTATTCTTTAGGTTTTGAAAGACGTTTTCTTCTTGGTAAAACAACGTTGTTAAGTCACATACAAGAAAACTGGCATTAGAGACAGCTTTTTTCAAAGCTGTTTTCTAATAATTTTCTAAGTCTCTTCCCACTTACACATTTTAGTTTTACTCTCTTTGTCCTTTAAATTAAATTGGTTTTATTATTGGATTTTATTTTACTATAAAGTATACAAGAAGAATTCTCTCTAATTCAGTCTCCTTTTTACAACTTTGGTAATATGTATTTGTCTCTAACACCATTTATGTTTAAATAAAGCCTGATATTTCCATTTGACCTTTTGATTTATCTTCCTGATTTTCTGATAATGATGTATATTATATACTATATACTATGTATATGCCTAAATGTATGCTATGTGTAATAATATGACTATTGCATTTATGTTATAATATACACATATATTAAACCATTTTCCTTAATTAAAATAAATGCATTAATTTCTGTGTAAAGTAGGGATGCATTTAAAGTATGTACATATCCCTTTTTTATCCTTAAAGTAAATATCACTTAATTTTAACATATTTCTTCTTATAATCAAGAGTACATTACCCATAGAATAAGTCCTACATCAAGACCTTTTTAATTTATATAAGGCTTTTTGTTATAGAGCTTTTGCTCATCTACCCAGTCCCAACTCCTGCCACAATCCTTTATTCTTTATGCTATGGCAGTAATGAACTATTTTTAATTTCTGAAATATCACAATTATACCACAAAATTGCAATTGTTGGCAACAAAGGCAGAGACTGTGTTTTTTCCATTGCTGTTTCCTCAACAACTAGCACCATGGTGGCATAAATATTTGTTGGGAAAAAAAAAATCTTGTCATTTATGGTATTTACTTCATGAATATTAATTGAAATAATTCATAAGTAGCTTGTCTTTTGAACATTTCTTATACCTGAAATGCCCCAATCAAATCTTTATTATCTGCAAGCTTTTTCCTAAGTATGGGCCATTTACTCACTGATTTGAATTTTATTTAGTTACACAGTCTGGGAGCATTTCAGCTCAGCGAGATGATTTGAATTACCTAAATGTCCTATGGGATAGATTTGCTAAGTCTAACTGCTCTAGAATTTCTTTGGGACAGTATTTTTGATAGCAATTACAAAAATATTATTTTAATCTATTAATACATACACATTTTTAAATTCTAAGAAAGTGTTCATTTTTCACGAAAAACTTTTCCTAAGTGAAAAATAACGGCTTTACAATCCTTGTCGGTAAAGCAAGTATTGGCAATTTTACTTAGCAGTTTTAATGAAGGAATTGTAACACTGAATCTGTTGTTAAGGTCTTGATAAAAGAAAAGTGCTGCTCTTTGTGATGGGAATAATTATCACTGTAGAGTAGGCACAAAAAATATCCCACAATAGTCAAACAACCAGAAATAAAATGCAAATTAGAAAATTTAGTTGAAACATGATTGAATAACATAAAATGACTTAAACTTATTCCAATCACTCTAATATTCTAATATCATTTTCAATTTAATCAATCTATTGGGCTCAAGTGCTCTTCATATCTAGAGTCAGTGAAAGAAGACACAAAATTGACTCCAGATGATACAAATATTCCAAGAATTCAAATATCAAACTTTGAGTTTGACAAGCCTCACCTCCAAACACTTTGCTGTTTCCTTTCAGTCCCTTGATTAAATGGCATCCTGTTCTTTCCAAAAACCTTTTTGGAAAGTTGAATTGTGGAAAACTCAATGAAGCTTATATAATGATACATTTAGGCACCAACTATGAAATATGCACAATTCCTGACCAATAAGTGTAATATCCATGTTAACTTTTCTAATATTTCTATTCTCTTTAGATTTATATTAAAAATATCTTAATTAGTATAGTTTATTAATATTTTATAACATATACCAATAAAAGGGTGCATGTGTGTATGTGTGTGTGAGAGAGAGAGAGGGGGAGAGAGTTTTTTGGTTTAATATAAACCAAATTAGTGAGATAAATTAAATATATATGTATTATGGTTCTTTATTATTTATTGTGGAACATTTATTAAGTAATTACCTTGTAAATGTTTATAGTGATACTAGAAATGCAGTCTTTATCTTAAGAAACAATATGAGAAAAACTATATTTTATTATCTTAATCTGGCAAACATGAGCAGCCAGCGTTTGTTAGAAGACTAAATGCAGAGACTTACGGGGGATGTAGAAATTTGTTCTTTATAATTTTACAGGTAGTATCTGAAACTCAGGCTCCATTCTTTTGTTCTCCAGGTTTTGAATTCATTCAGGCCAAAGAAACTGTTTTATATCTTTCCCAAACATCCTTCCTTAAGCAAGGAATCCCACCAGCACCTCCACTCTGGGCAGATAACCTTGCTTCTTGTTTCAGAAAAAAACAGACACAATCCATTCAAACTTCCCTCATTTTTTTTTTTTTTTTTTTATCTTTTCCACCTTTAAACTTGTTGAGGAAAGAGTATCTCCTATACATTTAATTATGTCTCTGCAATTTTTTGGCTAACTTGGTCTCTCAGATATAAATTCCTTTATTTTCCATTTCTCATCCTCCAATGAGTCCTGCTTCCTCCAGTAAACACACATTTTAAAAAGAAATGAAAATAAACAGGCAAAACACACGAGAAAAGTGCTTATACGTCCAACTTCCAAACAAATTACACACAATTTTCCTTTAACTTCAAATTTCCCCCAAATCACTCAGTTGCTCCTTGTCCTTATTTTATTCATTCCTTGGTTCCTTTATAAATCCCTCCCTTTCATTATGTGAAGCAAAATTTTGTATTATGTACTTAATATGGACAGGACATTCTGTTAGATGCTGGGGTTATGTAGCCAAAGGGAATACCATCCTGCTTGTATGTCAGAGTTACAGGAGTTTGACCAATAACAAACCAGTACTATACACTGTGAATAAATGCAATGAAAAGGCAGATTTGAAAATAACTGAGAAATATATGAGAATAAAAGGATTGACATTTCGTAAACTAAACATTCTTTCAAAATCAACTAGGAAAAGAACAAACATATATATCATATATTAGGAGACATCCATTTATTCATTCACGTCACTTAACAAACATTTACTGAGAAACAGCTATATGCCAAGCACTGTGTTAGGCAGAGAATTGATACGAGAATAAAGCAATCATACGGCACTTAGGTAAGTAAATATTTAGGAGGGTGACCGAGTAACTATGATGTCAATGGAGAGGTAACTAGTTCCGCCTGGAGTCAGCACAGACAGATTCTAGGGAACGTTACTTGTGACTTGAGCATGAAAGTCCAGACATTTAGCCAGGTGAGCCTGTGGAGAGGTGGAGGAAAGTGTGATAACTGCCGTGAGTGCCTTGTGCACAGGCTTGCACAGGGCTCTCACTTACATTTGTCCATGAAAGTACATTTAACTACAGAGGACAGTGGCTCATGTGCTCAGGAGCTAAAAGTGGTTTTGTATGGAGAATGACATTTCCCTGTTTCACTTTAAAAATACATGCAAATTGTACATACTAATGAAAAGGAACTTAGACTTTTTTTTTTTTTTTCTGATTTCTGTATGGAGGTACTAAAGAGTATGCAAATAGAAAGTGATAGGATTAGAGTTGATATTTAGATATCTCATTTTGTCAGGCTTGTTAAGAATAGGTTCAAGTCGGATGGAATAGAAACTGATGTTAAGGTATTTAAACAACACAGGGGAAAATGGTAACGGTGTGAATGAAGGTCGTAGAGGTAGTAACAAAGAGAAGGCTTCAGATTTGAAGATTAAAGAAATACAATGCAATTTTTGAGTGATAGAGTGAAAGCTGCTGTTTATTGAACTGGGTAACATAAAAGAAGGAGTTTTGAGGAGGGGGATATCATAGGCTAAACACTTCTTGAAAATCTCCATCATCACTACATTTGCTTTCTATTACCGTGTAACAAATAACCACAGACTTAGCAAACTTAAAACATTTACTTATTAGCTCACAATTATGGAGGTCAAGTCCAGTCATGGTGTGACTGGATTCTTTGCTTAGGTCTCATTATGCTGAAACCAGTGTTGCCCAGCACTGCAGTTTCCATATGGGCTTTGGGGCCTTCTTCTAGCTCACTGATCATGGTAAGTTGAAAATGGTCCCCAACAGTTACCCATGTCCTAATCTCTAGAACCTAGGAATGTTACCTCATGTGGAAAAGTCTTTGTAGATATGATTAAGTATCTTGAGGTTATCCAAGTGGTCCTATAGCAATCAAGAGAAAGAAAGAAGGAGACCCAGTGATGCTGATTTTGGTGTTCTGACTTCCAGAACTGTGAGACAATAAATGTCTGTTGTATTAAGCCCCCTAGTTTGCAGTTGTTACAGCAGTCACAGGTTATTGGAAGAATTTATATCCTTGTGCTTGTAGGACTGAAGTCACCATTTTCCTTAATTATTCTGTAAAATCCCTTCACAAGAGTTTCTTATATTTGTCTGAATAAGGGAGAAGTGTGTATATATCTTCAACTTGGGGTGTCATCTTAGAATTCTGCCTTCTACTCTCTCTTTATTATCCATATATTGTTTTCTAAATGAATATAATTAAGAATAGCCTGGGCACTTGCTAAAATAAATGATTCTCAGACCTCAACTGAGACTTACAGAAACAAATATTCACAACTGAACCTGGGAACCTAGTTTTCCTACAGTTTCCCCTTGTGAATATTCTAATATTAGTGTACTCTTCCCTTTAACAGGGATCTAGGGCTCACATCTTCCTGACCCCTGGAATTTGGAACTTGGGTCTTTCTCTGAACTAATACACCTAAAGAACTTGAATGCTTTATAAACTAACTAGCTATGGAAGGTGGAGAGGTAGCTGGGTTAGGATTGGTCCCATATCCCATAGTTTGCCAGAGCAAAGGACACTTAGAATGTGTACTCCATGTACCAGATAAGAGTAATGGATGGGTTAGCATGGGGTATCATATATTAGAACTCTCCAGGACAGTTTGCTATGGAGATGAGAAGACCTTAATACAAAGAACCTTAAGGTGTACCTCCAGATATCTAGGCACCAACAAAGGATTTGAAAACAACAAACCAGAATAAAGATGTATATTACCACTGAACTGAAGTTGACTTCATGACTAGATGTGCCAAAAAATCAGTTTTATTATCTGAAAATGACCAGATAGGATCCATCCTAGCTTTCTTCTAGAAAGACAGGGAAGAGATAGTCTTGCAGAATAAAATAAATGTAGAGTGACTAAATAAATAAATAATTAAATAAGTACTGTTATTTTCTGATTGTTTTTGGTGCATCCTACTTATTCAACAGAATGATTACTCACATCAAACTTCACATTTTTATGTCTCCTTACATAATTTTGGCCTATATCTGTCGTCCTGTTCAGAGACTAAAACAGGGAGCTTGGTCTTTGATAATGATATATTTTTGTTTAGACCAAATTAGGAGAGATTTTAATAAACGATAGGACTTGATATATCATAATTATCTGAAACAATGGCTTTATAACTATACATTTCTGTCCTTTTTTACACAGATTTTTGCCTATTAGAACACACAGTGCTCAACAATCTTTGGCTGAACCAGTTTACTCTGTAATCAGTAAAATCACTTGATTGTAGTTTTAACCTGGAGTGTTTTCACTGACAATTTACAATAGCACGTAATCAGAAACTCAGAAAGAAAGCCACTGTATATTGCTATTTCCATCCACTTATGTAAGTTATCATACTTCACAGTTAGTGAGTGATATTATTGCAGGGGATATTCACCTTGTGTAAAAATAGAAATCAACCACTAAAATAATCATATCCTCAGGGGATAATAGCAAATAGAGCTTGAAGGATCTTAACAATTATCTAATCCAGTGCTTTTCTCACTGGATCTGAGAATTACTTTTTATCAGGGATGCTACAAGGACCTTCGTGGGAAAAGTAGACCAATTTCTGGGTTTCACTCTATCATTTCAACAAAAATACATCAACTTTTTAGGTATTCAATAGATTGAAATAGATTTGATTTACAAAAAAAAAAAAAAAAAAAAAACAACACATAAAAACAACAAAACACACACCAAAATCACAGGGTTCAAAACACATGTTGTGAATATAATAAACCAAAGCTCAGAAGAAGTAGGTTGCTGAACATGCAGAAAATGAAGTAGAGGAAGAGGACAGGTTACAGTGGTATTGATATGTATTGGTTGTCTATGATTTATTTAAGCAAAGTTTATACTGTTTATACTGAAATAATTATCACCATGAAAGATTCCTATAGTTCTTTTCTACAATCAATGACCCCCCTTTCCAGTTAGTATAATCTTTATCATTTTTCTTTCACCAAACTGTATTAGGTTCCTAACTTTCCTCATTGCCTGTATCTTCTCCATCTCCAGTCCATATGCTTTACATGATCACTTTTACGAAATTGCCTCTGTCAGCTCTTACCACCTACAATATGCATTTTAAATTCCACAGGAGAGCTGACCAGTTACTTCATAAACTAGAACCCATCACTCCTTCCAATCTCAGCTTAAACCATTCCATTATATACAGCCTATGTTACACGCCCACCGTTCCCTGTTCATACAGTGTTTTCTTCACACAATACCTGGACATATTATTTTAACTTCCTGAAATAATACTCAGCCTATTTTTTAAAAGCATTTTTCAAAGTCTACTGTTAACTCCTTTATGAGACTCTATCACAGGCAGCTTTTGCTTTTTCTATGCCTTCACAGATGTTTTCCATATAGCTACAGTGATGTGGATTGTATTGTTTAACCAAAGTCTATGTATGCATTATCTCACTTCTGTCAAAAAGATACAAGCCTCCAGGTGATCTTCCTCTGATCATTAACAAATCAGCACACTGCCTCGCATCTGACCACTTTTCTGAATACTGCCCTTTGCCATTCCAGTGCATGGAAAAAGAGGAGTTTTCTTTTTCAGAAGACAAATCATAATAGGCTAAACACTGTTTGAAAAGGCAGTCCATTTTTCCTGGCTATGATATTTGGGATCTGTAGACTAGAGGTCTACAAATATGCCCCTGGAATAGCTTGTCACTCACCTCCTATGCTTTAATTTCTAATGTCTTCTTGGTGTCTATGACAAATTGAAACCACTGTAGAGCTATCGTTAACCCATGCCAGCATTTCCTCTCTTTTATTATTTATAGCTCCGTTTGAACATGCCATGGTCTCAAGCAACCATGACAGATGCATCTTTGTAACTGACAATGACTCTGGTGTTTGCCAGTGGCAGGTTTCCCAACTCATAATCAAGCAAGGAGGGATACTGCTGCAGAGATAGTGAGTTTCTTTGTTTGTGTGTATGCGGGTATATGTATGTATGTATGTATGTATGTATGTATGTATGTATGTGTGTGTGTGTAAAAAGTAGAACTGACAGCGACAAAGTGTGAACTCAAGGGTCAGGACTACCTGATACACCGAAATCCTGACACATGAATCAAAGATACGAAGCCAACTGTGGACTTGTTCAGAGCTGGAAAACGTTTTGAATATGAGTACAGATTGGCTAGCAAAACTAGAGGAACACCCTTAGCCATCATCACAGACTTGCATTAATTTGATTTTGGAATACATAATTTATATTTAATCTAATATAACTGTTTTAGTCCAGAAAGAAATCTGGTGTTCTTATGCTGATTTTCGGAAAACTCTAAGGTATATTTGCTCACATGTCTCTGGCAGAAAATGTAAATATCCTAGAGAACAAAGATGTGATCCCTCCAGCCTGGCAAAATTAAGACAGAAATGATTAGAGTTCTTGTCCTTCAGAGATTTCCTGTTCAGCTTCCTTCATAAACAGAGGATGCCAGTGAGAATTCAACTTCTCAGCATTCACAAAGGGAAAAATGTTGTTCCCCTCACTCTCACATGTGGAGTATTTTAACTGACAACCATGTTATACTCAAATTAGGACTCTCTTCCTTTGCCTTAATTTTATCTAAAGTAAATAATCCACTTCAGAGCAAGAGCACATAAGAGACATACGATCCATAAGCCACTCAGATTCCATTCACTAGAGATTTGATTTATATGTCTCCGTGTACTGTGCACACATTAAGTGATTCATAAGGCCAATTAATACAAAGCAAGCATGAGCTGACCATATGCCAACACATGCAAAAACACTAACATCTCCATATCACATGCTACACATTTATTTTAAAATGTAATATAAATAAAGTATACTATATAGACCATAATATACTTTAGTTCTTTAAGGGCTATATTTATTTAATTCATCTTTGTATCTCTGTGCCTGGCACACATAGTCTGTCAAGGTTTGTTGAATAAAGAGATAACTTTGTTATTTTCTATCATTTCAATACCATATATACATCGGCCTTTTACCAGTTTATTTTCCATAAATGTTTCTGGGTCATATGCATATTAGTCAACTAAGATCCCTAAGTCTCTCTTTCCCTCCTCACATTTAGGTTAAATACTTAGTAAAATTTATAAGCATGGTACTCAACCAGTGGTTTTATGGATGCTCGTTTAGAAGTAAACATGTAGATTCACACATATTAGAAATTTTCACACTATTAAATGTATTTCCATTGGGCTATATAAAAAGTATAATTCATGAATACTATTTCCACTAGTGATGTTCACTGATTCCATACAATTTTAAGCAGGAAGTTTGGAAAATCATTGTTAAAAAAATCAAGTAGGGCCGGCCCGGTGGCGCAGGCGGTTAGAGCTCCGTGCTCCTAACTCCGAGGGCTGCGGGTTCGATTCCCACATGGGCCAGTGGGCTCTCAACAAAAAAAACAAATAAATAAATAAAAAAGCCAATAGTCTCTTTAAAAAAACAAACAAACAAACAAACAAAAAAAAAAAACAAAAAAAAATCAAGTAGATTATTTCATTATATAATTTCACAGACCCATTTAAAGCTGTTCAATAAAATACAAACTGGGAAACACAACATTAAAAGCCCTAATTATGAAATTAACTTCATCAATTTTCAGCTAGTCTCAAAAAGAAACTTCACATAGTCCACCTAACAGGCTCACATACAAATTTAGGATACTCTGTCTGTGATTTCCCTTCCAATATAGTCAAATCTGTATTTTCCCTCAAATTTTAGATGTTTGAGTGAGCTAGTATCCAGGCTATAATTTGTTCAACTATTGAATAAATCATATACTGTTAAAAATCACTGATTACAATTATATAAATATATATATATAGATACATATATACATATATATGTATACACACACACACACACATATACATATATATGTATATTGCCAATTTTCCAACTTGTAGATATGTTAGATATGTTGGTTTATATGTGATTAAGAAATACTATATGATTTTAATTTAGCAAGAAATAGTACAAGAAATCAACATAAAATTAGGAATAAAGGTCTAATATAAAGACATGGAATAAATAAAAGCACAGTATACAACGTCTGACAATAAAGTTCACGAACTTGTTGCAACACTGTTGCTAACCTTTTTTGATATCAGAGGGATTATTCATTATGAATTTGTACCAACTAGACAAACAGTTAACCAAGTTTACTATTTGAAAATGCTGAAAAGGCTGCATTAAAATGTTAGACACCCTGCACTTTTCGCCAATTCAAGGCTCTTGCATCACAACAATGCACCAGCTCACATAGCACTGTCTGCGAGGGAGTTTTTAGGCAGTAAACAAGTAGCTGTAGTGGAACACCCTCCCTACTCACCTGATCTGGCCCCTAATGACTTCTTTCTGTACCCAAAGATAAAGGAAATATTGAAATGAAGACATTTTGATGACATTCAGATTATCAAGTGTAATATGGTGACAGCTTTGATGGCCATTCCAGAAAAAAAAGTTCCAAAATTGTTTTGAAGGGTGAACTAGGTACTGGCATCAGTGCATAGCTTCCCAAGGGGAGTACTTTGAAGGTGACCATAGTGATATTCAGCAATGAGGTATTTAGTATATTGTCTAGGATGAGTTTGTGAACTTAATTGTCTGATCTCATATGTAAATGAAACTCCATAAAGTTAATTATATATTTTTGATCCATGACATTGATACATGTAAAAGTACTCGTCTGGGATTTTCTAGGTCTAACACTAAAATGCTTTATAAATTGAGAGAAACTAATAAACTTCTATTAGCTATGTAGCTATTAGATCACTAACACTAAAATTCTTTCCAGATGTAAGATTCTACGATATAACTTTATCATCAACACCTTAAGTTTAATTAATAAACATTAAGTAAAATTAAAAAGTAAATCACAAATCATATTAATAATCAAAAAGAGTCAAGTTTTAAAAGAAATGTAAACTTTTATTTTTTCTCTTCCATTTTCCCTAAATTCTCAAAAAGGAATTATCTCTTTGGTGGACTTAAATATTGTGACTCTCTTAGAGTTGAAACAAAATTTCACTAGTGGAACTTTACAAACTATATACTGAAAAAAATTCAGTGTCTATTTATAAATCTGTAAAGAGGTTTTAATTATTTCATTTAAGAACAATGCCATTTATATGTACATCTAGCATTGTCTATTTGAACAAGAAAATAGATACCTCTTCAACCAATGCTAATTTTCAAAAGCTAGTGTAACCATATCAACAATATCATGAATAAAAATAAAAATTTTAGCTACACAATTTTCTTTAGCATATGTAAAATTCTCAGTTTAATCCTTCTATACTCTCCATAATTTGAGGTATGACATTTTATGGAGTGATAGCACTGTCTGTTCGCTCTAATTGAAGCGATACAATGTATGTCTAATTGAAGACATACATTGAAATATATGTGCATGAACTGATACCAAATACACAATCCTTTTAAGTACTCTTAACGTGACTAACACTAAAATGACTTACAATAAATTACCTGCTCTTTAAGAGCTATCACCTTAGTATTGTATGTAAGATTCTTTAAAAAGAATAAAATAATTTACTTTTTAACTACCTGGTTGTATAGTACTTGGATTTTTATTTATGCAAAAATATCTAGATATACTCTCAAATTATTAACCACATATCCTTCTCACAACCCAATAGGTAATACATATCTCTTAGATTTGTGGAGGGATAAAAATCATAAATGATAAAAGATCAGATGCTACATAATACAGGACTGAGACACTGGATAAGTTTTCAGGGGTGACTATGACTTCCGTTAGCTGTCCAAAAGCAAGATTCAGGCAGGTGTACAATTGGATATCAGTAACATCCAATAGAAAAAAAAATGTCACTAGAAGTAGTTTCAGGAAGTTATATACTTGTAAATATAAGAAAAATGATTCTGTTCATAGATACTGAGAATACAAAATAGAAAAGTATAATTTTATTCACAAGGAATATCAAAGTATTAGGTAGTTCCCCAGAATTGCAGAAGTAGGAATGTTGAACAGGTTATAAGGAAGAAACTTGAATATAGGATAGGAAGACAGTGCTCTGAGTTTTAGTTTTCCAGTCAAAATGGAGGAGTAAGTAAATTATGTGCTTACCTTCTCTTGGGAACACATGAAAATTACAACTAAAGTACAAAACAACCATCACTGAGAGCCACCTGAAGCCTTGTTAAACCAAAGCCCTACAAGTACAGACATATATAAAAAGCTACCTCAAGACTGGTAGGAAGAGCAGAGAGGCAGAATGGGCTGGCCCAACACCCAAATGTGACCATTAAAAATCAGGAATGAAATCTTAACTGCAAAGGTCCCCCTCAAAGGAGCAACAGATCCCAGTGCCACAGCAGACTCCCAATCCCAGGGATCCAGTGCCAAGGGAAAAATTCCCATAATTTCTGGTTGTGAATACCAGTGGAGATAGTCGCAAAGAAGAAAAGAGGGTAGCTGCACTCACAGGCACTCATCTTAAAGGGCCTATGCACTGACTCACTTGTGGATGGACTCACTCACTTTGAGTTCCAGCATGAGGCAGCATCTTGAAAGATGAAAAAGACATACAGGAAGGAACTGAGTTGTCTGGCTCTGGGATAAGTGCTGGAGCAGTAGCTTTCTCTTGGAGGAGCTGACAGAAGCCATTGTTTCTTTGTTGAGCACTCCCCTTTCTCATCATGAAGACACAAGCAGCTGCCATATCTGAGTTTCCATCAATCTGGCTAACACGGTTCATTCTCCCTGATTCCCTGAGACCCCACCCCACCCAACTTTTGAGTATACCCAAGCCACTTCCAGTGCCTTGTTCATACAATTCACATGCCTTGGCTCATGCAGAAGACTTTCCTAAAGTCTCTGAAAGATTCGCAAAACCCAAACAGGCTGTGTCTACCTTCATCATGCCCTATACCTCTGGCTGGGCAGCACTAAGCCTGGCATTAGCAGCAGGCAGCCTTGGTCTGTGGCTTGCCTTCTCAAAGCATCTCCAAGCACAGCTCAGGTGACAGCCATCTGAGTATTGCTTTGTGGATCATATCTGTTGGCCCTTGGTAGGGCACAGGCTGCAGCTAAAGTTGGCCGGCAGCTGGTCCCCTCCCAGGTGTCTCTAGGGATTGTACACCCTGTGGACTGCTTCGAAATGAACTAGAACATTACCCAGCTGCCACCAAGGGAAGACTGGGCAGGCACCAGAGCCCTGCTAAAGTGAATCCTACTCCATAGGGTCAGCCCCTCGACAACATCTCCTTTGCTGTAGTAACAGCCAGTTCTCACAACCCATGAGCACAAGGATCAATCCTTTCCACTGATGTGAAAACACCAACCAAGGCTCAACTACAACAGGAGGACACACACAACCCACGCAAGGAACACTCCTGGAGCACACGACCCACGTAACCAGGGAGATTTCACCACTAGATCCCACAGGGCGCCTACTACATTAGGCCACTCTATTAATACCAGGAGGCATGCATAGCAGCCCTACCTAGTACATAGAAACAAACACAGGGAGGCAGCTAAAACGAGGAAACAAAGAAATATGTCCCAAATAAAAGAAAGGAACAAAGATCCAGAAAAAGAACTAAACAAAATGGAGATAAAAAACCTACCAGATGCGGATTTCAAAACACTGGATATAAGAATGTTCAATGATCTTTGGGAGAATTTCAACAAAGAAGTATTAAACATAAAAACAGAGACAGAAAACATGAATAACAACCAAAAATGAAGATTTACAATAACTGAAATGAAGAATACATTACAGGTAATCAACAGATTAGATGAAGCAAATGATTGAATCAGAGATTGAGAACATAAGGTAGCAAACACCCAAACAGAGCAGAAAAAAAAAAAAATTCAAACAAAGGAAAATAGTTTAAGGGGATTCTAGGACAATATCAAGCGTATCAACATTCGTATCATAGATGTGTTAGAAGGAGAAGAGAGAGAGCAAGGAATTGAAAACATATTTGAAGAAATAATGATGGAAAACTTTCCTAACCTGGTGAAGAAAATGATATTTAAGCCCAGGAAGCATAAACCCAAACAAGCCCACACCAAGACACATCATAATTAATATGTAAAAGGATAAAGACAAAGAGAAAATCTTAAAGGCAACAAGAGAGAAGCAGTTAGTTACCTATAAGGGAGCTCCTATAAGACTGCCAGCTGATTTCTCAACTAAAGCTTTGCAGCAAATAATGGTTTGCTATGGAATATTCAAAGTGATGAAAAGCAAGGCCCTACAATGAAGATTACTCTAACCAGCAAAGATATCACTTAGAATCGAAGGACTGATAAAGAACGTCCCAGACAAGATAAAAGCTAAAGGAGTTCATCACCACCAAACCAGTATTACAAGCAATTTTAGAGGGACATCTTTAAAATTAAAAAAAAAAGAAAAAGAAAAAAAAAGTTCAAAAATATGAATAATAAAATGGCAATATATCTCTATCAACAATTGCAGTGGTACCTCTGTTTTCGAATGTAACCTGTTCTGGAAGACTGTTCAAGTTCTGAAACATTTGAAAAACGAGGCATGGTTTCCCCATAGAAAATAATTAAAAATGGATTAATCCATTCCAGATCTTTAAAATCAACTCCTAAAACTGAAAATTTAGCATTAATTTTATTATCTAATGATACCATAAATCCATAAAATTTACGGCGTTCGTAAATGGAAATATTTGTCAGCAGAGACGTTTGTAAACCAAGGTACTATTGTACTTTAAATGTAAACTAATTAAATGTTCCAATCAAAAGACATAGGGTGGCCGAATGGATAAGGAAACAAGACCCATCTATATGCTGTCCAGAAGAGACCCACTTCAGATCAAAATATATATGCAGACTGAAAGTAAAGGGATGAAAAAGCAATTTCATGAAAGTGGAAACAAACAAAAATTGGGGTAGCAATACTTATACAACACAAAACAGACTTTAAAACAAAGACAATAAAAATAGAAAAAGAAGGACCTACGAATCCCATTTCTGGGCATTTATCCAAAGAAACCCAAAATGCTACTTCGAGGGGATGTTCACTTAGCCGTTCATTGCAAAATAGCCAAAATATGAAGGCAACTTGGGTGTCCCTGAATGGATGAATGCACATAGAATAGGTGATACACAAACACACACACACATACACACACACATACACACACACACAAACACACACAATGGAATATTACTCAGCAATTAAAATGAATGAAATCTTTTCATTTGCGACAACATGGGTGGCCCAGAGGGTATTGTATTGATGTAGTAAGTCAGACAGTATAGGACAAATGTCATATAATTTCTCTTATGAGTGGAATATAAATAACAAACTAAATAAGACAGAAACAACTTTATTGATACAGAGAACATTTTGATGGTTGCCAGATGGGACAGGTTTGGGGGGATCAAAAAGGGGATGGGATTAAGAAGTACAAATTGTTGTGGTTACACAGTAGTCATGGGAATGTAGACTACAGTATAAGGAATATAGTAAATAATACTGTAATCATATGTATGATGTCAGATGGGTACTAGGTCTATCAGGGTGTTAGATGCGAGTAGGGGTTGAAAAAGGTAAAGGGATTAAGAAATACAAATTGAAAGTTAAAAATAGTAAATGTGGTGTAAAGTAAAGCATAGGAGATATAATCAACAATATGGTAATAACTATAGTGCCAGGTGGGTACTAGACTAGTTACGGGGATCACCTCTTACATTATATACATATCTAAATCACTATGCTGTACACCTGATGTAATGTACAGCATGGGAAATAAAGTTAGTAATATTGTGTTAGCATGGCACGGTGTCAGATGGTTGCTGGGCTGATCGTAGTGATCACTTCTTTAGGTATATGTATATATGTATATATATATATATATATATATATATATACATATATGTATATATATATATATGTGTATATATATATATATATATGTATATATATATATATATATATAAAATAACTACAGTGTATACCTGAAACTAATATAATATTGTATGTTAGCTATATTTTAATAAAAATATTTAAGAAAAGATAGTGACTCAATTATTAGAACTAGATTATAAGGTTAGGGCTCGGCAACAGTATAATTTCCTCACCCTTTCATTAATGGATTCATTCATTAAATTTAAAGTATTAAGAAATCACCAGTAATACATTTAGGTAATAAATTTGAGTATACAAAGATAAATAAGACACACTTCTCTCCAAAATATATTTAGAGAGAGATAAATAAAAATGTAGTTGTGTGTGGTGTGCGTTATAACTCACTTCCCCAAGTATAAGAGATGATACAAAGTGAGAATTCTAACTTTGTTAACAAGAGATAGAGAGGTTCAGAGATGTATTAAATCTTTAGTTGTATACGATTTACAGGATTTCTCTCAATGATTATGGTGAAGGATTTGGGGAGAATACTTTATTAATAAGCAAATATGTATAAAGGGAAGCATGAAAATTCCTGGCCCATTCTGGGATGGCATAACTGGCCATGACTAAAGCAAACTATCTGAGGGACGAAGTGGCAGGGGCTGAGCATGGGGAGATGCGGCAATGACCAGACTGGGAAGCCCTCTTTATATAAAAATAAAAGCTGCAGTATCCAACCATGACATGGAGAATCCTGAAAGTTACCACAGCAGTAGTATATACAGGCTAGTGAACATCTTTAAAGATCGGCTTAGTGGCAGGAAAGATTGGTGTGGTAGATAGAATGAAGAGAGCAAGACAAGTGAAGAAAATATTGAAATTTTCAAGGTCAGAGATGATGAGAAACTGAATTTATGTGGGGGCTGACTTGATGAAGAGGAATAAATGTATTAGAAATCACTTTGAAATGTTGATTATAAAACTTTGTTGACTATCATGGGTGAGCAAGAGGAATTAGTAATCGCATCTGGATTTCTGAACCAGATGATTTGTGGGAGGTAGCATTATTCACTGCCTTAGCACTTTTCACCGAAATGGAAGAAGAGATTTCAGAGAGAAATAATCACTGACTTAAGAATTTCTCTAATTTTACCTGTGGAATGCACTAGAAATATTACCCTATAGTCTCTTTGATATCACTGTAAAAAATCCATGAATAAATTGAGACTGGAAATGAAAACTTAAGAAGTACAAGGCTACAGTGAGCAATAAAAATAAAGGTCATCATGTAGTTTCAATTCTTTGCAATTAGAGTTGAAAAAATATGCGTATGTAGGCTAAAACCCACAACTATTTCTCTGTCAATGCTTTGATCTTTATCACAAAACCTTTTAGCAGGGCCTGACTTTTCACTCTTAGGAAGAGTTAAAGTATGATGATTAGCCTATGTTTCATCGTGTTTGCCTCTCAACATGATTTTTAGTTCTACCAAGAAATGATTTACTGAGAAAGGTCAGTAAGCAGAAATTGGCATGCTTATTCGCTCTCCTGGAAGTAAAGCCCAGATACTGAATGACAGAGTTCTGGAAATTGCTTTTTAAGCTACTCATAGACAATCTTTACAGAAAATTAGCTAATAGTTATGATTTTAACCATAAAACACATTCTTTGTCATCCTCCCTTTGTGGTTCTGCTTTACTAAAAACATTATAAATAAGATCAGTCAAACAAAATATTAGAATATTCAAGATCATGGGATGACAAAGCTTTAACATAATATAAGTGATCAATTTATGGGAGACTGAATACTAAAACCGATTTTACTTTATTATTCTGTGAATGTTGCAAACTACACATAATAATAGCTTGTATTTGTCGGTTATAAAAATTGGTGATAGTAGGAAGAGCAACTGCCCATTTCCCTAAATGTGAAGATTCTTGCCAAAGACAATTATTGCCATTATATGATGAAAACACAGACATATTTATAAATGTTAATTTTGGAAATTCCTGAAATTGCTTGTCAAAACACAAAACAAAGTTGACTTGAAAAATTATGACTGAAAATGTTAAGACAAGGTTTGATTAAGAAATATCCATGTTGTCACAAATGATCCTATTTAATCTTTTCTTACTGCTGAATAGTATTCCATCATATATATATTCCACAACTTCTTTATCCATTCATCTATCGAAGGACATTTTGGTTGTTTCCATGTCTAGGCCACTGTAAATAAAGCTGAAATGAACGCTGGAACACTCTTATCTTTATGGATAAACATTTTCAGATTTTTTTGGTAGATACCCAGGAGAGAGATTGCTGGGTCATATGGGAAGCATGGATGGATCTTGAGATTATAATGCTAAGTGTAATAAGTAAGACAGAAAAAGTAGAGAATCATATGGTTTCACTGATATGTGGTATAAACTGAAAACAACAAAAGAACAAGACAAACAACTGAAAGAACAAAAACTCATAGACATAGACAATAGTTTTGGGATTACCAGAGGGTAAGGGAGTAGGAGGGAGCGAGGCTCTAGAAAAGGGTAAACTGGGTCTAATATATGGTGATGGAAAGAGAACTAACTCTGGGTGGTGAGCACACAATATGCGATATAGATAATATATAACATAATTGTACAACCGAAATCTATGTAACTTTACAAGTGTCACCCCAATAAACTTTAAAGAAAAGAAAAAAGAAATATTGGAAAACAACATTGAAGAAAGCAAAAATAAAACAAGAGTTTATTCAAGTGTAGAATTGGGGAGAATTTTTTTTGGGCGGGGGGCTCTATTTTAACGAGTAGTAAAATAAAACAGCAATTACCTTTTATGGGAAGTATGTGGAAGAGAATGTTCAATTCATGCCGTCACAGACCTTTTGGGAAGAACAATTTCAGTGAAAACATGAGTTCATTCTCTGAGAAGCCAAACAAAACAAAAGAAAACAAAACAAAATCAAACAAACAAATGATACACAAAATTATCTTATAGCAAAGCAGGCCTATCTAAAAAAAACAAGAGAAATCTCAAATAAACAGTCTAATTTTACACCTAAAGGAACTGGAAAAAGAACAGCAAATAAAGCCCAAAATGGGTACAAGAAAGGAAATAACAAAGATCAGAATGAAGATAAACAAAATAGAGATTAAAAAAAAACAATACCAAGCATCAATGAAACCAAAAACTGCTTTTTGAAAAGATAAACAACATTGACAAACCTTTAAACAGACTCCTTAAAGAGAGAGAGAGAGAGAGCGAGAGAGAGAGAGAGAGAGAGAGAGAGAGAGAGAGAGAGAGAGAGAGAGAGATTGAGAGAGAACAAACCCAAATAAAAACAATCAGAAATAACAGAGAAGAAACGACAATAGACACTACAGGGAGATTTTATATATATATATATATATATATATATATATATATATATATTCTATATAGTATTCATATTTTCATATTATCTATATATATATGAATATATATATGTATATATGTGTGTATATATATATATATATATATGAAAATACTATTAGCAACTATACACCAACAAATTGGACAATCTGGAAGAAATGGATAGATTCCTAGAAATATAATAATCTTCCAAGGCTGAATCAAGAACAAACAGAAAATCTGAACAAACAGATTACAAATAAAATAAAATCAGTAATCAACAAGCTGCCAACAGCACTTATGTTGCTGGTAGCTTGTTGAATACTGATTTGGTTTTATTTGTAATCTTTTTGGGGGGGTGGTTGTCACTGTGAGAGGGATATAAATGATAAATATCTAACTATTACATTGTTTTGTGCACCTGAAACTAATAAAAACAAAAACAAAAAAACAAACAAGCAAACAAACAACAACAAAAAAAAAAAACAACAAAAAAAAAAGCTATCAACAAACAAAAGTCCTGGACCAGACTGCTTCACAGATGTATTTTACCAAACATACAAATAAGAATTATCACCTATTCTTCTCAAACTATTCCAAAAAACCCAAGCTCAAAAATACAAGCCAAAATAATGCAAACCCAAAATACAAACCCAAGAATACAAGGTCACCATTAACCTGATTGCAAAACCAAAGACATTAGAGAAAACAAAACTATAGGCCTATATACCTAGTGAACATAGACACAAAAATCCTCAAAAAAATATTAGCAAACCAAATTCAGCAACTCATTAAAAAGATCATACACCATGACCAAGTGGGATTCATTTATGGTATGCAAGGTCGGTCCAACATCTGCAAATCAATTAACGTGATAAACCACACACACAAAATGAAAAATAAAAATCATGTGATCATATCAACAAATGCAGAAAAATCATTTGACAATATCCAGCAGCCATTTATGATAAAAACTCTCAGCATAGTGGGAATAGAAGGAACATATCTCAGCATAATAAAGGACATATATAACAAACCCACAGCTAATATCATACACAATGGGGAAAAGCTAAAATTACTCCCCTTAAGATCAGGAACAAGACAAGGTTGCCCACTTTCACCATGTTTATTCAACTTAGTCCTGGAAGTCCTAGCCACAGCAATCAGACGATAAAAAGAAATAAAAGGCATCCAAATGGGTAAGGAAGAAGTAAAACTGTCATTATCTGTAGATGACATTAAACTATATAGAGAGAACCCCAAAGATTCCACCAAAAAACTATTATAGAACTGATAAATGAATTTAGTAAAATAGCAGCATTCAAAATTAATATTCAGAAATCAATTGCATTTTTATACACCAATAACAATCCATCAGACAGAGGAAATGAGAAAACAACCCCAGTTACATTTGTATCAAAAAAATAAAATGCTTAGGAATAAATTTAATCAAGGAAGTAATACTTAGGAATAAATTTAACCAAGGAAGTAAAAGACCTGTGCTCAGAATATTATATGGCATTGAAGAGAGAAATTAAAGAAAATACAAACAAATGGAAACATATACCATGCTCATGGAGAGAGAGAATAGAGTTAAAATGTCCCTACTACCTAAAGCAATCTATAGATTCAATGCAATCCCTATAACAATACCAATGGTCTTTTTCACAGAAGTGGAACAAATAATCCTAAATATTTTATGGAACCACAAAAGACCTCAAATAACCATGGAAATCCTGAGAAAGAAGAACAAAGATGAAGGTATCACCCCACATGATATCAAATTATACAATAAGGCCATATATCAAAACAGCATGGTATGGGTGGTAGCCATATGGCTCAGTTAGTTAGAGTGCCAGCTCTTAACAACAAGGTTGCTGGTTCACTTCCCACATGGGATGGTGGGCTACGCCCCCTGCAACAAAGATTGAAAACAGCGACTGAACTTGGAGCTGAGCTCCACCCTCCACAACTAGATTGAAGGAAAATGACTTGGAGCTGATAGGCCCTGGAGAAAAACACTGTTTCCCAATATTTCCCAATTAAAAACAAAACAAAACAAACAAACAAACAAACAAACAAAAACAGCAGATTACTGGCATAAAAACATACACATAAATCAATGGAACAGAATAGCAAGCACAGAAATAGATCCATGCCTATATAGTCACTTAATCTATGACAAAGAAAGCAAGAATTTAAATGTGGGTAAAGACAGTGTATTTGCTAAATGTTGCTGAGAAAACAGGATACATGCAAAAAAAAAAAAAAATCAAAGTGAACAACCCTGTTACGTCACATATAAGAATAAACTCAAAATGGATTAAAGACTTAAATATAAAACCCAAATCATTACCCAAATGTAAAATCCAAATCAAAACCCTCTTGGTGGATGTAATGCAAGTATCTTGGCTATAAGTCTGAGCCATTATACTGGTGTAGCAATATTGTCCAATGAGAATCCTTTCAGGGATTGCACTGACACAGCTATACATATTGGATTAGCATGGGAGAAATCTAGCTCCTAATAAATCCAATTCCAATTAGCCAGGTACCAAACTTTATTTTTACTGTAGCCATGCTGCTCATTTTATTTGGGTATTATTTGAAATTGTGTTTCTCTTCAACATAGAATACATACAATTAGGCAAAGGTGTAGGTCCTTTCTGAATAAATGCCTACATCCCCATTTGTTCTGCTTACTATAAGGGTGTAAGCAGAACAAAAACAGAACAGAAATAGGTATGGTGCCTCACCTACCTGTTTCCCCCAAAATAAGACCTAGCTGGACAATTAGCTCTAATGCGACTTTTGGAGCAAAAATTAATATAAGACTTAGTCTTATATAAGTCCTGGTCTTACATTGCATTAAAATAAGACTAGGTATATTATAGTATAGTATAGTATAGTATAGTATAGTATAGTATAGTATAGTATACCTGGTCTTATATTAAAATAAAAGCAGGCACTATATATTATATTATATTATATTATATTATATTATATTATATTATATTATATTATATTATATTATATTATATTATATTATATTACATTATATTACATTATATTATATAAGACCCGGTGTTATGTATAATTTAGACCGGGTCTTATATTAATTTTTGTTCCAAAAGACACATTAGAACTGATGGTCTGGCTAAGTCTTATTTTTGGGAAAATACGGTATTTCATATTCATGCTCCTCTAGTCACAGATGAAATTAACATGTTTTATTTAAAATCTTTTCAGACCCCATTTTCTCCCAGATGACATACATTTGTATAAAGAAAGACAACTTTTGATGGTCTTTCAAGGATCAAGTTTGCCAGTTTTTCACCATTAACTGCATCCCCAAGGCTTTCAAAAATGACAAGGCTGTGCAGTAATATTGAAAAGTGCTTTGTGTATCTGTAGGAAAACAAGGTGTCTACCATATAGTTCTGGCAGATTTCCAATTTATACATGAACCTGAGGCATTAAGGGATGACTTCTGAGTAAGGTTGTAACTTTGGGTGTAACGAAGATTGCTATGTATAGCTAATTTGATGAGGAAGCAATATATAATTATTGTGAGCTTGAGTGAGGACTTTTTTCTATGTCCATCTTTGTTTGTGCTTCCCCCAGAGTGACAGATAGCTTCATTCTCACTACACTAACAGAAAATGCCACCTCAAAAATGGTTGGTCTTGTGACGAAAAACTTTTTAATAGCTTTTAGCTCATTTTCTTGTCCTGTTGTCATTAGACACAGATATTCAATTCATATTCTATACATAGAAATTTGGCTTATGCATTCAAAAACATTAGGGCTCCAGTTCTCAAAAATGTGACTGTGCTGAAACATAAACATCTTAAAAGTATAGGAAGCTGAACAACTCTTGTAATAAAACTTGGAACAGGAACTATTTAGAAAATATAAATGGAAAAGTTACTGAAGACTTAGTGATTTTTCCTGAAAGTTGTCTGTTTCCCCTGCTAAACATTCCTTGGAGACAACTTATTCTAGAAGACACAGGCATTCTAGAACAAAGAGGACAGCCCAACCTACATTAGACTTTGTATTAGTGACGATATAAAAAACTGAAAATTAAGGCATTTTAAATTTACGAATGCTAGCCTTCATACCTTAAAACAGAAATTGGTATTAAAAGAGAGGTATAGCCATATAAAAACACTAAAGTTATTATTTAATTAGGAGACAGGTAGTAAGGGGTGAATAAGTCAATATCAGGGGCTGGAAAGACTGTGATATGTGTTATGTGTGCCAACTTGATAAAATGGACAGCTGAAATCACTTGTGAGGTGGGCCACATGCTTACTTTAGAGGAAATGTTTCAAACACATCTTAGTAGTGTACTGTCTATTACTGGCTACATTTGGCAAGGTTTATGAGATAGAATTAGCCAATCTGCAAGTAAAAATGCAAAAAATAACATATAAATTCATAATCTTGCAGATTTGAAAAATCTGACAGCTTTTGATAGTTTTTTTTTAATTTTTTTTCAAGCGGTTGGGGCAAAAATGCAAGGTAATTTATTATTCAACATGCTGATTGTAAGGTACCTTTGAGATATAAGAATAGGTAAAAAGAAAATGAACAAAGTTTTGAAGAAAAAACAAGCAAGCAAACAAGCTGCTCTACGAGTTGAACACTGAAGTTTAAAGAAACTATGAAAGAGACTCAACCTCAAAGTCACAGATAAACATGAAATATAAGGGATTCTTAAGACATCAGCATTATGAAGGAAAAACATCTTAAAAGTACAGGAAGCTGAACAATTCTTGTAACAAAACTTGGAAGAAGAACTATTTAGAAAATATAAATGGAAAAGTTAGCAAGATTTTAAGAGATATAGCTATAATGATCAGAACATGCATTCATTATATTAAAGAACATGTATTGTTTTGTTCAGATATCATTTAGAGAGCAATTTTCAACAACAGTGATTTTGAGAAAGTGATGTCTCACCATTTTGCAGGTGGTAAAGTCAATATATTTAGGAATATTTAAGAAAAATATAAATCTCATTTTAGAAGATCATCGTTTCGATTGAGAGTAAAAAAAATGCTCTCAAAGAGAAAAAAATAGTAAACTTATCTCTAATGACAGATGAGTTTCCTTTTGTCTGTTACCATAAACTAATCTTGAATGTACTATATACAACCATGTTAGAAAGCATAGGTCATGAAAGTTTTGCACATCCACAAAAACACCATTATTCTATGTTGTCCATGAAACAGAAATGATTTTGCAAAAATACACAATATTTAAGGGAGAAGAAAGGAATTACATTCAATCTAGTTTATGGAATATTTGTAAACATTATTTTTACATTCAAGACCAACTTTAAGAAAGGCACCAAAAGAACTGAACTTTGCTGTGAAACAAAGAGATTGCTGAGCAGTAACTTACAGATAATGTGTCATCTATCATTATCTAGAAGGATATTTTGACACGAAGTTTGAGACATCTTTAAAGTTGTTACCATCTTTAAAAAAAATCCCACAGTGCCTGTTTTCTACCATCCCTTTTAGGAATGAAACTAATCTAAAGTGCTTCTACAACCTGCAATTTCAAAAATAATGGTCTTCCACCAAACTCATACATGCACATGGATCTCTCTAACTTGCTTAAGAAAGGATTTTTGTTATGAAATCAAAAGACTAATATTTCTTTCTGAAAGTATAAGAATAAATACAATAGACCTTAGCTATTTTAGAGAATACGGAGAATGCGGCAGATGATTTTTTTCTGGAGTGTAACTGGAAAGGGAAGATGAGAATACTTTATATTCAAGACCAAAAATAACATTCAAAAGAATTGAGGGCATGCCAAAGTTTGTGTCTTTGAAATTGAAAATAAGTTTAATTCTAATAAAAGTGATGTGCTTTATTACATATTAAATTTGATTTTTTGGATTGAACGTAGACAATAAAGGGATATATGAGGAAATATACATATGTTTTTGTTAAAAATAACTGATATTTTTTTTTTTTTTTTTTTTTTTTTTTTTTTTTTTTTTTTTTTTTTTTTTTAAATTAATTTTATTGGGGTGACAATTGTTAGTAAATTTACATAGATTTCAGGTGTACAATTCTGTATTACATCGTCTATAAATCCCATTGTGTGTTCACCACCCAGAGTCAGTTCTCCTTCCATCACCATATATTTGATCCCCCTTACCCTCATCACCCTCCCCCCACCCCCTTACCCTCTGGTAACCACTAAATTATTGTCTGTGTCTATGAGTTTTTGTTTCTCATTTGTTTGTCTTGTTCTTTTTGGTTTATATACCACATATCAGTGAAATCATAGGGTTCTCTGCTTTTTCTGTCTGACTTATTTCACTTAGCATTATTTTCTCGAGATCCATCCATGTTGTCACAAATGCTCCTATATCATCTTTCCTTAACGCCGAATAGTATTCCATTGTGTATATGTACCACAACTTCTTTATCCATTCATCTATCGAAGGACATTTTGGTTGTTTCCATGTCTTGGCCACCGTAAACAAAGCTGCAATGAACATTGGCGTACACGTGTCTCTATAGAGAAATGCTTTTATATTTTTGGGGTAGATACCCAGGAGAGCGATTGCTGGGTCATATGGTAATTCTATTCGTAATTTCTTGAGGAACCTCCACACTGCCTTCCATAGCGGCTGCACCAGTCTGCATTCCCACCAACAGTGTATGAGAGTTCCTTTTTCTCCACAGCCTCTCCAACACTTGTTACTATTTGTTTTGTTGATGAAAGCCATTCTGACTGGGGTGAGGTGATATCTCATTGTGGTTTTCATTTGCATTTCTCTGATGATTAGCGATGTTGAGCATTTTTTCATATGTCTATTTGCCATTTGTATATCCTCTTTGGAGAAATGTCTCTTTAGGTCTTCTGTCCATTTTTCAATTGGGTTGTTTGTTTTTTTGGTGTTGAGTTTCATGAGTTCCTTGTATATTTTGGATATTAGCCCCTTATCAGAGGAACTGTTTGCGAAAATCTTCTCCCATTCAGTTGGTTGCCTCATTATTTTGTCAATAGTTTCTTTTGCTGTGCAGAAGCTTTTCAGTTTCATATAATCCCATTTGTTTATTTTAGTTTTTACTTCCATTGCCTTTGGAGTCAAATTCATAAAATGCTCTTTGAACCCAAGGTCCATAAGTTTAGTACCTATGTTTTCTTCAATGCAGTTTATTGTGTCAGGTCTTATGCTTAAGTCTTTGATCCATTTTGAATTAATTTTCGTACATGGTGACAGATAGCAGTCCAGTTTCATTCTTTTGCACGTAGCTATCCAATTCTGCCAGCACCATTTATTGAAGAGGCTGTCTTTCCTCCATTGTATGTTTTTAGCTTCTTTGTCAAAAATTATCTGTCCATATTTATGTGGTTTTATTTCTGGGTTCTCAATTCTATTCCATTGGTCTATGTGTCTGTTTTTCCGCCAATACCAAGCTGTTTTGATTATTGTAGCCCTGTAGTACAAGCAAAAATCAGGGAGTGTGATACCTCCAGTATTGTTCTTTTTTTTTAATATTGCTTTGGCTATTCGGGGTCTTTTGTGGTTCCAAACAAATCTGATGATTTTTTGTTCTATTTCTTTAAAAAATGCCATTGGGATTTTAATGGGGATTGCATTAAATCTGTATATGGCTTTGGGTAATATGGCCATTTTAACTATGTTGATTCTTCCAATCCATGAGCACGGAATGTCTTTCCATTTCTTTGTGTCTTCTTCAATTTCTTTCAAAAATGTCTTATAGTTTTCAGCATATAAATCCTTCACATCCTTGGTTAAGTTTATTCCTAGGTATTTTATTCTTTTTGCTGCAATTGCAAAAGGAATTGTTTTTTCTATCTCTTTTTCTGAGATTTCATTGTTGGTATATAGGAAAGCAATGGACTTTTGTACGTTGATTTTGTAGCCAGCAACTTTACTGTATTCATTGATTGTTTCTAATAGCTTTTTGGTGGAGTCTTTAGGGTTTTCTATATATAGCATCATGTCATCTGCAAAGAGTGATAATTTAACTTCTTCATTCCCAATTTGGATGCCTTTTATTTCTTTCTCTTGCCTGATAGCTCTGGCGAGGACTTCCAACACTATGTTGAAAAGCAGAGGTGATAGGGGACAACCTTGTCGTGTTCCTGAACGTAGAGCAAAGGGCTTCAGCTTTTCACCATTAATTATGAGATTAGCTGAGGGCTTGTCGTATATGGCCTTTATTATGTTGAGGTATTTTCCTTCTATACCAATTTTAGTAAGTGTTTTAATCATAAATGGATGTTGTATCTTATCAAATGCTTTTTCTGCATCAATTGATAGAATCATATGATTTTTGTCCTTTATTTTGTTTATGTGATGTATCACATTGATGGATTTGCGAATGTTGAACCATCCTTGTGCCCCGGGGATGAACCCCACTTGGTCGTGATGAATAATCTTTTTAATGCATTGTTGTATTCGATTTGCTAGAATTTTGTTTAGGATTTTAGCATCTGTATTCATCAGAGATATAGGTCTGTAGTTTTCTTTTTTTGTGTTGTCCTTACCAGGTTTTGGTATCAGGGTAATGTTGGCCTCATAAAATGAGTTAGGGAGTACTGACTGTTCTTCAATTTTTTGGAAGAGTTTGAGCAGGATTGGTATTAGATCCTCTTTGAAGGTTTGGTAGAATTCACTGGTGAAGCCATCTGGTCCAGGACTTTTGATTTTGGGAAGGTTTTTGATGACTGATTCAATTTCCTTACTGGTGATCGGCCTGTTAAGATTTTCCAGTTCTTCATGATTCAGCCTTGGAAGGCTATATGTTTCTAAGAACTTGTCCATTTCTTCTAAGTTATTAAATTTGGTGGCATATAGTCCTTCATAGTATTCTTGGATAATCCTTTGTATTTCTGTGGTGTCCGTGATAACTTCCCCTTTTTCATTTCTGATTTTGTTAATTAGTGTCTTCTCTCTTTTTATCTTAGTGAGTCTAGCCAAGGGTTTGTCGATTTTGTTAATCTTTTCAAAGAACCAGCTTTTTGTCACATTAATTTTTTCTATTGTCTTTTTGTTCTCTAGTTCATTTAGTTCTGCTCTGATTTTTGTTATTTCCTTTCTTCTGCTGACCTTGGGTTTCGCTTGTTCTTCTTTTTCTAGTTTTTTAAGGTGTAACATGAGATTATTTATTTGGGATTTTTCTTGTTTCTTGAGATAGGCCTGTAATGATATAAATTTCCCTCTTAAAACTGCTTTCGCAGCATCCCAAAAATTTTGGTAGGATGTATTTTCATTGTCATTTGTTTCTATGTATCTTTTGAGCTCTCCTCTAATTTCTTCTTTGACCCAGTCATTCTTTAAAAGTATGTTGTTTAATCTCCATGTATTTGTGTTTTTTCCTGCTTTCTTTTTGCAGTTGATATCCAATTTCAAAGCTTTGTGATCAGAGAATATGCTTGGTATGATTTCAATCTTCTTAAATTTGCTGAGGCTGATTTTGTGTCCCAATATATGGTCTATCCTTGAGAATGTTCCATGTACACTAGAAAAGAATGTATAGTCTGATGTTTTAGGATGAAGTGCTCTATATATGTCAATTATGTCCAATTCATCTAATGTGTCATTTAGGGCTGCGATTTCATTATTTATCTTCTGTTTGGATGATCTATCCATAGCTGTCAATGATGTATTTAAGTCCCCTAGTATAATTGTGTTTTGGTCAATTTCTCCCTTTAGTTCTGTTAGTAGTTGCTTGGTATATTTCGGTGCTCCCTGATTGGGGGCATAAATATTGATGACTGTTATGTCTTCTTGTTGTATAGTCCCCTTTACCATTATGAAATGTCCATCTTTGTCTCTTGTTATCTTTTTCACCCTGAAGTCTGTTTCATCGGAAATCATTATGGCAACACCTGATTTTCTCTGGGTACCATTTGCTTGGAGTGTCAATTTCCACCCTTTCACTTTGAGTCTATGCTTGTCCTTGTAGCTGAGATGTGTCTCTTGTAGGCAGCATATGGTTGGGTTTAGTTTTTTGATCCAATCTGCTACTCTGTGTCTCTTTATTGGTGAGTTCAGTCCATTTACATTTAGGGTGATTATTGATATGTGAGGATTTCCTGTCATTCTGTCTTTAGTTTTCTGGTAAGGCTGTATCTCCATTGTTTCTTTGCCTTTTTGTTGTTGTCTGTTATTTCTGTGTGGTGGTATTCTATGATGTTTCCCTCTGTTTCTTCTTTTATTACAGTATATATTTCAGATTTGGATGTTTTTTGAGTGGTTACCCTTGAGTTTATGTAAAAGAAAGTTTGATATTTAGAGTATTCCAGTTTCTTCAGTACGCTTACTTTCTCCATTCCCATATTCTGGTTCAGGCCTTTACGCTCCCCCTTTTTATGTTTCGGTTGCCACAAGTTGTCCCTGTTGATGGTGGTCTAATAGCCTCCTTTAGTATTTCTTGTAGTGCAGGTCGTGTATTAGAAAATTCCCTCAGCTTCTGGATGTCTGGAAAGATCTTTATTCCTCCTTCATATCTAAAGGAGATCTTTGCTGGATATATTATTCTTGGCTCATGATTTCTCTCTTTCAATAGTTTGAATATTTGGTTCCATTCCCTCCTAGCTTGTAGAGTTTCTGCTGAAAAATCTGATGATAATCTAATGGGCTTTCCTTTGTAAGTTACCGTCTTCTTTTCCCTGGCTGCCTTGAGGATTCTTTCTTTGTCATTGATTTTAGACAGCTTCAATACAATGTGCCTTGGTGAAGGCCTGTTGGGATTGAGGTAATTAGGTGTTCTATTTGCTTCTTGGATTCGAGGATCCAGTTCTGTCCACAAGTTTGGGAAGTTCTCATTGACGATTTGTTTGAATATATTCTCTGTTCCCTTCCCTCTTTCTTCTCCTTCTGGTATGCCCATTATTCTTATATTGCTCTTTCTGATGGAGTCAGAAAGTTCTTGTAGAGTTCTTTCATTTCTTTTAAGTCTCAAGTCTCTTTCTTCTTCCCTCTGTGTAAATTCCAGGTTCCTATCTTCGATGTCACTGATTCTTTCCTCCATCTGGTCAACTCTACTACCTAAGCTGGATATTTTATTGTTAATTTCTTCTATTGAGTTCTTAATCTCCAGAAATTCTATTTGGTTCTTTTTCAAGATTTCAATCTCTTTTGTAAAATGCTCATGGTGTTCTTTGATTGTGTTTCTGAGTTCATTAAACTGCCTTTCTGTGTTTTCTTGCATCTCGTTCAGTTTTTTCAGAATTGCGATCTTGAATTCTCTGTCATTTAAATCACAAAGGTCCATATCTCTAAGTTCCTTTTCTGGAGACTTTTCACTTTCTTTCTGAGCTATCTTGTTGCCTTGGTTATTCATGGCAATCACTGATTTACTATTTCTCTTCCTAGACATCTACAGGAGTGTCTTCTGCAACAGGTTGATAGGTATGCAAAGAGCTTTTGGAGTTCCAAAGCTCTTTCTGCACCAGATTCAGAGCCCGTTTGTTTCAGCAGTTCTGTTTACTCCTGCAGGGATCCGCCCAGATAGGTGGGGCTAGGGGCGGGGTGAGTTGTGAGAGGTTGCCCAGAGCAATGGCGGCGACCACCACCACAGCCAGTCCTGCTTCCACAGCTCCCTCCCCTTTGCCGGAACTAGTTGAGCTGCGAATCTGTGTCTGCGGTCCACAGTTCTCAGAGCAGCAAATATTCTGTCCTTTGATCCGACACTGCTACTTTATCGCTTCTAGCACAGGGCAGGTGGGGGCGGGGCGAGCTCTGGGAGGGTAGGGAGGGGGCGGCTAGTCTCCGTGCCTAAGGCTTCCGTTCTCCGCTCGGCAGTGAGGGCTTAAACCACCGATTTCAGCCCTCTTCCCTCAGTCTTTGCTCCGAGGTCTGCCGTGAGCGAGCGTTGGGTTCAGCCGTGCTATATGCTGCCCCCTCAGCCCTGTGGGCCGTAAGCGGAGCCCTAGCAGTCCGAGTCCTTCCCTCTCCCGCAGTGGCGGTAGTTCCCGGGCGCAGCGGGCTCCGAGCACTGAGCTAGGTCTGTGTCCTGCGCCCGCGCGGCTCCGTCTCCGCACTTCTCCTCTCCCTCCTCCCCCGCTCGCGCGATTCACCCACCTGGAGGTGAATTCAGTAGTCGGCCTCTTCGTCTTCCCTGTCTGCTGTGCAAGGAGTCCTTTGTGGAGTTATTGTTGTCCGATTCGTTGTAAATTCCAGGGGAGCGTTACAGAGGCTCACCTCACGCCGCCATTTTTCTCCTTCTCCTCTGATATTTTAAATTTAATGAACAGTAAGAAAATTCTCGGTTTCTCAAAAAAGTACAATATTTTACAAAGGGAATTTATATAAGCTAAATTTGAAAGGAGGGAAACAAATAAAAATTCATTTTGAAAATTCATAGATGCTTGCTTCCCAAGTAAAGCTGATATTTAGACACTGCAGGACTAATTGTTATTCTGAACACATATATCATAAATGATAATAATCTTAGATTGTTATATGGGAATTTTCCAATAGTATGGAAATCATTATATCCCTGAAATGATAAGTTATATAATATCCAACTACACAGTTACCCGATTTATGTTAATACAAATGATTAATGGCCTGTATGCCAAGATAATCAAACTTGTTCTGAGATTACCATAGAGACGCCCCATTTCTTGAGCATATCAATATAACCCATCCAAGTGGAAAATAAGCCATCAGCAGCAGTAATTTATATTTAAAATTTCTTTAAAATTTCAGCACTGAGATAGACTCCCAAGAAACAAATTAGAGAAGGCAAGAAACATTGTTTATCATTTCTTCATCACCACAAACATTATTAAATGCCTATTTACACATGTGGGAATATAATTTTGAATTACTTATTCTTTGATATGTTAATAGTAACACCACAGAAAATGAGGAAAAGTCATTGGATTATAAGTTAAGAGAATGAAAATCTAGTTATGATTCCACTAACCAGCACTATAGTTTCTGGTAAATCACTGAATCCTTTTGGACAGACTATAAATGGATTGGCTCATTTCAAAGAGTTTCTTATGGACTCTTAATTCTCTTACCAGATAATGTATAGCCTATAGAGACCACTAAATAATTGTGAAAAACATCATTTAAACTACCTACAATCCGATTGAAAAGAATGATTAAACACATTCTGTGCAGTATCAAAAGAAGGATCACATTTAACAATATAATTGTAGCTTTCCTCCTTAATATCACAGCTTTACTCATATTGTGTTGATACAGACGCATTAAAAAGATAAAACAAAGTAGAGATTAAGAGCATGGACTCAGGAGCTGAGACAACTAGGTTTGAATACCAGCTCAGATACTTATTAGCTTTATCATCTTGAGAAAGCTATTTAACCTCTGTGCTTAAGAGTTTTCTTATCAGTGAAATGAAAATAATAAAAGTATTTAGCTCATAGTTTGATGTAAACAATAAATAAAAGAGCCTATTGGAGTGTGTGCTAAGTTGTTATTTTAAATAAATGTTTTTATATGCATTTATTTAAAAATATTTTTTGTCTTAAATTTCCATTTGAAGGCAATTTTCAATGTGCCATCATAGTAGACCAATGCCCATTTATTTTATTTTTTATTAAATTTATTGGGGGTGACATTGGTTAGTAAAATTATATAGGTTTGAAACGTACAATTCTATAATCATCTACATATCACATTGTGTGCTCACCAACCAGTGTCAGTTCTCCATATTTGACTCTTTTTACGCTCTCTACTACTCCCCTTCCCAATGCCTATTTAGTTTTTTGTTTGTTTTTCCAGAAAGCCTCCAGTATGGAATTGTGTGCCTAAATTTTAGAATGCCTCTCTAATTTTTAATGTAAATTCCATTTATTTTTATTTTTTGCCCTCTGATATCTAGAAAATGCAGTAGAAACAGTAATCACACTGTGAATACTTACAACTTTTTATTGCATTGCATTGTCAGCTGCATTGTCAGCTGAATTAAAATTTCTATGTAAAGTAGCTGAGGATGGATTTATGTGTTTTGATAAAGGTATGCAGGGGGTGTTAGCTAAATTGGATGATATGGAATAAAATTATCTAATATTTACCTAACTTACCTACATGGCCTCAACAAACCAGATACAAAAGGCAGAAGCCTATTTCAATGAAGCTGACAAAGAGGAATGTAGTGGAAATAGCTGTCATTCTTTGCCTTACAGTCTCCAATAAGATTCTCTTAATTCTTTGAATACAGTTGGTGGCAATAGATGAAGTAGTAATGACATATTTTGGACCATGGCTTAACTGGATTGTGGATGCCCTACTTTAGCTATCTGTTCAAAGGAGAAGCTGAATAAAAGATTTGGGTCTAAAGCGTTATATAAAAAAGTCTTATCTTTGTCACAGCATCCTCTTGTTTCCTATGTCCTTTTAAAGAGTGTCTACCATACTGAGTCACTGTAACAGATTGAAAGTCTCTCTATGTTTTACACATATCCTAAAATAAAGCAAGGCTAACAATAGGGCTTATTTTTTTTTGCAAATCTTGAAATGACTGTTTAATTAGCAGAATAAGCATAAGTAACAATAAAAACTTATATTGAATTGCTCCATTAGATTCCTTTTTTCTCTACCTGAAGATTGGACATTGCTTTATTATTTTTCATTTGGAAACGTGGACTCCCTAAATACTGAAGCTAGACATATAAAGAGCATGGCAAAACTGAATCTGCATGTTATCCATGTTTTAATGTCAATCTGAATACATTTAGCTAGGGCTTAATTGCTCAAGATATGGTCTAGTCTAAGAAAATGATACTGATAAAAGAGTAAGGGCAACTCTCCCTTTAGAATTTCACTAAACACTTTTATTTTAAAGGTAATAATTTCCTTGATCATCTATTTCCTGGGAGAGTTCTTCAAATGAGAACATGTGAGATTATCTTAGGTTGACAGCTCTCCAGTGGCAGCTTACTTAAACCAGTAATAAGCTCATTAAATCTAAAGATTTCATAGGAACTGTGATAAGAGATACAATCAACTTAAGGGCTTTTCAGGGGTGGGGGGAAATCATAAAAGTGTACTTTAAAACAACTGAATAAGAGGTTCTTGATTGCCACCTTTCCAAGTACTACCAAGTCACACTAAGATTTATGGGTAATGAATACCAGAAATTCTCCAGGCTCACTGCTCATCTTAGCAATGTACACCTTGCTTGGAATGCTCTTTGTTCCTTTCATCTATCAAAATCCTGTCCACTTATCAAGGCTGACCTCAATATTTCTTTTTTTTTTTCAATATTTCTTTTCCATAAAAAATCTCTTTGAATCTGACAGCCTTTAATGATTTTCTCCTTCTCTTGATCTCTGTCCTAATTTTACTCTACGTGATCTTATTTAGCATTACAGCATAGGATTTTGTTTTCAAATTCTATTTTAGTACAATAATCCTGTTTCACACAACTATTGACTGATTCCTTCTATTTAGCATTACACGTCAAATTATAGGACCTTCCCAAATCTGAAAACATTTTGCTCTTTTATAGGTTGAATTCCATGGAACACAAACTCAGAAACAGAGATTATTATACATGCAGCATATTTATATTGGGACAAACATCTGTGGAAGAGGGAGAAGGGATCCTGGGGGGCAGGGGGCGATAAAGAAGTAGGATTGTGATTTAGTTTCACAGTGATCTCAGATGACCACACAAGAAGCCCCATTCAGGTCTCACTTACCGTAACCCCCTCTCCTCCCTGTGCCCAGAAACCCATCACTTATTCATTCCTCTGGCTCCAGTCCTGCCGCCCCGGAGGATGTCTGCTTTATGAGAGGAATCAGGAACCCAGGGACCAGGGGACAACGGAAGTTCCTATGGGCCAAGTGCTGGGTTGGGTACCCCGTACTCATAAGGCAGTACACAACGTTTTAAATAATTTCTGACAGTCTGACAAACCACACAAATAAATGCATCTTGCTTTAAAAAAAAAAAAAAAGAAGAAGAAGCTCTGAAACTGGTGTGCTTCTTCAGAGGTGTCCTACATCAGAACAAGGTGGGTTTTATATTCCCTCACTGAACAGTGACTAGAGGTACGCTAACTTGGGAAGATGGGTGAGGCAGCTCTCTCTAGTTAGGAGTAACTTATAAAGGGTGGAAAACTGAGTGTTTTCTACTGACAGTCTCAGCAACCAGGGAATTAAGTCCTTCAGTTTTGAATAGAGATACAGGGAGCATGTAACAGTATTCATTCACCCCTGTGTTCTTAAATAAAAACTGGACAAGTCAGGAAAGGAACTCAACTAAATGCATCAATGTTAACAAAGATGCAATATTGTGTTATGGAAAACTATATCAAAACAAAGACAACGTAAAATAGATCTATACTCACCCCTCTCTGCAAAGCAGAACAATAAATCAGGATTATTTTTCTTTACAGTTCTTCACAAAATTGCATGAGTTCTTTACCTAGACTGGATTACAGTCCAAGTTCTTCATCAACCCAGAACTGCTTCCCTTTTTCTCTCTTACACACCTGTTTTCCCAAAATCATATTCCTCAATGAAATTCCTACTTAATAATCTGTATGTTAAAATGTAATAGTATACAGATGACTCCCTGGACTCAGGAAATGAAAATATGGCTTCACTATTTCTTATGAAGTTTCTGGAATACTTTCAGTTGTATCTGAAGAACCAATCCAAAATAGCAAAGATGTTTTAGTCTAAAATGACCATACTGAAGTTATAAGATGAAAGAATCCACTGCACCATGTATTTCATATTATATTTAACAGAAAAGTAGACTTTGGACTGTTAAGTCTTCCCTTAATGCAATGTCAGCTCCTATTGATAGGACAGTACAACCACATGATACCTGTTTCTAGAGCATAAGCTAGCTGATCAGTATCACTTTAATGAAATGTCAAGAGTCGCTGATAAGCTGCAGGTAGGAGCTTCAGTGGATATATGAGATTATGAGGTGGTATAAAGCAGCAATACATCATGAGAGGGGTGTGTTGGAAAGGGTAGGTTAAGCAATGAAAGTAAGGGTTGTTATCAGACCTCAGAAGAATTTAGAGGTGGAGATGAACACTTAAAAGAGAATTTAGCAGTGGAGAGGTCATACAAAATGTTCAAGGGACATTATATCATCGGAAAGGAAAGAAATGAATAGAGATTGGGAACATAAGGTATATGAAAAATTGTTTCTGAGGTATCACAGATATTAAATAAAAGGACAATGCAGTGAATATATTAACTCAGATAATAGGATGATGTTCTTACTTTAGTTTTAAAATTGTGAGTATATGTGTTATATGTGTGCTGTGAATTATGGGGAAGTAACAAAAATTTGGTAAAATGTAATATTAATGCTAAATATTTAGGGAGTGTGTACAATACAATAGACATTGGAGATTCAACAAAATAATCACCTGTTCAACGAATACTTATTGAGTTTTTACTATGAGCCAGTAAATGTGCTTGAGGCTGAGGATGCAGAATGAACAGAATAGGCAAAAAATCCCTGCCTTTATGACATTTACATTGCACTAGATAAGTAATTACATCCTTGTAGATCTCCCATTCTATCATTTTCTAAGATGTCTTCACATATTGCAAAGGCTAAACTATTAAAATCTGAATGTCACTCACTGTAGCTAGAATTCTAGGTGAAAATGAATGTGTACCTCTTAGATACACTCTCATGAGATTTGGAATCAGAAATTAAATAGAAGCCATCCTCTATCTATTTTTAGTTCTTTTTCATCTGGCAAGTAAGTTGATGACAACTTTGCTGCAGTTCCAGTTCAGAATTGGATGTTGAGAGGCAATCACAGCAGCGGCACAAGGAAAGATTCTTGACTCCAGTAACGGAAATACCACTTGAAAGAACACGTTCTTCATCTCCTGATTTGGGTTGCAGTCTCATAGGTTATATTTCCTTAGGTGAGTCTGTTATTCTAATTTTCTAGGACTTACGCTGGAGACAGTTTTGGCTGATCTTACAGACATTTGAACAATTTTATTAGTATCAATTTTCTGTATACAGTTTCTTTTACTCAAAATAACCTACATTTCTATTTTCCTCACTGAACGCATACTGATAGCATAAGTACACTATTCTATCACTCGAGACGTTCATAGGACATAGAAATATGTTAGTATATACCTCTCATTAGAGTTTGGAGATATTCTCTTTTTACTTTATTGACTTAATGAGACTGAATCAATCTACGTGACAGTAACTTAATTCAAATACATAGAAATAGTCTGATTCACTTTACTAGATAACTGCAATTAAAACATCTTTTTCAGTTATAAGTAGACTAGACTAGTTTCAATTATCAAAATAATACTGAACAATTCCTCTACTCATTATTTGTGGACTTTATTTTCCAAAACAACCGAATGATATAGCAGTTCCCCAACTCCTCAATAAGCGGAATGAGGAATTTCTTCTCACTCACTATTTGACTTTGACTAAGACATCTTGTTGGAGAGAACTTTGTATGTGAACATGCTAAAGAGTCTTCCCTTCTAGTATTATTTTTCTTTCAATTATGTCTCCATCTCAAACTTTATCAATCCTATCTTCATTTATTATGGCTGAAATAAATTTTATTTCTCTTTTCAAAGTTAAATGTTTATTGTAGTGTAACTAGAATCTATCAGGCTTCATAAACCTGTGTAAATAAATGAGGTCTATTTGGTCAAAAAGTTTTAGGTCTAGGCTTTATTATTGAATGTCTGACATGTCATTTGCTAATATTCTAAGGTAAGGACCCTCCCCAAGCAAGATGTGTTTTTTTACCTTAGAGAATAAAAATGTATTTGTCTCTCTCTAGCAGAGAAGCAGGTATATTAAAAAAAAAAAAAAGTACAACATTCCTAATCATCTGGAAAGTGTAAATCAAAACCACAATAACATATCACTTTATATCTATAAGGATGATAAAAAAACAAAGAAACAACAACAGCAACAACAACAACAAACAAACCATGAGTGTTGGCAAGGATGTGGAGGAATCAGAACACTGCACATTTGTGGAAAGGTAAAATAGTATAACCACCGTAGGAAACACTGTGGAGGGTCCTAAAGAAATTTAAGAACTCTTATATTATCCAGCCATTCAGTTCTGGTTATTAATCCAAAACTTACTGAAATCCAGATCTCCAAGATAAATGCATACACCTGTATTCACTGAAGCACAATTTACAATAGCCAAGATGTGGAAAACAACTAAATGTTTATCTATGTTGAACGGATAATGGATAAAGAAAACGTTCTAATATTCTACATATTCTGTATGTAATATAATGTATGTAATATAATGTAATGTAATATAATATAATATAATATAATATAAATGTATATAATATATGTGTATAATATATGTATTATATATATATATATATATATATATATATACATTATATACACATATACAGTAGAAAACTATATATATATGCAATAGAATATCGGTAGAATATTATTTGGCCCTAAAAGTGAAGACAATTAGGCAATATTTACATCATAGCTGAACAATGAGGACATTATACTAAGTGAAATAAGTCAGTCAACTTAAATACAGCATGATTCTACTTAGATAAGATCATTAAAATAGTCAAATCCATAGAACAAAAGACTGTAATGGTGATTTCCAGGGGCTGAAGGTAGGGGAAATGAGGAGTTATTAATTAATAGGCTAAAGTTTCAGTTACACAAGATGAATAAGCCCTAGAGTTCTGCTGAACAACCATGTACCTATTGTTAACTGTAACGTACAAAACAGAAAGGAACAAATGAACACACAAAACAAAACAAACAAAAATGCATAAATACAAATAAAAGTCCAGTGGTAACAAAGGGAAAGGAGATCAGGGTGAGGTTGAAGAGGGTAAAGAGGGTCAAATATATGGTGAAAGTGACAGAAGGAGACCAGACTTTGGGTGGTGAGCACACAATGCAATAAACAGATGATGATTTATAGAATTATATACTTCAAAATTATTAATTAATGTCCCAATAAATCTAAAAATGAACTGTGAAGAAGGTATATCACGTTAAGTGGTTCTTAGCACAATAAAATAAATTATTATTAAAAGATAGATAGGTTACAATACTTAATAACAATACTTTATAAGTTTCCACAGCAAAATAATGAAAAGGTTTGGATACCTTCCATCACTGCTATTTTACAGTATTTTTGTTTTCTGAGGTATAATGAGAAAAAAGAAAGTGACTTGGAAAGAGAACTTTTAGCAATAACATATTAATAACATATTAAAGGTTATTTTCCACTTATGAAACTGAAACAGATAAGTTGTGTGTGAAGACTATAACAAAATGATTGTCCACAAATATTTTCCAACAAAACCTTCTATGAAGCAATTAATACATCAAAGACAGTCCTTTAAAATCAGTGAAGAAAGAATACATTATTTAAATGTAATACTGGTACAACGACTTTTTTTATGGAAAATAAATCACATTAGATATGTGCCCTACAGAAATGAAAACTAACAACTTTAAATATGAAGATCAAATCTTTGAAACTAATAAAAATATATACAAGACTACTTTATGTCCTAACAAAAGTGTAGAGAAAAACACACCTGATTGAGTTAAGAATGGATTAATTTGAATATACTAATTTTAAAATTTCTTCACAAGAACGTCACTATAAGCAAAGTGAAATTACAAGCCTCGAATGGAACAGTTTATTTTGCCATATATCAATATAAATAAAAATGAAATAACACATAAATAAATAAATTGAAGATACTGATGAAAAAAGGAAGTGGACAAACAATTCACCCAAAAGAGAAAGTTTTGTATGAAAAGATGCTAAGCCTTATAAATAATTAGGAAAATGAAAACCAAAATCTTGAGAAATCATTTCACATACTTCAAATTAGCAATCTTTAAAATGTATGATAAATCTAAGTATTTGAGATATGCTTAAATGATAATGGTGGAATTCAGAATTTGTATGTTTTTTTCGGGGAGGAAAACTGGAAGTTTATAATACTGGAAGATGATAAACCCACATATCCACTGTTGAGTAAAGACCCTAAAGAAATTCTTACTTACTTGCCTAAAACCGACACATAAAGGTATAATTATTGGAATGTTTGCAAAAGCAAAAGTTGTAAACACCTTAGTACAATAGGAAAATGGATGAATAAAATATATATTTCACAGCAAATCATATGCAGAATTTAAATGATGTACAAAACATATAATAATAAATTCCAAAACCATGATGTCGAATGAAAAATTGCACTGTGGAATAAGCATTCTCCAAGATATGCTTTTTAAAAAATTCAGATATAGAAGTAGTATAAAGGTATGCAAGGAAATGCTAAATATAAAATTCACTCTAGTAATTAGATGAAAAAAGAAAAAGGAGTTAATGTTTCATTGCTTCTACTATCTTGTAGTATAAAAAATAGAAAGGAAAATATTGAATATCATGGTTATTTTTCCTCCCTTCGAAGATTATTTTAATGAAGATGACTTCAGCAGAAAATAATAATTACAGTTTTAAGATAGCCAATTAGCAACTATACATTTGCTGTAATGTAAAGATCTCTAAAAGCAATAAACACTTTCTTCCAGTTAATTTTAAACACCTTTGCTTCATTGTTATTTAATTTCTAAAGCAATTTCCATGCTAATTAAAACTTTCAGTGTCTGCACTGAAGGATCCTATCAAAAGCATTGCATTGTCATGAATCTGGAAAATAAATCTAGCTTTTAGAAAATTTGAAGTAACAAAATGTGATATTCGGGGAAGCTCTGGATTATAGAAATAAAACGGTTTTCTCATAAGCCACATCGTCATTTTAACTTTGCTCTCAGGTATAGTTAATAATCAAGAATCCATTCAATAATATGTGAATTTAGAAGAACAAGTGTTTGGAAACAAGCCCTCATGATCTTTCCTTATTTTCCATGTACTCATGAGCCCTTTTTCAAAAGAGATAATTACAATTGGCTACAAATACCCATATTAAAGAGAGGTTAAATGACCTAAAACAGCTTTTCATCAAATAATTTTTGAGCAACAAATAGATGTACACATTCAGTTGAAATTTGAGGCGAAAAGCTGGGGTGGGGGTGATGTCATCCCTGCAAATGTATTTGACTGATGTTGATATTAGAATACTTAAGGAAATACATATACAGAAAAAGAATCTGGGACTACTTCAATAAAAACATCAAATCTAGTCCAATATAACACTGATTCAAACCATCAGCCTTGGGCTCTGCCACACATTAGTTACATGACCTTGAAAAATTATATAACTCCTTTAAACCTTGATTTCCTAATTGGCAAAAGGAAACTAGTAATATCTCATAGGATTGTTGTTAATATGTAATATGATCCATTAATGTACATGGTAAAATGCTCGGAACAACTGTGACTTCATTAATTATTAGTAGACTCTCAATTCAAAATTTTACAATGCCAGGAAAATTATTTAATAAGCTGATTATTTCCTATGTCATACACTATTGACTATTAAAATTGACTATTAAAATTAGTACACGATTTGTGAATGAATCATTTACCTTTAATTATTAAAAAAATTCTAAGTTAAAATGTACAGCTCATCCTACCAATGTGGTCTTCATAAATGAACTGGATTTTGAATTAAGAATAAAGTCAGCTCTGAGGCAAATGCAGTTTTGAAATATAATGTACAATATGTGGAAAACTTCAGTTCTGTTGTTTACAATGAAATTTTTAAAAAGGTCAAAAATAATAAATAACAGAGAAAATGATCCACTCAGTCTTCTAAAAAAGGGATATAGGTGAATTTTAACAAAAATAATTGAGTTTTAGGTACACACAATCATGTTATGATTACATACTTGATTATCATATTAACATGAGTTACGAGGAGATTGCAAAAGAAAGACCTATTAATCTCTACTCCTGTGAGAAGCCTCTTCCCCTGCTCCACAAATACAAACACACATTCACAAACTGCAATTTAACCCTGAAAAGTTACACCAAGGAAGTGAGATTGAATTGGAAATACAAAAACCACTTTGCAGGGACTGACACCTTTTAACCTAAATTTCCCTAACCTTTCTAATTAGTGATTTATTGTGTGCTTAAAGCTGATTCAGTATTGCTAGTGCCCTTATAGGCCAAACAGAAAGCCAACATAAATCTGCCTTGTCTTACGTCCCAAAATATACCTAGATTCATTGATGTTAAGATGACCGTTTACAATCATCAAGGAAATGAATGATTACTTTGAGATTTTCTTCAGTGAACTGTTATCTATGTTACACAACTAAATATGTATTCTATATATGTATTCTAAATATGTATTCTATATGTATTCAGAAATACTTTAATTGAAATTTAAAAGAAACTTAATGAATGAGTTTAACAGATTAGTTTAAAATGAAAACTAGTAAGAACTATTGCACTGAAAAAGTAGATCAATAGATACACTGAATCATAAAAACCAAAGGATTAAAAAATAAGAAAAGAGAATGAGCCATAGTAGGTGTTGAGAGGGAAGAAAGGTTTCATATGTGTACAATTGAAATTCCAGAAGGACTTTTTTGTTCCTAGCCACAGATGTTTATAAGTCAATGTCTTTATTTTTAAATAACCATGTTTAATTACTGAAAAGAACTCTCTCTTTTAACTCTGATAATTTATTTTCTTTATCATGTTTAGCTTCATATTTTCAGTTAAAGTTCCACTGAAATCTCATTTTCTTCGTCAGGAACAAAGGGAAGATTGATCTTAACTGTTGAATGAGCTGTGAAAAATGGTGATTGTTAACCTACAAGTTTGGGCTCAGCTCAGTGGTTAGCCAGTCTTGCTAATTTTGCCCACTCTAAGAGAATCCTCCCTGAAGCTTCCTCAAAAAGTCAGGGCGATTCTTGTCATTACGGACAAATCTTGAGTGCTTAACCAGCAAATATTAACAATTTGTATTACCTACAATCTTTTCTATCTCCTATGTAATCAAATACATTGTTTCAGTGCTTCAGAATGATTCCTGTTGCTCTTGGCTTTAAACATCTGTATTGAGTGGGGATAGGAAACAGCATGGTTTATTGTTCTTTTTGTTAGCTGATTGGTTTGCTTTTGTCTTTTGTAGTTGCTGTGGTTACTGTCAGTCTTCCCCTTTAATTGTGGCTTTGTACATCCACAGCAAATCTGGGGTATACTATTTCCAATTCAACAGGGCTAATGAGACTCCTTCATTTTGTCCTAATAGCATCCTTATCTATCTGATCTCGCCTCGTGGACAGAAACTGTATAATGCCAGTGGAATCATTGTGGATAAAACAAGTTATAACTCTCTAAAATCAAGACTTCATTCATTTAAAAACCATTTCTCAAGCTTCTAGTTGTTACATGTCAAAATCTTGTAATTGACATAAACATGTAAAAAAGAGATATTGTCTACTTCCAAGACAAATATTGTCAAGTACAGCAAAGCAATTAAGTAGATAAATTATTATAATACAGAGAAATACTTCCTTTGGATTGGATGATGGGCAAGATACTATGGAAACATATATGAAAGTCACTTTTCATCTTTATTCATTAAAGTACAGGAGGACTATTGTATATGTTGGTGTTCCATGTTCTTCCAGGGAATATTAATTCACAAAAAATGAAAGCTTGTCAAGAAAACACCTCCCTCTCCATTTTACCTTCTAGGACAACTGAAGGGCTAAAATTATCTTCCACCCTTGCTACATCTAAGTTGTTTTAATCATTGAAATCCTAGAAATACATGCCTTTGTTATGAGCTCTGCTGTCAAGTACTAGACAGTCTATAGTCACTATCTTTTATATGGGCATCCTGTCCTGGTAGTAGCATTTAATTTGGAACATTTTCATTACTGTAGCAAATTGGCAGTCAACCAAGAAAAATGAGAATTTCTATGAAACAAAATATGCAGATTGTGGAGAGGTGAAGGAGGAGGATATACTGCAGATGGGGTAATGAGACTCATTACGTACAGTTCCTGCTACTAATCAGTTCCGTAATGGGTCTGAGGAAGCAAAGGTTTCCAGGGGCTAGCAGCCTACTCCTAGTACTAATCAATCTTGGGCTAAAAACCTGACCTTCATTTTAACAGAATTGTATAAATATCAACTTTATCCCTTCCTTGGGAGTTTTCATAAGTTTTTAACTAGAGAAAGCTTCCGATATTAAATAAAGTTGCCTGGGGGAAAGATGAAACATTATTATTAACGTTCAGTCTTAACAAGGTAACTAAATATTGTGTCACCCTATAAGGGTTGAAGTATGCTTTTTGTTATTGCTAATTGATGCATCTAGGATTTTGAAAGTGTTGTGTAACTTTATAATTCATAGTCTGATAATGCTATCATTCTTTATGTATTTATACATGTCATGTGAGGACTCTGGTGCCGCTCTCCATGTAAGAACACAGGATATGGTAAGCCAAAGAGGAACACCAACGGAGACATAAATAGGGGAGTCATAACACTATATTCTCGCTGGTGGTTGGGTTGGAGACACTGGAAGCGGGAGTCACATGATCTGCAAACTGCCATCCACTTCCCTGCCACCGAAGCAACCCCCTTGCTAACTGCAATCTGCACTTGCAAGCTCAACACAGCGGTTATATCAGTGGCCAATGGCTAACTGGTTATAGCTGATGGCCATCTAGTACCTGAGCCAGCACCTTTCCACGTGAGGCCGAGAGCCTGGAAACTTCTCTCTGGGACTCTGTCCCCACAGATGTCTCATTTTGAAGAGATATTTCCAGTCATCTGAGGGCTGGCTGATCTACTGGTCGTGTCTACTTAAATACTTGAAGATCTCTGCAAACTTAGGTAAGACGCAAATCACATTTCCCAACAGGGAAGCACGCTAACACTGAGTCGTCCATACAAAAACTAGAGTCCTGACAGTACACAGGGTCACCCTGAAGAAGAAAAAAAAGTCATGTTTTCGATTGTTAAAGCCTCTCAAGTGTGAGCTGTATCAGTTAACGGCACAGGTTAATAGGGTCTCCAACATGACTTCTGGAATGATATAATTCATTTCAAATACCTGAGTCGAGGCCTTGATTTTGGAGCAAGTGCCAGTCCTGTTGGAGCAGCGGGGAAATGACAGGCTGGGACGCGCTGAGCATCAGTGGAGGTTCAGAGAATGGCAGAATCACACCAAATTGCCACAGCTGCAGCCACTTTCCACAGGAGAAGCCTGCTCTTGTGGGATCTAGGGAGAACTACTGGGCCACCAGGTGAGTCCGGGAATCAGACACACCTGGGTGCCTCCATACAGAAAGCCCTTCCTTCCAGACTCCTTTCTGTAAGGACTGGCTCACACAACCTAGCCAGCATCCCCAGTAGTCCTGGCTCCTTCGACCTTCACCGCGAGAGTCACAGCGCTGCGGTGCCGCGACCCAGAGGCCAGTTCAGGTGTGCGGTGGCTCGGGAAGTTGGGGGGAGACCCCACTGGCACAAATGCTATTATGCCCTGGAAGGACTCCCGGAAAGGTAGGGGATGGGTTCGGGGGAGGGAAGTGCGCATGCTCTGGCAACAAACTCAGAGCCTTCCAGGAGCCCTCTGGGGGTCGAACCTGGCCTGTTGTTCCACGCCCTTTAACGGAGTGGAATTTATCCACCTCACAGTCTGACTGTTTTGTCTGTGATAATTTGTGTGGGGAAAATGAAGACCTTTGTAAGTGTTCACATAGATTTTTATGTGGTAAATACAGGCTCTGTGAGCTATCCCCTGCTGTTTCTGATAATCGTCTCTCCATTTCTCCCATCCCTGAAGACTCTGGCAACCACCATTCTACTAGTACTTTGTATCTATGAGTTCAGATTTTTTAAATTCCCTGTATAAGTGAGATCATGCAGTATTTGTCTTTTTCTCTCTGAATTATTTCACTTAGCATAATGCCCTCTAGGTCCATTCATATTGTTACAAATGTCAAGATTTCCTCCTTTTTAATGTCTGGATAATATTCCTGTGTGTGTGTGTGTGTGTGTGTGTGTGTGTGTGTGTGTGTGTGTGTGTGTGTGTGTGACATTTTTTTTTTTTTCCCGTTAACCCATTGGTGGACATTTAGGATGTTTCCATGTCTTGGCTATAGTGAACAATGCTGCAGTGAACATGGGGGTGCAGATATCTCTTCAAGAGAGTGATTTTGTTTCCTTCAGATATATACCCAAAAGTGGAATTAATGTATCATTTGGTAGCTCCAATTTTAATTTTTGAGGAATCTCTATACTGTTTTTCATAGTGACTGAACAAATTTACATTCCCGCAGCAGTGCTCAACGGTTCCCTTTTCTCCATGTTCTTGCAAGCTCTTGTTATCTCTTGTCTTTTTGATGATAGTTACTCTAACAAGTGTGAAGTGATATCTCAATGTGGTTTGGATTTTTATTAACCTGACAATCAGTGATATTGGGCACCATTTTATGTACCTGATGGTTCTTTGTATGTTTTTTTTTTTTTTTTTGAGAAAATGTCTATTGAGGTCTTCTGCTTGTTTTTTTTAATATGATTATTTGTGTATTTTTGCTATTGAGTTATGTGAGTTCCTATATATTATAGGTATTAACTCCTTATCAAATGCATGGTGTGCAAATATTTTCTCCCGTTCTATAGGTTGCCTTTTAATTGTGTTGTTTCTTTTGCTGTGCAGAGCTTTTTAGTTTGATGTAATCCCACTCATTTATTTTTATTTTGTTGCATGTGCTGTTTGTACCATATCCAAAAAAAAACATTGCCAAGACCAATGTCAAGGAGATTTTTCACTATATTTCAACCCCCACCCACCCCTCAGGTATTTTACAGTTTCGGCTTCTACATTTAAGTCTTTAATCTAGTTGTAAGTTAATTTTTGTGAGTGATATCAAACAGGTGTCCAGTTTCATTTTTTCACATGTGGCTATCCAGTTTTCCCAACCTCATTTATTGAAGAAACTATCTTTTTCCCATTGAGTATTTTTGGCTCCCTTGTTAAATATTAGTTGGCATTTTTGATGAATTGGTTAATATATATAAGCTCCATCCTCTGCTCAAGTGGTTAGAGAACAAATAGGAAAGATCCAGAGGGAGGAAATCAAAGGGGATATTAAAAAGGAACTTTCTTTATTTACTGTGAGGGCAAAACACCTATCCCTACCCATTTTTCTAAAAAGTTAGTCATAGTACTAATACAAGTTCTAGTGTTTTATTTTTCTCTAGTGGTTTTCCATAGCTCTACTCAAGTCTTTGAAAATAATCTCTTTATTAAACTGTCTTTAATTACTCATTGAAGGTATCACCTGTGTGCTCCCAGGCCTCTGATTGCTGTAGGTAGCTTGGCATAGTTATCACCATTTAACAGTAGGGAATCCAAACTCATAGAACTATATGGCTTCCTTTGTATCACATGGTTAATAAGTCTTGAAAAACAGGACTAGAACTAAGATATTCTCATTCTAATGGCCTTCTGTTTAACCATGGTGGCTTTTTTCTTTAATTCTCTGCTGCGGTTTGCTTATCTAATATTTTTAAGTACTTATTTAAGTAGACACTACTGAGGATGCCCTCTCTTCTAAAATCCAATGATTTAATAATGCTAATTAGTGTAATATTTTGCACTATGGTTCTACCAGAGGGTTCTGACATTATTTGTACCACAGAGGTGACTATCATTGAACTTATGACTTCTACCTTAAATTGTTTTCTTAAATCCTCTATCTGCTGACTAAAAATCACGTTTCCCTACAAGGTTGCCTTTACTGTTTCATTTGAAGACAGCAGTTATGACCACAACCCACTTCCAAATGTATTTAGTAAATTCTTCTTTTTAAAAACAGTTAACTACTATCAGAAATTTTTACACAGTAAAACAAAACAAAACAAAACAAAAAATTATCCCAATATAATTAAATATGCTTAATATTTTACATATCAATAGAACCCTAATGCTAATAGTAACTAGCACTTAATTACTCTGGGTTGGGCATGTCTAAGGGTTATTACATTTATTCACTCCCTGAATCACCATAGCAAACTTTTAAGGTAGTAAAGCTGCCTACTGCCATTTTTACAGATGAGGATATTGAGGCACAGGAATACTGTATAATTTGCCTAAGTTTACTTAATCCTTACTCTTAAACAGGAAACACTACAACCCAGATATCTGAACTGAGCTGCCAGAAGTAGCACAGCTGAGCAACAGATCAGTGCTAATTCCAAAACTAAACTCTATTTGGTACAATCTTCACCTACCTATTCTGGCCCTCCTCTCCATTCCATGGCAATTTATTAAATCAATGCAGTCCAAGTTAATATTAGGCTAGTTATTATTTAAGAAGATATATGTTAACAAGCCTAAAACTCAGTAGCACATTTCTTGTTTAATTGTTTAGATATTGGTGCTAGTCTTCTCTGAATGTGTTATAGGCACAGTGCAGTTATCACTTGTTTGGCACATATAATTTCTAGCGTTTCTTTCACTATAGTTTCAATTATGATCAAATGGTTTTAAAACACACCTTTTGTTTAAGGAAATGCCACAGCATCTGTTGGCAAAGTAGGAAATGGAGAGAATTCCCAGAATTGTACTTTAGGCAGAATAAGGACCTGATTTATGGAATGGAATTAAGAAAAGGGATTTTTTCATATCTGAAGATGCCACATTCACATAAAATAAATTTTATATCCCCTACAATTTAAAAAGAACATCTTTTATTAATAACTAAACACTAAAAATAAAAGCTTTGATAAAAATAAATTTGAATAGAAATTATAGAAAACAAACTTGGGATGACTTTCTAATTGGAGGCTTATCCAACATTACTTGTAAACTTATTAATAGAACATTTATTTATATTTTTTTTAATTCTCAATCTACCATGTCAATAGAAACTTCTAGTGTTCCAAACATATATCTTATATTCAGAGACCTAAAATTCAAATTATGACAGGGTTAGCAAATAATGTCATAAAGGAAGCATGCCATGTTTGTTTCATAATGGTGATTCAAATACATATGAAAGCTAAGTTAGGGAAAATGCTTTCCACTTCCCTAAAGTAATATGTTTTCTGTTTTTCCTTATTTATATCTCCACATGTTGATATAAAATATACTTCAATTTCCACTTAACTTTATTGTTTACAAAAAAAGTGATCAGTGCGAGATTAGTGATGAATGATACTCTAAGGGTCATTGTTAGAGAGACAAAAGGGAAGACTGAAGACTGTAATAAAGAATGAATGCTTCATATAAAGGATACATGAGCTCCTGGGATCAAGACAATTTTTGTTATGAGGTACTATAGGTCTGGTGTTACAGGATCTTCCGAAACTTTGGGAATATATAGACATCTAACTGGGAGTGGGAGTGATGGTCCTTACTGTCTTAGACACTTAGGATAAAGTGATAGACAAAAAGCCATGCCCTCGTAGAGCTCACGGTATACCAGGGAAAGTAGCAGCCATATACATACTAAATAAGTGAAGTATATACTATTTTAAAATATGATAACTGCTATGGAGAAAGAATAGGAACAGTAAAGAATGATGGGTGAGATGAAGGAACAAGTCATGCTAGTGTCTAGGGACAAGAACTGCAGGCGGAAAAAAACTATAAGTGTAAAAGATGATATTTTGAAGGAAACGCACGAAAGCCAAAGAGTCCACAGCAAAGAGAGAAATAGGCAGTAAGGTCAGAGAGGTAAGGCTATGGTGTGGGTGATTCTGTAAATTTCTATACAGAATCTTAAGGAGTGGTTTGTTTCTGAATGAAATAGGACTCCATTGAAGAGCATGCATATATATATATATATATATATATATATATATATATATATATATATATATATATTTTTTTTTTTCCCCAGTGTAGAGTCTCAAGCCTTTAATAGTGGCAACTAGTTACTTTTTTTTTTTTTTTTAACACTGTTTGGGTCTCAATCTGAGAATGCCTATGTGAAACCAAATTCACATGGCAAGCAGCCAGTTTGTGAGTTCTGCTATTGAATGTTTTTTATTGCCTCATCCTTTTATAATTGTATCACTCATTTAAAATAGTCTTTATCTTGCATTTAAAATGCTTTCCCTGTATATCTTTAAATTGCTACATAACCTATTTCTATTTTTCAATTAATTTAGATAGTTCCCCAGTTCTATCTACTGTGGCCTGTCTAATTTTTGTTTCCTGCCATTTCGTGAATCCTGGGGCCATACCTTGCTCTTTCCCATGTGACTTTGGCTCCTAATTAGACTGCTAGCAACAGTCCTTTTACCCTAGTTACTTGCAGTTGATGTTCAGTGGGAACACACTTATTGATATCTAGCAAATCTGTAGCACTGTCAGAGTGAGTATCTCCTCCGGACACCTCTTAGCCTTCTGTTTCTTCCCATTATAAATGCTGACTCTTAAATCAACTTCATACAGATTTGTCACTCTTAGTTTGACATTAAAATTATATTCCTTACAAGTAATTTCACATAAATTTAAAAATAGCAAATGCACGTGATCTATTTAAAAAATATAAAAGTATATGTTTTCATTTACCAGGTATGAGAGACTAATATTATCTGTGAAATTGCTGTTCTTTTTAATATATGGTGTGTTTTTGCTATAAAAATGCATTTCATCTAAGCCAGGTGTAAGGCTGTTCACGAAATATGTTTATGAATGGTTAGGACTTTTTGAGCAAATCTTACTGAAACTTCAGACCTTGGCTGAAAGACAAGCCTTAGAAGTTAATTTATAACTCATTAGCTATAACTCATAAGAAAGATAGATTTAATTTTCAGAAATATGTGCATTTCAGAGGCGATGCAACCTGGAAACAGGAGATATTCCCTAGCTTGTAAAGTTGTAAAGGCTTATATCTCCCTTGAAGAGATTTATTTGCTTTTCAAAGAGTGAGGACACAGGATTTCCCCCACCCCTTGCACTTCCAAAAACATTTTCTCTGAAGGATATGGGGGAGTTTCTTATATAAATCTCTGCTTTACTCTTTTGTGGTCTCCTATATAAAATCCAGATTTATTTATTCTTGCCCTCACCTACAATTCAGACCCTGTATGTGTAGGGTGATATCTGGTTACCATTCCAGTTGTAAAAATTGGGACACAGAAGAATCACACAGTTATTATTTGTTATGAGAAAATCATAATCTTCTCTGTCCAGAAACTTTATACATATTTTAGGATAATGATAAGAACTAACTAAATGTATGTATATGTATATATATATATATATATATATATATATATATATATATATATATATATATATATACAGAGAGAGAGAGAGAGAGAGAGAGAGAGAGAGAGAGAGAGAGAGAGAGAACACACATGTGCACGCTAACACCTAGTATGAAAAATATTTTCTACATTAAAATTAGAAGTCGTGGACTTGAAATACAACATTATTACTTGAGAGTTCTATTGTACAGTTTTTTTAAAACTTCCTTGGGCTTTAATTGGTTTGTTAGGTGGTCAATTTTACAAAGCCATTGTAAGATGAAATGAAATAGCATATATTAAAAATTTCTTTTCTCAAGAATTATATAGAGAAAAATAAAGATGGTGATGATATAATGATGGGTGACAATACTATTGATGATGATAGATAAGTTAAAATTATTGGTAAATTATCTTATTTCTCCAAAAGGCTTAATTGGTTCAATACCGTATTTGATATTAGCTGTGTTTTTCCTCTTATCCTTCCTTCAAAATCCAAGCTCTTGAAGTTAAATTAGTACACATGCTAAACTATTGCCAAACACATGATAAGTACCTATAAATGGGTTGGTATGTTGTCTAGCATGATGTGGTGAATAGAAGAGACAGGAAGACAAATTTCATCTTTTTTCAAATGATATTTGAAGATAAGGCAGTTGAGCAGCGAGTTATGAGATGTCAGTCCTAGATAGTAGGTGTTCAAGAAAAGTATCATTTTGGAGCTATGGAGCAGATTGCTGCTATTCTAGTCACTTTTAAAGGAATTTTAATAGAAATATGTGGTTGGCATTATGATGTTTTCAATAGTGGAAATACTTTATGTTGACTAATAAACATAAGAAAATGAATTTAATTGCAACTGAGAAGATGTATAAATATAGAAAGTGTGTGACAAAGTAAAGCAAAATCCTAGTAATTTGTGAGGAGAATAAAGTTTCCTCCATCATGTCACAGAAATATGTGTTTGCTTATTTATTTTTTCTTTTGTTGCATTTTGTATTTTGCTTGATTTATATCATTTCTCCATTTTACTTTCATTGTGGTCCTCATCTCTATGGGAAGATACTCTCCTCGGAAGCAGTTCATACAAAATGAAAGAGAATTCAGGTTATATAATTTTAAACACAAATGGTAATTTTCAAGAGTGCAAGAAACAGTTAAACTAATATCTCTAAACATATCTATCTCCCTATCCACAAAGAATGACAATCAGAAACACATTGAATAATGCTTTAAAAGTCACTCACTGTTAGACCCTTTTTGTTTATTTCTTGAAAAGCAAAGAAAATCTCTATGGGGGCTTTTTCAATTTACACTATATGATGAATGATGAATAAATGAAGCATCTGAAAACAAGAAAAAGGATAGATGAGGAAGGCACCGAGTAAACCGAGAAAGTGGTCCATGTTGGGAGACTGGAAAATATGCAGGTTCGAAGATAAGGTCTGCTTACATTTCATTTATATCTAGGTACCGCCTAATACTTTATGCAGTTCACAAGGCTACAGATTGGTTATACATTTTAGATGTAGAATAAAATCCAAGGAGTAAATACTTTAGGTTTCTCTTTTTAACAAAATATTCCAGAGAAACATGCTACCTTTTGGTCAGCTGAAAGTAAATCTTTGTCCACAGAAACATTCCATAATTTTCTATGAAACGGAGACCCTTCAAATTAATTGCCAACCTCTCTCCTGCTGAAATCAGCCAAAAAACCTCCTGAAACACTGACACATATTTACATACTAAAGACCAATGGAAAACTTCATTGTTTTTCTTTCCTCCTCCTCTTATTTGGCTTAAAATTCCATATCCTAAAGTATCACAGTATCTGGGGCTTGTTAACTGGAAAGCTGAAGAGGTTTCTTATTCCATTTTTAATTATTTCAAGTAACCTAACAGCTGCGTATAGCATCATCAAGGCATGGTCAAGATATATCTCTCTATATATCTATATATCTATATCTATACATCTACATAGATTAGATACAGATACAGATATAGATATAGATATAGATAGATATGGATATAGATATATGTCTATACCTATTTATCTATATATATGTATATTTATATGTCAAAGACACAACAGTAGGTGCAGAAAATAGGCTAGATTAAATTGATACATATTTAATGAGTTTTAAGAGTTTCCTCGTTCTGAAAGTTTTAAGAAACAGATTTGTTAGTCAAAGTCACATATTAATTAACAAGACTTGATTTCTTGTAGCTCCCTAGACCAAAAATTGATGCTATTCGTAAAACCATTTGTCCAGTTACTACTACTGCTGACAAAGTCTAAATTAGACAGTATAGGTAAACCAACAAAGTTTATCAGCCCTGAAAAATCATGCCAGCATATAATGTCCATCTGCTCAAAGCAGTGATGTATTTGGGGACAAAAATTTTCAGAACCTAAACTTTCAGTGCTTCCTAAACCTTTGGAATTCAGAGTCATGTTTGCCAGATGCTTAATTGCTTTTTATCGTAATGTGACTTCCCTTGATCTTTAGACTGAGGGTTGCATGGAGATTTGTTTCAATATCTTACTCCAAAACACCTGATTATAAAATATCCTGAGAACTATGTCATGATGCTTATCATGATATTCTATTAAAAACAATTGGGCAAGGTGTGCTTAAATGCAATTATTGTTATATAGTAATAATAATGACAAGTAATAATAGCACTCATATATTGAATGAGTGCTATCTGTCATACAATAGATGTATTACTGTTTTATTCTTTTTGGGCTTCTGTAAGAAACTACCATAGACTGACTAGCTTATAAACAATGGATATTGTCTTGAAATTAGCTTTAGTTGAGATGGGTGACTAATCTCCTTGTCAAATGTTTGTTTTGCCACACTGTTATTTTTTTGCAATAATGGTGGGCTGAGAATTTTCCAAATCTTTAATTTCTGTTTCCTTTTTGATTCACAGTTTCACCTATAAGTCATTTCTCTCCTTGCATTTTATAGTAAGCAATCAGCAGGAAGTAGGCCACTCTTTCAACAGTTTGCTTATTAGAAATCGCTTCCACTAACTATCCAGTTTCATTGCTCAAAAGTTCTACTTTCCACAAAACACTGGAACATGAAATCATCGCAGTTTTTTGTTACTTTCAAACAAGGATGACCTTTCCTCCATTTTCCAATAACATGTTCCTCATTTCCAGCTGAGACTTCATCAAAATGGCCTTTATCATCCATATTCTACCTCTGTTCAGGATTACTTATGCATTCCCTAAAAAGATTGGCACTTTCTCTATAGCTTTTCTTTTTTTTTCCTTCTGGGCTCTCAGCAGAATGACTAATTGGTACATTCATGGCACTGTAGGCTTTTTCTAGCATGTACCTTCAAACTCCTCCAACCTCTACCCGTTACCCAGTTCCAAAGTTACTTCCACATGTTAGGTATTTGTTAGAGAAGCCCCCTACTTGTGGTAGCAATTTCTGTCTTTGTCTGTTTGGACTGTTAAAACAAACTTCCATGTTTCCTCGAAAATAAGACCGGGTCTTGTACCATATTTCCCTGAAAAAAACAAAACAAAAAAACTTCTTATATTAATTTTGCTCCAAAAGATGCATGAGGGCGTATTTTCAGGGGAAGCCTTATTTTTTCATGTACAACAATCTACATTTATTCAAATACAGTCATGTCATTTTCTGAAACATCATCATAACATACTAAATGCGTCCGTCTGGCTGATGATCTTACCTGGGGCTTAATTTCACGGTAGGTCTTCTTTTCGGGGAAACACAGTACCATAAACTGGTGCCTTATAAACAACAAACACTTGTTTTTCACAGATCTAGAGGTTGGGAGTTCAGAATCAAAGCCTTGGCTGATACCATGTTTGGTGAAGGCCCGCTTCCTGGTTCTTCACCTCTGCCCTCGTTACGTTATCATCTTCTAAAGACACCACCTCCAAATACCATCACATTAGGGAAGGTTTCCACATACCAATTTTGAGGAGATAAACATTCAATCTGAAACAATTCACGTTATCACCGAAATACTTGAAATATATATGTTCTTATAATTTAGAGTTAAGGAAATTGAGCTGTTAAGGGATTTCACCTAGAACCATGCAGTTAGTACCTGATAGAGATAAAATTTCAACTCAGATGTCTAGATACAAGCCTACAATATTTTCCTAATACTGTGCTCCTTTCTCATACTCTGAACCACGGCATCGATGGATGATTTTTTTTCTTTTCTTTCTACAGTTAACAATATTTAGCACAATATCTTTCTAAAAAATAGGCTAATAATTGATGCTTATGAAAGCCCTATACAAATAAATTATGTAATGGAATTGTAAAACTAGACCTGAAATACTTTATTTTTCTAGATAAACTGAAAGGCAATTGCTCTACAATATGATAAATGGAGACCATTTTTAACATATCAAATTGTTTATCTTATGACTTGAAAGTGAGTCCCTTATTCTCAAAGAAATATTCGCTTCACTCATTTCATGAAATATTTTATTAATAATAATTTTTTTTTAAATCTCAGACTGGAAAGATAATTGCACAGTGTTTTGTATTTAAGAATTTTGTACTGTAGGAAATGTGCCATTTTCTTCAGTTTAGTCTGTATAAGAACTGCCAAGTTGCGGCTATATCAGGCCTGTCAAAATATATCAGAAATATCCTAGATAACAATACTTCCACTAGATAAGGGTTTCCAAAGCTGGAAAACTCAGGGGCCCTTCAGATTCCAAAAGGAGAGCATCATGTTTACAGGGCTTCGTATCCTGGGTACTTCTCCTTGCAGCGGCATTTATCTAAAGGATTTAAGACCTAGAACTGCAGGCCTTGTAGCCAGGTTACAATCACTCCTCCAGGTGAGCAGCAGCACGTCTGCTTACATGCATCTATTTCCAGTGGGATCTCACAGTAACAGGAAACCCCTGCACGGGTACTGATTATTCAACATGTCTTACTCTGACTGCATGCTATCACTTCCAAGACACGGATAAACTCTTCTTATATGGAACCATTAGGGAAAGGGACAAATAAACTAGAAGGAGGGTGAAGAGGATGATGGTAAAGGAACAAAAAAGAGGAAAATGTCTTTGGCTTCATAGCTATGCTTTGTGAAGTTTAATTTTCTCCAAACACACAGCAGCCTATCATGGTTGGTCGATGTTTTTGATGGAAAGTATAAAGTCAGCTATTGTTTTAATTAAAGGAAGTTGAGATAAAGTTTGGTTATTTAGAGGCAAAAAAATATATATATATATAAATATATATATAATGTATATATATATATAATGTATATATATATTTATATACATATTATATATGTGTGTATATATATATATTTATATACATATTATATATGTGTGTATGTGTGTATATATATATATATATATATAATATACATACATAAAGATTCAGCTAACATGAAAAATGTGAGCTAGGGAAACCACAAAAGAGAATCTGCAAAAGGAGTAGATGGGATACTTTAACATGGAAGACTGATGGATTTACAAGAGAGAATCCATATTCATTGCACAACTGGCTAAAATATTAAGTGTTTCATTAACTAAGAAGAAAACTTTTAGTAAGCATAATAAATGATTGTTCCCCCCTGGTGGTGATGCTTTGACACTCCTTACATTAGACTTATTAAAAACACAAAATAAATGTAATTTTATTTCAGTTTTCTTCTTCAAGGACATGGAGATTATGGCTACTGTATTATTAGGTCATAAAGTGTTGATTTAATATTATAAAATGAATTTACATGGGAAGGAACAATACAAAATAATTCAAATAAAGATTTAAAATTTTCATATGATGTGGCGTAATTTACATGTATGAGAGACAACATACTGACAAACTTAAACATTCATTTGCAGTTAGAAAGCCGTGTTTTAAATTCTTTGACTTGAAGGAGGTAATTTGATGAAATGTAACATAATTGGAAAAGAAAGCTTTTAGTCAGACTATCATTTGTTTAAATCGTAGCTCTATAACTTATTATTTGTGATCATGCACAAATTACTCCAGCTCCAGTTTTAATTTTCTTATCTTAAAATGGACACTAAATAGAACCCAACCCTTAGCTGCATTTCAGAGAGATAAACAAGGTAATGCATAAAAGGCTTCTGGTATGGTGGCTGGCAAGAAGATATACATACCGAAACGTGGATAACCATAATTGCTGCTAGTATGATTTTAAATACCATCTACCTGAAGCATAAATCTTTATCCTTAATCTCTTCCCTGAGTTATATATGGACTTCCATATCGAACTGTTTTTTCAACATGCCCACTTGGATGCAAAATATAGAACTCACAATAAGTTTATCTAAAACATTAAATTCGCATTCCTGCCTAATCTCCCGCTGCTCCCTTCTTCCCATCTTGTTGAACACTATCACCATTCTTACATATTGCTAATACCAAAACCTTAGTGACCCTCACTATGTCTCTTTTTCTCATTGTACTCATCCACATGCTCAGCAAATCCTGTTAACTCTGTTTCCAAAATACAGCCTTTATAAAACCAATTCTCACCATTTCAACTGAGAAACACTAGGCCAGACCTCCATCGTACTGGCTGACATACCAACTTTATAACCACTGTCCTTCTTTCCAGTTTTTCACAACCACATTTTGTTCTCCACATGGAAGCCCGAGAACTTTCTGAAATGTGTATCCAGTTGTGTCTCTGTCCTGCTTGGATCTATCCATTAGTTTTCAATTACAATTTTATTGAATTTCTAAACATTCATCACAATTAACAGGACCTGTCATTGTCATGTGTCTGCCTTCTTCGACAACATTAACTTGTGGCACTCTCTGCCTGGATCTATCAAAAGTGTTCCAATACTGTTAGTCTTCCTCTATCCCCCTTAGTTCCCATGTATCTTATTTCTTGTTAATAATATCTAATATTTATTGGGTACTAAATACAGTCTAGATGAGTCTCTAAACACTTTCATTATTTAATTCATTCAATCCTCACAGAAACCTAACAATGTATCTATTATTTTTAGCACTATTTTTATGTGAAATACACTTGAGGTCTTGGAGAGGTTAATAAGTTGTCCAAGGTCACAAAATGAGTAAATGACAGAATCTAAATGTTTGAATCTAAATTCAAAACGTGGGTATTGTTTTCCAGAGCCTGAATACTTCACTCCTACTGTAAGCTATAGTTTGTTTTACATTTATTTTTGTAAATCCTTGCAGTTCTCTTCTTTGCATTCTTGCAAACTTTAGTCATTTGTATTCTTAATATATTATAGTAAAGGTAGTCTGGTTTTGTTCTTTTTTTCAAGGTTGCCTAACCTGTCTGGCTTTCTGAATTTCCATGTAAGTTTCAGAATCCATTTGTCAAATTTGACCAAAACTTCTTGAATTTTGACTCATATTGCCGTAAATATACAGATGAAGTCAGAGAAATTGAGATATTTATTATGTTAAATCTTGCAGAACATGAACATGCTATATTCCTATTCCATTCATGTGGGTCTTATTATATTTCTCTCACAACAATTTTATAGTCTTCAGTACACAAATTTTGCATATCTCTTGTTAGGTATATTCTAAGTATTGAATAATTTTGAGGCTACATTTTTAAACTTTCAATTTCCAGTCATTTATTATTGGTATATAGAAAGATAATTTATTACTGTATATTGATGATGTAATCAATAATCTTGCTAAATTCACCTATTCAAATAAAATTGATGTTTGATCCTCTCTCTTCTTTTTTCTCCTCCTTCCTTCTTTCCTTCCTTCCTTCCTTCCTTCCTTCCTTCCTTCCTTCCTTCCTTCCTTCCTTCCTCCCTCCCTCCCTCCCTCCCTCCCTCCCTCCCTTCCTTCCTTCCATTTTTCCTTTTTCTTTTTGTTCTCTCTCTCTCTCTCTCTCTCTCTCTCTCTCTCTCTCTCTCTCTCTTTTTCTTTCTCTCTTTCTCTCTCTCTCCTTTTCTCTTGAGAAGAGGAGGCATAGTTGCTATATGTAAGTTCCATATGGGGTTCCTCTCCCATAGAACAGACCCACTCTGTGAGAGGTCTGAAAATTAATTTTGTGAACTTGTTGTGACAATGCTGTTAACCTTTTATGATATCAGAGGGATTATTCATGATGAATTTATACCAACTGGACAAATAGTTAACCAAGTTTACTATTTGGAAGTGCTGAAAACGCTAGTGTGAAAAAGTTAGACAACCTGAACTTTTCGCCAACAATTCATGGCTTTTGCATCAAGACAATGCACCAGCTCAGTCGGTACTGTCTATGAGGGAGTTTTTAGCCCATGAACAAATAACTGTAGTGGAACACCCTCCCTACTCATCTGATCTGGCATCCACTGACTTCGTTCTTTACCTGAAGATAAAGGAAATATTGAAGGGAAAACATTTTGATGACATTCAGGACATCAAGGAATATACAACAACAACTCTGATGGCCATTCCCGAAAAAGAGTTCCAAAATTGCTTTGAAGGGTGGACTAAGCATTGGCGTAGGTGCATAGCTTCCCAAGAGGAGTACTTCAAAGGTGAAGGCGACCATAGTGATATTCAGCAATAAGATAATGTAGCACTTTTTATGGGATGAGTTGAGGACCTAATTGTCAGACCTCATACATGCAGAATTCATTTGATTCTAAGTAGGTCACCCTTGGGGGAAAATAGAGTATGGAAATTGCCACTAAAGTATTCTGTAAGTAAATAGTCACCTGCTTCTGAATCAGAAACCTCATACTTATTGGCAGTAATACATGAGAGTGAGAGAGAGCAAGGGGATGGGGGTGGGGAACTACATGGGAGTATGGGCGCTTACTATCTTTCCAAAGTACACTGAATCTCTGTGGGATAAGGAAGGGGATGTCCTTTAACTAGTTAATGTTTGAAATGGAAATAAGTAGCTTTAGGGCAGATAAACCTGAAAATCTCTCTGGATTCATTCACTATTTCTAATTTCTAAGGGTTATTTTGTCATCTAGTCATCCTCTAAACCAGGTAGCCAATGATGTGTGCTCTGAAAGCCCTGAGAAGTGCAGACTTGGAAAAACTATCCCAACAAATAGAGCTATAGATTTGCTTTTGGATTTTCTTTATATTCAGAGTTTTATTTCTTCCATTCCAATCTTATGCTTTTAAAAGGATTTTCTTCTCTTATTAAATTGCCTTGGACCTCTAGTACAATGTTTAATATTATAGAAAGGGAATTATTTTCTCATTTATAATCCCACAGAAAAGTTCAATATTCACCATTAAATATGGTGTTTTCTATAACAATTCTGTTTTTTTTACATGATTTGGTGAATTGCCTTCTCTTTCTCATTTGTTAAGGATTTGTGTGTTGCAAATAGGTGCTAAATGTTGTTAACTACTTCATCGGATAAAATTCATAGTATCTCATTTTTTTCTAAAATTGTGAGATTCCTATTGTTTATTAACATTTGAATATTCAACTACCTTTGCATTTCTACAATAAATTTCCCTTGCTCAAACTACTGTTTTATATATCACCAGATTTAATGAGCTTATGTTTTGTTTAAGATATTTTTAAACAAATTTTGAGAGAGTCTGTAATTTTTGTTTCCTGTGACATTCTTGTAAATTTTTTATCAAGGTTATGGTGGACTCAGAAAAGTATTGGGGAAGTTTTCCTTTTATTACTAGTTTTTGGATGATTTTTGAGTAAGATTGATATTACTCCTCCTTAAATTTGAGAAAAAATTTATCAGTGAAGTCATGTAGATCTGGGGTGGTTTCTGCTTGTATTTTGATTATTTTCTTCTTTTGTTTCTTTAAATTTAATGTGCTTTCTTTCTAGCTTCTTGTGATACAGATTAGGTCATTGCTTTTCAGTCTTTCTTTTTTCCTTCTAATATACCATTAAAGCTATACATTTTCCTGAGGTTTAGCTATGTCTTTCCAACTTTTGATACTTTCTGTCTTTATTAATACTTAAAATATTTTATAATTATTTTTAAACCATGGGCTAATTCCCTGGTGGTTGAACATTTTCTAGTTATCTTTTTATTTTTACTAATTTTACTATGCTGTGTTTGGAAAACATCTTTCAAATGATGTAAGATCTTATAAAATGTGTTGAGGCTTTATGTCTTTATTGATTGTATATCTGTTTGGATATCAGCACATAGGCCTCGGATTTTCATAGTTTTTATAGTTATATAGTTTGTTTTAACTCAATTGTGGAGAACAAGAGATGATTTGATTCATCATTAAAAGACAATGTGAATGAGTACCAATAGGCTTTCTGATGGGTATAGAGAAAACTCAAAAAGTGAGAACTGAAAATGAGGAAGAAAAAATATAGGAAAGTGTCACTATTTGAATATAATACCAAAGCAGTCATTTATGGAAAAAATGAAAAAAAAATGAGTAAGCATCATGTAACATAATAATAATGTTTATCCTTTAATAGGTTTTAAATTATCATTATCAGAAGTTTGATGAGAATGGCAAATTCTATGCTCACTTGTTCTTAGTTGTCTCTCACAAACCTTGGACTTCCATTGATGATTTAAATGTGATTATTATTCACATAATAGGATCAATTCAATATAAATACTTATTCTCTTGCGATTTTAAAATGCATTTTAAATGTTAGATTAATGCAATAGGTGAATTATATATAAGAAATCTGAATATTCAAATTTTATTTATTAACTTACTTTAAACAAGGTCCAAAATACAGACTTATCTCCTTGATAGAGCTTCTATGGATAGTATGGATATCTCTGAAATTCTATACAATAGTACAGATATCTCTGAAAATCAGTACTACTAGTCTACTAATATTATTGCAAATTAATAATATCTTAAATTGCACATACTTTTCAGTTTAAAAAATGCTTTCATTCATACTGCTAGATTTTGCTTAAGCCTCAAAACAATCCTCAGAGTCTGGCCAGGCTGGTTTGGAAGAGCTGGTTATTTCAGTATCTTCCTGTGGTTTCTCAGCTAAATGGTGCTAGAGTTATAATGTAACACATATATTCTAAATAAATATATGCTATTAGCTATTTCTGTTGATGGCTGAACTGGTATTCTGTTGACTAATACATATTCATTTCATGATTATATATTAAATGACTACTATGTATATAAACAAATTTTGAATATTATTTTTGGATATTAGTCAGCTACTGATCATTATTTGTAGTATATAATTTTGTGAAAGTTTAGGTAATATGCATTTTAATAGCTGACAATTATCGTCATTTTATTAATTCACATTATTTTGTTATGTTTTAACATACTGGTTTTAACCCAAACCTATTGTGTGCTGCTGTCCCATTTTTCAATGATTAATAAGTTACTCAGTGTCACCCTAGGTAGGATACGTAAAATCAAATACTATCATTGTCTCCAAAAATAGGATATGTATACACTTCCTTTTGACTAAAATCTGGATCTTTTAATGAAAGGAAAAAAAAATGTCCTTTTCTTCTTGACTTTGTTTCTTTGGAATGATTTGGGGTAGTTTTCTGCTTGGGAAATCCTCAATTCAAGAGGAACACATGACAGTGGGATGAGATGTAAAAAGGTAAAAGAAGAACTGGGCTCTTTAGGAATAAAATTAAGTGATAACAAAAAGGTTACAAATTCTGCTAACTTTAAAACCACACATTATTCAAATTATTTTACTTGTGTAGAAAATGAAGTTACATTCAAATATAGACTGGTCATCAAAATGGAGGCATGAGGTGAGCCTCTGTAAAGCTTCCTTGGAATTTACAACTAATCGAACAAAAATAACTCCACAAAGGACTCCATGCACAGCAGACAGGCAAGATGAACAGGCCCACTACTGAATTCACCTAAAGGTGGGAGAATTGCGTGAGCAGGGGAGGAGGGAAGGGAGAAGTGCAGAGACGAAGCCGCGCAGGCTCAGGATGCAGACCTAGCTCAGTGCTCCGAGCTCGCTGCATCCCGGAACTACCGCAGCTGCGGGAGAGGGAAGGACTCGGACTGCCAGGGCTCCGCTTATGGCCCACAGCGCTGAGGGGGCAGCATATAACATGGCTGAACCCAAGGCTCACGGCAGAGTCCTCAGAACAAAGACTGAGGGAAGAGGGCTGAAAATGGTGGTTTAAGCCCTCACTGCCAAGCAGAGAACGGAAGACTTAGGCACTGAGACTAGCCGCCCCCTCCCTACCCTCCCAGAGCTCATCCCACCCCCACCTGCCCGGTGCTAGAAGCTGAAGAGTAACAGTGTCAGATCAAAAGAACAGAAAATTTGCTATTCTGAGAACTGTGGACTGCAGACACAGATTCGCAGCGCAACTAGTTCTGGTAAAGCGGAGGGAGCTGTGGAAGTGGGACTGGCTCTGGTGATGGTTGCCACCATTGCTCTGGGCCACCTCTCACAACTCACTCCGCCCCTGGCCCCACCTATAAGGGCAGATCCCTGCAGGAGTAAACAGAACTGCTGAAACATACAGGCTCTGAATCTGATGCAGAAAGAACTTTGGAACGTCAAAATCTCTCCGCATCCCCACAGGGACGTGGCGCCCTATAACCCAGGCGAACTGTTAACAGAGGAGAAGTCTGTTTCCCAGCGAATCTCCCCATTGTGTGAGAAGCTGAAATAGTGCAGAGAAAACATAGTACTACTGTGTGAGAGAGAAAAAAAAGACTGCAGTTGGAGAGAAAATAAAACATTCTACCAACAAGTATTGGAAAACAAAAGTAAGACCTCTTCCTATCAACCTGTTGCAGAAACCACTCCTGTAGATGTCTAGGAAGAGAAATAATAAATCAGTAATTGCTATGAATAACCAAGGCAACAAGACAGCTCAGAAAGAAAGTGAAAAATCTCCAGAAAAGGAACTTAAAGATATGGAAATATGTGACTTAAATGACAGAGAATTCAAGATTACAGTTCTGAAATAACTTAATGAGATGCAAGAAAACACAGAAAGGCAATTTAATGAACTCAGAAACGCAATCAAAGAACAACATGAGCATTTTACTAAAGAGATTGAATTTTAGAAAAGAACCAAATGGAATTTCTGGAGATTAAGAACTCAGTAGAAGAAATAAAGAATGAAATAACGAGATTACGTAGTAGAGTTGACCAGATGGAGGGAAGAATCAGTGACATCGAAGATAGAAACCGGGAAATTACACAGATGGAAGAAGAAAGAGACTTGAGACTTAAAAGAAATTAAAGAACGCTACAAGAACTTTCTGACTCCATCAGAAAGAGCAATATAACAATAATGGGAATACCAGAAAGAGAAGAAAGAGAGAAGGGAACAGAGAATATATTCAAACAAATTGTTGATGAGAACTTCAAAACTTGTGGACAGAACTGGATCCTCGAATGCAAGAAGCAAATAGAACACCTAATTACCTCAAACCCAACAGGCCTTCTCCAAGGCACATTGTATTGAAGCTGTCTAAAATCAACGACAAAGAAAGAATCCTCAATGCTGCCAGGGAAAAGAAGACGGTAACCTACAAAGGAAAGCCCATTAGATTATCATCAGATTTTTCAATAGAAACTCTAGAACCCAGGAGGCAATAGAACCAAATATTCAAACTATTGAAAGAGAGAAATTATGAGCCAAAAATAATATATCCAGCAAAGATCTCCTTTAGATATGAAGGAGTAATAAAGGCCTTTCCAGACATATAGAAGCTGAGGGAATTTTCTAATACACAACCTTCACTACAAGAAATACGAAAGGAGGCTATTCGACCACCATCAAAAGGGACAATTTGTGGCAACATAAAAAGGGGGAGAGTAAAGGCCTGAATCGGAATATGGGAATGGAGAAAGTAAGCATGCTGAAGAAAATAGAATACTCTAAATATCAAACTTTCTTTTACATAAACTTAAGAGTAACCCCTCAAAAAAAAAAAATCCAGAACTGAAATATATACTGTAATAAAAGAAGAAACAGAGGGAAACATTATAGAATACCACCACACAGAAATAATAGACAACAACAAAAAGGCAAAGAAACAATGGAGACACAGCCTTACCAGAAAACTAAAGATAGAATGACATGAAATCCTCACGTATCAATAATCACCCTAAATGTAAATGGAATGAACTCACCAAGAAAAAGGCACAGAGTAGCAGATTGGATCAAAAAACTAAACCCACCGTATGCTGTTTCCAAGAGACACATCTCAGCTACAAGGGCAAACATAGACTCAAAGTGAAAGGGTGGAAATTGCCACTCCAAGTAAATGGAACCCAGAGAAAATCAGGTGTAGCCATAATGATATCAGATGAAACAGACTTCAGGATGAAAAGATAACAAGAGACAAAGATGGACATTTCATAATGGTAAAGGGGACTATACAACAAGAAGACATAACAGTCATCAATATCTATGACCCCAATTAGGGAGCACCAAAATATACCAAGCGACTACTAACAGAACTAAAGGGAGAAATTGACCAAAACACAATTATACTAGGGGACTTAAATACATCATTAACAGCTATGGATAGGTCATCCAGACAGAAAATAAATAACGAAATAGCAGCCCTAAATGATACATTAGATGAAATGGACATAATTGACATATATAGAGCACTTCATACTACACACATCAGACTATACATTCTTTTCGAGTGTACATGGAACATTCTCAAGGATAGACCATATATTGGGACATAAAATCAGCCTCAGCAAATTTAAGATGGTTGAAATCATAAAAAGCATATTCTCTGATCACAAGGCTTTGAAATTGGATATCAACTGTGAAAAGAAAACAGGAAAAAACACAAATACATGGAGATTAAACAACATACTTTTAAAGAATGACTGGGTAAAAGAAGAAATTAGATGAGAGATCAAAAGATACACAAAAACAAATGACAATGAAAATACATCCTACCAAATTTTTTGGGATGCAGCAAAAGCAGTTTTAAGAGGGAAATTTATATCATTGCAGGCCTATCTCAAGACACAAGAAAAAGCCCAAATAAATAACCTCATTGTTACACCTTAAAGTATTAGAAAAAGAACAACAAGTGAAACCCAATGTCAGCAGAAGAAAGGAAAAACAAAAATCAGAGCAGAACTGAATGAAATAGAGAACAAAAAAACAGTAGAAAAAATTAATGTGACAAAGAGCTGGTTCTTTGAAAAGATTACCAAAATCGACAAACCCTTGGCAAGATTCACTAAGATAAAAAGAGAGAAGACACTAATTAACAAAGTCAGAAATGAAAAAGGGGAAGATATCATGGACACCACAGAAATACAAAGGATCATGCAAGAATATTATGAAGGACTAAATGCCACCACATTCAATAACCTAGAAGAAATGGACAAGTTCTTAGAAACATATAACCTTCCAAGGCTGAACCATGAAGAACTGGCAAATCTAAACAGACCGATCGCCAGTAACGGAATTGAATCAGTCATCCAAAACCTTTCCCAAAGCAAAAGTCCGGGACCAGATGGCTTCACTAGTGAATTCTACCAAACCTTCAAAGAGTATCTAATACCAATCCTGCTCAAACTCTTCCAAAAAATTGAAGAAGAGTCAGTACTCCCTAACTCATTTTATGAGGCCAACATTACCCTGATACCAAAACCTGGTAAGGACAACTCAAATAAAGAAAACTCCAGACCAATATCTCTGATGAATACTGATGCAAAAATCCTAAACAAAATTCTAGCAAATCGAATACAACAATGCATTAAAAAGATTATTCATCACGACCAAGTGGGGTTCATCCCCGTGGCACAAGTATGGTTCAACATCCACAAATCCATCAATGTGATACATCACATAAACAAAATAAAGGAGAAAAATCATATGATTATATCAATTGATGCAGAAATCATGTTTGACAAGATACAACATCCATTTATGATTAAAACACTTAATAAAATAGGTATAGAAGGAAAATACCTTAACATAATAAAGGCCATATATGACAAGCCCTCAGCTAATCTCATAATTTATGGTGAAAAACTGAAGCCCTTTGCTCTACTTTCAGGAACACTACAGGGCTGTCCCCCATCATCTCTGCTTTTCAACATAGTGTTGGAAGTCCGGGCCAAAGCAATCATGCAAGAGAAAGAAATAAAAGGCATCCAAATTGGGTATGAAGAAGTTAAACTATCACTCTTTGCAGATGACATGATGCTATATGTAGAAAACCCTAAAGACTCTACCAAAAAGCTGTTAGAAACAATCAACGAATACAGTAAAGTTGCTGGCTACCAAATCAACGTACAAAAGTCCATTCTCAGAAAAAGCAGAGAACCCTATGATTTCACTGATATGTGGTATATAAACCAAAAACAACAAAACAACAAGACAAACAAATGAGAAACAAAAACACATAGACACAGACAATAGTTTAGTGGTTACCTGAGGGTAAGGGGGGGAGGGAGATGAGGATAAGGGGGGTCAAATATATGGTGATGGTGGTTCACCACCACTCTGGGTGGTGAACACACAGTGGGATTTATAGATGATGTAATACAGAATTGTACACCTAAAATCTATGTAATTTCACTAACAATTGTCACCCCAATAAGTTTAAAAAAAAAGAAAAGAGGATGAAGCCAAAGACAGTGATGAAAAGAGTTTATTTTTTTTAAAATAACATCCTATAAAGTATTTAGGGTTCTAAGGTTGACGTAGGAATATTTCTCTGTGAGTGCTTGGATGGTGTCTCGTGAAACCGAAGAATGGAAGCATGGCCCAAAGAGAGGCAAGGAGTTGTAAAAAAGGATAGTTTATTAAAAGCAAAGGTCAGAGCTCCCGAGCGGGAGGGGGTCCCGAACAGGGGGCCCAGTGACTGAGGCAATAGTTCTTATTTTTATACCTTCCCTTGTGTGTTTGGGGAAGGGGAGCTGGCATCTTCTGATGGAATTCATCAGATTTGTCCTGTTTGCCCACTCTAAAGGGATTGTCATGCGGGGTGTCATGTGGGGTCTCTGCTCCCGCTCCCCAGATAAGCATGCAGGACATTGTGAGGACAAAAAGGAACACACAGGGAGCCATAGATGGGGAGTCACACCACTATAGTCTCGCTGGCGGCTGGGTTGGAGACACAGGAAGCAGCAGCCACACTATCCACAACCTTCCGTCCACTTCTCTGCAATCCACAACCCGCACTCCACCTTGCTAACTGCAATCCACCAGCCACCATCTTCTTGCAAGCCCCCCATCTTTTGCTAGCGTAGCCTCGGTAGTTCTATCAGTAGCCAATGGCTCACTGGTTACAGCTGACAGCCAACTAGCCACGGCTGATGGCCATTCAGTCACAGTTGATGCCCATTTACTACGCATTCCTGTCTATCAGATCTCTTCCATTTGTCAGGCAAAAGGAATTTTACTGTGTTTTCCCGAAAATAAGACCTACCTCGAAAATAAGCCCCAGTTAAGATTGTCAGACAGACAGACATGTTTAGTACATTATGACAATGTTTCAGAAGAAGATGACATGGCTGTATTTGAATAAATGTAGATTGTTGTACCTGAAAAAATACGACATCCCCTGAAAATACACCCTAATGTGTCTTTTGGAGCAAAAATTAATATAAGGCCAAATCTTATTTTCAGGGACATACAGTATAAGATCCAGTCTTATTTTCAGGGAAACATGGTACGAGACAATTTATTAACCTCAAGGTACTGTTACATTTTGTTCTGGAGTGAAGGAGTTATTCTAGAACCTGAAGTCTCAGGAAACGGCTGTTTTTGTTTATTTTACCAGAGACTTTCCTGTCTTCCTAACAACATGTTAATTAAACTGTCTCCGTATTAGTAATAATCCTAAAACAAGACCTGTGATTTTTTAAATCTGATTTCACATTTGGTTTTAAATCATTGAGAGATTTTCTATACTAAATCTCTGGGAGAGTGGGTGGGTCCTGTTCACCTGTGTTTTTTAGATGCCCAACAAGTGATTGAAGCCATTACAACACAAAATAGGTACACATATTTAAATATTTCTTCAACTATCAAAAATAAAGTCTAAGGATCCTGGTCGCATGCAATTTCACTGTTAGTGGAAAAAATGCAAAGTAAATGCACCATTGGTAGAGAGCAAAAGTGTGTGTGTGTGTGTGTGTGTGTGTGTGTGTTTGTATACACCTGTATACATAATTTAGATAAAGAACAGTTCTGTACAGTTGCAAGAAAACATCTTTCAAGACCAAATTACATTGATACTTTAAAGAGGTTTATTACTATTTAACACAAATGTCAAGCATTTCTAATATGTATTACAAAGTGAAACAAAATGGTGATGCCATTTCAAATATTTAGTAGCAGCATATAAATTAAATGTCTTTATGAAACAAAGTTACAAAACTGTCACCATTCTCATTTATATACTGATGACCTATTAGCAGATGTTTATCTTATTATGAATATTTCCATCAAGAAGATTTTTGTAAAACTCTTTCTGAAGGTATTTTAGAAAACTCAGTTTATGTGAATTTTGCTTAGATGATTTTAAAAAGCAAGTAAATGTGCTTTTCACTTGGAAAGAGGCTCATCTCTTTCTATTTAACTAAATGTCAGAGCAAAACATCTAATGGTTTTGAATGGGTCTAAACTGTTCTTTGAATTAAGTATGTGCATAAAATAGTTTTTTAATACATAAAACCTAAGGAGAAATATCCTTTATTCCTCATATGCACTGCTCCCTGCTTAAATACTTAAAAAGTCAAAATGTGAGGAAAAATGATTCAGTGAAATAAGCTGGAAAGATACTGAAAAATTTACTGTGATCTCTGCAACCAAGTGTATAAGACACAATATAACTTTCTTATAGAAATGGTATACCAAAAGAGAAATCAAGGTGTTTTTTGTTTCCTATAGGCTATAATTTAAAGCAGCACGGGATTTTTGATAGAACTTCTTAATCTAAAACTACCCAAAAAGAGTGAAGTAACGATTTCTGTCAACCCATTGATGCTGTGTGACTATGCCCCACTAGTCTTTGAGAGATTTTGTAAAGAACTATAGCTTTCTTGCCTAGCAGCAGGATTTTTCTAAACCTGCATCATTTCCTATTTAGACTTTGAAAAATAATGTTTCAGTGTACTGTGAGACCAGACAATTTTAGGAGAGTAGATAGCTTAGAATCTAAAGTGATATGATAAATCACATCTTACAGTCCTTAAAATATATATAGTAATAATATAAAAATTAAATGTCTTTATGAAACCAAGCTATAAAACTGTTACCATTCCCATTTATATTCTGATTGACTATTAACAGAAATTAATTGTGTTATGAATATTTCCATCAAAAAGATTTTTCTGAAATTTTTTTTTAAAATTCAGATTCATTGAACTGTGAAACTGAAGAATATATTTGAATGACGTTTAATTGTGGAATTCACTTGTGTTACATATATTACTGCTTTTCCTTTGATTTGGATTTTTAAATGTATTTTTATACCTTTCTGGTATTTTTTAAAGAATTATATGCAGAAATTACACATAAAGGTAAATCAACTAAAGGATGTTAACCAATCCTCACATATCTTAAATCTGAATCACTTTTACCTCTATCTCCCCCTTCTAATAGTTTCTACCATATCACAAAAAACGTGTTTCTTTGACTACTATTTATTGAGAGTTTCTTTGTATTGGGTACCCTGAAAAGGACACGTGTGTACTGGTGTTTTAAGGAAAGGGGCAAATCATCATCTAATCGGAAAGGCAAACATTTCAGGTTAGGATTTGGCTACCAACATGTGTTGTTGGTGAATGTGAAACTTCTCACAGAATAGAATGCAAGGGTAAATAATCCAGGAGCACAGGAGGGGGACCAGATGTGTCAGTGTGACCTTCACAGCAGATTTTTTTAAAAATCTACATTTCTTTGAATTTTAGAAATCTGTTCCCAACCTCAATCCCTCTGCATCATCCAGACAATACTTAGGATGTCCTAGAACATGGCGAAACTGAGGGATGATAAGAACAGAAAAGGTTCTTTTCTCATTTTTGAATTTCAGGAGATTTTCTGTGTTGGAACTTCCAGTAAGGCAAAGTAAGGAGCTCAGAAAAAAACAATCTCCAATAAAGCAACTATAAAATTGGGCAAAATAGTCAGTAACAGCAATTTCAAGGCACTGGAAATTGAGTCCAGGTTTATAGTATTCTAAATTCCTGAACGGTGAGAGCCAGCAGTATTCTTGTGTGAATTCCCTCTCCCACAAAGTTGCGTGGGATAAGCCAGAAAAAAAAAAAAAGCACAGCAGCTTTGATGATGGTTTTAATTTACTCAGTTTGGATTGGAGAAGAAAAACTACCTGCCTACTCAGGAACAATAGTGATCTCAGTAGCTAATGAACAGGGATGATAGGTCACTAAACTAGCTATAGGTTGTAAAACAGTGAGATCTCAGGGATTAGATACCCACAGAGGGCTGTGAGAAGCCCTCAGTACATCCCTGGCTTTCTGTGAACCTGAATAAGTGTGTAGTGGAGATACAAGAGAACAATGTGGAAAGCAAAAGCCAGGGAAGACTTGAAAATTTCCTGACCTTTGAACACACACCTCATCCCACACACAGATCCACTGAAGCCATGCAAAATTCTGATTTTGGATTATGGTATTGCACAAACCTAAAATTTACTAAAAGTAATTTCATTACACACAATAGGTGAATTTTATGGTATGCAAATAATACTTTAATAAAGCTATAAAATGTGGGGTAGAATACTCAAACCACTTTATTTTGCAGTTAATTTTCAGAGACGATAGTTTGGTACACAAGTGTTCCGAACATCACAGACTTGGCTTTTGAGGTTTTGCGGTGTCTATAGGGCAGGATAGAGAAGAGTCAGGCATGAACGTTAGCTAGACATTGTTGGAAAGAAATCCTTGAAAAGAGAGTCTTTATCTTACTTATTTCCAGGCTAACTGGCAGATTGCAGTAGGCAGTGGAATGAAGAGAATGGGAGAAAGAAGAAAAAAATACACACACACACACACACACACACACACACACACTCTCACACAGAGGGTACCCCCAAAATGTATACACGTTTTAAGAAATGAAAAAACTGTCTTAAAAATGTAATACCCAATACATACGGGTAATAAAAGATGAATACAAGTCACGTTTGACTTCTGCAATTACAAGAGGTGCTCAACAAGGTTAGCATCAGTGTCCAGACACTTCTGATTATGGCGAAGTACTGCTTGAGCAACATTGACCCAAGTGTCCACTTGTATAACTTTGTTTGGCACCCACAGTATATCTAAAGGAATTTGTTTTTTCTTCTCAGAAGAAGAATCAGTGAAGCAAACAAGCAAATCCCTTATGTTTCCCTGGAACAACATGCTGATAAAGCACACATGTAAAAATGGATACGGGTTATCAGTTGGAAGGGAGGCCTGAAGCAGATTTAGAAATTCCTCACAAACCCCAGGACGACATGTGCTGCTCACAAGTGATTTCCAATAAGGCCATGATGCCAAGATGGGTAGATGCCACAAAAAAAAACCCAGCAGAAGTGAGTTGTAACAGCAAATGCCATTAAACATGCCAGCAGGAGCAGTGGGTTCTGAAGAACGCTGGCTCTCTCCCCAGCACCTTGGCCATTTTTCATCCTTCTCAGAATTTAATAGTAACTCCATAACCTAGGGGTAACCCCGAATTAAGTTAATTGATGGACATTTATTCTACATTGAATAATGTTAATTTCCTAAAATCATTGAAATAAGCACGTAGGTCAAAAACAAGTTCAGAAATATGAAAAGTTAACCCTCTCACAGACCTCATGTTAAGGCTAGAGAGCCATACCTTGTATATGTTAAAATTCACATAGGACACTTTTCAAGGACACACATAGTATAGCAAATGTATACAATGATATCAAAATATTTATATCACTCTCTATAACCCCAGATTACATAAAAATTACTGTGTCATCATAATATGAATTAAGAAAATACATTTATTAGAATCTTCCTTTTCACATGAAAGTGCTCAGTGTCCAATGTATAAAATTAAACTGTCTTTTATATTCATGGTCTTAAAGGGCATCAAAGTGTAAGTTGGAAGAACTAGGTTCTAATTCACATTCTATTAACTAAGCCTGAAAAAAATCATTTAAAATCTTTAGGCCAGTGTTTTATTTTTTATAAATGAAACACAAAACAAGTGATCTATAAGTCCCTTTCTATACTGGAATTTTATGACTGTAATATAGGCTATATTCTGTGTCAAATACTTTGTGCAACTACATTGGACATTTAATTCATTAGATAATTAATTAAATCAGTCAAAAGTATCAAAGAGATAACTGAAGTGACACTGACAAATATAGAGCTTAAATAGAACAAATTGTTATTTATATTAAACTTATATGAATTAAATTGTATTAAATATATTACAAGACAAGGGCATCTTGTGACATGATACATTATAGTTTAGTCGGGATGAGATTTTGAAGGCTGGATAAACCACCCATTTTTCTGAATGAAAATTCTTGGGCAACGATATTGTCAGTAGTTTAGCTTTTTCTAAAAATATGTGTACTCTCCATGAACAGTAAATACACACACACACACACACAAACATGTTTATTTTTATACCACCCAGGTAAGTTTTTAAAAATATACAGGACTCTCTTTCAAGCAAGTCCAAAAACCGCATTCCACAATTGCCAATGAAACAAAGGAGAATTACAGACAGAAGTTACAAATGTGGGCAGAAGCTATTGAGGCCACAACTGCCTTTACTGTGTTACAAACAATGAAACACAAATGAAGTACTTCTAATGAGGAGACAATTGGATTATGGGGAGAAAGCTTCTGAAACCCCAGTGATGAAGTCAGGTAAAAAATAAAGTGCTACTCTTGTACTTACTGAGACATGAAAAGGCAATTATGCAAAAAGACACTTAAAAGCTGTGCTGCTAAGAATAAAGCCCTAATCTTTCTTAATACCCTTCCTTTCAAGTACCACTTTCCCAATATTTTCTTCATTTTAACTTCTCTTTAAAAGGACCATCTTGTTCACTATCATGTAGCATTTAGTGAATCTATTTTTCTGTCTATTGTTAAATAATACTCCTTTCACTACTATAAAACACACACTTTTTTAAATTACCTTGAAATTTTCACATATTCTTTCAGTATTATTTCCCATACATATATATGTAGGATATTAGGAACCCAGATAATAGGAAAGGCTTGCTATTTATTTATTTTTTTAAATTTACATTCTTGTGGCATTTTGGAGAGTGACAAATAAAGGCCTAGGATTCTATTTCATGTCTAACACTTTATTCATCTCTAACATCTATCACCTGTCATCAGATCTGAAATAAAATACCTGCAATTTTCGCATTTAACAGCAGCGCAGAGTAATGGTAAGCAAATAGACATCGCCATAGTTGGAATTGACAAGCCAAAGGACGTGACTGACATAGAAATTTATGGATGACTATCTGAGGCCACCTAAATAGTAACGTCTAAGAGTATGTGCACTCCACTACTTGAAGAGGCCAACATAATACATAGATTTAACTGGAAGGAATCATAGAGGAGATTTAAATTCAGCAATGAAGCTTTATAGCTGGTAGTACACCTCATTGTTTATGAAATCAACTCAATAATTTGTTATTTAAGGTTTTGATTAGAATTGAACAATTTTTGTGTAATATATACATGCAAAAAATAGGTACACACATACACACACACACACACACACACACACACACACTTGTGTATAATTCTAGATAGATGGTTTTCATTGACTTTTGCCCTTAAATCTTACTCGGTTGATCAATTCACTCACTCCCTTTTGAATTTTTAGTTTCCCTTATTTAGCAAAGGATATCTATCCCGTTTAATATATATTTTTGAGTATGAATTTCCCCCCCAAAATAAGTGTTTATTATAGATAATTGAGTTTACAAAAATAGGCTATTTTTTTAGAACTTCAATAATATATATTATTACTGAACCTTTTGAAAAACAATTTAGCCAAATATTCCTTATAGCATAAATCTGTCTCAGATATATGACAAATAATGATCACCTTATTTTAGGAGATGCTTTTAAAAGTTAATGTTTTAATGAAATCTTTTGGGGCATGATTATTTCATTTAGTTTCAATTAATATGAGAAATCGGGGAAAGAAAAGCTTCCTCTCATAATTTAGCTTTTTGTAAAAAGCAGTATAACAGAATGATTGGGGTATAGTAGCCAATTGAACTATACAGTTTGAATCTGACTAAATCAATTCCTAGCACTGTGACATTAGGGAAGTTACCTAATGTTTCTGTGCTTAAATTTCCCCCTCCTAAAAATGAGTCTAATAATAGAAATTGTCTCATGTAGCTGTTGATCTAAAATGGTATGTAAAAATACCTCAAAGTGCCTGGCACATAGCAACTACTGGCAAGTGTTTGCTTTTATTATTCTCCCTATTTCAAATCTTTACTATTAAAAACATGTTTCAAGTTTATAAGGTGAAAATATTAAAATGAATAAAACATTTGAGAATTTGAAAAAAAAAACAAGTTAAAATAAAAACAAAATAGACAAACATGAGATCATTGAAGAAGGCTAGGAATGTTAGAAAAGTGAAATGGAGAAAGACATAGAAGACTGCTATTAAAGATAGAGAAGGATAATAAAGATAAAAATGAAATGAGAAAGGAGGGAAAGACAAAGGATAACTACCAGAATGAAATCAAATAGAGGGCTGGATTATAAACTGGATAAGTATAAGATTATTCAAGGTAGAAAAAATGATAGGCAGATCAAAGAGAAATAGCCATGTTGTGAAAGGGAGATACGTAAAGAAATAAGTAAGCTGTTTCATGTTTCCTCTATTCAAATTGCACTTAAAAGAAAAAGCATTCTTGTAAGAAAGTATTGGGAAAAAAAGGAATTAGCATGTAACAAGCTCAAAGACAATTATGAATAAAGAAAAAAAGACCTCCCCCAAAACACCACTTAAAATAAAATAAACTATTGCTAAAATAAAAGAAACCTCCCCCCCAAAAAAATAAAATAATAAATAAAGAAAAATAAAAGAAAAATGAGTTAGCAGAGACTAGACCAGGAATAAATTGGGAAATTAAAGTTTTTTTAGTTTGGATTTTAGAAGATATTCTTATAAGAAATTTTCCCTATGATATTTTAAAGTATGTTCATTTTAACTTTTTACCCCCAATATAAAAATAAGTCTCTCATTTTTTGTATTTTTTTTCTTTTTAACATGTATATCCCCTGAGATTTTTAAAATTACTTTTACACATAATGATAAAAAATGCATCTTCGTTTGCACATTTCAAATAGATCAAAATACCTATTTAGATAAAATAGATAATGTTTGACAGAAGCATAGGTAAGCCAATCAAAATGTTTAGGAGTTCTTTTGCTAACCAAAGTTCAATTTAAATTTGAAACTGCTTGATTTCTTCAAAATAGAATTAAAAAAAATAGAATTAGAAAATAGCCTGCTGTGTTTTTGTTTTTATTTTTTTAGCTGAAGTTCATAAACCAAACACAGGACAGGAAGCAGAGGTAAAAAGGGATACCACGTTTATCCTGAGTATATTAGGATTCAGGAATCTGTAAAGATACACTTTACCTTTTTTTTTAACCCTTATAAAAACTTAAAAATATACCATCAGAACCAAAACCAACATATTCTCATGTGCCTATGTTAAACCAAACAAATAACAAGCAATATTGACTTATTTATCTGTTCCAAGTATACTCACTCCTGAAAGTTAGGTCTTGTAATGAAATTCAAATTCATGATTATAACCCTTAGATTTGGCGTAATCTGACATTTCACTGATTTCTACAACATTATTTTATATTATTCTTGTCTTTCTTCGCCTTGCCTGCTTTCCACGCCTCAAACAATCCAAACCCTTTACTTATAAGTCTTTACATTTTGTTTCCTCCATCTTTTTTCTTATTGGTTCAAAGGCTAATTTATGCATATTCTATAGGACTCTATTCAAATGTCACAAGTGACTCTTTTATGTAAGGTGGCTTTGCCTGTATTTTTGCTAAGGACTTTTTTTGTTTCCCTTTATTGGATGATTTACAATCTGCAGTCATTGTTATTACTTTTCTGTCTGGCCAAGTAGACTGTAATCAAATGTGGGGACACTTAGTCTGTTCTGCTGACTCTTTCACTTGTAGCACCTACCACATTGTATAAAGAAGGAAGGAAGAACAATCTTTCTTCTTATAAAGAAGGAAGAACAATCTCTCTTTTTTTTTTTTTTTTAATAAAAGGGAGTAATTAACTGGTACATAAATACCAAGTCACTTGAGCCCCACTTTGTAAATCAGCCAGAATATTGTTAGGAGAGGTTGTATCCATGGGATGGATAAGTTTGGGATCAACTGCACACTTAAACATGATGTTTAAAATTATAGTTTTGACATGTCATCAATGAACACATTCCTGATCTTCAGGAGTGAATATGTTCACAGAGTAAAACAAAAATTGTTGTTCACTTTCCCCGTATTTCTTTCTTATTCCCGAGGTAGCCAGATTAAGAAAACTGGTATATACTATTTCAGTTCACTCTCTATTTGTATTATTTGTAATTATTTGTATGTATTATTATATACATATACTCAGCATAAGTTTTAAACATAATATAAAGCATAGTAAACACATTGTAATTATCTTAATGACATAGAAAGAGAATATGTATATATCTATCTCTTTCTTATTGATGACTGAGTAGAAGTCCATATTAGAATGCAGTGGGATGCGCCATAATATTTTAAAGACTACTCCATTGATGGGATTTAGGATTATTTTCATTGTTAAATATACCTTTTTTCTTATTACCAAAAAATGTCTTATGAATCATAATTATAAGAGTTTAGGCACAGGCATGCATTTTTGTTGTGTTGGTTTGTTTTGCTAGATTTCTACCAGAATCATTGTTGAATTAAAGGCTTTGAATGTGCTTTATTATTTTCAGTTCTACAAGCGGAGACTGAGATGACCTGTTTCCCACAAATTTTGTCATAACATTACATAATCTGTTCTATAACCTGGTGTTAATCTGATAGTCAAGGCGTAATTATGTTTTCTTTGTGCATCTCTAGTTATGAGTGAGATTGCATATCAGTTACTACATATTGGCCACTTACATCTCTTTATTCCTGTGAGATCTGATTGTTGAGCATTTTGCTCAGTATTTTTATAGTTTAGTTTACTTTGGGGATTTACTCTGTGTTATGGTAATAACTCTGTCATTATGCTTTTTATGGGTCAGTGGACCAAAACAACAACATGTGCCTGTCTCTACATCTTTCTTATCTTTAGTTTTCCTTGTAGTTTATCCTGAATGATGGAGTATAGTTTCTTAGTGTACTAAAGATTTGGGAAACTAGTATTGGTGAATATTCTTATGGAATATATTTAGTCCTTACTATTATTTTAGAATTTCCAGGAAAAGATAATCAAGTTTTTACTGCTGATTCTTTTGACCAGACAGCTGGAGAATAATAATGTTTAGATTCTGTTCATGTTCTGTACTTCATTTAGAACTAGGATATATTTTCTAATAAAATAAATACCCTTCATTGTCTATCTCTCCATCTTTATCTTTGTTCTATTTGCATTGACATTGAGAGGGTAAATTATTCATCCATTTAAATGGATACTCAGAAATATAGACACTCAACACCATAATATTTATAATGGCCATCATCCATTAAACATTAGAAAGATATCAGAGCATCATCCTTAAATATACTTTAACATATTAGAAAAATTTCATTTAATAGAAATAGATATAGGCATGAAAGAGACAAAGAAAAAAAGAAAATAATAATGGTGATAATAACTGTACCAAGGCATATCATAATTAAATTTCTGGAAGTCTAAGATAAAGAGAAAATCTTAAAAGGATCTTGAGTCCAGGAGAAAGCATTTTATACAGGAAAACAAGAATCATAAGTGGACATAATAATGAAATGACATCTTTAAATTTCTGAAAGTAAAATATTAATTTTCAAGCTAGAATTTTGTATCTAGCAAAATATCCATTTAAAAATAAGACAAGATACAAGCAACTTAAGACAAAATAGAAGAAAAAGGTAGATATGAACATTTATTGGTAGGAGACTTGTACTTAAAGTATGTTGAAGAAAAGTCTTCAATATAGAGAAAAATAGTACCAAATGAAAATAGAAATCTACATAATTAATTGAAGAGCATTGTAATTATAATTATGTGGCTAAATGTAAAAATAAGTTTTTTTCTTTTAATTAAGTCATGACTATTAAAGTGAAATAATTAAAATGTAGTGTGGGGTTCATAATTCATGTAGGAATAAAAAATATGAACTAATGCCCTAAACACTAGATTTAAGAATACAAAAGTGCAGTGCTGTAATACTCTTATGCTATATGTAAAGTTATAAGCTATTTCATGGGAAGTGGTGATAAACCAACAAACTGTGTTGTAAAACCCAGAAAAATAAAATATTTAAAATAGCGATAAAATCAATGAAAGAGCCAATGTCTGTAAAAGTCAGTGTCGACAAAGATACACTTAAAATATAAAGATACAGATTAAAAAAAAAATGTGTGGGTCTTGTTCTATTAATGCTACTGTAACAAAATTCTGTACAGTAGGTGGCTTATAAATAACAGAAAATTATTTACTACAGTTCTGGAGGCTGGGAAGATCAGTGTTCTGGCAGATTCAGTGTCTTATGGGAGCCTGCTTCCCAGTTCATTGACTATTGACTTCACTTTAACCTCACTTGGTGGAAGGGATGAGGGGGATCTCTGAGGGTCTTTTTATAAGGTCATTAATACCATTCATGAGGGCTTATGACATAGTACCTCCCAAAGGCTCCACCAACTAATAGCATTATATGGAAGGTTAGACTGTCAACATACACATTTTTTATGGGGGGGGATACAATCATTAAGACCATATCCCACCCCTGAAATCCCAAAATGTATGTTCTTTTTGCATACAATATACATTCTTTTCATCCTGACTACCAAAAGTTTTAACTGTTTCTGGCATCAACTTTAAAATCTAAGTCTAAAGTCTCATCTATATATCATGTGGAAGAGATAGGAGTGAGACTCAAAATACAACTCATCCTGAGACAAATTGCTATCCAGCAGTGAACCTATAAAATCAAACACGTAACATGCTTCCAATTGTAGGGCACTTCCATTGGAGGGCACTTATAGGATAGACATTCTGATTCCAAAAGGGAGAAATAGGAAAGAAGAAAGAGGTAACAGGTCCCAAGCAAGTCCAAATTATAAGGCAAACTCCATGACATTATAAGGCTTGAGAATAATACTCTTTGGCTCAGTGCTCTGCAGAACCACGGGGCAGAGGTCCTGACTTTCAGACTCACAGTGACAGGAGTCCCACCTTATGAATTCACTTGAACTAAAGTCTCCCCTTTAAAGCTTTACCTCGCAGTGGATGGGGCCCTAAGGCTGTGGGTGCCCCAGCCCCTAAGGAAGCTCTCTACAAGGGCTCTCGCTGCCCAGTTGTGAGGGACATTGGGCCCGTCCTTTAAAATCTAGGTGGAGACAGCCAGGCCCTTAGGACTCATGCATTCAGGTCCTGTTATGGGAAGAATAGCCCTCGTGACCTCTCAGTTGCTTTCCTGGTCATTATTCTATTGTCTTGGAGAATAGATCCTGGCTTCTATGGATATGACTGATCAGTACTTATCAAATGGTCCCTGATCATACCCTTAGTTGTTTTTTTTTTTTTTTTCTGTCAAACAGACTTTCTGAAAAGTCCTTTCAATATGGATAAAATGAAAACTACACCTCTTTTAGTTCTGCTTCAATTTTAGTTAACAATTGTGTCTTTAAATCCTTGCTTTGTTCTTATAATTTACAATAAGCAGTCTTAGAAACCGGGCCACCCTTTCAACATTTAGCTTAGAAATTGCTGCAGCTGATTTTATGGCTCACAAATTCTATACAAAATACAACAGCACAAACACAATCCAAACAAGTTATTTGCCAGTGTAGATCAAGGATCACCTTTCTTCCATCGTCCAATAACATTTTCCCCATTTCTACATGAGATAGCAGAATGGACTTGACCATTTAAATCCCCACCAACATTATGTTCAGGATTAATTAGGTATTCTCTGAGAAGATTGAGCATTTCTCTTTTGTTTCTGGGATCTCACCAGAATTGCACTTCATGGTTCATTCACAACAATATAGGCTTTTTCCAGTATGAACTTCATTTCTTTAGCATGCATTCTGCTTTAATCCAAGCTAGCTTTGGTAAGCCTGACAGAACCATGACTCATTTGCATTCTTTCCTCAGATCCTGCTACCTGTGTTTATACTGTAAGTACACTCATTTTAATCATTAAGCCCTTAAGACATTAGGTTCTGGTCAGCATGAAACTCACTTAAGAGTAAAGCTTTAGGTCTATTAAATATGACCAAAATAATAATAATAATAATAATAATAATAATAATAACCAAACCTCAAACTAGAATAGGGTTAAGTCAAAGATAACATCTCGGCCTCAGTTACCTTGTTTCCCCAAAAATAAGACTGGGTCTTATATTATTTTTTTTCCAAAAGATGCATTAGGGCTCATGTTTACGGGTTGTCATCCTGAAAAATCATGGTAGGGATTATTTTCCAGTTAGGTCTTATTTTTGAGGAAATACGGTATGTTTTAGCTCCAGACTCATAAAACCAGAAAGGTCTGAAGGACCGCATCCCATAAAAACCAGACAGAACAATGCCAAGACTGACACCAGGACCTAATGCCATGACCAATTACTCCCAGCCTTAGCCTTGACCAATCAGTAAAGCCCAGGATCCCAACACTCATAGTAACCATGATTAATGATTTTCCCACCTATATAACCTCAGTAGAGGTTATGGGAGCCAGGTTTTTGAAAGCACTAGCTTACCTGTGTCTCCAGGCTTGGTGCCAAGTCCTTAAATAAACCTGTACTTTCTTTGCTGCAATCTCCTGTTTGTCACTAGGGATTGTCTAGTGAGTCTTTCCAACTTTCTTCCTTTCTTTCTTTCTTCCTTTCTTTTTCTTTCTTCCTTCCTTCCTTCCTTTATTCCTTCCTTCCTTCCTTCCTTTTTTTTTTTTTTTTTTTTTTTTTTTTTTTTTTTTTTTTTTTTTTTTAGCACTGTAACTGTATTTGTTGTCAAGTGTGGTCACTAAAGTCCCTGTTCCTTGAAGTGTGTTCAGCTTTGGGTCTCTAAAATTTCTATTTATTGACATTTTCTATTTATGAGACAGTTTCACACCTTTGTTTACTTCTTTGTGTTGTTTTTTTTTTTTTAATTTGGGGTAACTATTGTTAGTAAAATTACATAGATTTCAGGGGTACAATTCTGTATTACATCATCTATAAATCCCATTGTGTGTTCACCACCCAGAGTCAGTTTTCCTTCCATCACCATATATTTGATCCCCCTTACACTCATCTTCCACCCCCGACCCCCTTACCCTCTGGTAACCACTAAACTATTGTCTGTGTCTATGAGTTTTTGTTTCTCATTTGTTTGTCTTGTTTTCTTGTTGGTTTTGGTTTATATACCCACATCAGTGAAATCATATGGTTCTCTGCTTTTTCTGTCTGACTTATTTCGCTTAGCATTATACTCCCAAGACCATTCATCTTATCACAAATGTTCCTATATCATCTTTTCTTATTGCCGAATAGTATTCCATTGTGTATGTATACCACAACTTCTTTATCCATTCATCAATTGAAGGATATTTTGGTTATTTCCATGTCTTGGACACCGTGAACAAAGCTGCAATGAACACTGGAGCACACGTGTCTTTACGTATAAATGTTTTCCAATTTTTGGGTAGATAGCCAGGAGAGGGATTGCTGGGTCATATGGTAATTCTATTCGTAATTTTTTGAGGAACCTCCACACAGCCTTCCATAACAGCTTCACCAGTCTGCATTCCCACCAACAGTGTATGAGGGTTCCTTTTTCTCCACAGCCTCTCCAACACTTGTTACTATTTGTCTTGTTGATGATAGCCATTCTGATTGGGGTGAGGTGATATCTCATTGTGGTTTTTATTTGCATTTCTCTGATGATTAGTGATGTTGAACATTTTTTCATATGTCTATTTGCCATTTGTATGTCGTCTTTGGAGAAATGTCTCTTCAGGTCGTCTGCCCATTTTTCAATTGGGTTGTTTGTTTTTTTGTTGTTGAGTTTCATGAGTTCCTTGGATGTTTTGGGTATTAGCCCCTTATCAGAGGAACTATTTGCAAAAATTCTCTCCCATTCAGTTGGCTGCCTCTTTATTGTGTCGATGGTTTCTTTTGCTGTGCAGAAGCTTTTAAGTTTCTTAGAGTCCCATTCGTTTCTTTTAGCTTTTACTTCCCTTGCCTTTGGAGTCAAATTCATAAAATGCTCTTTGAGCCCAAGATCCATAAGTTTAGTACCTATGTTTTCTTCTATGCAGTTTATTGTTTCAGGTCTTATGCTTAAGTCATTGATCCATTTTGAAATAATTTTGGTACATGGTGACAGATAGCAGTCCAGTTTCATTCTCTTGCACTTGGCTATCCAATTCTCCCAGCACAAATTATTGAAGAGGCTGTCTTTCCTCCATTGTATGTTTATTGCTCCTTTGTCAAAAATTATCTGTCCATATTTATGTGGTTTTATTTCTGGGTTCTCAGTTCCATTCCATTGGTCTATGTGTCTGTTTTTCTGCCAACACCATGCTGTTTTGATTATTGTAGCCTTGTAGTACAAGCTAAAGTCAGGGAGTGTGATACCTCCAGTATTGTTCTTTTTTCTTAAGAGTTCTTTGGTGGGGGGACAGAGCCCCAGAGAGCAGTTTCCAGACTCTTGGCCTCATGTGGAGAGGTGCTGGCTCGGATAGTAGATGGCCGTCAGCTGTGGCTGGTTGATTGGTCATCAGCTGTAGCCATTGAGCCATTGGCCACTGATATAACTGCCACGGCTACGATGGGGAGCTGAGGAGAGTGAAGGAGGAGACTGAGGAGAGTGAAGTAGGAGACTGAGGAAAGTAAAGGAGAGTCAAGGAGAGTCGGTTGGTTGGCAGCAAAGTGGCCAGCAGGTTGCACGTCGTGTGTACCCAGCCTCCAGTGAGACCATAATGGTATGACTTCCCTATAGCTCCGTGGGTGTTCCTTTTTGGCCTAGCCACATCCTGTGTTCTTATGTGGGGAACGGGAGCTGAGACCCCGCCTGACACCCGGCATGACATTTGGCTATTCGGAGTCTGTTGTGGTTCCAAACAAATCTGATGATTTTTTGTTATATTTCTTTAAAAAATGCCATTGGGATTTTGATGGGGATTGCATTAAATCTGTATATTGCTTTGGGTAATATGGCCATTTTAACTATATTGATTCTTCCATCCATGAGCACTTGTGTCTTCTTCAATTTCTTTGTGTCGTCTTCAATTTCTTTTAAAAATGTTTCATAGTTTTCAGCATATAGGTCCTTCACATCCTTGCTTAAGCTTATTCCTAGGTATTTTATTCTTTTTGCTGCAATTGCAAAAGGGATTGTTTTTTTTTTGTATTTCTTTTTCTGATATTTCATTGTTAGTATATAGGAATGCAATGGACTTTTGTACGTTGATTTTGTAGCCAGAAACTTTACTGAATTCATTGATTGTTTCTAATAACTTTTTGGTGGAGTCTTTTGGGTTTTCTATATATAGCATCATGTCATCTGCAAAAAATAACAGTTTAACTTCTTCATTCCCAATGTGGATGCCTTTTATTTCTTTCTCTTGCCTGATTGCTCTGGCAAGGACCTCCAACACTATGTTGAAAAACAGAGATGACAGGAGATAACCCTGTCATGCTCCTGAATGTAGAGAAAAGGGCTTCAGTATTTTATCATTAATTATGATATTAGCAGAGGGTTTGTCATATGTGGCCTTTATTATGCTAAGGTATTTTCCTTCTATATCTATTTTATTAACTGTTTTAATCATAAATGGATGTTTTATCTTGTCAAATGGTTTTTCTGAATCAAATGATATAATCATATGATTTTTCTCTTTTATTTTATTTATGTGATGTATCACATTGATGGATTTGTGGATGTTGAACCATACTTGTGCCACGGGGATGAACCCCACTTGGTCGTGATGAATAATCTTTTTAATGCATTGTTGTATTCGATTTGCTAGAATTTTGTTTAGGATTTAGCATCTGTATTCATCAGAGATACTGGTCTGTAGTTTTCTTTTTTTATGTTGTCCTTTTCAAGTTTTGGTATCAGGGTAATGTTGGCCTCATAAAATGAATTAAGGAGTACTAACTTTTCTTCAATTTTTTAGAAGAGTTTGACCATGACTGGTATTAGATCCTCTTTGAAGGTTTTGTAGAATTCACTAGTGAAGCTATCTGGTCCAGGACTTTTGCTTTTGGGAAGGTTTTGGATGACTGATTCAATTTCGTTACTGGTGATCGGCCTGTTTAGCTTTGCCAGTTCTTCATGGTTCAGCCTAGGAAGGCTATATAAGTCTAAGAACTTTTTGAATTTGGTGGCAAATAGTCCTTTATAGTACTCTTGGATGATCCTTTGTATTTCTGTGGTGTCCGTGATAACTTCCCCTTTTGCATTACTGATTTTGCTAATTAGCGTCTTCTCTCTTTTTTATCTTAGTGAGTCTAGGCAAGGGTTTGTCAATTTTGGTAATCTTTTCAAAGAACCAGCTATTTGTCGCATTGTCTTTTTCTATTGTATTTTTTGTTCTCTATTTCATTTAGTTCTGCTCTGATTTTTGTTATTTCCTTTCTTCTGCTGACCTTTTCTTTTCCTATTTCTTTAGGGTGTAACATGAGGTTATTTATTTGGGATTTTTCTAGTTTCTTGAAATAGGCCTGTAATGATATAAATTTCCCTCTTAAAACTGCTTTTGCTACATCCCAAAAATTTTGGTAGGATGTATATTCATTTTCATTTGTTTCTATGTATCTTTTGATCTCTTCTGTAATTTCTTCTTTGACCTGGTCGTTCTTTAAAAGTATGTTGTTTAATCTCCATGTATTTGTATGTTTTCTTGCTTTCTTTTTGCAGTTGATATACAATTTCAAAGCCTTGTGATCAGAGAATATGCTTGGTATGATTTCAATCTTCTTAAATTTGCTGAGGCTGATTTTATGAACTGATATATTGTCTATCCTTGAGAATGTTCCATGTACACTAGAAAAGTATGTATAGTCTGATGTTTTAGGATGAAGTGCTCTATATATGTCAATTATGTCCAATTCATCTAATGTGTCAATTAGGGCTGCTATTTCATTATTTTCTGTTTGGATGATCTATTCATAGATGTTAATGATGTATTTAAGTCGCCTCGTATAATTTTGTTTTGGTCAATTTCTCCCTTTAGTTCTGTTAGTAGTTGCTTGGTATATTTTGGTGGTCCCTGATTGGGGGCATAGATATTGATGACTGTTATGTCTTCTTGTTGTATAGTCCCCTTTACCATTATAAAATGTCCATCTTTGTCTCTTGTTATCTTCTTCACCCTGGAGTCTGTTTCATCTGATATAATTTTGACTACACCTGATTTTCTCTGGGTACCATTTGCTTGGAGTGTCAGTCTCCACCCTTTCACTTTGAATCTATGCTTGTACTCGTAGGTGAGAGGTTTCTCTTGGAGACAGCATATGGTTGGGTTTAGTTTTTTAATCCAATCTGCTACTCTGTGCCTTTGTCTTGGTGAGTTCATTCCATTTACATTTAGGGTGATTATTGATACGTGAGGATTTCCTGTCATTCTATCTTTAGTTTTCTGGTAAGGCTGTGTCTCCATTGTTTCTTTGCCTTTTTGTTGTTGTCTATTATTTCTGTGTGGTGGTATTCTACGATGTTTCCCTCTGTTTCTTCTTTTATTACAGTATGTATTTCAGTTCTGGATGTTTTTTTAAGTGGTTACCCTTCAGTTTATGTAAAAGAAAGTTTGACATTTAGAATATTCCATTTTCTTCAGCATGCTTACTTTCTGCATTCCCATATTCTGGTTCAGGCCTTTACTCTCCCCCTTATTATGTTGCCACAAATTGTCCCTGTTGATGGTGGTCTAATAGCCTCCTTTAGTATTTCTTGTAGTGCAGGTCGTGTATTAGAAAATTCCCTCAGCTTCTGTATGTCTGGAAAGGTCTTTATTCCTCCTTCATATATAAAGAATATCTTTGCTGGATATATTATTCTTGGCTCATAATTTCTCTCTTTCAATAGTTTGAATATTTTTTCCACTCCCTCCCGGCTTGTAGAGTTTCTGCTGAAAAATCTGATGATAATCTAATGGGCTTTCCTTTGTACATTACCATCTTCTTTTCCCTGACTGCCTTGAGAATTCTTTCTTTGCCGTTGATTTTAGACAGCTTCAATACAATGTGCCTTGGAGAAGGCCTTTTGGGATTGAGGCAATTAGGTGTTCTATTTGCTTCTTGGATTTGAGGATCCAGTTCTGTCCACAAGTTTGGGAAGTTCTCATCGTTAACATGTTTGAATATATTCTCTGTTCCCTTGTTTCTTCTCCTTCTGGTATTCCCATTATTGTTATATTGCTCGTTCTGATGGAATCAGAAAGTTCTTATAGAGTTCTTTCATTTCTTTTAAGTCTCAAGTCTCTTCTTCCATCTGTGTCATTTCCAGGTTTCTATCTTCAATGTCACTGATTCTTTCCTCCATCTGGTCAACTCTACTACCTAAGCTGGCTATTTCATTCTTTATTTTTCTATTGAGTTCTTAATCTCCAGAAATTCTTTTTTTTTTCAATTTCAATTTGTTTCATAAAATGCTCCTGTTGTTTTTTGATGGTGTTTCTGAGTTCATTAAACTGCCTTTCTGTGTTTTCTTGCATCTAGATTGAGTATTTTCAGAACTGTAAACTTGAATTCTCTGTCATTTAAGTCACATATTTCCATATTTAAGTTCCTTTTCTGGAGACTTTTTACTTTCTTTCTGAGCTATCTTGTTGCCTTGGTTATTCATAGCAATTACTGATTTATTATTCCTAAACATCTACAGGAGTGGCTTCTGCAACAGGTTGATAGGAAGAGGTTTTTCTTTTGTTTTCCAGTACTTGTTTGTAGAATGTTTTATTTTCTCTCCGACTGCAGCCTCTTTTTCTCTCTCACACTGTAGTGCTATGTTTCCTATGCACTATGCTAGCTTCTCACACAACGGGGAGATTCCCTGGGAGACGGGCTTCTCCACTGTTAATAATTTGCCAGTTTCACAGGGCGTAGTGTCCGTGTGGGCATGAGAGCTTTTGAAGTTCCAATGCTCTTCCTTCACCAGATTCAAAGGTGGTATATTTCAGTTCTGTTAACTCCTGCCAGGATCTGCCCAGATAGGTGGAGCCAGGTGCAGTGTGAGTTGTGAAAGGTGGCCCAGTTGAAAGGCGGTGACCACTACCACAGCTGGTCCTATTTCCACAGCTCCCTTCCCTTTGCAGGAACTAGTGGGGCTAAGAATCTGTGGCTGCGGTCCACAGTTCTCAGAACAGCAAATATTCTGTCCTTTGATCTGACACTACTACTGTTCCACTTCTAGCACCGCAGGTGGGGGCGGGGCAAGCTCTGGTATGGTAGGGAGGGGGTGGCTAGTCTTGGTGCCTAAGGCTTCTGTTCTCTGCTTGGCAATGAGGGTTTAAACTACCTTTTTTAGCCTTCTTTCCTCACTCTTCTCTCTGAGGTCTCTTCCGTGAGTGCTGTTTCCAGCTGTTTTATATGCTGTCCCCTCAGCCCTGTGGGCCATAAACGGAGTCCTAGCAGTCCGAGTTCTTCCCTCTCCCGCAGCTGCGGTAGTTCCAGGATGCAGCGAGCTCAGAGCACTGCACAATGTCTGCATTTTGCTCCCCCACTGCCCCGGCTCTGTGCTTCTCCCTTCCCACCCTCCACCCCCCAGCACGATTCTCCCAACTTTAGGTGAGTTCAGTAGTGGGCCTCTTCATCTTGTCTGTCTGCTGTGCAGGGAGTCCTTTTTGGAGTTATAGTTGTTCAATTAGTTGTAAATTCCAGGGGAGATTTACAGAGGCTCACTTCATGCCCCCATTTTGATGACATCTCTGTTTACTTCTTTAAACATGGCTTTCTTCTTCTGAATGATCTCTCCACCCTTTGTGCAGGGTAGGGGTAAATAAACTTCAAACAGAAAAAAAGAATAAGTGAACAGGTCTAAGAGAAGTATAGGACATGTAAGTGGACCAGCATGTTATGGAAGTTGAAGGAAAAGAGAGAAGAGACAGAAAGAATATTTGAAGAAATAATGGCTGAAAATGTCCCAAATTTAATGAAAAACAGAAATGTAAACATTCAAGAAGTTCAAAGAACTCCAAATAAACACAGAGACATACAAATGAAAACACATTATAATCAACCTTTGAAAGTCAAAACAAATGAGAATCTTGAATACAGCAAGGGAGAAATGACTACTAACATACAAGGGATCCTCAATAAGACTAACAGCTGAATTCTCATCAGAAATCGTAAATTTCTGGAAATAATGATCATGAAGTAAAATGAGAAGACACAATTTGTTAATATTAGAAAGGACAGAAGGGACATTGCTACGGATCTTACATTAAGGATGATTAGGGATTATTACAAATACTTTTATGCCAGTTAACCTAATAACTTAGAAAAAAATAAACATATCTTTGAAAAACTGGAATCACAAACTGACACATGAATAAATAAAAATATGAATATTTCTATTCTTATTTTTATTGTGCTATATATAAAAGATAAAAATTAATTCTTGATTTTAATGTTTCCTCTGCCTCACTTCATCACAAAACTCTAGGTTTAGCTAGCATCACTGACATCTTCTACCACATATTTTAAGAAAGAAATAATACAAGTCTTACATAAGTTATTTCAGAAAATAATCTAGGGGCGAACACTACTCAATTCAATTTGAGGACAAAATTACTGTGAGTAATACATCTAGACAAATATATCACATGAGAAAAAAAAACTGTAGACTAATATCCTGATGAATATCCAGAAATCCTTTGTATAAAATTAACAAATTAAACTTAATACATAAAATGAATACTACTGTACCAAGTTTCATTTACCTCCTAAGTGCAAGGTTAGTTTAATATTAAAATGTAAATAGTAGTACACTTCACCTTATTGACTGAATAAAAAAGAAAAAAAATGATAAAACGGAGTAAAATCCTTTGATAAAGTTCAGAATAGATTCATGATAAAAATTCCTACTCAGCTACAAATAGAAGATAACATCTTAACTGTGAAAAATAACATCTAAGAAAAGAACATACATTTAACATTAAATGTGATGGTGAAAATCTAAATATAATTTCAAGAAAAAGGTAAAAAATAAGTCTACACTTACCACTTCTCTCAACATTTGTTTTAGGCTGTAATTAGGTAATTGAGACATGTAGAAATCATTGGAAAATGAAGAGGAATCTTTATTCACAGGTAACATGAATGTCTATATAGATACTACCATATAATCTACTAGAAGAACTGAGTGACAATATCAAGGTTGCAAGATACAAGATTGATATACCAAAATTAATTTTCTTATTAAATAATAGGAATGAACAATGGGAAAGTGAGAATACTCAGTTTTACAATGACAGAAAAAGTAATGAAACATAAAATTTTTAGGCATAAATGTAACGAACTATGTACAAGGTTGAGATATACTGAAAAATACAAAACTTAGAAGACCTAAGTAAATGGAGAGGTAAACTATATGTATGGGAAGACTCAATATTGATAAGAATTTAATCCCTCCTCTCCCCCCTCCTAATATAGCTATAGTTCTTGGGCATTCACAATCACAATTTCATTAGGTTTTCTTTTCAAAATTGACAAGGGAATTCTAAACTGTATCTGGTCATGCATGAAGACTTAAGAGAGCCAAAAGAAGTTTGAATGGCATTTGAGTTGGATGACTTGAATGGTCTTATTTTAAGATTTCTATGTATCACATCAAGACAGGATGCTAATTAATGGTATAAGGATGGACATGTACATAAATATAATAACACAGGATTTTGTTTTCCGATTGCAAGTGGAGTTATATATTCCTTCTTCCTCCTAATTTTCTTTACAACTCTTAGTATGCTGTTGCTTAGTATGCTTAGTATGCTGTTGACCTCAAACATTAAATATCTTAATAATAGTGGTCTTTCTCTGAAAAGATGGAGGAGACAATCAAGTCCTTTTAGGACAACCCCCTTATAAGCTGTTGTTTGTCTTCAAGAAACAGAAACAAAAAATATGTTTAATAAAGATAGATAGATAGATAGATAGATAGATAGATAGATAGATAGATAGATAGATAGATGTTAGACCTATTCAATTTATCAGACTCAGATCTTACTACTGTAAATATTTTAGCTTAAAACACATATTTTTCCAAAGTGTTTCTAATATGTGTTTAAGAACTAGTAATAATAATAATAATAATAATAATAATAATAATAATACAATTAGGAAACCTAATGTTTTCAGAGCTCATTAAATGAGTTTCACCAGAGGTTATAACTGCTGGTATTGTAGTCACTACTTCGAAAATATAATTTCTTTTCACTATGTGTGATATTTCTTGTATTATAAGTTATCATGTATATTTGGCAGAATGTTATCACAAACACAGATTTAACATATTACTTTAAATTTCTGAGATGTCCAAGACTAAAGGGCAGGAAGAATATGGGGTAAAGAACAGAATGAAGAACACATGGAAAGTGTAATGTAGGAGGTTTAAAGTTGTATAATTAATGTCTAAAGCATAAATAAGATATTCTGTAGCCTTATTTTCATAATGTAGCATTTCTGATGTAAATAGTTTACCATAATAAATGTCAGATAACATCAGGTCTGTGTGGGATGGAGTTACACTTGGGTCTAAAATGAGGTATGTCTCCTATAATGAGGGACAGTGAGAGATACCGTATGTTCCTTGCTTTCAAATTAGTAGTTCCATCTGTTTAACTAGTTGTCAATTTTATCCAAAGATGCCTGGTGATCTGTGAGGATTCTGGAATGTGATAAACACCTTTCTTCTAGTATCTGACAACTTGTAGGCCACTAAATCCAGAAAGTAGTTAATGCAAGGAGATGGTAATGACACAAGTAGAATATACTTAAAATCATAAAATTGGAGTACAAATTCTGAGTTACTAAATTACACATCAATAATTATTTCAGATATTACTCTACTCAAAATTGGATTCTTAAGTTGTGGTGCCACGTGCAAAATGAAAATATCTGGCTCCTTGTTCAAACTTATTAAGAATTTTAAGATGGCAACACCAGAGTGTTAATCCAGGAGTGGGGCCCTATTACACATGGGGTCTTGTGTTACTGCACAAACTGTATGTCCCCAAAGCCAGCTCTGACTGGAGTCCTGAACTACAAATATGCCATAAAGTATAAGCTGTGCCATCAAAACTAAGTCAAGACATCAAATTTAAAACTGCTTTTCAGAGGTTAAAATAAAACCCTCTGTGTCAATTATAAAAAATACAATAAAAGAATAACCAGATTTATACAAATATCAAATTGAATTATACAAAGTATAGCTGAAATTTGATTGAATACAGTGTTTAACATAATTTGACCTCTGAAATGTACACATTGAACTTATAGTTCAATAAACATACAGTTTATGGTATGTTTGAACATGAACAAGGCCCTTGTTTCAGTTATATATTACTCAGTAACAAATCCCATGAAAACTTAGTGGCTTAAAATAAAAATAATTTTTATTTGTGTCTGACCTTTAGATTGCCTGAGCTCAGGGAGTACTTCTTCTAGCTCAGTGTCTCACATACAGTTGTGATCAGATAAACACCTAGAGCTGCACACATCTGACACCTCTCCTGAGTTGGACATTCAATGTAAATTTTTTTACTTACGTGACCAGTGCCTCGGCACCCCTTTGCCTCGCAACACATGGCGTTTTAATTTCTAATCAGGCTGCTTAGAGTTTGGCAGTTTCAGTATAGTCTCATTTCCTACATGGTCACTAGCTTCTAAACGAGAGCATTTCAACACGGCTAGGAGGAAGATACTATCCTCTCGGTAACTAATCCTGTAATTGGTGAGTGAGATCAACAGGGTGGACAAATAGAGGCCATCCATTGATAGAGGAATGACATGTACACTGAGAGGATAGGAATGAATGGTAGTATATTGGACACAAGCTACCACAACTCCTATATGCAGTGACCATGACCCTTTCTCCCTTCCTCTGTGCTTTCCTTCTTTCCATAAATATTATATTGATGGTCCATTGTGTGTCCCCAAATTCATTAGATATTTGTTTAATTTTATTTATAATGAAACTGTAGGTACATTATACAGTAAATGTTTTATTGTTTCCATGCCTTCAACTATTTCCAATTTCCATTAGAAAGTACTGTATTTTTTCTGTGTATGCTTTAATACAACAAAAAGCACAAATTATATACTTTGCCAATAAGTGATTTATCACATGGGAAACATCATTTTATTTACTTAATTATGTAAATATATAATGTTATTTTTTTCTCCTTATAGTCCGTTTTGTTTTTCAGAATTGGATGTAAGCATTATTACCAAAAAAGCTTCAAATAACTTCTTTAGAATTTTGTTTCTTACCTAGCACACGTTCAATACATTTTTATCAAATTAGTAATTCTAAAAAAGGATGTGGGTGTTAAGTACTAATAATGTGTGCCTCAATTCATTTGCTTACTTTCCTATAAGCATTTACTATTAGTATCATCTGATTTAGAGAATATGCTTTTGAATATGGAAATCCAAAGAATTTCTACTTCAGAGGTAAATAGGAAATTTAAGTGTCCTTTTTACCATCGCATCATTGCTAACATATGACATTTACATCTATTGGAACCATGAGAATTTTGTGAGAATTAATTCCATCATGATTCTAAGTCACCTTGAAAATATATAGAGCTGTGTTAAAAGGAAAGAAGCCTCATAACATATTATGCCTGTACTAAAATGTTTGCTCAATGATAATGGGTGCCAGTATTTTCTGTCAGCTATTCCGGAAATTCTTGTTTTGTTCCATCATTTTTCTTCCTTTGATATCCAACTATTTATAACTCACACTATTTTCTGACCCATCAGCAAAATTATTCAAATACACACAGTAGAAATGTTAATGCAAGCAGTCAAGAAGGCTTGATTGTTTTCTTCTCAAAATTCTGTGATTTAATATGATGTTTATAATATGTGGTTATAATTCTTCCTTTCATACAAGCTTTTAAACATGAAAAAAAAAAAGTATATTTTCCTTTGATCTGAAACAGGAAAAGTAGGAAATGGTTTATCTTCTTCAACAGACTTTTTTTTCTTTTTCCTCAGAGAAATTAACATAGCTGCGGATTTGCTTCAGTTGAATAACCTGCTTTTAATGCACAAAATCAGACATGGAAGGTATTAGGCACTTACATTTAGTGAAGGGAAAAGGTCTGAAATGTTTTAGATTCTTCTCAAAGGTAACATTGAGATATGTTTATAATTGCTGCGGATGGATGTATAAACTAAATTTTCAGCTATATTTCCACAGCTTAACATCACATATTTGCAATATTTGGGTCCAGGTTTTAAAGTAAAATTAAAGATATATATATATTTGAATATATATATATATATATATATATATATATATATATATATATATATACATACATATGTATATATATGTATATATGTATATATATTTGATATATATATATATATTTGAGATATATATATATATATATATATATATATATATATATATATATATATATATATATATATTTGAAACCTGTTTACAGAAATAAAACAATGCTTGGGAAATTTTTTATTAAAATTAATTTTCTGCTGCTACATAAGGTTTTGTTGGAAATTACTTTTATTTTGTTTGTGAATAATTTCTCACTTTTCAACTAGAATTTGTTATATTTATTAACTTCTTAGTTCATGCCTAGGATTTAGTGGAGGGTCTAAGATTCACAGGTAGAAGAAATAATCATACTATTCTAAACCTAAGAATCCTATGACTGTAGCTCTGCAGGGTTTATTAATAGGGTGAAATTCAGAATATAAGTTCTGATTATACATCTGGCTGGATATTAATAATATCTTAAAAGTTTGAATTCTAAAACTTTATGACCATATATACATTAGAGCATCTTCATAAAAGGTTACAGACAACTGCTTGTAATTTGGAGACATCTGAAAAGACTGTGTGTCTCATTGAGTAGTCCCTACTAGCTTGCCACCTGTTTGAATTCATTATTTATTGATTACTTTGCCTTGTGACCAACTGCACAGCTAACAAGATGTATGTACTCCGGTATAGAGTCCACATTGAATCATAGAGTAAGAGAAGAATCTGGGTAAATATGACCCCTCTTGCTAAAGCATCAATATTAATAAAAGACTGGAGAGCATATACATCTAAATTAAAGTTATGGCTGCCAGATTTAATAAATAAAATATGGAGCTCACACAGTTAAATTTGAATTTCAGATAAACAATATATATTTTTTAATATAGGTATCTCATTTACAATATTAGGGACATCCTTATACTAAAATAATATTTCTAATTTATCTGAAATTCAAATTTAACTGCATATCTTCCCATTTTATGTGCAACTCTAGTAAAAGAAATATAAAACGTATTAACAGAAACAAATATTTAATGTAGTTTAACAATAAAACAAGGTAGTTTAACAGCATTTTCTTTTACAGTAATACTGTATTCCCAGAATTTCCAGTTTCCCTCTCTCAGCTAATTATTTTATATTTTTATGGAGGTAAGAACACTTAACATGAGATCTACCCATTAACAAAATTTAAGTGCACAATACAGTATCATTAACTATATTACATAATGTGGTATAGTAAATATCTAGAACTTATTTGCATAACTGAAACTTTATACCATTTTATTTTCTGTTTATATTCATTTTACTATTTTAGATAACCCATATAAATGGAATAACGCAGTATTTTTCTTTGTGTGATTTGCTTGTTTCATCTGGTATGTACACCAGGTTCACCCATGTCAAAAATGGCAGGATATCCTTCTTTTCTTCAGGATGAATAATATTCCATTTTATGTATATGTCACATCTTTATCCATCGATCATGCATCAATGGACATGTAGTTTGTTTCCATGGCTTAGCTATTGTGAATAATACTACAATAAACATAGAAGTGCAGCTATCTCTCCGCAATCCAGATTTCAATTCTTTTGGATATATACCCAGAAGGGCAGAAGCAGAACTATTGTATCATAGGGCGTGTGTGTGTTATAATAACTATCCTAACAGGTATGAAGTGATATCTTTTTGTGCTTTTGATTTACATTCTCTAATAGTTGGTGTTGTCAAGCATCTTTTCATGTACCTATTGACCGTTTGGTCTTTGGAGAAATATCTATTCAAGCCCTCAGCCCATTTTTTTAATTGAATTTTTATTTATTTATTGCTATTAAATCGTATGATTCCTTATATATTTTTGATATTAATCTCTTCAAATATATGATTTGTGAATAATTTCTCCAATTCCCTGAACTGCCTTTTCACTCGTTAATTATTTTTTTTTGCTGTGCAAAAGCTTTTTAGTTTGATGTGATCCTACTTGTCTAATTTTGCTTTTGTTGCTTGTGCTTCGACATTATATCCAAGAAATTATTGCCAAGCCCAATGTCATGAAGTTTTTTCTTATGTTTTCTTTTAGGAGTTTTAATAATTTCAGATATCACATTTAAATATTCAATCTATTCTGAGTTTATTTTATATGTTGATATAGTGTGAGGTAGGGGCTCAATTTCATTCTTTTGCACGTTGCTATCCAGATTTCCCAACACCATTTTATCAAGGAGATTATCCTTCCCCCATTGTGTATCCTTGGTACCCTTGTTGAAATTCAGATGACCATCTCTGCATGGGTTTATTTCTTTGTTCTGTTCTGTTCCCTTGGTCTACATATGTGATTTTATGCCAGTACCATATTGTTTTACTTACTGTAGCTATATAATACATACAGTGTGAAAACAGGAACTGCGATGCCTTTCAATTTGTTCTTTCTTGAGATTGCTTTGCTGAATAAACCTCCCACACATTTTTCTTTGTTTCTAGCTGGCCCATGCATCCAGATAATGCCAGTTTTTTCAGTGTTCCATGATAGGTGAGATAGAAGCCAGCCTTTCAGGGAGCTTCCTGTAGAGGAGGGGACTTGGCCATTAATCCCATTTTCTTCCCCTCCTGTCTCAGAGGGAAGTTGCAGCCTTCGGTGATTTTTCTCTGTACAGAGCTGTGCCAGCTTGGGGAAGGGGCTCATCTAGGTAAAGTGAAATTGTTCTTCTTTTCTGTTTCAGTGAAGCTTTTCTTGGTTATGTGCACTTCTGGTTTACTGCAACTTCTTAACTACATGCTGGACTGCTCATAAAGGTATTTTAGTCCACATATAGTTGTGAAATTGATGTTTCTGTGTGAGGAGTGAGGACAAGTGCTAAGACTTTCTGTTCTGCCATCAACTGATGTCACTTTCCCCAGAACAGCCATTATTGTCCATTTATTCTTTTTGAGGAGTAGCTTTGCTAGAAAGATCTGAAAAACATTTTCATAAATACAAAAACCTTAAGTGTACATGTTCCATAACATGGCTGCTAGTTCTTTGACACTTCCCTATGGAAATGTGCGATCCATAGTGTTTCTTCTTGAAGCTGGGCAGGTCAGTCAATTTGGAGTAATGAAATACACTAGAAGGAAAGCTAAGGCAGACGTGATCATTTGGTTTCTGCCTTGGGTTCCAAAAAACATTTTCTTTAAAAGTTCTGAGTTGTCATATCAGAAGTCTCACCATCCTGAAGTCAAAATACTACGAGAAGCTCCCATTTCTCAGGAGTCCTCACACTGACATTTCAATCAACACTTCAGATAAACCTTACCTGCTAGTCAACCCAGTCCAGCTGCCAGTCTTGTCAGTGAAGAACCCTCCAAATAATTCCATCCTCCTGTCATTCAAGTTACCCCCCAGCAGTTGAAGCCTTTCCAGCGACATCCCTGGCATTGTGCAGCAGATACTAGGCATCCTTGCCATGTCCTGTCTGAATTCCTTACTAAAAGAATAAAACAATCTCTTCATTCCACCCAGGTCTGCAGCAGTCTGTAACTTAGCAGTTGATACCTGCAATGGGAAGACTATATATATATATATATATATATATATATATATATATATATATATATATATATATGTCCAAAAACCTTTACGTGTTAACTATAGCTAATATAATAGCATGGATATTATTATTTAAAATATTTTTATATTTTCAGAACTGGAAGCAGAAAGATGGCTCAGAGTAATTTAGCTTGAGCTGCTTAAAATTTAATGTGCCTATGAATCACCTAAAGATCTTGTAAAAATGCAGTTTTTGATTTAGTAGTTCAGAGATGGGGATGAAATACTACATTTCTAATACATTTCCATACAACGCTGATGTTGCTGGTCCATGGGCACGGCTAGCCTTTGAATTGCATATCTTCACTTTCCTTATTTTGAATTGAAAAAAACTGAGATTTAAAGTGATTAAATAGCTGTCTACAATTGACAGATAAATGGGAGCAAGCCATGTTGTGTTCCTCAGCAGAGCCCATGGTAATTGGCTATGGGCTCTCAAGGGGGGATTATAAATAATGGAGAAGAGCATTATTATTTGGTGATAACCCATATATGCCAGTCACTATGTTAAGTACTGATATATGAATCATCTCACTTTTTCTTCTCTATAACACTTTGATTTCATACTTAAATTGGAGAAGAGAAAATTAAGGTCCAGGGTTATTCAATGACCTACTGGAGGAGGTAGATGAAATGCGGTTTGAATCCAGGGCTTTTATTCATCCCATGGCATAAAACTTCTGTGGGCACTGAGGGATGAGTAGCCATGCTTGGGGGGAAGGTGTGGGAGGGGGAAAATTAAAAAAAAAGGAAGCATCATAGAACACAATAGGATGAAGGAAAATGTAATTTCATGTTTTATAAGTCTATCAGGAACTGTATTTATTCATACTATAATACTATTATTTAAGATCACCCTTAGGGTTGATCAAAACACGCATTTGTTAGCTTGAATCTAGCTACAGATTTTAATGTGTTTTCAGCTATGCTTCAGTCATTCAATTAACATTTATTGAATAAAAATACAGTTTTATACTCAATTCTGTGTTTTGATATATCCATATGAAAAAGAAATATAAAGTGTCTCCCCTCATAATGTATTTAATTCAGCAGAAAACACAAAGAATTACAATTAATTACAATAGCATGTGATGAATGCTAGGATAGACAAAGTTCAGTTACCTAGGAGAAAGTATAGGTATATAAAAACCAATCTCACATGGTTGTGAGAATACAAGAAGTAATACAAGTAAAAGTATCTGATGATACATAGAAAAGCTCAGTATATTCTGTTTTTCAATTAGGCCTTCTTTTACTTCTGCCTCCAACCAAAATATCAAATTGTGTATACCTGATTAAGAATGAGTTCCAAAATCTTTTCTTGGTGAATCATCTAAAGTTCTCTGGCACAAAAATGTTTTTAAAATAGTATGATATGCCTTTCTAAAAAATGAATTGCTGGGCTTTTAAAATTTCAGTAGATAAAACTACTGGAAGAGCTAAATAGTCTCATTAGTCTTACTGTAGAGAGAACAGCAGAAAATATCCATGTGCTTTTTTATCTGTATGACTCTCACATAAATATATAATGAATACATGTCAAAGAGTTTATTCAACTACTTAGTGAGGAAACCCGTCAGATATTAAAATTGGTTCAGAGAGCATTTAAAGTGCTAAGTGTTTATTGGCAGTTAATAAAGAAATGTTAGTATAAGATTGCTAGATTAGATACAAAACTGGTTAATGTTCTACAAGGTAATAAAACCAAATCATTGAGATTTTTTCCCCACTGAGTGATTACATGCATATCAACCAGACAGAAATCTTAAAATAATAAGGAACTTCACCAAATCGGAATACTTAAATGAGTTGTCTCAATATTCTTCTACACGGTGATTTAAAAAAAAATCTCCAAAGTCATTGTCGATTGTGAGAAAGGGACAGGTTTTATTGTTTAGTCTAGTTGTTTACCAGATGTGTGATGATAGGGACCTCCTTGAGAGTGCACTGTAGGTTAGAGCCATATAAGTCTACTGAGCAACCACTAAGCCAGGGAGTTAACAACAGTCTAGAAAATGTATTACTAGTATTTTCTTTTTATTTTTCTGTGAATTCCTCTCCTTTTGAGATATCCCAAATTTGCGAAAATTCCAGTAGGCACATAAGTGTCCTTACGTACAAGCTGGGATGTTAGGTCCCAGCAAGTAAGATATCCATGAGGACTTAGTGGACATTTGCTCGTATGGAAAATCAATTCTTTTTGAAAATGATCAAACCAAAAAAACACACAAAACAAAACAAAACAAAAATACGAAATCATTAGAGAGGAAAAATTAAAATAAAAAAGCAGATAAACAGACTCAGAAAGTTAAAGTTCTACTGACGTTTGGGATTCACTTTGGGAGATAAGATGGTATTTATAAGGCCTTAAGCATACCATGAGATGCACTTCTTAAGCAACTCTGTTTAAATGGTTGTCAGGTTACTCCTAGGGTGTACCAATGGGACAAATTCTACGACTACGAAAATAGAATTTCCAAAAAGTTAACATAACTCATACAAATATGTAATGAGTATGTATTAAAATGTTATTTAAATCATCACTTAGGAGATGCATTAAGGTTTTTCAAAGTTCTGCAAAAACTATTCAAGAGACTCGGTATTCACATGTAATTTTTAAAAATAGTGGAATTATCTGGATTACATAAAAAATGGTTAATGTCCAACTGGGTATTTAGTCTAAACTTTGGGGTTATCATTTGCACAGCACAGCAATTATATGCATCTCAACTAGAAAAATATGTTGTCATATAATTTCGCTGGTTCTGGAACTATTAATAGTTTTAACTATTGATTATATATATTTATATTTATATATATATGTATAACTATGTATAACTATATATAAACTATACATATATAAACTGTATATGTATATACATTTATTTATTTATTTATTTGTTTGTTTGTTTGTTTGTTTGTTTATTTGTTTTAAATTCAGTGAAGTTTAATTTTACTTTTTTTCCCCTAAAGATTCAAACAACATGACCATATTTTTGGAAAAACATACAATGGATAATCACTCCCAAACCCCTCTAGGACTGATTTCCTCCCAGCTTAGTACCATAATATATACGTGTATGTGTATGTGTGTATGTGTAAATATGTATATGTGTATGTGTGTGTGTATGTGTGTGTGTGTGTATGTATACCAGGGTTGCCAGAAAAATGTATACAAGTGGACACTTTGTGATTACTTCGCCATAATCAGAAGTGTCTAGAAGCTGATGGTAACCACTTTGAGCACCTTTTGTAAATGCAGAAGTCAAGCATGACTTGTACTCATCTTTTGTTGTCAATATATATTATGACAATTTTAACAGTTTTTTTTTTTAATTTCCTTTCTTAAAATGGGTATACATTTTTGTGGCATCCTCTGTATATATTTATATTTATATATCCTATCCTATCCTTCTTTCTGCTTGATTTTTCACAATTGAAATCCACTGTCAATGAAGTATCCCTTTTCTGAGACTGCCTTGTGAGTTAGTGGGGAAAAAAATCTGATTTCACCAGAAGACTTAAATTATCATTAAAGTTTAAGAACAAATCATATAACAAAAATAATAAAATATGCATTCATTTCTTTTTTGTTTTTTGATGTTGGATTAGGCCATAGTTTCTTTTCTTTTCTTTTCTTTCTTTCTTTCTTTCTTTCTTTCTTTCTTTCTTTCTTTCTTTCTTTCTTTCTTTCTTTCTTTCTTTTTTAATTTATTAGTTTCAGGTGTACAAGACAAGGTAATACTTAGACGTTCATCATTTATATCATTTCTTAACTAATCCTTCTATACTAAACTTGCTTAGAAACTTCTGATAAACTTCTGAGAGCCTTTGGGACCTCATGATTTTGTGGATGTTTGTAAATTTGAATGTCCACAAAACACGTAAAGCATTCCTAAGAATTTTAGATAGCATCACTGGAATATCCAATTGTGCATTTCATCTATGATTTTCCGGAATCATATGGTGGTAGTTTAAGCCTTAGCATACCAAGAGAAATATAAATTAATGAATATTGTTGCATACTCTTGAGACAGTGGAATGATGAAGTTCTTCTGAATGACTGGCTAACTGGAAGAAAATACCACATTGCCTTTTTGTCCTTATTAATTTGTTATATGATCTGCAGTATTATATGACCAATTTCAGTATCATGATTAATGACACCATTGCTGCTATGAATCATTTTTTCTCATCTTACTCCTATAATAATTGTAAAATGAGTTCTTCCAGTGTTCTTTTTGCTATTAAAAGGATAAAGTAAAACACTGAATTCTCCACTCTACCCAGTGAAATCTAAAGGCAGGATATGTCACACATTCTCGAAAGATGATGCAATGATTTTGGCAGCACACCAAGAAAACTGAGAGATGATCAGTTTCTTATTGCATCATCTTTCTAGGTGATTCCATCATTCTTCTGTTCAATTTTCTTTTTGTTTTAAGCTTATTTTTGCATAGTTGGGAATAATGGATAAACAATGATGGAGTAATTCCCAGAGTAATTAACAAAATATTTTATTATATGGAAAATATTAGATAAATCAGATCCAATATGTATGTTAAATATGTACGTTTGCATAAAAAAGATATGCAAAAAACCTGTAACGTAATTGTGGGATAGCATGAGTTTTATTCAGTTAAAAATATTGAGTTTTCTTCAAGTGGTCTTCGGAGTGCTACTAAAAAGGAATAAGTGACATAAAATATTAAGTCTTACAAAGAGTTAGGACTCATTAAAAAAAGAAACTAAAATAGGATCCAATGGACACTGGTAGTATATCGTGTAGAGTGATAATACTACTGCATGGATAAAAGGTGATCAGCCAGGATTAGCTGCACAATCATGTTAGAAGACAAGCAGCTAATAATCTACTCATATACGGTTAAAAATCAATATGAAACAATTTAATCTACCAGTCACATGTAAAAAAAAGTCTCATTGTCATAAATATGATCACACAAAAAAGCAAAATTACTCCTGTATTCCCCTCAACTATGTCTAACGTTTCACATTATAAAACTGATAGTGTCATTATTATGAGTGCAAATTGCTAATTTAATCATAGTCATTAGATTGAACAAATAAATACAATTTGTATATATAATTGTAAGACACAGTAGGTAATGTAATTTTTATTTCTTTAACTTTTCATTAATCAAAAATAATCTATTAATAAAATACAGTTAATCATTTTCAAGTATTTTTTTGTTGTTGTTTTTGGACTTTTCTGAAAATATAGCCATTGACATCTGATATGTTAGAGTATGTAGGGATGACTTACCAATGTAAAGGGACATGTTTTAAAATAAAACTTAATATTTTATCGAAAAATACACTTTTTGTATGCACCTAATATTATGGAATGACATTAATCCATTCAAATCTAATTTACCATATTATGTATCTTACTTATATTGAATCATAATAATTTGCTTTTTCCTCTATATCCAGTCATGCTTAGAGCTACGTAAAGCCAACTAGCATATCTTGACCTCAGTGCCTAGAACTGAAAATTAAGCTACAGGAGGGGCTTAAATACATCTTTCATGTTGTAGATAAGATGTCTGAAAGTTAGTTTATTTATTCATTCAGAAAAAAATTATCAAGTGCCTACAGTGTTCTTGTCATTCTTCAAGGCCTAAGACAAAGAAGTCAATATAATTTCTTTAGACTGTTAAGTGGGCATATAAAATAAAACCTACCTCTTGTTTAAAAGTATAGCTTAAACTGTCAACTTTCCTTTATCTAGAAGAGAGTGATAGCCCTTGTTTAGACATGATTACATCATAGATGAGTTGATATGAGTTAAATATCTCAGCTTGCAGGCCATTGTACTTTATCAACCAAGACTTTTAGAGGGAAGTAGTGTATTTTAATAGGAAATTTATCTTTTGTGTTTTGATAAGCTCTTTAATTGCTGTAGCTGCTTTAAATATTTTTTCTGGAAGATGTGTTTATTCAGACATTCAGAAATAAATAACGTCAAGTAACAAATTAATAGGCTTTGTGTCAACATGCAGTTTATGTATATTTTATTCTTTTTGATTGAATTCTATTAAACTGGGCTTATTTGTTCTCCTTACACAGGGATTTACACTTTAACTATGTAGTCTAATATCTTTATAGATTGATCTTAAAGATGCAAATTCTACCAAAGATCTATGGCTGGAGTTTCTGTAGATCATTCTCCTCTTAGACTAATAAAACTAATCAGTTCACTGATGCTCTCAGTTTTTTGTTTTTTTTTTAGGTGGTTACACAATACTTTAAAAATATGTCCTTTAACGTGCTATTCCAATTCAGTAGTATCAAAAAGAAAACGGTTTGTTTCACTTTTCTACTTAAAAGTTGTCTTCCAGGCAAGTTTGACTATATGATTAAGACTAAAATTATAGAAGTCTAAGAAATAGTTACTAAAGAGAGATGTATCATTGTGTCTCCAAGAAATAATAGGATTCTGTATGTCTGTATATGTGTGTGTGTGAGAAAGGTAATTTGAGATGCTGTTCTTAAACATGTTTTGTCACACATTCGAAAAATCCATCCTTTATGTATTTCTCAAGCACTACTTGGTCTGCTCATGCTTATTCTTTATAATATTAATGTTACTGGCAGAGGAGAGAGGAACATGTAAATTCTTAACTGACATCGAAAGCCACATTTCTGCTTTAAAACACATTACTGTGTAAAAACAGTATTTCAGAATGTCAACATGAATGGATGAGTCAAACTGATGTTTAATACTAATTTGTTTACTCATGCTTGACTGCACTTAGATGGTAAGAAGGTAGGTATCAAAAAATAAAGATTCTTTATTTTGAGACACTTAGATTTTCTTTTGGTTTTACTGCTATAAATCCCATTAGTGTTAATTGGAAATTTGCATATGCATTGAGAGAATAATATACCTCATTATTCTTGAGTAACAGCTACTGACTTTTAAAGGCCATTTAGAATGTGTGACAGGAAACAAATAAAAGCATACCACTTTTTGAAATTTGTTTTTATATACCAGAAAATGAAACAAAAGCCCTCACAAAATTCTGCTTCCATAGTTTTAACTATAAATTGAACAACAAAATCTTGAAAATCCCCTTTTGTAGCTTAACTAGCTAGTGAATATGTATTCTATATCTCTAGTCTGTTTCATGGTAGGTGACCTTGGCTCTGAAGAACATGTCACTTGTTTACATGTGAACATGTCAGCTGTTTACTTTGTTGCTATTTTAGGTATCTGGACCACTAAAAAAAAAAGAAAAAAAATATATATACACTGTGAAACAAAACAATGCTTTTAATTTTAAAACACTTAAGATTTCTTGAAAGACCAGTTTGGGATATTATGGGGGGAAAAATATAATAACCCTGTAGCACTTATGTGACGGTCAATCTTTTAAGCACATTGCAAATATGAACTTAACACTTAGCAACCCCATGAGGTCTGTATGATATGTATTTTATATATATATATATATATATATATATATATATATATATATATATATATATATATATATATATATATGATATAATAGAGGCAGCAAAAGATAAAATAACTTGCCCAAAATTACACACATGGTAATTGGCAGAGTTGGGATTTGAACCCAGATGGAATGGCTCGACCAATGAGGCTTGATGCAGTTATATTGGCTCAAATGGGTCAGCTTTGCTGTGAAACATGAACACACTAGTCAGCGTATTAAAACCTTCCAGTTAATTCAATTCATCCTTTTAGGAAGACATGTTAGATAAACTATTATGACACATGGTTCAGAGGATTGTCTTATCAATCACCTCATAATTTAAAACCAAGTTGTTGGCAGAGCTTCATCCCTTTCTGAGGTGCTAGAAAACTCATTTCCAGCTTCTAAAGACTACCCCATCCCTTGGCCTATGGCCACCTTCCATCTCCAAACCAGTAATGGTTGGTCTAGTTTTTCTCACATTGAATCATTTTGAAACAAAAGCCTTCACAAAATTCTGCTGACTCTCCCACCTCCTTCTTTCATTTATAGGGACACTAGTGATCACATGACCCTCCAGCCATTGTTAACCCAAGAAAATCTCTGTATTTTTAGATCAGTGGGTGACAAGCATAATTGTGTCCACAATTTTAATTCCCCTACCATAGCATGTTAATAGTTTGCAGGACACAGGCTTCTTTGGGGACTATTTTTCTGCCTACTACATCATCTCTCTGCACACCTTACTTTAAGCTTATGGAAGAAAGATACTGATTACATGAGTAAGCAAATAAATATAATATTTAGAAACTGCAATACATGCCATGAATATTTTATGGTGTTATGACTGCTTAAATCAATGAGAGCTAATGTAGATCAGATACTTTTTCCTTACTTGGTTATATTTGTCTTGACATCTGGAGGAAGAGTGTAGTTCAATTAGTAAAAGCATCAGGAGTAATTTTTATCTTAGAACGACATACAAGGTTGAGAAATATGGGAAAGCAAGAGATTTGAAGGAACAAAACCAAGCTAGTGTGCCTGAAGCAAAGTGAGTTTATAACTCAAATCCAAGCCATTACCAGCAATCTGTAATATTCTATGGTTGAAGTGTTAAGAATAAAGCAGGGAAGACAATTTGGGTGTGTCATTCTCTTCCACTTCTAGGGATGGTTCATGCCCTTCTTGAATTATATATTTGGCTCTAGGTATTATAAAAGCATTTGCTTAAATGTGTATAGAGTTCACTGTTTTTCTTCAGTCCTCTGAAATATTTAGAATATTTTAAACCATATCATACAAGTAAAATTTTCAGTAGTTCTGTAGAATTTAAGAGTCTTTCAAATCATTTGTCATTTACTATGCTTGCACATGTTTAGTGATTTTTTCCTACTATAATTTGAGTGCTTACATGTTAATATAACTCTACCCATATCAATATTAAGGAGTTGGTCTTTTTTTAACAATTAAAAAGAATAAGAGGAAACTCCACTTATTTAAAGTATTTCATGATCTAAATCCTTTCCAAAGCAATTTTGGGTGAGATTACTATTTTGATGGTTTCAATTCCTTCCTTTATCCATTCAGAAAGTATCTCTTGATCACTGGCTTTATGTAGCACTATGAAAGGTATGGGGGTTTTAGTAGTGGTTATAATGGGTATATAGTGGTTATAGTGGGTACACTTCACGGTGTACAAATATCTACTTTATTGTCTATTACTGCAGTAAACAGATTAAAAAATTATCATTCTGGTCCAATGGAAAAAAATATTATAGAACATAAATAACAGTATCAGTACAGCCAGTTGTGAATAGAATGTGAAAAACAATAACAGATACATGGTATCACTATATTCTGAAAGGTAGCTAGTGAGAGATCCAAATCCCTAAAATTAAGTCCCTAGCTCCTTGTATGTAGTAGTACTTCCTGTAGGTCCCATATCATCATTAATTAATTGCATTAAAACAATTTATTTTTCATCTGTCTTCCATTTTACCATAAAAGCTTTTTGAGGCAAGCACCATAAATTATTTGCCTCCCCCCCCCCAGAAATGTCATAGTATATGGAATATAGTGCTATACATTGAGTATCTTTATGTTAAACTGAAATATCATTTAGAGTACTTAAATTATATTGATGAGGAGTTGATTTGTGAAAATCTTAATGATATTTCACTGCTACTTCAACAGAGAAAACTTTAAGAAGTGATACATTCATCATTTAAAGATAGGACATAGCAGTTTACAGATTTAAAACTATGCTTTGGTAATGCAAAGGGATCATAATATAAATGTGATACCATGCTATTTCAGTAACATCAATAGATCTGCTCAAGATCAGAATATATATATATATATATATATATATATATATATATATATATATATATATACACATATATTTTTTTAATTCATGAATGCTAAAGCTCAAAGGCATAGCTCTGTCATGTTATGTCAATTTCTATGAACCATGCCATTCGTGAATATATTGAATGAACTCTCTTGTTCCACCATCTGAATATCATTCGTCCTATTAGTTACTGATTATATTGGTTGAAGTATTTTTTTATTAAAATCATAACAAAAATAAATTTCCAGTTTTGAAATTATTTTAAACAGTACAGTTTAAGATTACTCTCAGAGATAAAGCTGTTTTGTTTTTGGTAAACCTGAAAAACAAGCTTGATTACAATAAAGAAACTATAAAGTCTTTGTACAAGATAATATAAGAGGGAAATGGAGGTCAAATATTTGGTGACAGAAGGAGACTTCACTTTGGGTGGTGAACACACAATGCAGTATATAGATGATGTATTATAGAATTGTACACTTGAAACCTATATAATTTTACTAACTAATGTCACCCCCCAAATTTTAATAAATAAAATACATAAGAGGTATACTTACCAGTTCAGTAAGATAGAATACCTTGAATATTTTCCTTCTCTCCTGAAATTTTGCCTACAAGAAGAAACAAAAATAGAATACTTACAATTAATGTAGTAACCACATACATTTACAGGTTAGACAACTGCAAAAGTCACTGTCAACACACAATTAAAGGGACTTTTCAGGTGCAACTTGTTCTGAGTTTTAATCATTGGCTGAACAACCTTACTAAGTTAACACAAGTTCTTTGAATATCAGATTCTATATCAGCAAAATGGAATAATAATACCACAGGGTTATTGTGGGGATTAAATGAGATTATCTGTGTGAAGCCATCAATATAATTCTTACCACAATAATTAGTGCTACTTTGCTTATTATCAAGCAGTGATGGTTATCTGACCATAATATTGGTGCTAATGTATTTCTATCACTGTGCTACTTATCTCCTTAATAGTAAATGTTAAGAAAATCAAATTAATGAAAAAGAATAGAGAAGCTGATGCAAAGTAGCCTTTTTAACCTTGATATTTTTGAAGCTTTGACTGTGATGTGATATTGACTGCAGGGCATGTGTTGGAGCCTTTCTGGGTTTGATGTTCCCTGACCTTCTCTGACATTCTTCTGACCCTCCCAGCAGTATTTCTCCGGCTTTTTTCAACATTTCCTCAGCTTCCTGGCTGTGCTTCAATACTCTTGGAAATTTTCCCGGATGATCCATGAAAAATCATGTAGAGTAAGAACCTCAGGGTCACAAAATTAGAAGAGGATTCTGAAGGGCAAAATAAGACTGTCCGGTGCAAAAGTTGTTCATGACTTGGCAGAAAAGTTTTAACTCACAAGAAAATATTATCTTATTGGATAGAGTAAACAGATGAGAATTTTAGAGTGTCAAATTATCTAACGACAAGAAAATTGAACTGAGTGGAGTGATTTTTTTAGTGGAGATTTTAATAGTAATAGTTAAGGTTGAAAAGTTCATATAAGGTCTCTTTTAGTCACATGTACAAAGAGAGATTGACATATCCAGAGCAAATGTGTAATTTACATTAGAGGTTCAATAAAATAGCTAGAACATAAACTGAGGCCCAAGGAAACATCACAGTTCTAAATTTAAGCTTTACTATGAAAATATATATGTCATACTGTGTTTCCCCAAAAATGAGACCTAGCCGGACCATCAGCTCTAATGCGTCCTTTGGAATGAAAATTAATATAAGACCGGGCATTATATTTATTATATTATTATAAGACCCAATATTGTATTATATTATATTGCCTGTATATTATATTATATTATATTATATTATATTATATTATATTATATTATATTATATTATATTATATTTTACCTGGTCTTATATTCAAATAAGACTGGGTCTTATATTAATTTTTGCTCCAGAAGACACATTAGAGCTGATGGTCTAGCTAGGTCTTATTTTCGGAAAAACACAGTAGTTGATGTTAATAGGAATGATCTAAATATTTTCAAACAAAACTCATGGGAAGATAAAATGGGCTTTAAAATCTGTTCAAATGATAACTCACTGAGAATTGGTATTAGCTGTGATTATTATATATAACACTGAGATGTGTCTCAGCTATCAGTGGTACTGTTTTTGACAGTACAGTTTATGTTGGACAATATGCCTTTCCTTACCCAGCCTGGAAAGCTATCAGGGTTCTTTTCTGTCAGTATGTGCCAGATCTACTAAAACAATTCAGAGATAGAAAATCCGGACAGGCTGTTGATAACTTCTTGGTTCACGTCACAGGGCCTTCAGATTTGAAAGCTGCTAGGTCAGCATTTACCCAGAGGCACCTGCATCTCTGTAGATCCTGACAAAGCCAGTTTCTAAGGTCTAGTTTTGCGGGGGGAGGGGGGTTATGTAGTTATAGACCTCAGCAGTATTAGCACCTACCAGAGAGTTCGCCAGTCATTGCCAAGTCCTATTTCTAACCTGCCAGAACGACACCTATCCTTAGGTAGTAGTCCAGAAGGCATTTTCTTTCTCTTTCTCTTTTCCCTCCCTCTGCATTACTTATTCTCTGGATTTAGCTTTTAGAAAAGTTTGGAAGAGCCCCATGGTTCCTCAATTTCAAGCTACTTCAATTTTCCAGCCTTAAAAAAAAAAGAAAAAAAGAAAAGAAAAAGAAAAAAGAAAAAAAAAAACCTTGGTAAAAGATTTGCAAAAGACTTAGCCATCTACTTCAAAAAAACTTGGATATGATAGAAAGTGGATACATACACATGCACACACACGCACACACACACACACAAAACTGTCAATATTTTTTAAGTTATTTTATCTGTAAGGAATTTTTCCTCTCCTTCTGTCCTTCCAAAACATTCTTATCTTGACCAGAAGTTCATCCATTTAACAAATACTGTATGTATTGAGCTACTTTTATAAGCTAGATACTATGTTAGGTGAAGGATATACAGTGGTGATTAAAACAACATGGTTGCTATTATGCTAATCGCAGAGTAGTGGGAAAGATAGACAGCAAACAAATATGCAGGCATTTATCTTTTATGAGATACAAGAACAGGAAGCTATACATGGATTCACAACAAAACAAAGCACTGACACTCTATGCTCTGGATGCTAGAAACTAGGGCTGCCAGGAACTTATATATAAAAAACCCACAGCAAATGAACAATTATAATAGATAATAAGGCAGAAAGGAATACAGTGATGAATTAGACTCAATTCCTCATGTCTAGAAACTAATAGTTTGTGACTAAGAGGATAAAGCCAGTTTTATGGGGAAGATGCCATTTAGATTGAAACTTTAGGATAAGGATGATAAAGAAATACAGTAAAGGGTATGGGCTGCCAGGCAGAAGAGTAACCTCCACATCTAATATTTATTTGATGCCTCTTGGATTCTAAAACTAGTCTGGTTTGTTTCCATTTTCCATATCCCTGGTACTTGGTGGTGACCAATCCCTACCTGAAATGTGCCTAAGTTGGGAGATTAAAAGAGCAGACTATCATTCCTGTTATTATTTAGCTGAGTAAGATTTTTTTTCTTAATCTCCAAAGAAATCTTTAACAATTTAAGGAAATGTTATAAATATCCCAAATTTTAGAAGCACATCAATTTGAAAAAGGATAATGATATCTATTGTAACATTTAAAAGTATAGTAAAACTAATTGGTATTTAGGGAACCAACGCTCCTGTTTTCTTTTCCTTAACTTAAAACCTATCTGAGGACTTTCATTCAGAAATGAGCCATTTTTTTTCTAACTCTTCCTGTTTTGGTTCTAATTCTTCAGCTAACAGTGTGTACATAGGAGTTCATTTTATTATTATTGAATATATTGTGCATTACATGTGTTTTACATATCTCATAAACACATGAATGCATTTTGTAAGATTTGCATGTCTGATGAAATTCACAATACATTTCTTATTAAAATGAAAAGTTGAGGGAAGAAAAAGAGGTTGATAATTAAATGATTTATTCAAGAAGAGTTATAGTATAGAGTGTACTTAAGAGCAGAATTCTATTACGTCTCAAGAATACTCCTATGACAATTGGAAATTTAGCCACTGAAATTTAATTGTTACTATCAAACTGGAAAGACAATATTCAAGTATGTTGTCAAAAATTAAGATTTACATTCTTCAGATGCTCTCTATTTTCATTACCAGAATATTCCTGCAGAAGACTTTGTATTAATAATAGAAAGCTTGTATGTGTGCAAATGTTCATTGGTGTGTGTGTGTGTCTACCTTGTTCTTTGTATAACAAGGGATCCTAAAACAAAACCGCAGATGCAATAATAGTGTAACTAATAAATCATGTATGAAAAATGTGAAAGATGGCATTATAGATCAGCCAGTGTGCCCTTGTATGATTAGATATATTATATTTTCTTCAGTTCCTGCAGACCATCTGTGACATTTTTGTTTTAAAAGTTCATTCATAATGTAAATGAATAATGCATTTTGCCATGATGACATCTTGAACACCAATGTCATATCACTGATGGTGGGGCTGTCACAAATGTGAGAAGAGAAATAATAACTAGAAGAGGTATTTTTTAACCCACCAAATATTATTTAAAAATCACTGTATATTAGTATTGGACAAACACTCTGCCCATTTCCACAATTTATAGGGATTACATTTCTAGGAAGCTGTGGATGATTTCCATCTGTTGATTTACTCTAGGAAGGCGGAGATTTCAATCTTGCCACTATTTTTATACATAAAAATAGAAGGAACAGTTTATCCCTGGCAAGACATTGGGGCAAGTAAAGCTCTAGAACATGTAACCCACTGTGTAATTTCTTAATAGAAAGCACTTCCTTAGGATTAAATGACTATTTAAAAATGGAAGACACATGTTCAAGTTTGGGTTTATTTGACACAATTCTGAGAAAAGTCACGTGATTTACTATATATGTATATAGTATATCTGAATATATATATATATTCAGAGGGCATAAGGATATGTCAAATAACGTATATTATTTCACAATCCCTCCTTATTTATAGCACCTCATTCTATTCTGACAACCTCGCTATATACTGTATCCTTATATAGTTTTTTAACATGGTTATAATAAAACAAATCATAGTAAGAATAATGAGAAGTAGACCCAAGTTTCCTAACATTTACTTTGGTTTTATTATCATGATCATTGTAAGACAAACAAACGAACACTTTCTTCTGAAATATCTAAATAATTAAAAAGTATGCATTGCTAGTAAATTGTTCAGTGATATCTCAAATTATCCATTTCTTAGTATCATCTCTTTCCTGCATTTTACATTTATTACTCTTTAATACTATAGAGATCACCTAACTATAGAGATGGCACAAAATATATGATCAATAATTACCTGTTGAATAAGTGCACATATATTTATGGAATTTGGTTTAGTTTAATTGTTGTACTACTATTTTATCAGCTTTCTCCCCCCATCAGAAAAAAAACAAATAGTGTCCCCTTTTGTTTTTCTGGCCTTAGAGTATAATAAAACTGTCTCTCCTCTCCAATCTATGTTATTAAACTTATTTTTATCTGACTAAATTCCAGAGAAGAACAGCCGTAATCCACTACAAAGTAATCAAAGCAAACTCCCAGGATTAAGTAAAATAAGCTCTAGAGTTCTATATTTAAACATATGACAGGGTGATATGTGAAATGGCAAAGTTTCCAATTATTGTGGAGTGTCTCAAATGTAAATGAAGTATGATATGTACACCCAGTACTATGTGAATATAGAGCAGTCTTCTTGAAGAATGCATTCATCAATGTATTTTTTTGTCCCAAGATTTTCATTATGCTAAGTTTAATATCAACACACACACACACACACACACACACACACACACACACACTCACACACTCCAGCCAATCTGTATGATGAATTATTGAGGAAATATAGGTATTGAAAATATTTTATTTTTTTTCACTCAATAGAGCACAGAAAAATGAGTTCTGAGCAACGTGCCCCAAAAATGTGTTATATATTTACATATCTTTAATATTTTTATAATTCCTGCTATTAATGTCTCTCCTAAGGCCCATATGCAAATAGATGAACACTTTCAGTAAACAGAAACTGTGTATATATTTTGAACTGATAGCATATATCTAAAAATGCTCAACTTTTAAAAGCTGTTTATATATGTGTGTGTATATATATATATACACATATATATACATATACATACACACACACACACACACACACATCTCTGATGGAGTATGGAATCAGATAATAAAAGTAGTGATAATATATATGTTTATTCATTATTATTGAAGGACATGTTTCCCTTCTAATAATTTGATTGGCAGGCATGATTGAGGCCATAAAAATGTAGATACACCTTCTGTAGGAAGAACAGTATGGGTTGTGGTCACAGCTTTCCTACTTACTAATCTTGAGTAAGTTATTTGACTGTTCTCTGTTATAGTTTTCTAATTGATCAAAATGAGAAAGGGATAATGATATGTTCATTACAAATGTATTCATTATCTGTTGATACAATAACATTGAGTAACAAACTACCCTGGAACTCAGTGGTTTATAACAGTAACCTTTGTTATTGCTCAGGCATCTGGTACTCTGGGTGGTACTGCTGATCTGGACTAGCTCATTACGCCTGGTTCTCAAATATATATCTGTACAAAGCTGGCAGGTCCACTGGGGGCTGGCTGATCTAGGACCATTCATCTCTGCTTCACATGATCTTTCATCCTGGAATAGGCTTGAATAGGCTTGAATTCAAGGCCTAGGCTTGAATCTGCCACACTATCACGTCTATGATTTTCTCTTGGTAAAAGCAAATCACTAGGCCTATCCTGATTCAAGAAGTAAGACACAGAATTTTATCCTTTAAAGGAGTAGAAAGTCCCATGTTAAAGGGGAAGTAAAGAATTGGGGCCATTTCTGCAATGAATGGACCATTATTACATGGTTTTGTAAATTTTAACTAAATGATGTATGTATAGTTCTTTACAGTGCTGCAGGTGGTCCCCTGATACCCATCCCTTATTTTATAGAACAGACAGAGATGTAGAGAGTATAATGGGTTGACTGAAGGCTAATATTAAAAATCAGATTTGGCTCCAGAACCTAGATCTGACTCACGTGCTTGAATGGCACTTCATTCTTATAGAAAGCCATAAATGATATATTGAAATAAACAAAGCAGATGGGACTTTATTACCCATAATTATGCCTACAGTTTTCCTTACAGTATAGTAGTAGTATGTGTGAGTGATAATTTTGTTCCTTTGTTACATTTTAATCCTGCATAACTTTAGGGGCAAATTTTATTTATCTACCACCCAATATATGTCATCAGCAATGCAATCTTTAATTTGAAAGAGGTCAAAATATTAGTGTTTTGGATTTCTTTGAATAGGAATGGAATTGCTGGGTCATAAATAAGGTAGTTCTGTTTTTAATTTTTGAGGAACTTCAATAGTGTTTTCCATAGTGTTGTACCAATTTGCAATCCCACTAACAGTGCCCGAGTGTTCCCTTTTGTCCATATCTTCACCAGCTATTGTTGTTTGTTGATTTATCTATGATAGTCATTCGAACTGGTGTGAGGTGATATCTCATTGTGGTTTTAATTAGCAATTCTCTGATGATTAGTGACATTGAACATCTTTTTTATATCTATTGGTCATCCGTATGTCCTCTTTCCAGAAATATGTATCCAGGTCGTCTGGCCATTTTTTATTTTATTTTATTTTTTTTTTAATTTTGGATATTTACCTCTTACTGGATGTATCATTGGTGAATATCTTCTTCCAATCGGTGGGTTGTGTTTTTGAAGTTAAAAAAAAAAAGAGTCAAGGGAAAACTCAATTTTTACATTCTTCTGTCAGCAAAACAAAAAACAACAAAAAAAATGTCATCGAACATATTTTAGAAAGCATCACTTTAAATCCTGATAGAAATACAAGTGCTAATTTATTTTTAGTTAGGTTTATAGTATTGCTGTTCTTAGATTTTACTTTTTATTTTCTGTGTAATTTTTTTTTATTAGTTTCAGGTGCACAAGACAAGGCAATACTTAGACGTTCATCATTTATATCCCTCACACTGTGGACCCCTTCCCCCCATCCCCCCATCCATTATCCCTCCGACATCGCACGGAACCATCACATTATATATATAAAATTATAGTTGGCATTCATTATTGTTCAGCTTCAGGTGTACAGTGCATTGATCAAGCATCTACATCTTCCCTGAGGTGGTCTCCCAAATGGGACACATGTCTATCAGATACCAATGTTAAAGGCATCAGAAAAACTGTCTCAAATAATGAACAATACTGGCAAATTTCTAATTGTTATTTGGATGAACCGCTGGTCAATACTGTCACAGGTTCTGATTTTCACCTTCATAATTCTTCCAGTTGCTCCAGATGAAAAAGAAGCAAGCCACACTGGGCCTATGTCAATTGTACAGTACCGATGAAAGCAAAGCTGTTCCTAAATATAATCAGATTATGGTATAAGATCTAATATAATATTATCCTTACCATTTTGTTATACAGAATTACAATTATTCTTAATATCCAATTTGTTAGTTCCTATGACATCCATTCCCAGAGATTTGCATTACTTAAGTGTGCTGTATATAAAGTTTCTAATGTATTTGTAATTCACACTGCCATAACTAATTTATTGTATGTATTCTAAAATTACTACTTTGCACTTTACATACAGTCTTGCTTTCCATTTTGATTAAAAAAAGTTTCCTAGTATGTCATTTCTGTATTGAAAAAGTGAAAATACAGCTTCTATTTTTGTGTCCTTTCTGGATTAGTCTCCTTGTCCTTGTTTGAAAAATTGAATTTGGATTAGAGCTAGGCATGAGAGCATCTGGATTTTGGTGGTGGTGTGTCCCTCAGCACCTCTCATCTTCCTGCTGTCATTATCTCAGTTTCTGCTCTGACAATAAACTGGTGGTAAAACAAATGTTTTACCATCTTAGCTTAATAAGGCTACTTTGGCTTAATATGAACAAGAGTAGAAAATATGATAGGAGTTCTGTATTTTAGGTTAATTTTATAAGGCAGTGAAGGGCAACACTTCAGTGTATTTTTTTAGCCTTCTGAATCAGTATCTAAAGAGAAGAGGCTTCAGGATCTATGTTTTAATACAGATGTCCCAAAGAATTCTTAAGAATAAGAAATATTCCCACCAGAGAATTGAAAATACATACAGTGAACATGAATGGGCCTGAATTAGGATCTAAACGTAGTTAAGTGTAAATTGTGTGACTATCAGTAAATTGATTAATCACACCAGACCTCATATTTTTAAGCTCTAAAATAATAATAACAATAATTGCCACCCAGATTCCTATTTTCATTCAACTAATTTTGGAATTTAAAGGACATATATTTGGAAACTTCTAAAAAAATTTATCCAAATATAAAATATCATTTTTCCTGTGCTTATGATTGCTTCTGATACCTACTCTTTTAGGTACAATCAATTACTTTTCTCAACCCTCAGTAGAATTGGTGGCTAGCTGTGTCTTTCTACTGTTCTGTTTTAGTTTGAAATTCAAGTTTGTGATTTCATAATCATAAGAATTAATTTTGAACAAGTAGGACACATAAAATGTAAAATACTAACTAGTGTCAACGATTGTATGCTTTCTGAATAAATGTATTTCAGGCGCTTCTTAAAAAGTCAGAAATTTTGGCCTAAATATAATGAGGATAAAAGTGATTTTTTTACATTTATGTGTCATGCAGCACTGTCAAAATAAAATATTTATTTTTCATTGATAGAAGGTAACTTACAGCTCCATTTCTCTTCCTGCTGAAATAGTGCCAATTAAATAAAACATGAGCTTCAGAGAGATTTTTTGCTTTCATTTCTCTGTATGGATTTCAGAACTCTCTGTTCTCTCTCCTAGAGCATACCCCAAACTGATTTCTTGCTAGTGTATTTTTATGCATTCTGGCACTTTGAATTCTAAGACAAATCAAATTTCTGAATAAGATAGAATGTCAGAAAGATCAGTAGTTAAGTTTGGGTCTACTAGGTAAACTTTGATCTTCATAGGAAAACAGTGTGAGGGCAGTACAAATAAGGTCCTTTGCTAATAAATAAGAAAAAAATAAAGGAAATTCATAATAGAATTATTTAAGTTTAGCATGAAAAAAATGAGAATAAAATTGAATATTATATTCACATTCTAATCAAATTCAAAACATATGAACTATTAGTACCTGATTCTCAGAGAATTAGTAAATATATAACTGTTTATGCTACCTAACAAGTATATAATCCATTCTAGAACAGAATTATTGATGTTTAAATTTCTCCAAAACATACTGTTTGTTGTTGGAAATAGAAGTCTATATGTCGGACTATTCTATACTTCTTTGATCTGCACTTTCCATTCACCCTTGTCTAATGAAAGAAAAGGAAAAGATATCATGCCTCTGCATATGTGTGCTCCGGGGGCAGTAGGTTAGAGGTAAAGAATACTGAGGAGTGGCTCTGCTGTCACCAGGGATTCCTGGGAAGCAACAAGTGTGCTGGCAGAGAACAGTGTAATGGTTGCCTTCTTCATCTGGAATTCATCATGGCAGCAGGAAAAAGAAGGGAAAAACATAAATGTGCAAAGGAGACATCTCTAAAGTAGAGAAGGAAACGACTAGGAAGAAAGCTACACACACACACACACACACACACATATGCATGTATACATGTATACACATATATGCATGTACACATGTATATGCATATGTATACACACACACACACACACACACACACACACACATATATATATATATATGTATATATATATATATATATATATATATATATACATATATATAAAACTGTTTGAATGATGGGTGGGCACTGGGCACTTGTGCTTAGAAGAGGGAATAATTAATGCATGAACTCTTTTAAATTCCCTATGATATCTGAAACTATTCTCATGGAGGAATCTCTTTGCAGGGGGAGATCTTGAATGATTATAATGATTTCTGAAATTCTAAGGTGAGAAATCAGTTCTTTAACCTCTAATGAAGACCTCCACTGGCACTCAATTTTAGGGTCTGGTGAGAAAGTGTGAATGTATGCATAAGCTTTTCTGTTTTTCAGAAAGATCAGTGAGTAAAATCCTTGCTGAACTCTTCTACATGAGATCAGAGTCCCAACTTTGTTGCAGGCGTCTTGGAAAAATTAGTGATCTGGCACAAAGTTTCCCATTCCAGAGACACAGAGGTTTTATGTGTAGAGTCTCTGATATCCGCATGAAAACGGAGTTTGAACAAAAGAAAATAGTCTGCAGGATTTCATGTTCTAATTGTGGAAGTGCACTCACCCATTACTTCTTGCGGGCTTTTTTTTTTTTTTAACTAAGAAAGAATCACATAAATGAATTTATATTACACGGGAATTTAAGGTGTGTGTGTGTATGTGTGTGTGTGTGTAGTGTGCTTTGGGAAGTGGAAAGGTCAATAAGAACAGTTATGGGATAACTTCTTAATAACTCTTTGCTTTCCTGCAAGAGTAGAATAGAGACCTGCTTTTCACATCCTTGCTTATATATTTACTTGTGATTACTTTGAGAGATTTTGGGTATATGGGGGTAGAGGAATCATGAAAAAGCTCATTCATCAACAGTGTTTGCAGCTTTATAAACACTCAGAACTTAATGTGAGTACTTTGTTTTTGTCACTTACATTTCCTCACATCATTGGACAATCTGATTATTTGATGTGTTTTTAAGGTAACTGTAAGCACAAAAGTGTCTATTGTTGATTATGACAAATGCCTGTCAAGCTGTGAACTATCTGAAAAAGTGTTTAATTCTATTAAGAACTTTGATGATCTTTTCTATAATTAATTTTACTCTAGGCAGAGGCTGATACGGAATAATTAAATTTAAGATAATTCAGTGATACTAGGTTACTCCAGGAGCTATCACTGATGAATATATTTTAAAAAAAAAGAGTTTTAAAGGGATACTACTCTTACATTTTAAATAAGTAAGGAAAAGGGTTGTTTTTGTTTGTTTTGTTTTGTTTTTAAATACATTTTTTATTTAAATTGATTCACAAACTCACTGTGTGGTTAATCTATGTCAGGCACTATATTGGGTACAGGGACTCATTGAAGAATGAGCCACTTTTTTTGTCCTCCAGGGTTTTAAAATTTGGTTTTGAAGGACAAAAAGCACAGAGTACAATATGATATAAAATAAAAGTGTGATGAGGGTAGGAGGGCCATAGGAGGAGCAGTTAAACAAACATTAGTCAATAGAAGTTCCCAGGGGAAGAGTTATTTAAATGTATGGATTCGGAAAGGGCAGGGACAAAGGGCAGAAGAAAAAAATAAATCAATGAAATAAAAAATAAAAAAAACCCTATTTCCAGTCGAGGGTATAGCATATGCAAAGGATCAAAGGAACAAAAAAATATTATGAAATCAGTAAACTGAAAACTGTTCGGTATACTACAACATAAAAGTATAAGATAAACGTGTCAGACATTGGGAGGGGGGTTTAACAGGATTTTAGGAGATAAAGTAAGGAATTTAGAATCAGTAGGGAACCAGTGAACATTTTAAATTAGAAGACTGCTATGATCAGATGTGTACTAAAAAAAAAAAATAAAAAATAAAAAAAAAGAATGAAAAAGTCTCTTGCAGTTATGGAGAGCATTGAAACGAGCAAGACTGGATAAAGAGAGCTCCGACTTTACAGAAATGTAATTGGGACAAATTCAAGGATGACACTTTCATTTCCCATTTAGACAACCTGGTGTGTAATGGTTCAAATCGCCAAGATCAGAGACATAGAAAGAGCAAGTATTTTTGTGTAAGGAGCTGGAGTTCAGTTTCAAATATTATGAATTTGAGAATTGCTGTAGGATAGGCTCATGGGAGAGTGTTGGAAGGCATCAGTGTGGAAAATATTACCATCAACCCAGAGATTAAGAGGAGTGACAGTTTGTTAGACCCTATTGTACTTGAAGTAAAAGATGAGAAAGCAAAGCATCAACGGTTAACCAGTTCTCCCTCAAGCTATGAGCTGAATGAGCAGGGAACAGGTAGGGGGTCTTCTGAACCTCTTTGTTTCTGTCTCTTCATCTTCTGAAATATGCGATGTCCTATTGCTTTTTATTTATTTCACACTTACAATAGTAGATTGTTTGTTTGTGTCTGACCTAAAAGACATTTTTAAAGTTTTATATTTAACATGTATAGCAGCCAATGAAAGTGTCTCACTCACATGGTCTTGGGCCCCCCACCCCCTTTTTACTACCGTGTATTTGGGTATCACGCGGCTTCAGGGTACCTTTGCTTCCAATAGCCAGCACCTGTAGCTCCTGAAGCTTTGCTCCCAAGCCCAGAAAGCCAGAAGTTCCTGGCTCTGCATCCTCCTTGGGTGGTCACCAACCAAGGGCTGAGAGATAAGGGCTAAAAAAGCCCCAAATATCTTGCCACATGACAGTACAATTCTGAGGCACAACTTACACTGGAGATATAACTGCCATCTTAAGGACTGTGCCTTACATCACACCCTTACTCAGCTTGCTCCCCCTGGTTATGCTTTAACTCTGTTTTGTTGGTTCCCTGAAAGGATTTCTTTGTAAATCACTTTCTCACAAACAGTTATCGTGTGCTTGATTTCTGGGGATCCCATCCTAAGATACACTATTTTCACATTTATCTCACCAGTCCCCAAGGCCCTCTACATGTCCGTTCACAGGGACCTCTGAAATGTCTCTGGTTCCATCTCAACGGACAAATACAAAACAAGATACTTGATGTTTCCCAAGATGGTCCTGTTTCTGATCTTAGGGAAAAATTAAATAATGTACACTAAGAGGTAAGTGTTTTATACATGTGTGTGCATGCACACGTGCATGTGTCTGTGTGTGAAATACTACCGTGTTTCCCTGAAAATAAGATGTAGCCCGACATCACCTCTAATGTGTCTTTTGGAGTAAAAATTAATATAAGACTCGTTCTTATTTTAATATAAGACTGGGTATAATATAATATAGTATAATATAATGTAATATAATGTAATGTTATGTAATATAATATAATATAATATATATAATATAATATAATATAATATAATATAATATAATATAATATAATATAATATAATAATATATAATAATGGGTCTTACATTAATTTTTGCTCCAAAAGACGCATTAGAGCTGATGGTCTGGCTAGGTCTTATTTTTGGTGAAACACAAAGCAGTGAAGAATCTCGCATTTGTCAGGAGATTTTCCATTCCAGGTGACAGAAATCCAACTAAAATTAGCTTAAAACAATAAAGGTAATGAATTATGGCATGTAACTAGCATGTGCAAAGAGCGGAACTGCCCTTGAGCATTGCAGAATTTGGGATTCAGTGGTGTCATCAGAAGTCCATCTTTGTCTTGCAGGTTTTGCATACATTTGCTTCAGTTACCTTCATTCTCAGACAAGTTCTTTCAACGAGGAGACAGAATGGCTGCTCAAAGCCTTAAACCTAGAGCAGGGGTGTCCAAACTGCAGCCTGCAGGCCAACTGCGGCCCATGATCCATTGTTAATTGGCCTGCAGCAAATTCCAAAAATATATTTAGTTTGCTTAAATAAACCAGGTGAGGCAATACATATTTCACCTCGAGTGAGTGGCCCAGCTGTTTGTGTATTTTACCTCATATGGCCCTTGGTGAAAAATGTTGAAAAAAGTTTGGACACTCCTGGCTTGAGTGTTCTCATAAATCTGGTTTCTACGGTTGCTATTTTAAAAATGCAATTCCTTTTATTATCTTTGATGATGACCTTTTTTTTTTTAACCTTTGTCTCCAAAAGCTCTTATGATTTTCTCTCTATCCCTGATGGTCGGAAGTTTCACAATGATTTTTCTCATTATGAGTCTTTTCTTAATTCATGTGCTGGACTCTCTGTGTTTTTTTTTTTTGTTTGTTTGTTTGTTTTGTTTTGTGGTTTTTTTCAGTATGAAAATTTTAATTATTCAGGACTAGGGATCATTTTCATATTACTACATTGATAGTAACCTCACTTCCATTTTCCCCTTCCCATTTCTGGAAATCAGAATCATTTTAATCAAGTGTACTGATAGAATTTTTTAAAATATTTCCATTTCTAATATCACTTTTTGGTTCTGTTTTCTGGTGACTAATTTAAAATTTACATTTATATTTACTATTTGTTCACTTATATTTAAATTCTGGTGACTTTTTTTCTTATTATCTAAAGTCTTCTTTCTAGGAAGTTATTTATTTTTTTCCTAGGCGCAATAACATTTTTGAATAATTTCTAAAATTATATTGATTCTTGTGTTTTTCTCTTTTTCTCTAAATTTCTTTATTACTACTTTTTGTCTGGCTGAAAACTTCTGGAACCTTCCTTAAACCTCTGGTGATTCCTTGGAGTCCTATTATAATTAAATGCGAGCCTCTTAAAAACTAATAGAAAAATTCTGTTTGTATGGACAGAACTGTTGTTGATGGATGAGCTTTACTTTGTGTTGATCAGATAGAGAGCCAGTTGTTTCACTGGGAAATCAAGAAGGGTCAGTATCTGAAGACTCTTGCTCTTCTATTTAGTCTGTTTCCTTATGTGGCAACCCTCAGTCATGTGCCTGGATACAACCCTGTTTGCCACTGTTCTGAAAGACAGTGTGAAAAAAAGGAAAATAAGGCTTCCACACAAAGATAATCACTTAATATTACCCTAATGCTTGTATTTATTTAGTGTCCATGAAATCAGAACCTCTCTAGGTCAACTTTTAGAAAGTCAGCCTTCAGCAAATTATGGAAGCTATATGAGTTATATTTTCCATAACAACTTAACCCAAACTTAGTGACTTAAAACAATAATAATCATTGATTATCTTTCACGGTTTTGGTGGATCCAAAATTCAGGAGCAGCCTCTCAGGGAAATTTTGTCTTATGGTCTCTCAGTGAGATTGTAATTAGATGTCTGCCAGGCTTCAGTCATCCGAAGACTTCACTGGAGGCAGACAATCTTCTCTCCAAGATTGTGAACTCACATTGCTGACAAACTGGAACTGGCTATTGGTGGAATCCCTTTGTCCTCTCTAAAAAGGGTCTTTCCCCAAGGCCCTGAAGAATCCTTAGAGGATGGTGGATAAATCTTCCCAGACCAAGTGGTCCAAGAAGCAATGGGGAAACTGAAATGCCTTTAATCATCTAGCCTCAGAATGTACACACTGCCACTTCCCCAGTTTTCTACGCATTGCATATGTTAGTCCTGATCCTGTATGGGAAGTCACTTCAACAGTTGACCATTAATGGTGAGCATTGTTGGGTCACCATTGGGTGCTCCCTAGGACAATGCCTACCACAAAGGTTTTCTAGTACCAGTTGTTTGCATTCTATTTCATCATAAACACCAGCAGAAATGTGGGTGTCTGTTTTCTTAAATTTCATTTATATATGCAAGAAACACACATGTAAACATAAGATAGTATCTTGTTTTGTTTTCAAATATGAAAAAGACACATTTCTCTGTGTCCTCTCTCATCTGCCCTTCTCACATTGTTTCAGTACCTCTGACCTTTTCAAATTATGGTAGGATTTCCTTTATGGTCTAGAAGAGTGTCTTCTGTTCACTTGTGGGCAAATATATGACCACTAAATGACAATTATGGTATCGTCCTGTTTTCCCCAGAGATGTACCTCAGCAACTGTTGTACAACATTTCATCCGTAATCATATCATTACAGTTTCTCATGCGTGTGTGCACACCCACACACCTCTTACATTAATTTCTAGCTCAGGAAAGAACTGTTCTTTCTCTAAGATGTGCCTCAACTCTGCTCTTGACCTTAGGATTGGGCATTATAGTGACATTGCTCTTTTCAGTAAACTTCTAGAATACTTGTCCCAGATATATATATATGGACATATATATATATACACACACACACATATATATATATATACACACACACACACACACACACGGATGTATAACAAAACATCCCGAGGCTTAAAAACACCATTATTTAATTTGCTCATCATCTCGTGGGTCAGCATTTTCATCGGATTTTGTTGGCAGTTATTCAACTAGTCACTCTTCGGATGACTTATGTGACTTGGATGTTCTGCTGCCACGACTGGGGATGAGGAACTTAATATGACCTCACTCATGTGTCTAGGTTGGTTCTGGCTGTCAACTAGCTCATGTCCTCCAGCAGGCCAGGACAGGATTCCTATTATGTTGGTGGAAGAGTTCCAGCCCAAAGCATAAGAAGGATAGCCCAAGCCCCAATGTGTAAATGTTTTAAGCCTCAGTTTGTATTATATTTTCTAATGCCTCATTGGTCAAAGCAAATATCAAGGCCAGGTGCGAAGGTGGGAGGAGACTATATAGGACAGGGTACAAGGAGACATTATCTTTAGAGGACACTATCTATTAGAAGACATTAGCATATTAGTCTCCCATATGCTTTCATATGTTGCTATAGCTATTTAAGGTGAAAACTTCAAGGGACAAGATCAGCTATTTTTCTTAAATCTGCTTGTGGCACACATTGATTTGAAGAATTTAATAGTATCTAAAATCATTCCTTTCGTGTTCTCCTCACAAAAAGTTATTGTGAAAGCACCGAGGCACTGTGTTAGATTACATTTTTTTCTGGATTAATTTCCGTATTTACCAAAGTTACAGAATTGATTAATAAACCCAGAACATCTATTTGGAATTTTATAAAGAGAACCATAGAGAATTAGCATAATATCAGATTAAGATCACTGATTTCATTATAGGGATGGCATTTCTTATGGGACCTGACCACTCATATTTTATTGACTAAGGCACTTTATACCTCTGGACAGAATTGGGTTGGGAATAACTTTGTCTACGTGAATGATATCTTAACATTTTTATCTTGCGTTCTGCTACTAAGAATAATTTTTAAGTGTTCTCCCGTGTGTGTGTGTGTGTGTGTGTGTGTGTGTACGTATGCAATGTACCGGGGGGGTGTCAACAATGTACACAAGTGGACACTTTGATCGACGTTGCTCAAGTAGTAGTTTGCTGTAATTGGAAGTGTCTGGACGCTGATGGTAACCACTTTGAGTATCTCCTGTGATTGCAGAAGTCAAATGTGACTTGTATTCATCTTTTGTTATCAGTATGTATTGAGTATTACCATTTTAAAAGTATTTTCCCTTTCTTAACATGTGTATGCATTTTTTGCACCCTTTGTATATACTATATATTTGCAGTAATTGTGATTTTTTTTTTTCCTGTACTGCACAAGATTGGGATGCTCATTTGTCACATATGAAGACCACTGGCCTGGGTGTCTGATTGTTTCTCATTTCTAAGGCAAATCAATAACTCTCTCAGTTTACACGTGTTTTTTTTTTAATGTGTGTTAATAAGTACGTAATTTTATATACATGATTTCTCTGGTGGTTTAAGCAGAGGGGGTTGGTGAAACTATTTTATTTCTTTTACGTGACTTGCATAGCTATACTTGAATGTTGCTATTCATTATGTTTTGAGCTCAAAAATTAATTATAGTATTGTGTTTCTCTCATTGGGACTTACTATAGCAATGCCCAAAAAGTACATTTATCACTTTTGTAACATTCCCTTAAATATTTTTATAAGTCATATTACCAGTTTAAGCATGTGTTAAAATGCTCACTTTAAAATAGTAAATATGTTGAAACATTGACACTTCTTCTTTTATAACAAAAGAAGTTCTTCAGCAAACTGTCAGTGATACAGAATGTAGCTCTTTAGTGTTCACTAATCCACAGGATTCTGAAGTATAATAAGGCAGAGCTATGTAGATTAAATTAATTGTCTTTCACACATACAGCAAGGTGTTGATAGAAAAAGTGTGTATTTCTTGCCACTTTAATTTTTTTTTTAATGTGGGTATTTGCTAAAGTGCAAATGTTTGCAACTCAGAGCCCTGTGAAATATGTAAAAACTTTCCAATCCTTTCCCCAGTTTGCAGAAGGGAGAGAAAAGGCTGGTCTACTCCTCAAAATAGTCGTATTTTTAAATGATTTTTGTTAAAAATATAGCTAACATACAATATTATATTAGTTTCTGTTGTACACCATATCTATTTAACATTTATATACCTAAAGAAGTGATCACTCGGATATATTCAGTAACTGTCTGAACCATGTCACACTATCACAATATTGACTATATTTCCTATGCTGTATATTACATCTCCATGAATTGTTTGATTTATACCTGGAAATGTGGATCTCTTATTCCCCTTCACTTCCCCGCACCACACACCTTTTTAATTTTTTTTTCAATTATAGTTGACATTGAATATTATTTTATATTAATTTCAGGTGTATAGCATAGTGGTTAGTCATTTATATAATTTAAGAAGTGATCCCAACTAGTCTCGCACTCACCTGGCACAATACATAGTTATTACCATGTCGTTGATTATATTCCCTATGCTTTACTTTACATGCCCATGACTATTTTTCACCCACCCCTGCCCAACTCCTGTCTGACAACCATCAAAATGTTTTGTGTATTATGAGTTTGCTGCTGTTTTGTTTGTTTATTTTGTTCTATAAATTCCACTTATAAGCAAATTTTATTGCATCTGTTTCTCTCTGTGTGACACTCCACTCAGCACAATACCCTCCATGTCCACCTATACTGCCACAGATGGCAAGAACCCATTCCCTTTCATAGCAGAGGGATATTCCATTGTATATGTGTACCACCTCCTCTTTATCTATTTATCCACTGATGAACACACAGGCTCTCTCCACATCTTGGTCACTGTAAACATTCTGCAATGAATACATGGATTCATATGTCCCCTTGAAGTAGCATTTTGGGTTTCTTTAGATAAATACTCAGAAGTGGGATTACTGGGTCCTTCTTTATCTTTGTTTATAGCCTTTGTTTTAAAGTCTATTTTGTCACCCCAGCTTTTTTTGTTGTTTCATTTTCGTAACATAACTTTTTCCATTCACACATTTCAGTCTATGTGTGTCTTTCAATCTGGTGGCTCTTACAGGCAGCATATATAAGGGTTTTGTTTTCGTATTCATTCAACCCTCCTATGTCTTTTGATTGGAACAGTAAATCTGTTTATATTGAAAGTAATTGTTGATCGATATGTCACTATTGACATTTTATTATTCATATTTTTGATTTCCCCCCACCCCCCGTCTTAAAGAAGTCCCTCTAAGATTCATGTAATACTGGTTTGGTGGTGATGAACTCCTTTCACTTTTTCTTGTCTGGGAAGCTCTTTACTTGTCCTTTGATTTTTTAAATGATAGCCTTTGTGGGTAGAGTAACTTGGTTATAGGTCACTGCTTTCTATCAAGTTGAATATGTCATGCCAATCCCTTCTAGCCTGCAAAGTTTCTGTTGAAAAATCAGCTGACAATCTTATGGAACCTCCCTTTTATTAATAAGTTACTAGTTGTCTTTCTCTTGTTGCTTTTAGGATTCTCTTTTTGTCTTTAAACTTTGCCATTTTAATTATGTGTCTTGGTGTGGGCCTGTTTGTGTTTGTCTTGTTTGGGACTCTCTCCACTTTCTGGGTTTCTATGTCTATTTCCTTCACCAGGTTAGGAAAGTTTTCAGTCATTATTTGTTCAAATAAGTTCTCAATCTCTTGCTTTCTTTCTTCTCCTCCTGTTAACCCTGTGATATGAATGTTGTTATGCTTAAACTCTGCTCATATTTTTTGGAATCTGTTTTTGTTTATTTTTTTCTTTTGCTGTTACAATTTGGTGTTTTCTGCTACATTGTCTTCTAAATTTCTGATTCAATTATCTGCTTCATCTAATCTTGTTTTGATTTCATTTACTATATTTTTCATTTCAGATATTGTTTCTTCACTTCTGACTCGTTCTTTTTTATGATTCCTATGACCTTATTTTTATGCTTATTTTCTCTTTGTTGAAATTCTCACTAAGTTCCTTGAGCATCCTTATAATTGTTGTTTTGAACTGTGTATCTGCAAGGTTGCTTGCCTCCATTTCTTTTAGGTTTTTTTTGTGTCTGTTTGTTTGAATTTGTTTTCTCCTGTTCTTTCATTTGGGAAACATTTTGTGTTTGTTTATTTCCTTATTTTGGCTGATTCTCTGTGTTTGTTTCTATGTATCAGGTATATCTGCTATGTCTTCGAGTCTTGGCAGGGTGGCTATATGTGGTAGCTATCCTGTGAGGCCCTAGCACAGTCTTCCTGTTGGATGCCCCAGAATTGTCCCTTGTGTGGGTTGGATGTGCCTTCTTGTTATAGTTTAGCCTTGATTGCTTTTGGCATGTCAGTGGGTGGGATTGACTCACATGCTGACTACCTTGGAGTTTGGCCACATCCAAAGTTTACAGGCTATTGTCTTTGGGGCTTCCCCATTGAGTGGGATTTGCCCCAGTGGGCTTTGTTGCCTGTTGGTACCACCATTTGTGTGCACTGCTTTTGTGGCTAATTTGACAGTGATCTTCTCTAGTCTGAAGCCAAACTCCAAGTATGTTAGTTCTGGGTCCTCTTTGGAAGGGCTCCAGTGCAGGCCCAGGTCACTCACTCCCTATGACCAGCCAAGGTCTACCTGGCATCAGCTACAAAGTAATCTGTGGTTGTTTGCTGCCTGTGTTAAATCTGGAGGCACATGGGAGAGGTCATGCTCTGAACTGAGGATGACTCCCACCATAACCAGGTCTGGGGTGGCTCTGCAAAAATCTAGGACACCCTGAGGCCTGCGACCACCTGCCAGCTCCCTTAAGTTTCAACTGCTGATACAACCTTGTTCAGTATGCAAGTTGGGTGAAGTGGGGACTCAGGGAGTCACTTGAGCAGGAAGAACTGTGTTTACCAGGTTAATGTAGATTCTGGTTTGGTGCCAGTGTTGATTCTCTAGTTACTCAGCAAAAGTCTCATGAAGCCAGTCACCTGTGGACCCCGATCATTGTCAAAAAAAGAATATAATGCAGGTGGGGCTAGCTGCTTGATGATAAAGTACCTCTGGCACTGGGGGAGTTGGGTGGGGTGGGGACTCAGTTAATCACCAGGTGGAGCAGCAGAGCTCACCAGACTAGTTCAGATTCAAATTTGGCTGTGGGCATGGGGGAAAGGCTCAACATAGGAAAGAGGTGCCTGCCTACCAGCTGCATGGGAGAGGACATTATACAGGGAAATGGAGACTGTTTCTCATCCTCACCTTGAGATACACAACTCAGATTCTTTATTTCTCAGCTGATGAGTCACTGCCTCACTGCCAGAGCACAGTGTGAGTGCCTGTGAGTGAGTGAGTCAGTGTGTAGGCCCTTTATGAGGTCCTCTGGGTTTCCTGAAGCCTTCTGTCCCTTCGTGATGGTCAGAGACCCCTTTTTTTTTTTTCACAGCCAGATGTTGTGGTGGCTCCTCTCTGACAATGGTAGTCTGGGCTAGAGAGACTGGTGAGGGGCTGGGGTCCCTCACTCCTGGATGGGTACCTCACTGGTCAATATAACCCTCCCAATTCGCAACTACCACAGGGAAGTGTTGGGTCAGCCCATTCTGTGTATCCACCCCTCCTGTCAGTCTTGAAGTGTTTTCTTCTTTATCTTCTTATTTATAAAACTTCTGTTCAGCTATACTTCAGATGGTTCTCCAGGTTGATTGTTCTATACTGCGTTAATGGAAGGAGGCAGGCACATTGTTTATTGAGTACACTTGGATCTCTATCACTACCGTCATAGCCATATTTTTTATATGATTATTTGTTTAAAATTTCTGCATAGAAGGAAAGAACATTATGAGCAGATGTTTTACTATAGCTGCATGTTTCAAAAAATAGTATATTTTCTACTACATTCAATATTATTTTTTACGTTCTGGCTTCATTTTGAATTAAAGGAAAACAATGCTAAAAAATTTTATCAGATTTTGCAAATTGCCTTGTTAAGAATTATTGAATGATAATAGATTATTTGCCTATGAACTAATTAACTTTTGTTCCAATAATTATGAGATTGGAATATAATTTTAATAGGACAGGAAAACAGATATTTTTCTGTGACTTTGATGGGAGGTTTTATATATTTATATATGTGTGTGTGTATATATATATACATCTCATTATCTCATTGAATCTTTGTGTATATATATTATATATACACATATGTATATATTTGTGTGTATGTGTGTATTTCCACTAAGATGTATATATTTATATGCAAATGATGTATATTCTACTGGGAATTAGATATTTTATTTACAGTGAAACCAAAACTAGATAGCAATGACAATAAATCCATGATCCTCTGTCAGTGTAAATTTGGAAATGAATGGAAGCACAACTTAAAATCTTTGTGTATATCAAGTTAAAATTTTCTGTAACGAGGTCAGTTATTTCCTGAGAAGAAGGCAAGCAGAATAATATGATGCTATTTTAGAATTTCAATCTTATAATATAAATAAAATAAAAATGTATTTTTTAAAAAATAAATAGAAAATAAAGAATCCTTAAATACCAATAATTGCATGGCCTCATAACTGAACGTCCGCAGTGTAACTAATATTTGGGATAGTATCTGGTAGTTTGACTTAGATAATAACAAAGAAAAAGTATAAGATATAATAGTTGTCAAGAGAATTTAGCTCCCACAGTTATAATGAGTTTTTAATAAAATAGCAATATTAATTTTTAGAATAAGTATATAGGTATTCAATTGTTGGTATTTGGGGAAAAATGCTTATATTTTGAAATGAGATAGATTTACTAAGATACTATTGTAGGTTAATATTTAGGGGTCTTCTTTATATAGGTCCCTTACTGACAAAGCTTTCATATAGTTATATGTTTTTGTAAAATTTTCAAAAGTAAGATATTTTGATCATTATTTATTAGAATTGTTGTCTCTGTGTCTGGGATTTTCACTCCATCACAATTCCCAACTAATGGTGGTACTAAAAAGACCTTAGGCATTCTTTGAGTTTAAATAATAGGAAAATGAATTGGTGACTATGTGGAGGATGGGGCATTATATATATGCTTTTCTTTTCTTTCAATTTTTTTCATATTCCTTTAATTTATTGTGCTGATTCCCTCATCATAGTGAATGAATATGCAGTGTGAGACCTTGTTAAAAAAAGAAAATTTCTTAAGATATACCTATAAGTAGTGGAAGGTAAACAGAACTGAGAATCTATGAAACCAGAAACTAATCTGTGGTCAAGTTCATATAACAGTGTAAAACGGGTAATCTTAATAGCATGAAGCAGATAAATAACAAAATATTAATTATTTTTTTAATTTTGTGTTGGTTTGAGTTGTATAGAATTTGTAACTTTTATGATTTGTTTTCTCATTATAAATAGATATACACTTGAAAAATAATCCTTGGTTTTTTTTCTTCAGAGAGAGACCCCACATTTTGTAATTCTCAAGCCCTATAAACCCTTATGCTTTCCTTGATAATCAGTGTCTAGTACTTTTCTCAATCAAGGGGAGTGCCTTACCTGTAAAAATTTCAAAGTGTGTGCGGGGCAAGGATGTTAATTGTCTTACAGTGGCAGCAAAGTTCACCCAGTGAAAAGTTGTCCTGTGTTATTGGTAAACAACATATGATATACTCAGTGCTTGTTTTCCCATATAAATTATAAAATGAGCAATGTGTTATATGTGTGTGTGCTGCCTCTCCATGTGCAAAATTGTAATATTTTATTATGGAAATTTAATGAACTGTTTTATTTGTGTTTTGGGGTATTGTATATTGTTCTTATATTTTTCTAAATATAGCCTGATATTTTTCAATGTTTAAAATTATCTATGTCATGATCAAGTATTGTGATTTTGTTGTGAATATAATTTTAGTTGGATATATGTGACCCACACATACACACACACACACACACACACACACACACACACACACACACACACACGAGGCCAGACAATTAAGTTTGCGAACTCATCCTAGAAAAAGTGCTACATACCCCCTTGCTGAATATCGTGTGGTCACCTTTGAAGTAGTCCCCTTGGGAAGGTGTGCACCAAAGCCAGTGCCTCGTTCACTCTTCAAAACAATTTTGGAACTCTTTCTCTGGAATGGCCATCAGAGCTGTTGTCTTATTACCCTTGATGTCCTGAATGTCATCAAAATGTCTTCCTTTTAATATTTCCTTTATCTTTGGGTAAAGAAAGAAGTCATTGGGGGCCCGATCAGGTGAGCAGGGAGGGTGTTCCCATACAGTTATTTGTTTACTGGCTAAAAACTCCCTCATAGACGGTGCTGTGTGAGCTGGTATGTTGTCATGTTGCAAGAGCCATGAATTGTTGGAGAAAAGTTCAAGTTGTTTTAATCTAACTTTTTCACACAGATGTTTTCCCTAATAAATTGCTTGGATGTTTGATTTTGTATTAATGTGTGCTCCTAGGAGGACCTTAATTAACAAGTATTCTTTTTCAGTTAGCCAATAACCCAAAGTACAGTTTTGGTTATCATTTAATAATTTAATTTATACTAAGTGTTGACTATTTTTGCCTGGTGGCACAATCCTATAATTACATTATATTTAATCACATTGAATCAGCGTATATTTATTGTGCATATAATGTACAAAAGGTACCATCTGAGGCATTGGACTAAAAAAGATGATTAAATGAAAAATGAATAAGAAATGCTTCCAATATTCACAGAACTCCCACTGTAGTGAATTGCACAAATGTGTATGTCATTAGTGATAGCATAAGTTAAGATAGTGGTTATAGATAAGAAGGAATTGAAGAAGAGGTAAGAAAAGGTTAAAGTAACTATGACTATGATATCATATTGTTCCCAAGAAGCTATATAAATGCTAGAAGATTACTTTGCTAATTTTCTGTGGAAAACTTCTTTTAATGGCATGATATTTTTTAAGTAGGAGTCAGATTGGAGGAAAGGCTTTAGAAAGCATACCTGTTCAATAGCATGATATATTTATTTCCTCAATTAAGGACTTTAATTAGGGAAGCTATGACAAATAGGTGAATGGTCAAAGAATTAATCCTGAACTGAATATTTATGGCCCCAAAAGTCTCACACTCAAATGTCTGCTGATGTGCTAATAATGTTCATCCTTCCTCAAGAGGACAGAGTATTTAAAAAAAAATATTGTTGCTTTCTTTTAGTCTGCTTCTTCCCTTCCAATGCAAAAAGGCAGATATCTTTTACAGAGTTGGGAGTGAGGAGAACATAGTATCAAATATATACTTTTTATTGCTAGCAATTTTTATTTTCATAAATCTAACTCTTGGTAAATGAAAGAAGTATGGAAGACAGATCAGCAGTGTGCAATGACCAAATACCTTTAAATAATCTCACATCCCTCTTCCCCAAAACTCCATCTCACTTCAATCCCACCCCATCTTTAAAAGACACTTATCTCAACTGTAATTTGTCATGTCAAAGAGAGGATTTGAACCCAATATATTGATTAGTTTTAATTTTCCTTCAATCAATTACTTAATTAATTAAATCAATCATGGTATCAAATGAATCCCCAAGTAATACATTTTAGACATGTTGATATTTATTCTTCTTAGGAGGATACGGACAATTTTCCAAATATTATTTTACTTATTTATCTCAAATTTGCTCCTTATGCACATGAATTTTTGAAAATTTGAATATAGCAAACAGAAAATTTGAAAATATAGACCATTTCCACCTTTTATCAAATGTATGCTCTTACGGTCTTGAACTAATTCCCATATTTATAAAAAATCAATTTAACACCAATTACTATGAGTTTGTGATCTGTTGAGCCATTCAATCAGTTCCTGTGTTGTTTATACAAAAGTTTTCTTCTCTCAACATAGTGATTTATTCTGTGTACTCTAACCTTATACCTTTTTCACTTTTCTATACTACAGAATTAAAATTAATCATCTGAGAAAGATAGTAAGGGAGTCAGGAAGTTCTTTTTTCTGTTTTTCTCAATGTGAGCCTCCAAAATGTCCAGTTGCTAAAATCTACTACAGAAGCCTTGCTTTATTCTCTAATAAGATATCAAATAGAGTGAATTCCAGAGAGATTACAGCAAACACATAAAGTGGATTTAAAGAAAATCTACTGTGGCAATACAATGCTCTATGCTTAAGGAGAAAAATATTTCTGTAACAGAGACCACTGCACGTGTTTCTCAGTGTCTGAACTAATGAGTGCTTTGCACATCCCCGCTTCCCTTGACCCTGGGTATTTATCATTGCTACAGAACCTAGCACCACCTAAGGAACATACATGAGATTCACTTTGGTAAATAAAAGTAAACCTGACAGCATTACTAGTGCTGTGCTGCCTTCGCATACCCTTGACACAAGGAAAGGCATTTCCTCTATTGCACAACCAATATAACCATCATTTGCAGAATAGTAACACACTATAGAATAAGCCTCTTAGATAGTCACTATCAAATTGTTCAAAAGTGTAATATCGTGTCTTTCTATTTCTGTCTGCTTCCTATTTAAATTTAAATAGAAATGTGAAAAGGTTCTATCTAAACTTATGCAGATAGTATATGCATTTCTATTTGCATAATTTCATTTTCTCAGTATAGCAGTGATCCATATACATTATATACTGTTGTACTCTTTTTTCCTTCTCTGTTTTTATGTTTCATTTTAATGTTTTTTCATTTCCTAAAATTTCTACAGCTCACCCTGTTACTTTTTTTCTCCTATCCATCTTTTTTTTCTTCTTCCCTTTCTTTGTTGCTATATTTTTAGTTATTCTGATTTTTCCTATAATTCTTTATTCTCCTCCACATCTTTCATTTCCCCCCCTGACTTTCCATTTTTTCTCTATCTGCATCTTATATATTTCTCATGGCAACACAATTTTTTTCTTTTATCAAAATGTAAGTACCGCATTAAAACTCTATTACTGGTAATAGAGTTAATGTGAAAATACAGATTACCTATAATTTATGACAAAGTAATTATATGTCTTAGTCACTATAATGAGTCGCCAATTTAATTTAAACATATTAGATATTCACCAAATGGATACTGACTAGACTCTTTTTTATGCATTTAGTGCAGAACTGATCATTACTGAATACCTAAAAAGTCATCCTGAAAGAATTTTATCATAATAAAGTCACTTGGCTCCTAAACCACAAGAAAAAAATAAAATTAGTAACAGTAAACACTTATTACTAGAATTGTGTTATCTCCTTTTTAAATAATTTTTAGAAATAAATTCATTTTTTTATCTATTTCAACTATTTTTGATAAAACTGCAGTAGTATTAATATTCTTAAAAGGAGATGGTAATAAAGGAAACTTAATAGGCAGTTCCTGAATTACCTGTGTAACACTCACATATGCCCTTGGGGTATTCAATCATTTATTCAACACTTAGCACTTGCTAAATGATGAAACTCTGAGTAACAGAGATGCAGTGATTAATAAGATATCATCACTTTTCTGGAAGGGTTTATGATCTCTCTGAGGAAGATGGACAAGTGAACAGATACCCATAACACATTACTATGCAGTAATAAGAAGCCATGGAGCTCTCTAAGCACATAAGAAGTTCTTCTAACCCAGATGTTAGTAGTTCAGGGAAAGCTTCCAGAAGTGATATTTTTATTGATTTTTAAAGGAGGAAATGTTGTTAATAAATTGAAGAGACAAAATGGGGTGGAGATGTAAGTGGGGTTAGTGAGGAACACTCTAGGAGAAAAAAAAGAAATTGCATTTCCAGAATCTTAGAGGCAAGAGGAATTTCAGAACATTTAAAATAAAAAGAGTTCAAGAAGTCTGAGACACAAGTTATGGGGCATGTGAGTAAGGCAGGGAGGACAGCATGGGTAAGACAGAAAGGTATAGAGGTAACCAGGAACCCAATAACAAAAGGCCTTGTGGGGTCTCATAAGGAGGGTGGACTTCACCATGAAAATCCTCAAAGACATTGTGGAGCCCTAAGCAAAATAATGCTTTGATCAGATTTGGTATTTTAAAACAAACATGTAGAGAATGGGTTAGAGAGACAACATTTAAGGCACAGAGGGCATTTAAGGGGTTGTTGCAAGCAGTTGAATGGTGATGATGGTGAGTTCAGCTGTTAAATGGTTGCCATGGTGCAGGACATGTTCAAGAAGGTGGATTTCCTAAAGTCGTGACAATAGATGGATTTAAGACAGATTTATGATGGGGGTAAAAGAGAGCAGATTTGGCTTTTGCTTGGATGTGGAGATTAGAAAAAGTAGGAATCAGGGGTAATAAATGGATCTCTGCTTTAGGCAACTGGGTATATGCCGTATTTCCCCAAAATAAGACTTAGCTGAATCTTCAGCTCTAATGCATCTTTTGCAGCAAAAATTAATATAAGATGCAGTCTAATTTTAATATAAGACTGAGTTTAATATAATATAATATAATATAATATAATGTAAAATAATACAGGGTTTTATATTAATTTTTGCTCCAAAAGACACCTTAGAGCTGATGGTACGACTAGGTCTTATTTTCTGTGAAACACAATATCACAGTGCCCATCGTGAGATGGAGACAAATTGTACTACCTTGGTAGACAGGGTTGGTGCTATGTGAGGAGTAATTTTAGTTTCTGTTGATTTTATGGAACTCTTGGCTCTTAGAAATATAGACATACAAGGTGTAAAAATTAAGTTCATGAACTTGTTGCAACGGTGTTGCTAACCTTTTTTGAAATCAGAGGGATTATTCATTAGGAATTTGTAAAAACTGGAAAAACAGTTAACCAAATTTACTATCTGGAAGTGTTAAAAAGGCTGTGTGAAAACATTAGATAACCTGAAGTTTTTGCCAACAATTTGTGGCTGTTGCATCACGACAATGCACCAGCTCACAGGGCACTGTCTGTGACGGAGTTTTTAGCCAGTAAACAAATAACTGTATTGGAACACCCTCCCTACTCACCTGATCTGGGCCCCAGTGATTTCTTTCTGTACCCGAAGATAAAGGAAATATAGAAAGGAAGACATTTTGATGACATTCAAGACATCAACGGTAATATGACAACTGTTCTGATGGCCATTCCAGAGAAAGAATTCCAAAATTTCTTTGAAGGGTGACTAGGCACTGGAGTTGGCCCATAGCTTTCCAAGAGGAATACTTTGAAGGTGACCTTAGTGATATTCAGCAATGAGGTATGTAGCACTTTTTCTAGGATGAGTTCGCAAATTTAATTGTTTGACCTCGTACAGCATACAGTGAGTTGGATGGGATGGGACACTTTATTGTTGTTGTATTGTTACTTCTTTCTTCCTAAGTACCCACCCTAGTCCCAGGCTGATTTTGTCTTCTGCCTCATGAGAGATTTCTGTCAGAGTCCATAGCACAGCTACCTATGTAAGGGGATTTATGCAAAAGGTAAGGTGGCATTTGTTGAAAGCAGCTACATGGAGAGAGGGACCTTCAAGTAAGAAAAGAGTCAGTAGTCCGCTGATATCAGATCTTCTGGTGTTTCTCTGAGAGCTGGCAGGACATCAGAGAGAAATGGTATATGTTCTGTAGGAGGTTAGAATTCGACATCGGCTCTGTCAAATTCAGCAGAATTTGCTCAAAAGTGACAGGTAAACCATTTAACCTCTTGATTCAAGGAAGTATTTGGACTGGGACAATAAAGGAATCATTGACTAAAGGCTAGGAGTTCTGTTTCCAAATAAGTATCTCCTGTTCTTATGATCCTCAGAAAGATGCTTCCTTTCATCCAAACTTCACCCAATCATATAACTGATAACTAAAACTCTAAGATCCAGACAGGATGGACCATTAATCTGATTTAAATCATATTAAAAACTGAATTCTATGATATCTATCATACTTTCAAATGCAGAGTAAGATTTATACCTAGTATATATGGGTTTGAATGTCAGAGAAAGAGCTTTACTAAGGAAAAAAAAAATAGCACATGCAGTTAGAGAGAAAATTACAGAATTAGGAGAATGAGAACCTGAATATCAAGATTCCAAATGAACAGCACATTTTTGATTTGTTTTAATTTTGCATAATAAAACTGCCCTAATTCAGTGACCACATGAAAAGCTCATGTCTTCCACATCTGGGGGTAGTTCCTTTCAACATCTTACCATTTTCTAGTGTGGTTTTCCCTCATCTGTATAATTCAGTAGGGAGGGGGGAATCTCAAGATGTACTAGTACTAGTTTCCTAGGGTTTCTATAACAAAATACTATAGATTGAGTGACTTAAACAACAGAAGTTAATTGTCTTAGGTCTGAGGCTAGAATTCTGAGGTGTCAGTGTGAGTTCCTTTTGAGCTATAAGGGAGAATCAGTTCTACTCTTCTAGTTTCTGGTGGTTTAGTACAACCTTTTGAATTCCTAGGCTATAAATACATCACCTCAGTCTGCTTCCATGTTCATGTGGCATTCTCCCTCATATGGCACATCTGTTTCTGAGTCCAATTTTCTCCCCTTTTAAGGACACTAACCATATTGGATTAGTGTCTACTCCCAATGAGTTTATTTGAGCAGGATTACCTCTGTAAAGACCCTTTTTTCCACAGAAAGTCACATTCTAAGTTCCTGAGGTTTAATATTATACTGAAACATACAGAGGGTGCCAAAAAAAATGTATACACATTTTAAGAAAGGAAAACTATTAAAATTGCTGTAGTCAATATATACCAATAATAAAATATGAATACAAGTCACATTTGACTTCTGCAATTACAAGTGGTGCTCAAAGTGGTTTCCATCAACATCCAGATACTTCTGATCACAATGAATTACCATTTGAGCAGCACTGGCTAAAATCCTTGTGTATCCTTGTGTATATGTTTTTTGGCACCCCCGATATATGTATATTTTTTGGGGTGGGACATACACAAAGGTATCATCAGAAGATGAGAGGAAAACTCCTGATGGTGATTTCCTCTCTTTCTCCCAACGTATTTTCTTTTCTTTCACCCTCACTACTCCCCACTAAAGAGAAGCAAGAGAAACACAGTTGTAGTTGCCTCTTGTAATAAACACTGCTTTTACCACTCTAGTGACTATCTTTTCTATTCCATGAACACAGGAAGACAGAAGATTAAGAATAAAAATTTAAAAATCATCCTCATTACTCTAATTTAACTCTTATTTACTAATCTCCTCCCCCTTCCAAAAGTCTACTACCTGTGACTTTAACCAGCTTGCTTAACATTTGTGCCTTAGTTTCCTCATTTGTAAAATGAAAATAATATCAATATCTACCATGTAGGGTAGCCATGAGAAGTAAATGAATGCATATATGAAAAAGAACTTAGGATCATACCTGGCACAGAAGAGCACTACCTGTATATTAGTTTTTGTTCTAAGAGATTCTAAAGCCATCGCTGGAAACTTCTGTCAGTGAAAGTGCTATGTGACTGGAAGACATACTTTGGTAACCTATATTGGGTGATAGATAATACCCTCAAAAGGAATGTTTATGTAACAAAACATAATCTAAACTACCTTCTAGAGAGGATGGGTTGGGTTAAAAGAAGAGCATTAACTTTCTGAGAAGGATACACAAATTTTAGAACAAAACTGGATCACACTGACCAATGTAGAAGAGGCCAAAAACTGCCATCAGCAGTCCTTCTTCTCTGTCTCTTCTCACAAGTACTTAATATTTTTTAAACTAAATTTGGGATAAATTGTTAAAGAATATTTCTTGGACACTTGAAACTAATTAAATAAACAAGGAAACAAACCTAAGGGTGGGGTGGGGTGGAGGTGGCAACCCAGAATAAATAAATAAATTAATTAATTAATTAATTAAATTAAAATAAGAATATTACTTTAAGGGGTTGCTAACCTATTACTTTCCTAGAACCCATATTTCTCAGCCTGCTAGACTTTGTATTAACTCTCCATTCCAATTTGTCAAAGTGATTCTTATCCCTGCAACTTTGGTATTTCTTACTTCAAAGTCCATTATGAGTTCAAGGTTCATTATGGGTTAGAAAAACTATCGGATGTAGACCTGGTATAACCTTCTTCCTATGACTAAAATGGTTTTAAAAAAAAATAAGTTGCAAAATAAAATTCTGGAGCACACCTCATTCAAAAGTTGGGGATTTACTGTACAATGTTATGCAGTCTATCCATGTCTCAAAATGTAAACAGTGCACTTTATCACATTACTGAAGCATCTTAAAGGATTTAAATAAGATTCTCATTGCATCATACAATTGTTTTTGCCTCCTCCCTCCCTTCCTTCCTTTGTTTCTCCCTTTACAACTCACTCTCTCTTTTGCTTTTTCTCTTTACTTTCCTCTCCTCCTTCCTGTCTGTCACTCTGATCATTTAATATTTTTTTATATGCATTGAAATCTAAACTGTTATCTTCAAAATATTGACTTTGAAAACAACCTCTGAATAAAAGAAGTGGAACGTGTCAGGTCCTAGTCCTCACTCTGCCACTTACTAGATGCATGACCTTGGGCAATCTCTCAGGCTTCTGTTTCTTCATCTGTAAAATGAAGTGGGTTGAACTAGGTGATCTTGAATGTACTTTTTCTGCTTTAAAATGTCTGGTACTTATTTCTGAACTAGTGACAATTAGCCATTTTCTAATTCTATCTTAACCTTGGAATATATTTGGACAACTAAGGCCTAAATATAGATGATGTAAATTAAAATACATTATTGTAATTTTTCATGAAAGTAGGTTGTTTTTAATAAAAATATGTTATTAGAAACCAGAAAATATAAAAACGTATAAGAGAAAAAATGATTATTTTTGTAAAAAAGTCATTCTAAAGCTGTGAGCTTCACTGAAGTGAAATATTTCTACCAAGGAAATTCCATTCTTGTATTTGATTTTTATTCATTTTTAAGACCTTGATAGTTGGAGCTAGGATGTAAATTATTAATATGAGAATTTCTAGAGATCTGTTACAGAGGGAGGAACAGAATAAAATGATTTATATTTAATTGTGTTGATGTGAGTATACTTGGATCTTTCTTCTGTTTCAATTATAGTTATTTTATTTCTCTGTGCCCAAGTTTAAATCTTACTGTATGTGACACACTGATATTCTAGAAGCATTAAACAGCGGCCTATCTCTCAAGCATATAGATACGGGTGGTGGCGGGGGAACATTTAAATATGTATAACAATTATCCTCAATAAGTGTGTATTACATCCTATTAGTCTTAGTGAGGTATTATAATCTAACAGTTCTGTACCATTTTCTCATTAATATGCAAATGGATTAAAATACAAAATTAAATGAAAAAGAAATCTAGAAGCTAATTGACATTTTTGTCACAAAAGCTCAGAGAAACACTATTTATGGTTTAATGGTAAAAGGCTAATGTGTCATCCTAGGAAGGGGGCCACATCAATCTCAGCTACAACTATTTCCGAAGTACAGTGCAAAGCACTGTTTGTGTATGCAAGTTGCCAGCCTCCCTCACGTAGGTGGTCCCATCACTGTAAACCTGCACTAAATTGCTACCATCCATTATACACAGTGGCTGCCTGGATGGCTGCCTGGCACTGACTTACACAGGCCATCTATTCCTGTCAGAAATATGATATGTCACTGACAAAAGCTTAATTACACCATTAATTAATAGGACAATTTTCAAAATGCCTTGAAATGCAGCTTGACACTCATTAGTGCCATTTATGAGTAATTTCTCCCAGGGAATAGTACTCTGAAGAGCACTTTAACAGAGGTATAGTTTTAAAACAAAGGTATCTATGACAAAAAAAAAAAAATATATATATATATATATATATATATATATATGTGGTTAGAAGGTGATCCCCACCCCCCTCGCTCTTTCTTCGATTTGACATATCTGTTCAACAGTGGCAGATATATGTTTTTAAATATTGAAATTATTATTGCAGTTTTGCCAGAAAATGCACCATTTAGTTTCGTTTGTGCTCACTTTAGAAATTCAGGCACTTGTTTTCATTCTTTTAGAATCTTAATTGCTTTTTAAAAAATATACCGGCTTTAAACTTTAAATAGCAATGACAACACATTAACCTTGGAATAGGTTTCTAAATATTTATCAGCATGAAAGTGTCTTTTTTCTTCCCCCATTTATCAGTATCTTAGCAATGTCATGTTTAGCAAGAAGTTAAAATCAAAATTATGAATTAGGTGGAGGTCACAATTTCACAATTTATTCTTATTATCCACACTATTCTTTGATTCACTAAATTTTCCAGTTCAGCATCCTTTCAACTCAGGGCACTGCTGCAATCCATGATACAAAGTATAAGAAATTATTTAACATTACGACATAACTCCCCCCAAAATCCCTTTTAATAGTAAATCCAGCATGAGGAAATTGTTTAAAACCACTACATACTGTGTATAATTAATGCCTTCTTTGTTACTGTTTGTTATTTGGCTATGATAGTTCTATGATTGCTGCAGTATATTATCACAAACTAGATGGGATTGCAAGGTTAAAGCCAAATCAGTTTCTCCTGAAGGATGAAAGGAAGAATTACACATCTCCGATAAGGAAGTACAACTGGAAAGCAAAGATGGGTGACAGAATGAGAATAAGACCTTCTTTGTTCAGAAGATGTCAATGTGTCTAGATGTGACTGGGTTATTAGATGTTTCTTTTTATCTTGAGGTGGGCCGAGAGATAACAAGTCAGGATCACAACCTGTTACCAAAAAAAAGTATAAGACTTTGAAGAGTGATTCTTGGCAATGTTGAGGAGCGGATATCAAATTATCTGGGACGATATTTCAAATAATCTATGTCAGTTCCCTTTGGAGATTATTCTGTTTCTCTAAATTCTATATCCTTACTATCTTTCAAATCCATTTACATTTCCCACCACTCCCCTGATATCTTAGGTCCTTCCTTTAAAATATTTCAACTAGATTGCTGCAATAGACGCTTTTCTGATTTTTTGATTCTAGTCATGCTTCTAATCAATCTATTTCTATATTACAGCAACAAGTAGTTTTCACAAATAAACAAGAAAACACTAATTCTTGGCAATAGCAATATTAGAAAACTGGGATGGAGAAAGTCCACAGTTAAACGAGATTGGAAAATACTGCATACTCAATCCCCCTCTAATATCAGTAATGAATGTCAACATATTATTGATACTATGAAGTTATGAATTAAATAATTCAATTTAATTGCATTTAATCCAGTGGCTCATTTATGTATTTGATGACAGAAGGTTGCTTAATGCTCTAAGAAATAAATTTGGACATGGTATTGTGATGCTTAGCCTCAAAGGCTACCAGTGGATTATAGAATAAATTCCCATATCCTTGGCATTTATCCAAGGCTTTTTAGTATTTAACATTTTATTACTTGTCATCTATGTTGAACAAATGCTGGTACACTGATCTTTGTATCTCTAACAAGTCTATATATTTGTTGCTTCATCTACATGGCATGTTATCCCCATCCTTTTCCTGACTACCTCAGGTCTCAGGAAAGCGACATGGACCACATAGTCAACAGTACAATTCCCCTGTAGGTACCCACATATTTTTGTTTACTATTGTACTTTTAGCTTGTAAATCCATGAAAAAGATAGCCATTTGAGGGCAAGGTATACAGTTTATTCAACATTGTGTCCTTAGAATCCAACATGGTGAAGGGCATGTTATATCTTGGATGAATTTATTGGAATAAATTTAAAAGATCTAGATTGATAACATATGTAGGTAGTGCAATGAAAGGGAAAGATTGAAAAAAAATCAATTTTCTCTAATTAAAAGACGTCGCACATTGAGTTTAATTATTTATAAACATTATCAATTCATTATTGAATTAACCTTTGAGGTGATTGTTTTTATTGTTATTTTACAGATAAGAAATTTGAGACCTAGAAAATTTAAGTTTCACAGCAAGTGATAAATCTGGGATTCATACCCAGATCTTTCTAAGTCTAAAGTCCCGCTGATACCCATTAAATTATTCAACTGTGTTAAATTGTACATTAAAAATAACAACACTTGATCACCCATCATTTTATTGGTAGTGACTTGTTTGAGTATAGTTTAATAAAGTTTGTAGTTAAAGCTAGAGTCTAAATTTTCTTATACCAAAGCCCACGTTTCTTTAATCATTCTACATTCCTCTCAAATCAGAAACAAGTAATTACAAATTTGGAAGGAGCTTAAAGAATCAGCTAATACAGGCTCTCCCCTGGGCATGATATCTGATACATATCATCCTCCAAAACTTCTGTCTTCTGACCCTTTTTCCTTCTAGGTACTCTGCATCTCCAGTTTGCCACCTTTCTGATGTTTGCTCTATGCTGCAAAACAAAAACAAAAACAAAAACAACCCCCCCCATATTTTATAAATAAACTCAAGCATTTTGTCTAAGTGTGTATTCATAAATTCAGTATATTTGATCAAAAGCAGTATTATGGTCTAGTAGAATTTGTTAACCACATGGTCCACTGTCCACTTTCATTCTCAGCCAATTTTACTGCACTATGGTTGCATTCCATTTAGTTTTCTTAATCATATATTATCTGTTAGCAAGTCCTCACAGCCATTTTTTTTTTTTTTTCAGATTTAGGGGAGGACAAAGGATTTGGATTACTGTCATACTTTTAGGTAATATATCTTTGTCAAGTTGGTGTAAATTTGAGGAATGGAGGAGGGTGTCACACCAGTCTCTAAGTTAGTCTCTCTTCTCTTTCTCTCCCTCCCTTGTTTTGTTTTATTTTTATTTATTTTATTTAGTGCCTTAGCTGGGGTTTAGTAGAGAAGGGCATTTACAAAAATAAGAAACTGAAAATGGTATATTTATTACTATTGACATATTCTTCAGAAACTGACTTCAATACACACACACACGTATATCTCTGATTAAAAACTAAATTCACCATATAATGCACATATCTCTGCTGTACATTGTGAAATTATAGGGAATTAATCGATATTGCAGTGATGCACTTTGATCTTCAGCAGCAGTTTGTCCATAGTAAATTGCTCTCATGTCATTTCAATTAATTCTGTACAATGGGGACTGATGCTTTTTGGCCTTAGTCTTCAGTGAGGGATGCATGAAGATTAATAATATGTATAATATTTTCGCTATGCACTGACACATGCTAGTCTTAATTACCAAAAAGAAAGTAAAACAAGGAAATATAATTCAAATATGTTTTTCCTTAAAGCTCACCTGATAGAATCTGATAGAATATAATTGATGATGTGTCTAAAAACCAAAATACCTACATTGTTCCATATCCATTTTAGTGGTATGCCCCCGTTATGATATTATGCTATTGTTCATATGAAATTTAACTGTATGAGAAATAAATGCCACCAACTTTTTTGAAAATGTTTGAGTATTATTATTATTATAATTATTATAATTATTATTATTATTGTTTTATGGTTCATCTGTAATGCATTAAGTTTAATGAGTTGCATAACGGGGAAGAGTACTGGACTTAGAAACATTTTTCAATATCAGCTTCATAATTGTTTAACCTTGAACTTGATCAAGGTACTGGAGATTTTTTTTACTTTACTGTGACTTAGAATCATAGTAATAAACTTGACCTTCTAGACAAATGGGATATTATAGGGAACAGTTACATATCTGTATTAGTTGTAAGGTTGTTAGATATAGTATTAGAAGAGTTGGTAGAGTTCGAAAGGTAAAAACGGAGTGGGTACTCAGGAAGAATATAATTAAAATCTATCACAATGGATGTGTTTTATAGAGTTGTGGATAGGGACCTAAACTCTAGCATCAAAGTTTGCTAGAATTCTAGCATCCTGTCATGGTTGAGTTTTTAACTCAGATAAAATGATGAAAAACAAACAAACAAACAACAAAATTAATTAGAGCCTGTAGAATCTCTTTTATTTTACAAACCAGTCATTTATTAATTAGAATGTCCTTAAAATATCTTTCAAGGGAGAAACTAGATGGCAAGGTGGGAAATGTTGAATAAAAGCACAAATGGTCACCCACAATTACCAGGTCAATTTTGGATGAATTGTATGTGACAAATGGTGCTGTCAAGTCCTGTTCCATGAGGGTGACTTATTGTTTATCCGGAGAGTACATATGTGATGGGGTGTATTTGCTTGGTTATGTAAAGGATGATATTTCTTTCTGTATTTGCAATCTTTTAGGATTTTTCCTGTGATGTACATCACATTCTGGTTTAATGCTTATTCAATAACAAAATTGTTTTCTTTCTCTAATTTCTTTGTGGAGGGTTTTGTGAATTAAGAGAAAATTTTGTTTTTAGTTATATATCATCAACAAACAGCAGCATGTGTGTGTGTGTGTGTGCGTGAACATACACACGCATGCACAACACACATGCACATATTCATGTACTCATTTTGAAAAACATCAAGGATAAAAATGAGGATACTTCTATTCCATCTATATTGTATTCAATCCATATGGCTAATCTGTTCTATTAACTATTCCATATGTACAGAACTCATTGCCCGTGGATAATTAGTTAACAGTTTGATATTCTTTTATTTAAAATAATGTATAAAATCAAAATCCTCATTTGTTTTAACATGGGGTAATGTGCCAAATTTTACAAATATTACCGCAAGTCAGTTATTATAATCCACATTTTAAATAGTACCATAATTTAAAGCCATTGTTGAAATAAATGTTTAAACCCAAAGTATAACTTCTCATTGGGGTGCCTCATCCACGAACTGAAACTGAGATAACTTGTGTCCCTATAAATGCTTGACCGGAAAAGGAGTATATTTGGTCATCCAATCCCTAAACTTCAAGCCAACTCTGGGCCTTCTCCCACCAAACAAGGCTAACCATGTGGCCCCATCCAGTCAGATATTTTCAATTTGTCTCTTCCTTGTTCTTTATTGTTTATCTGTAAAAGCTTCTTGCCTTCTGTTCCTTTTTACAATTCCTCTAAAGAAGTCTGTCTACTTCATGAAATGTTAACATTTCTTTGTTTCCTCTAAATTATCTTTTAAAATATTTGTTAACACTATTTGAAAAAAAATCTATTACCCAATCTGTTGAAAATGTGTAGATGGGAACTATACTAGATAGAGATTCTGGAAATTATATAGCAGTTGTTCTTTATATAGAAAAGTAGAATATGTAGGATAGCTGTAAGTGGAATTTAAAAATCTCAAAAAAAGTTGCCTCAGCTAATTGCAAAAGCTAAGATGGGACATAAATGGGAAGGCTATTTCTTAAGTCACCTTATGTTATCATCCTGAATTACACACCCTTTGGAATATATACTAATTTTATGTAATAGTGTGAGTTTATAGGTCATGTTTTCCGACAAAACTAATTCTGAGGGGACAGTGAAAGAAACCTAGGATCATGTTTTTGCTCCCTCAGTCTCGTTTGATTTCCCTTACACCAAGAACTAAATGTTGCTATAAAAGCAAGGACAAAAGACAGCCTTGGGTAGACTATCATTTGAATTAAACATCCTAATACTTTTACCCAGCATTTTAAATTTTCAAAGGATAAGTGTATTTTCTTTCCAAATCATAGTATGAAAAGAACTATTATGTCTGTAAAATCTCACTTATATGTCCCCAAACAGTGTTTTTATGAGGTTCTCATTTGGTTTAATGAACACAGTTGTACACTGAGGAGTACGTATCTCTGTCATAATGTGCCATATAATCAAGTCCAGTATAAATGTATCAGCTAAGTAACTGATAGCAGTAGACTGGTTTTTCTATTATAAAATTAACCTTTGGATCCAAATAGCTTAGACCCTGTGCAAACTAATTGTCCCTAAATTGTTATCTTTAATAAATATATTTCATTTTGATGTGTTGCTCATCAAAAATTTTGTGTTCATTTTGTTCACTTTTTTGTTGATTAAGATAGTATAAAACAAAGTGTGTGGTTTTTTTTTTTTTGAAATTTTCATTGTTCTTGATGATAACGGCAGAATGCAGGGAGATGTACTTTGAAAATATATAATTAACATTAACTGAATTTGCACATAGAGTTCCTGAAACACAAGTGTAGTGTCATTTCCTTAAGAGCTAATCTGTATAAGGACATTTGAATTATATATAATGATATAATATAATATTGATAATTATATAATGTAATATAATATAATATATAATATATAATATATAATATATAATATATAATATATAATATATAATATATAATATATAATATATAATATATAATATATAATATATAATATAATTATATTATATAATAATATAATATTGAATGAAAGACATGTCAATATAATTTTGAGATATTGAGGAAGGTAAAGAAAGTAAAGCACAAGCTGTCCCCAGAGAAATCAAATAATTTCAAAACAAAAAATATGAGTCAGAAAACTAGAGAATTTGTAATGTGCTCAGATCAGGGTATTCCGGGAGTCTGTCTATGGCTTCTAGGACATTTGAAAATTTAAAGCAAGTGGTATGCCAGTGGTGTTTCTGACCACATACAGTCGATATGGCATTATCCAGACTGGTACTTCAGAAATGGTTATTTGGCTAGCTGACCTGATGTTTAAAAATGATAACTGTATGCCATACTGAAATATACGGTCCTAATGAGTTATTCCTCCTCAAAGAAGACTAGTATGATTGAACTGGAAAGACTGATACAAATTATGTTTCCCCACCCTAAATGTTTTGTACCTTGCAAAACCAAAAGTAGCAGTCAATCTAATCTTTATAGCTATCTGATAGACAATCTGCACTTTGATAAACAATGATATATCCTGATGGGTATTAAAAGTTTCTGATTTCAAAAGAGATGAATTAAAATGGAAATATTTTTATAAATGTAAGAATATTATGTTATGCATTATAAACTTTAATGCATTTCCTGTCAGGTGAATTAAAAATAAGATAGGGAGATTTTCCGCCCGCCCCTCCACCCACTCCAGCAGCATCCAGCATCGCACTTGCGCCGAGCTCTGGGTTCTTGTTTAACCAGTGCCATTGTAGTGTCCTGTCAGCACCATCATGGACATCTACGGGGACCTCATCAGCCATGATGAGATGTTCTCCAACATCTACAAGATCCAGGAGATCACAGAAAGGCTGTGCCTCCAAGTGGAGGGGGAGATGGTCGGTAGGACAGAGGGTAACTCTGATGACTCGCTGATTGGTGGAAATGCCTCCACTGAAGATCCCTATGGTGAAGGTATGGAAAGCACAGTAATCACTGGTGTTTATATCATCATGACCATTATTTGCAGTCAATTGCCTTCACAAACGAAGGCGATAAAAATTGCATGGAAGCTTACATGAAATCAGTCAAGGGGAAACTGGAAGAACAGAGAACAGAATGAGTAAAATGTTTTATGATTAGGCTGCACAACAAATCAAGTGCATTCTTGCTAATTTCAAAAAAAACACCAGTTCTTCATTGGTGAAAACACGGACCTGCGTGGCATGGTTGCTCTGCTGGACTACGATGAGTGAGGTGTCACCCAACATATTACTTTCTTTAAGAACAATTTAGAAATGGAAAAAAAAATGTTTACAAATTTGGCTATTTGGATCTATCACTTGTCATCATAACTGGCTGCTGCTTTTCATCCACACATCAGGACTAGGACAAATGGGACTGTTGTTATCTTGAGCTCTTCATATGATTTGACCTCGATTTATTTGGAGTAGAGGCTTTGTTTTTAAGAGGAAAAAGAAACCATATCATATAGGTTGTCTAAAAATAAAATGCATTTAAACTCATTTGAGAGCATGTCTCATAGTTTAAGACATATTTCAATCCATCCCGTGTATTGTTCCTGAAGGTGCGAGAGCCTTATTGTAGACCACTCCCATAAAGCATAAGACTGTCTGCAGATAACTTCTGCAGTGAAAATGACTTCAGGGATTAGAATACATTAGGTTGATGCAAAGTTAATTGCAATTTTTCCAATTATTTTTAACCTCTTTAACGACAGTTACTTTTGCGCTCACCTAATTTAAAAAAATATCAAGGATCAAAAGTCTCAATTCTGAGTTGAAGAAAATGGAAAGACCATGATCATAGTAGAGCCAACATTTGAAGTGGATTCCTTAGATATTTCATCATCTGCAAATGGAAGTAGTTAACTCTGGAAACGATTTGCAAAAGGATAAAATGAGACTAATACAGTTGGAAGCAAAGTACCGTCTTGCTCAGACTGTTGAGCTACTTGATCATATATCAAATTAGGACCAAGTTCTACAGAAATGTAGACATGTCCTGGAATTTTGTAATAAGCTTTTGTCAAACTCCTTGGAACAGGGTTGGCAAACTGGCACATCCTGCCTCCTTGTTTATATGACTTTAAGGTAGTGTTTGCATTTTGAAATGGTTAGTAAGAAAAGTAAAATGGCTTATAGGATATGAAACAGGAAATCTAATTTTTTTGTGTCCAACTTTATTGGGGTTCTGCCATATTCATTTGTTTATGGATTGACTGTCTCTGGCTCTGCAAGAGCAGAGATGAGTGACAGACCATTAGGGCCTGTACATCCTAAAATAAATGCATGCCCCCTTAAAAAAATAAGATAGGGAAACTTGTCTTTTTTTTTTTTAATTTACACATTTCTGTGTATTTTAATTTAATGCCCATAATATGAATTACTTTTATAATTAGAGAAAAGAGAAATGTTTATATATTAAAGAGCATAAATATATAGTTTTGAAGAAATATAGAAGTGAATGGTACTACAAAGGCTTTATGGTGAGATCTTGCATGGATGTCTGATTTAGATTTAAGCAATCTCATAAGCAGACAAGATGGGAGTTTATCCTGGAGCCTTACTGAATTTGAAGGCCATTCCAAGGATTCAGTGTTATTACAGGAATATCTAGGCTTAACCAGGTTGTACCAACGAAATGAGATTCATCCCCTGGAGGCAAACATTGAGAAAAAAATAAACAAAATATTTTTACAAATTAAAAAAAAAAAAAAGCAGATCATCTCCAGGAGAGCAAGATATATTATGTGCTTGACCTAAGAAAGCTATAGGATAAATACTGCTTGCTGAAGGACAAGTGTAGAAAGGATACATGACAAAAATATTATTTTTCTACAGCCAAATAAACTATCCAGAGACCTAACAAAACTCAACTGACCACAGGGGGCCATTCCGTCTCAGACAGATTCCTATAGCTAGAGAAGCAGAACTAAAGTCAGTCAAAGGCCAGAGATCCAATCAGGGAAATGTCAGTTTGAAAAATAGTGAGAAAAAGTAGCATGTGAGCTCAGTTTCAGAAACTCCTTGGCATTTGGCTGGGTAAAAAACTTAATGGCTTTAGCGGAGTTTCCATTTTCTTTGTAGATGGATAGGTTCCACAAAGAAACGGCCGATAATAATGGAGCAGGAAGGATTAGTGAAGAGGCAGTCCTTGGTGATGAGAAGGTAAGGGATCCTGAACAATTGTGGACGTTTTCTTCACTTTTATCAAAAGATGCGGTTGTACACATGGGGAGATAAGAAAGTCCCGATTGAGAAATTCTGTTTATTTTTATTTTTATTGTTGTTGTTAAAGTATAATTGACATAGCATATTATAGTAATTTCAGGTGTACAACATAGTGATTCAAAATGTATATGCCTTATGATGTGATCACCACGATAAGTCATCAGACAATGTTATCACTATATCATTGACTCTATTTCTTATGCTGTACAGACAGCCCTATGGCTTATTTGTAACTGGAAGTTTATACCTGTTATCCCCCTTCACTTTTTTTCACCCATCTCCCCAACCCTCCTTCTGTTTGACAACCATCAGTTTGCTATCTGCATGTATGAATCTGTTTCTGCTTTGTTCATTTTTTTTTAGATTTCACAGATAAGTGAAATTATGAGGTATTTTATTTGTCTTTCTCTGTCTGACTTATTTCACTTCTAATACCCTCTAGGTCTATCCATGTTGTTGCAAATGGCAAGAGTTTATTCTTTTTTATGGCTGACTAATATTCCATTACACACACACACACACACACACACACATACATATGCATACACACAGATAGGTAGACAGAGGTAGAGATATCTCTATCTCTATATCAGTCTATCTATCTTTTCATATCTTCTTTCTCCATTCATTTATTGGTGGACAACTAGGTTGAGTCTATATCTTGGCTATTGTAAATAACGCTGCATTGAACGTAGGGCTGTATATATCTTTTCAGATGAGTGTTTTGTTTCCTTTGGATAAATACCCAGAAGTGGAAGTGCTGGGTCACATGCTAGTTCTATTTTTAATCATTCAAGGAACCACCATACAGTTTTCCATGATGGTTGTACCAATTTACAATCCCAGCAACAGTGCATCAAGGTTCCCTTTTCTCCACATCCTTGGGAATACTTGTTTGTTGTCATTTTGATGATAGTCATTCCAATAGGAGTGAGGTAGTATCTCATTGTGGTTTTGAGTTGCATTTCCCTGATAATTAGTGGTGTTGAACATTTTTTCCTATATCTGCTGTCCATGTATATGTCTTCTTTGGAGAAGCGTCTGTTGAGGTCCGCTGCCCATTTTTTAAATCACAGTATTTCTTTTTTTTCTTTTTTTGTATTGAGTTATATGAGTTTTTAAATATATTTTGGATATCAACCCCTTTCTAAAATGAATTATGAGAAAAAGATTGTAAGCTAAAAGTAATGAAACTATTGTGGGGGATGGAAGTGCCTAGGAAAAGGGCTAAGTCAGCTTTGAAAAGAGTGGAAAACTAGGATTAGTAGAGAAAAGTAGTTAAGATTACCACACACTGTCAAAAAACTATATATTTGCTTTCCAAGTTATGTATGACAACACAAAGGAAGAAGTTGCAACTGCAATAAGAGAGTACAATAGAGGGAAAATAACTTACAGATTTGCATATTTACAATAGTTAACTGACAATTTAAAATAATTAAAAAGGAAGAGGAAAAGAAGGAGAACTTGCAGCCAAAGAATTGAGAAAAAGTTGTTCTAGTGCATCTCAGTAAGTTGACTATCTTGCTTATGCCAAAGACTGGAGCATTAGGGGATTTGTATAACACCTAACAAACTCTGTAGCTTCCCAACAGGGTGAATTCATTTCCAAGTCATGGTGAAAGACGTGGAGCCTCAACTGAGTACATGTTTTATTGAACGATTAGTTAAACCAAAAATAACATGTTGACTTTATTATTATTATTATTATTATTATTATTATTACTATTACTACTACTAACTACTACTACAGTTAATATTGGTCCTGCAAATAAATCTGTTTGCAATTAAAGTCCATGCAGTAGCACCATGATGTTCATTAATGTAGTAATAAAAGTCAGTTGTTTTTTTTTCTTTTCTCAAAATAATGCATTAGCTGTGCGGTCAACTATGTGGATTTAAGGGCACATAGATCTTTTAATAGGGAACAAAGATGATGTGTTATTCACTTTTATGCTAATAATCCAAAATTTGATTTCTCTGCTATTTAAGTACTCTAAGAAGTCTTCTGAAACAGCTGATATATGGGGGTATAAAGATGGTTTGCTTTTGTTGCATCAATATTTTCCAAGATGCATCCTTATATTAAGTTAGCTCACTGGAAATTATACACCTGAACCGCACTACTCTGCCCTACCCCAACTACAGAGCTGCCTCTCCACAACAAAGATCAGTTTTTACCCAGAGGTGCTATTAAAGCAGGGGGAAAAAAAGTCTCTTATTATTGACAATATGATTGATTCTGAAGTTTATTGCACCACTATGCAAAAGGCTCTAAGGAAGATCATTCTAAAATCAATAACAGTTTTTTTTCTCTTGATGACCTAGTCTAGTTCATACATCAGGTTACTTCTTTGCTCTGTCTGCTCATTTCGTGACATTTGCCATTACCTGTCTTTCTTTTTTTTTTCTTATTCCATCACTCTCTTTTTTTTTCTTTTTTCTTTTTTTTCCTGTTCTTCGTATAGGTCCTTCAAAATGATTTTGTAACTGAGGAGCTACATAAAAGCAACATAGTAAACCAGCAGATTATTCCTTGATTCAAATTAACATAAACAAATTCATGCTATGATTTGTTTTTATATCATTATTTTGAAATCATTTTGGGAGTACTGGCATATTTTAAGGGGAATTTCAGGTATTTATTCTCCTCTTTTAATGATTCTGGTCTGTGACCAACGTCAAATATATGGTGATGGAAGGAGAACTGACTCTGGGTGGTAAGCACACAATGTGATATATAGATGATGTATTACAGAATTGTATACTTGAAACCTATGTATTTTTACTAACCATTGTCAATCTAATAAATTTGAATGAAAAAAAGGCGCACTTTATAATAGTAGTAAGAGTAGTGAAACAAATGCTTTACATTTTTGTCCTATAAATTCTCTATATAAGACTAGATTTAGATGATTCTAATTTTTATGTACAATATCTGTATAAGTAGTGGTTTTACAAGAATTTGAAAATTCAAGATCCACTGAATAACAATTTTGATAATGCGTTAAAGTGATAAATAGCAATATCATATAAAATTATATTTGAAAATTGTTTAATTTTATGTCAAATAGGCATAAAAAGATGAGAAATAATTCAAATACTAATAGTGTTTTTTTTTTCAATTTGTATTTATCTGTGATCTAAAAGATAACTTAATCCCAAGAGGCTGAAAAAAGAAAATCAAAACAGTCTTCTTCAATCCAAAGTGTTTTGACTCTTTTATTCCCTCTCATTTTTATCTTGTCTTCAGTCTATCTCTCCTTTTTTTTTTTTTTTTAGTTAGAGACATTATCTATTGTCTATTACTATATCAAATGTGGGCATTTTTACATTTGAACATTAATATTAAATACATTTTCTTATATTGAATCCCAAATCACATTTTCCCTTTAGCTATGCTCTCATTATTAATTAGTATAGAATTTAGAATTTTTAGCTCAATCAATATTTAGTTTTTATATTATTATGATTTGCCATTTTAATCCATAGCTCACCTACATAGTGGATCAGGATTTTATTTCAGTTTTGGTAAAATTTTAGATTGTTTTTCATGGTTTATATTTTTATTTTTGTTCCATGTACTATGATTAATTCAATCCCTTGCTTGTCTTTTCTTGCTTGATATTTTCCCTTTAAAGAAGGTAACAAAAATCATATTCCCTCAAGGTTTTGTCTCATTTTCTTTCTTTTGCTACTATGTTTGTTATTAAGAAATTCTATGACAGTTTGATTTCCAATAATTTTCTTATTTTTTCTTTCTGTCTGCCAGCTTCTCTATTATATTTTATTTATAACTATTTTTTATCTGATATGTCTGGGAATGAAATATTTTTAGCAATTGTATATTTCAAAGTTATGCTGGATGTTTCTTGGGGTATATCAATCTAAAAAAATGTTCTCCTTTACATCTGGGACATATTTTGTGTGAATTTTCTCCTCTTCAATTTATTTTTTTGTTTGTTTTTTTTAACTTGTTATTTGGTTATTGTCTCGCTTGTATTGATTATATTTATCTAGCCTCTCTTGTTATTCACGTCTGTGTCTTTTTCTGTTGTTCTTTTATTGGGGAGATATCAATTAAGCATTTTAATATGTGTTGTGCTTTAAAAAATTTTTGCTATCACATTGTTTCCAAATTATGTTTTTCCTTTCAAAATGTTTTTATTTTCATTGTTATTTTTAATAGTGATATATAATTAGTTCATGGATGAAATATTCACATTTTTGAGTATTAAAAATATGTTCCCTGAATGTTACCTGTATTTAAGAGTTCCTTCTTTTCTGTTTGTGTGTCTCAGTAACTTTCTTCCATGTTCTTCATCTTGTTTTCTTTAGTTTTGGGTGATCTTTCACTCCTTGTTCATATGTGAGAGTAGCACATTAACATACCTATTGTCTGAAGCTGTGTTTTGTGTTTGTGTAGTGGTAGAGGTGAGTTGTCAAATGTGTGGGACTCTCCATAGGCTAATTGGGCAGAATCCTGGCCATTTCATGGAGGACCCTCAGATTTAGTATCTCCATTCTTCCCCCCCTCTACAGCAAATAATCTGTAGAGACTGTAAATCTGGCTACCAAGATTTGGGAAGCAAGTAGGGGAAGAAGGACTAACTACATAATTTAGGGAAACTTGTGTTCAAAAATTATTAAGAATGTAAAGAAAGCAAGAACAGAGCATTAAACCAAATGCAGGACCCTTCTTAATTTGGGCCCTGGGTGACTACACAAGTTGCTCACTTATGAAGCCAGCAGTAAGGGGAATAAGTTGGGGCAGACTTTTCACTGTTGAGTACGTAGACTTCCACATAATTACTGCTGTGACTTGGTGTTCAATAGACCACAGCTTCTCTGTTTTCATTTTTCTAGAGATAACTCTCCTGTTTCCCACTGGCAAGCACCAAGAACAGTCTTCTCGCTGTAGAGCTGCAGTGATGGGGAAGTAGAGGTTCTGAGGCCTAGTGTTTCTTATATATAAATTGTTCTGCTTTCAGTGCCAGATACATTTTTTAATTCTCTGTGCTTAATCAGAAATTGGACTTAAAACAAAGAATAAAAACAAAAAGACTTTAAAAATATTAAAAAAGTTTTTTTTTTAAATCTATATTCCATATTACAAAATATAAGGTTTCTTTCCACAAAGCAATGTAACTCTCTCCCTCTCTGTTCTTTGATCTTATTTACTGGAAATAGATATTAGAGATAATTTAAACTATATCTCTGGTTTAATAAATTAATTAATTAAAACTCACTAAATGAGTGGTATGTACATTTCCACACAGTTGGAAGAAAAACAAATACATCACAAGTTTTAAATATTTTGTATAGAGTGTAATTAATTTAATGCTTATTTGTCATTTAAGCATGGACAATATACTTTGCTTGAACATTTTAGACATTGAAGAATGTGTACTTGAAGAATAAGCATACACAGGACAAAGTAATACCTTTCACACTGTAAGAATTCAAAATGCTTTTTGATTGATAATAGGAAGTCTGGATCTGGATTTAGTATTGCATTCTAATGTGATAAAATGAACATATTAGAAATTGTCAAATGCTTATTTTTAATATATAAAAAAATATTTTGCTGAAAATAAGGAAAACACTATTTTTTCTTTTTTTTCTTTAAATTATATTCACTGTGTATTTGTACCTTTCTTATGAGTATTGTTTGAATTTTATCTCTAGGTCACAATGACAGAAAACTCTCATTGTGGTATTGTATTAGATTGGTGTAAAAGCAATTGTGGTTTAAAAGGTTAAAAATAATTGCAAAAACTGCAATTACTTTTGCACCAACTAATATATATTTCCCTATATTGTTTCTAAAAAATTCAATTAATTATAATGTATCTCTTTCCAGACTAGCACTATAATAATAATAATAATAATAATAATAATAATAATAAACCAAATTTATCTAAATTCAATAATTTTGATTCAATTTTATAACTATCATTTATGCCATTGTAAAACATGCATAAGTATAAACAGAAGAATGTTATCATCCATTTTATTTGTAAAATATAAATACTTCTTTTTTTTTAGATACTAAGTCTTAGATCCTGAAAGCTTTTCTCAGGGAACCATTGCTGAGGGACAGTAATGTCTGCATCTTAAATCTTACCATTTCAGTGTCCAGGTTCAGTTTACACCCATAATCTAGGTAAGTCCATCTTATTCTTTAGCCCATCTTATTGTCTTTCAGTAATAAATGGAATTATTCATTTTGAAGTATTTTTGAAGTATGAACACTAAGGTAGGACTTCTTGGTATTTTCTTTCTGCTGCTTTAGGATGTTTTTTCCATGTACAGAATCAAATCTTATACTTTTTGAAGTCAAGCCTTGCATTGCTTTCATTTCAGAAAAAGCTCAGCTAGTGTTTGTCCAGTGGCATAATCCAGCATAGCACAGTATTGCAAAGGAGCCCTGACATGCTATCTTAAACACTGATAAGCAAAAAAAAAAAAAAAAGACTACATTTTGTTGTTGGTTTACCTTTTATACATATGTAGCTCAAAGCAAAGTTTTCTTTCTCAAATTTCAACTTGTATTTTTATCATGTATTTGATAATGGTTTCTTTCTCATCTCATAAAAAAGAATTCTTCTCAGTTTAATGTAGCCCTATATTTGGTTTTGAAGCTAAAATATCCACAATCCTCAGATGCTTACTTACTTGCAAGAGTAGTCCCTGTTCTTCTATCACCAGCACATATGGATTTAGGTCGTAGTAACAAAATATAGATACGGCACTTTAATTATAAACATGGCTTCATTTAACATTTTTCTGAAATCTTAGTGATGTGTTTATGGTACTTGTAAAATATGATGAATGTTATAAACGCTATTCTTAAATTATACTAATGTTAGAAGTTTAACTACATAGATCATCATGAAATGAGGATTAGATAGAAAAGAAAAAAGTATTATTCAGTATTCTCAGTACTGAATTCCTGTTCGGTAATATGCCCTTTAAATAGATTATCATATTTCATCTTTATTAAACCACTTTCAGGAAAGTATCATATTATTATTATTGTTGTTGTTGTTGTTGTTGTGGTTGTTAATGAGGGAAACAGATTCAGAGAAGTTAAATGTACACTAATAAACAGAGATAGAAAAGTCAGATCTAGAATACAAATCTAAGATGGTCCAATTTTGCAGCCTAGCATGTCTTCTAATTAGGATTTTGAAGGATGGTGAAGAAGGATAGAAAGGATGAGATTGAAAGTTAAAGAATCAGTTATAAAGGATGAAAAGAGAGAACTGAAAAGATTAGGTGGCCAAATTTAAATGTGATAAAATCTTGCCACATGGTGAAAGAAAGTTTTTTAAAAAATGACACATTCTTGGGAAATATGAAGGAAATGAATCTGTTTTAGTCAAAGTCAAAGAAGGCTGTTATGGATTAGATAGGGTCTGAAGGCATTTGTTAAAATGACCAAATTTCTCAGTGAACGTTTGCTAACGTGCTGCACTTATACAAGTTCTGTATTGAGTTTGAAGGAGCAGTTGTCTTGGAGGATGCCAACTTGTTAGAATATACTAGAAAATATACTAGAAAATATACTAGAATATACTAGAAAATATACTAGAATATACTAGAAAAACTAGACAGATTGGACTCAGTTATCAGAGAGCATGATAGTTTAACATGATTTAAGTATTGGGCATCCACTAAGTCTAGTATAATTGGACTCATCCCAATTTTTAAAGAATCTCTATAAATTCACCTACTCAGTAAAACAGTACATCTCTGTAGTTTTATCATTCATGGTCCAACAGGAAAGAGATCACATACTCACATAAGGCTACTTTAAATCATTACTTTTTTTAAGTTAAACAACAACAACAACAACAACAACAACAACAACAAACTGATTCAAATGCATATACAGATGTACAGAACTGGCAGTAGCAAACATTTTACCAACCTTAAGCCTGAAAGTCCCAGGGCAGGAAAAGATTAAGCGAAGCTCAATGAAGAAAAGTCTCTCTTAAGAGGAGCAGTGGCTTTCACTTAAGAGACACAGCTCCCTAAAGGTGTCCATGAGGGAGATATATACTGAGAAATAAGTATCATGACCTAACGTCCTTTTATCTGTTCCATCTCCTTCAGTGACTACCTATTGGGTTAATTCAATTGGAAGTTTAAGAAAAGGGATACAATCTGTATCAGTAGAAAACATAGGATGCAGTAAGGCCAGCACAGTAATTGTGTCAGCCCTAGCCATGTCTGCTCTAAATGTTGCTAGATACTCTGTTTATCTCTGCATATTGTGATTAACCCTTTTATATCTTCTCTGCTCTCCAAAGCTTCTCGTGCCTTTTGCTCAGTCCTCATTCTCAGCAGTTGACCTTGATTTCTATTGCACTGAAATAATAGAAGCAATCAGAAGAGAATTTTCACCAACTCCCAATGCCATGTATGTTGCACTATCAGCATGAGTGCACAATTGCTCTGACTTTCTTCCTATCACCATGGATGATCTGTTGGTAAAAGAATCTTAGGCCAAATCATCCATTAGGTTTCATGTGCTTGTGTCCACTCGAGCATATCACTAAATATTATACTCTTTTCCCTGCATCATAAATTTCTCCCTCTGTATTGCATCTGTACTGCAAACTAACATAAAAGATAGTTTTTTTTTTCTTTTTTTCATGAAGGAAAATACTCTGCTAATTATGGAGAGACGGTGCTCCATGGGTCTATGGCACCTGTGTGCATCTTGCAAAGTGAGGCACTGACTGTTCTTTGTTCCAGGTTATTTTTTTTAAGGATGTTTGTATAGGAATCGGTTTTGGTCCTTAGTGTCTCCTGCCAGGGCAAAAGCAAAACTTTCTACAGCCCTTTATAAAAGGCCCAGGTCCCTTAAACTCAAATTTCTCCTATAATTCTAGTCACTGCATGTGAGAGTTGGGGCTCAGAGGAGAGACTTAAAAATACTGGAACTGTGGCTACTGCTATCGCTGTGAGTAATAAACTGTCTGTCTCTGACCCAGTGTTGGTGGGTCTTGTGCCATCATTCATGAAGCTGCAGCAAGCAAAATTGTAAGATTGCAAGGAAGGTAAAATGCAGACCTTTTACTTTTATTGACATCAATCTCGTTTCTCTGATACACTATCCTTTACCAGAAAACTCCTTGAAAATGTTGCCTGTATTTATGGTCTCAAATTCCATTCCTCCCATTCTGATTGTATCATACCACTGAAGCTACTTCTATCAAAATTTAACTTAAAATTGCTTAATCCAATAATCAATTCTTAGATCTCATCTTTCATTATTTATAACTAACATTTGACACTTTTGATCACACGTTTTCTCCAGTTTCAAGGCCTTCCTTCACTTCAGTTTCAGATCAGTACTGTTATGTTTTTGGTCCTACCATACTGGATGATCATTTTTAGTATCCTTTGAAGAGTTCCCTACATATTTCTTGTCTCTTAAGATTCCATTCTTTATAATTCAAGGACTTAGTCTTGAAACACTTTCTTTTCTATATGGAATTTTTCGAATATCTATTGCATTTAGCATCATGGCTTTAATTATCTGTAGACACTCACAACTAACATATATATATATATATATATATATATGTATGTATATATGTATGTATGTATATATATATACATATGTATATATATGTATGTATGTGTGTGTATATATATATATATATATATATATATATATATATATATATATACAGCCCAGAGCACTCTCTTGAGCTACACATTTACTTCCAACTGGTTGACAAATTCACTTGGAAGTAAAATTGGCATATCCAACTTAACATGTCTAAAACTGTACGATGTGTTTCCCCCATAAGCCTATTCTTTTCACAACCTTTAATGCTGTATAATGTCAACCACATCCTTTAAGTTGCTTAAGCCAAGAATCTTAAAATGTTTCTTAACTTTTCTCTTATTCTCATATGTCACAAATTCAGTCTTTTCACAAATTTCTTTGTCTCGCCCTTCAGTTACATTTAGACCACAAACGTTCTTGTGACCTCCATTGCCACACCTTGTCTAAACCATCATCTCTTATCTAGATCATTGCAGTTGCCTCCAATGGATCTCAAGATTTTTGCTCCTCCTCCTGAAGCTTATTCTAACCAAAGTAATCATAATAATCCTGTAAAATGAATATCTTTGCTTCTGTGCTCAAAACCCTCTGTTGGCTTCCCAACTCATGTGAAGTATACAGCACACTCCTTACAACGGCCAAGAGACTTTTTACCTAATATTTTATCTCCTTTGCTGTCTGACTCACTCTGGCTTATTCATGTTGATTTCTTTGAACACCATCTTCAAGGTGTTTAAAGCGCTTACAGATATCCACAAAGTTTACTCTCTCATATCTCTTCAGATGGTGGCTCCCTTGTCACCTTTTGTCTTAAACTTGCAACTCCCTACCCCCAGCTCATTCTGTGCACTTCCTTTTTATTTTCTTTCTTGCTCTTGCATTGTTTCACATCATTTCTACTTTCACTTAAGTATCAATAGCTAGATTGTAGGCTTTGTGAGAAAATTATTTTCTTTCTGAAAAACAATATATCTGTAATTTGGAATAGTCCCTGACACATAATTGGTGCTCAAATATTTGTTAGCAGAATGATTTATTTATGTGTGTGTGTGTGTGTTTGTGTGTGTGTTTGTGTGCAATATATCAGAAAGCTTCCCACATATATTATAAAATTTTTTTTAGATATTAGATTGGTGCAAAAGTAATTGCGATTTTCGACATTCTTTTTAACATTTTAAATGGAGTTACTTTTTGCACTTTTAATATTCTGAAAATGAATAAAACATTTCTTTTCTCTCAAGTGAAAAATTTTGATCGATTCTACTTTCTACACACTGTTCAATAGAATATTTACTTTAACCTAGTTAATATCCATAAATAGTTTATCATATTTCAACCCTGAATTGTTCATCTATGTTTTATGTAGATTAATGATTAGTAAGCTATATCCCTGCCCTCAGAGTTGGGGTCAGTGCTAATAAATGTAAATGCCATCTTTATTCTATGCAAACATGTTTTTCAACCATGTTAACAATCAAATGTTCTCTGTTAGAGTTTTCAGAATGTTTTTCTTATCTTCGTTATCCAGGTTTAAGTGAGTTACTCCTTTCATATACTGATTTTTATGAAATATGAGCTTTGTCAAAACAATTCTGCAAGTATACTTGGAGGGGAAGGGGGGATGTAGAGGGAGTGCCTTTGAGCATAGAAAGAAGCAGAGAAGTTTGATCAAATGGAGTAAGTGTGAAGGTTATTGTCATGGGTTGAATTGTTTCCCCCAGAAAGACACATTGAAGCCCCACCCTGTAATTATCTGTGATTGTGACCTTATTTAGGAATAGGGTCTTTGAAAATGTATTGAAGTTAAGATAGAGTCATTAGAGTGGACCCTAATCCAATACCAATCCAATGCAACAACACCCATGACTGGTTTCTTGTTAAGAAGAGAAGAGACACACAGGGAAAACAACCTGTGAAGGTGGAGACAGAGATTAGAATGATGTACCTACAAACCAGGGGACAGCAAGGATTGCCAGTCATCACCAGACATGGAGAGAGGCATAGAACAGATTCCAAGCTTTCAGGAAAAACCAACCAAAATTCAGGAAAAATCAACACATTGATTTCAGATTTCTAGCCTCCAGAACTGAGAGATGATACACTTTATTAAAATTAGTTTTTTTAAGGCACCTGGTTGATAGTACTTTAGTATGATAGCCCTAGGAATATAATAGAATCGGCACATACAGAAAGCAGTGGAGAAGCTCTCTGTGGTGGTGAGAGACCAAAGGGAGTGGGTACCTAGTCACCTAGGCACAAACCTCCAGGCCTCACCCGCAGCTCCCTGGCTCTTTAGTGTGCATGTGAGCAGCAGGGAACTTTCCCTGGCATATAGTGAAAACACTGAGACAAGGAGCTCCACAAGTGCCATTATGATTCATGATGGACACATGAATCACCTAAAGTTTACCTTTAAAAATGACTCTGGGACTCTGAAAACCTCCGGAGACAGGGAGAGTTTAAAAAGCCCTAACAATGAGGTAGATTAATATCTCCACAGTCTTGAAGTTTAAAGGCTTGAATTTGTGTTTTTTTTTTTAAGTGTAAGTTTTTGTTTTTGTTTTGTTTTGTTCAGTTTTGTTTTAAATATGCTATAATGTGCTTGAGGTTCCATCAAGATGCCCACCTTCTAAATATATAGAATTATCTAAATTAGGGGAAGGAGATTATATGCCTCTTAGATTTTTCTCTCAGTTATGTAACTACTATGAGCAAAATTGCTTTATCTTTATTATTCGGGCTTCTGCTTAAATAATCACTCTTGAATTTTAATGCCTTCAAAACGACATGAAATTTAGAAATCAAATCCGTACATTTAAGACTCCTTTAGTTTTCTCAATACCATATAACCTTAAACTACCTGAATTTTTTTGAGTTTCAGTTACTCCTGTAAAAATGTGAATGATAGTACCTAATTATTAAGAATAATTGGGCTCATAATATACAAGTCAATTCAATTAGACATGAAGTATCATAAATGTCATTATAGCCTAGAATAAGTAAGAGTCCTCAAGCCTATGAATCTGTAAAAGAGCTAAATCTGTAAAAGAAATTCTGTGAAAGTTTTTTTTGTTTGTTTTTTTTGTTGTTTTTTTTTTAAGATTTTTGTTAGAGTATAGCTAACATACAATGTTATATTAGTTTCAGGCATACACCATAGTTATTCAACATTTATATACCTAAAGAAGTAATCACCAAAGTCCAGCAACTATCTGACACTATACAATGATATTATAATATTATTGACTATATTCCCTATGCTGTACTTTACATCCCCGTGACTATTTTATAACTACCAATTTTTACTTCTTAATCCCTTCACCTTTTCACCCCACCACCCAACCCAACTCCCATTTGGCAACCGATAGCTTGTTCCCTGCATCTATGAATCTGTTTCTGTTTTTTGTTCATTTGTTATTATTCATTTATTTTGTTCTTTAAATTCCACATACAAAAGTAATAATGTGGTATTTGTCTTTCTCTGTCTGACTTATTTCACGTAGCACAATACATCCAGGTCCATTCATTTTGTCACAAAAGGTAAGATTTCATTCTTTTTTAATGGCCGAGTATATACAGAGTGTGCAAAAAAATGTATAAACATTTTAAGAAAGAAAAAACTGTATTAAAATTGTAATACTCAATATATACCGATAACAAAAGATGAATACTACCCACATGTATACATTTTCGGGCACCCTAGGTAAATACCACGTCTTCGTTATCCAGTTGTCTATTGATGGGCCCTTAGATTGCTTCCATACGTTGGATTGTATAAATAAGACTGAGATGAACATAGGGGTGCATATATATTTTTTCAAATTAGTGTTTTGAATTTCTTCAAATAAACATCCAGAAGTAAAATTACTGGGTCATAAGGTAATTATATTTTTAATAATTCAAGTAACTTCCATATTGTTTTCCATAATGACTGCACCAATTTTCAATTCCACCAGCAATGCACAAGGGTTCCCTATTTTCCACATCCTCACCAAAACTTGTTTGTTGATTTATTGACTATAGTCATTCTAACAGATGAGAGATGATATCTCATCATGGTTTTTTGTTTTTGTTTTTGTTTTTCTCTGATGATGAGTGACATTGAGCATCTTTTCATATGTGTATTGGCCAATTGTATGTCCTCTTTAGAGATATGTCTGCTCAGGTCCTGTATCTATTTTTTAAATTGGATTGTTTGTGGTTTTTTTGGTGTTGAATAATATGACTTTTTATACATTGTGAATATTAACCACTTACCCAATATATCATTGGTGAATATCTTCTCTTATTTAGTAGGTTGTCTTTCTATTTTGTTGATGGTTTCCTTTTCTGTGCAAGAAAAAAAACGGTTTTCTGTAGTTCCATTCATTTATTTTTTATATTGTTTTCTTTTCCTGAGTTGACGTATCACAATAATACTACTAAAAGAAATGTTAGAGAGTTTACTGCCTATGTTTTCTTCTAGGAGTTTTACAGTCTTACATTTCAGTATTGAATATATTTTGTGTTTATTCTTTTTTTTAAATTTATTTAAATTTAAATTAAATTTATTTATTGGGGTAACAATTGTTAATGAAATTGAAATTACATAATTTCAGATGTACAATTCTGTATTACATCATCTATAAATCCCATTGTGTGTTCACCACCCAGAGTCAGTTCTCCTTCCTGTGTTTATTCTTGTATATGGTGTAAAAAGATAATCCAGTTCCATTTTTCTGCAGGTATCTGTCTGGTTTCTTAACACCATTATTGAATAGACTGTCTTTACCCCATTGTGTATACTTACCTCTTTTTCATAGACTAATTGTCCATGGGTTTATTTTGGGGCTCTGTATTCTGTTCCATTGATCTAAGTTTCTGATTTAATGCAAGTACCATGCTGTTTTGATTACTCTAGCCTTGCAATATAGTTTGATGTCAGCTATAGTGATATCTCTAACTTTGTTCTTCTTTCTCGAATTTACTGTGGCTATTTGGGGTCTTTTATGCTACCATATAAATTTTAGGATTATTTGTTGCTCTTCTGTGAAAAATGTCATTGATATTTTGATAGGGATTTCATTGCATCTGTAGATTGCTTTGGATAGTATGAACATTTTAACTGTGTTAATTATTCCTATCCATGAGCATGGTATATGCTTCAATTTATTTGTATCTTCCTCAGTTTATTTCTTCAATGCCTTTTAATTTTCTTAGTACAAGATTTTTGCCTCTGGTTAAATTTATTTATAGGTATCTTATTTTTTATTGATGCAATTGTAAATGGAACTGTTTTCTTAATTTCTCTTTTTGATAATTCCTTATCGGTACATAGAACTGCAACTGGTTTCTGAATATTAATTTTATATCCTGCTACTTTACTAAATTCATCTATTTGTTCTAATCCTTATTTTTATTTTATTTTTTATTTTTTTTTGTGTGTGGAATCTTTGGGCTCTCTATCTGTATGTAGTATTATGTCATCTGCAAATCATGACAGCTTTACTTCTTTTTGTACAATTTTGATGCTTTTTTTTTTTCTCGTCTGTTTGCGATGGCTAGGACTTCCAGTACTATGTTAAAAGTGTTAAAAATGGGCATCCTTGTCTTGTTCCTGATCTTAAGGGAAACGCTTTTAGCTTTTCACCATTGAGTATGATGTTAGCTGTGGGTTTGTCATATATGGCTTTTATTATGTTGAGGTATGTTCCCTGCATTCCACTTTGCTGAAAGTTTTTAACATAAATAGATGCTGGATTTTCTCATATGCTTTTTCTGCATCTATTGATATGATCATATAATTTTTATCTTTCATTTTTTTAATGCTGTTTATCACATTCATTGATTAGTGGATATTGAACTGAACTTGCATCTCAGGAATACACCACACTCAATTATGGTGTATGATCTTTTTAATGTATTGCTGAATTCTGTTTGCTAATATTTTGTTGAGATTTTTTGCATCTGTGTATATCAGGGATATCAGCCTATAATTGTCTTTTTTTGTAATATCTTTGGCTTTGGCACCAGGGTAATGTTGGCCTCATAAAATGTGGCTGGGGCCCATTCATCCTATTGAATTTTTATGGATTTGATTTAGAAAGATAGCTGTTAATTCTTTGATTGTTAGGTTGAAATCACGTGTAACGCAATCTGGCCCAGGACTTTTTAATTAATTAATTAATTAATTAATTAATTATTTTGATCTCAAGTGGGTCTCTTGTAGAGAGCATACCCATGGGTCATGTTTTCTTATCCATTTAGCTACCCTATGCTTTTTGATTAGAACACTTAATCCATTTACATTTAAAGTGATTATCGATAGGTACATAGTCATTGCCATTTTATTATTCATATTTATGCCCCCCCCACACACACACCTTTTTCTTCTTGAAGAAGTCCTTTTAACATTTCTTATAATACTGGTTTGGTGGTAATGAATTCCTTTAACTTTTTTCTTCTCTGGGAAGCTCTTTATCTCTCCTTCAATGTTAAATGATATCCTTGCTGTCTAGAGTAATCTTGGTTGTAGGTGCTTGTTTTTCATCACTTGTAATATTTCTTGCCAATTTTTCCTGGTATGCAAAGTTTCTGTTGAGAAATCAGGTGACAGTTTAATGGGAGCTCCCTTGTAGGTAACCAGCTGCCTTTCTCTTGCCACTTTTAGGATTCTCTCTTTGTCTCTATCTTTTCCCAGGTTAATTATAATGTGTCTTGGTGTGGGCCTGTTTGGGTTCATCCTATTCAGGACTCTCTGTGCTTGCTGGACTTGTTTGTCTACAGCCTTCACCAGGTTAGGGAAGTTTTTTGTCATAATTTCCTCAAATAGGTTTTCAAACCCTTAATATTTCTTTTCTACTTCTGGTACCCCTATGATGAAAATGTTACACTTTGTGTGTCCCAGAGGTCCCTTAAACGATCCTCATTTATTGAATTGTTTTTTTTTTTCCGTTTTTTTTGATATTCTGATTGCATGTTTTCTCTTGCTGATTTGATTCTCTCCTTCATCTAATCTGCTTGCTGTTCATTCCTCTAGCATAGTCTTCATTTCAGTCATTGTATTCTTAGCTTTTGACTGTTGTTTTTTTGTTTGTTTGTTTGTTTGTTTTATGGTTTCTATGCCCTTCTTTATGCTTGCTATTTCTTTGTTGAAGTTTTCACTAAGTTCCTTGAGCATTGCTATAATTGTTGTTTTGAGCTCTGTATCTCACTGATAGCTTGACTCCATTTTGTTTAGTTTTCTCCTTTTCTTTCATTTAGGACACTTTTTTGTTTGTTTGTTTGTTTCTTTGTTTTCTCATTTCATCTGCCTCTCTGTGTTTGTTTCTGTGTTTTTGGTATATCTGCTATGTCTCCTCTCCCAGTCTAAGCAGGGTGGCCTTATGTATTATGTGTCCTGTGGGGTCCAGTGTCACAGTCTCCCTGGTCACCTGAGCCAGATGCTCCAGGAGTATCCCTTGTGTGGATTGTGTATGCTCTCCTATTGTAGTTGAGACTTGATTGTTGTCGGCACATTAGTCTGTGGGCTTGACCCTCAGTCTTATTGTCTATGAGGATTACACATGACCACTGCGTACAAACTGCAGTGCAGGGGCTTACCCCATGAGTGGGAGTTGCCCAGACAGGCCCTGGTGCCTGCCGAAACCACCTTTTGGGTGTGCTGCTTGTGTAGCTAATCAGGTGGTGTTCTGTCGTGGTTTGAAGCTGGCCACCAGGTATGCTGGATATGAAGCATCTTAGGAGGGGCTCATGTGCAGGCCATTGTCAGCTGCTGCCTGTGACTAGTCCAGGATGACCTGGTATGAGACACAAAGCGATCTGTGGTTTGTCACTGCCTGTGCTGGACCTGGAGGTACATGAGAGGCCATTCTGCAAACCCAGGCAGGCAGTCACCAGTACCATGCCTGGGGCAGTTCAGCAGAAGGCACAGGGCACCAATAAGGTCTGCCACCACCTGCCAACTGTCGATAAGGCTGAGCTACTGAAAAGGCCTCGGGTGGTACAGGAGTTGCATCTCAGGGAGTCACCAATATGGGGTGAGTGGTGTTCAGCAGGTTAATGCAAATTCTGATTGGACCCTATTTCTGTTGGCCCTTTAAGAGGGCACCTGGGTTTCCAGCCACTTCCCATCTCTACTGCTTTTCACAGCCAGATGTTGGGACTCCTCTTTCTGGCACTGGTGCTCTGTACTGTGGAGCCCTGTGTGGGGCTGGGACCTCTTATTCTCCAGGGGTACGTTTGCGGCTGAAATATCCCTCCCAATTCTCACTGCCAAACATGGGTGTGGTACCAGTCTGTTTAAGGTCTCCATCCTTTTTACATCTTGAGGTGGCTTCTTGTTTATATCCTTAGTTATAGGACTTCTGTTCAGCTAGCCTTCGGATGGTTCTCCAGGTTGACAGTTCTACAATTTAGTTGTAAATTTAATGTGGTCACAGAAGGAGGTGAGTACAATGTTTATCTACTCTGCCATCTTGACAAGAATTTCCCAGCAGGTTTTGAATACTGGAGTAATAGACTCTTTCAATAAACCTTTTCAAACCTAGAAATAAATGGATTAAACTGCTGGAGGAGTCGAGGTGCCATAAAGGCCAAACTCTGGGAAAATATTTTGTTCTTCAAGAGTTTAAATGATTTAGCAAAATATCAAGTATCCCAAATCACCAATTGCTACCTACAGGTGTATTTTTATTTTTAATTAAACTCCTCCAAGTGAAATATTTATCAGGATTCTTTATATGAAATTATATTCATGCCATTATTTTTTGTTTTTAGTTTAAGGGATTTTACAGTGCCTTATCCAAATAATTTGAATGTAATATTATGGTTGATAGAAAATTTATTAAATTTAATTTTTGTAGAATGACTTCCAGGCCAGTAAAACTTGACTATAAACAATTAAATCTATTAACATCTTCAGAAGAAAAACTTTTTTCTTTTTTCTATTTTTTTTTTTTTTGATAGAAGAATTAGGTCACTTTTGAAGCATAGGACAATGGACAAGCAAAAAGGTAAATGTTGACAGTGTTCTGGGCACTGCCCCAGAAAAACGTGCTCTCATTTAAAGACAAATCCCTAGGTTCACAACTATATTGTAGTGGTTGTGGATTTTCTACTGTATTAAGCTTAATGTCAATTCCTGAAATAGGGGCCTATGTGCAAATGACATATTATGAGAATCTGGCAAGAGACTAGAGGGATTTTGTGCAGGATGGGGAAGAAGTCAGGATAGAGTGAAAGGTCAGTATGAGTGTAATTTCAGCACGGGGATTTTATGCTGTAGAGTCATCTTGCACTGTGTCAAGGGAGCTGACTGTCATATTCTGTGATGAAAACAGCCAGCTCTCTATGATTTTGAGTAAGACTAGGTATTTCAGTGACTCAAGGACAGTCCTCCAAGATGACCCAAAGGCATACATTAATGGAACCAAATTCACACCAATGTTAGAGGAGTGACACACAGAAACAGGAAAAAAAGGGATCTGATGTGTCTGGATAGAACACTGGCAGTGTTCATGCCTCTTTCATTAACTTCAGGAGAGAAGTTGGGCTCTCTGGGTTTGTACCAGTTTTAGACCCATCACAACATGTAAGCACATTTCTACATAGCTCACTGACTTCAGATAATTATGCATATATAGTGTGACCCAAAGGAAGGGTAAACTACAGTTTAATAGCTTATACTATTGTCAAATGATATTTCAAATCAAAATGAAAAAAATGGCTATGATTCTATATCAATTCTTTGAGCAACTATTAGGGACTGCAGTATAGCATGATTTTAGGATTTGAACTTGTCCCTTAATAAAAATGTGTTTCTCCTCATAGGAAAGCAGTTATATGAAAAATTAATCATTTCCCATTGGATATCCTTAACTGGAATACAACACAATGTGAAGATTATTAGTTTTCATTATATCAATAAGTAGTTCTGGGAACCTGAGGACATCTCAGTTATCTTTTCTTGCCCTTGGTTCTTATCTATAAATTGGAGATGGTGGAAACTGCTAGATGTTTCACATAGCTATACTTAATATATACATTTGTGTAAAAATAATACATAAAAAATAAAAGTAATTATGAACATTTAAAGATGAATCATTATTATAAACAGATTTCACAGGATGGTGGACTTAAATGTCTGACTAAATTCAAATGTCAAAAAAGATGTATTAATAAACTAGCAGGAGAGACTTTTCATTAGATGCATGAATCAAATATCTGATTTCTTAATTACTGTGTACTCCAAAATGATTAAGCAATTTTTTTAAAGTTAACATTAAACAATTCTCTTTCTGATAATAATTACCTTTGCATTATTAAGCTCTGGCGTTCTCCATGGAGTAAGCCTGAAAAATCGGCATTTATGTTTACAACACATCTATATTTCAATAAGTCTAAATTTGTACCTTTGCACAATGGTTAATATTTTGAGAGCTGGAAATATTTGTAAACATTAAATACACAGTAGGCAGCAATTTCCAGGATACATTTGAAGAGTTGAAGTCATATCTCTGAAAGATTCATCACTTACTTTCTTTTTTCAGTGAGCATTACAGGAGTACGTGCATAGACAGCTACACCTATAACAGCAAGTTAAGCACTCCCATCTTCTACAATATATTATTTGAAGTACTACATTTTTCAATTTCTTTCAGGATAAACTGATAAAATTTCTATATTGGCTTTAAATTCAGCAATTCCACTAAGTTGAATAATTTAATCTTCACTCTGCAGTTGCTAAGATACTTCTGGGTATTTTCTGTTTTTATCTTTGATGTCAGAGTATTTATGCATTAAACTTTAACCAACTTGATCTCTATTATATTGGTGCACAGGTTACTACTTAGAGATTAACAAACCAGTGAAAGTGCTCTCTGGGGATAGTAAGTCTACTACATTGAGAGGGTAAAATGCATTATCTATTTCAAATTCTAGAGGCTCAAAAACAACTTTAATATGTTTCACACCCCCTGCTATCACTGTTATTATACATGCCACTGCATATGCTCTTTGTTCTATCATTACTTAATGTCATGCAATAATAAAAATTATACACATAAAGTCTTAAGCAAAATTTAGTAATTTTTAAGTGTCTATTGTCTAACTTTTAAAAAAGTCCTTGGATTCTATTATAGGTTAATATTCATTTTTCTCTTGCAATGAAGACAAAATCAGTTGATTATTTCAATGTATTGAATGAAAAATATTTTGCAGAAAAAATATCAAGGTACTTAAATTATTAAAATGGAGCAACTAGATAAGAACTGCTTTTCAAGGTGAATTAGTAGTAAAATTTTAACAGAAGTGCCATTTCATTTGTCCAAAGGACAATAGGTATGAAACTGAAAAATAAACTATTTTGGCAATTAGTAATAAATGTAATGAGTAATGAAAAACAATTGTGATTGATTTGGCATGTTCTTTTTTTACAGAATAATAATAGTTACAATATTTTTCTGTTGTACATTCTAGTAGAATTTTAGGAAGAATTTTCTTAGTTCAGGTATACACTGTGAAGACCACAATTAAAACTGGAAATATAGATTTAATAAACATCATATTAAGCAATATTAAAATATCCAATTATTTTCTAATCAAACATCTTTCAAAGTAAAATATTTGCTTTTATTCTAAAAGTAAGAAAATTTACAGATAATTTTTTGTTCTAAAGTATGTTTTGCTTATTCAAAAGAAACAAAATATATTATTGACAATGATTTTTCTTTATATCTTATTTGCAAAATAAAAATTACAACAAAATTTCAAAATATTTCCTGTAAAAACTGTGAAACACACAGAATTTCAACACGTTGCTACTTTTTTTTTTAATTAATTTTATTGGGGTGACAATTGTTAGTAAATTTACATAGATTTCAGGTGTACAATTCTGTATTACATCGTCTATAAATCCCATTGTGTGTTCACCACCCAGAGTCAGTTTTCCTTCCATCACCATATATTTGATCCCCTTTACCCTCATCACCCACCCCCCAACACGTTGCTACTTTTAAAAATACTCTAAAAAGATTTAAATTAGTAAACTATATATTGCAATTTTTTTCTATGAGATTGCCTTCCATTTATAAAAAAAAACAAAATGCTACATGTCTTCTGTTCCCAAAATTATCCTGTTTATTGTTAGTGAAAAACTGGGAGAATTTTTACCCTACTTTTTTGCTTTCTTATTAGAATTCATTATACCCGTTCATATCCAACCTTTATGTTTCTACCATTTTCAAGATTAGTTTTAATTCTACACTTTGACATTAGTAAAAGTAAACTTTGTCTTACAAATGTATTTTATCCTTCCTAATAAATAATGAAATATACTAAAACTTGTTCAGTTACTTCTATGGTAACTAACAGTCCATGATGCAAAAATTTGCTATACTATTTTTACAGATGGAAAATTTCAATTAAATCACTTTGTTTCCCACATAAATAGAAAATGAGTGAAATTAATACTTTTTAAAATTATTTACACATAAATAATGCATTTTTGTATCATTCTTTATAAGATCTAAACAAAATAAACCAAAAAGTAAATGTGAAAGGTAAAATTATTCAAATCGAATTTCCTAATTATAAGTCCTGTTCTACCATCATTAACAGGTTTTTGACACTGTTCACCTGTTTCTCACCTCAGCCAGGTTTTCTGAATCTCTCCCTGTCACAGGTAGATCATGCTGGAATTAATCTTTCCTCCACAAATGTCATATAAAAGGCTTGGATATTCAAATTTTATATGGTCACTTCATATGAACTTGCCTAATAATTTTGTCTTAATCCTTGACAGTGTAGTTGTATATATCTTGTCTTCATTTTCAAACGTATAGATATTTTGGTTATTATTGGCTGGACTTTGGAAAGAATTGAATGTGGCGAGGCTCTTCTTTGCAAGTAGCATCTTTGATGTGATTTTTCTGCCTACCTATTGAATATGTATATTTTATTTCTTGTTTTACTCTGTGGATTTCCCACCATGTTAGATCTACTGTGTTTCTCCGAAAATAAGACCGGGCCTTACACCACATTTCCCCAAAATTAAGACCAGATCTTATTTTTGTTTCAAAAGATGCATTAGGGCTTAAGTTAAGGGGATGTCTTATTTTTTTCATGTACAACAATCTACATTTATTCAAATGCAGTCATGTCATCTTCTTCTGGAACATAGTCATAACATACTAAATGTGTCCGTCTGGCTGACGATCTGAACTCTGGCTTATTTTGGGGGTATGTCTTATTTTGGGGGAAACACAATAACAGTCTTGTTATTACCTAGTATCAGGAAAGGTTTCTATTCTCAACTCTTTAGTTGGTTTTATCTTCTTGTCAGTTTTTAGTACTTCTCTGGGCCTACACAGATAGAATGATTAACTTTATTTTTGGCATCAGGTTTAGGGAAATTCTCTCAATTCCAGCTCTTTATTTTATGTCTGGAATATGGGATATTCAAATATCAGTAATTACTAATAATTTAACCAAATTCTACTTCTAACCATGGTGAGATAACAGGAACTCCTGAATGAACCATCCCTATTTAAATAAACAAAGAGACAAAAAGAAATTTTGAAAATATATCATGTCCATGCTCTTCAACACTGAACTCTCATATCACCCCATGATACCTGCTTGCAGTACCTAATTATCTCCTCTCTTCCAAAATTCCACTTTGTAGGGATTTGATTCATGCCCTGAAGACAGTTCTTCATAGAAACCACCCTACCTCCTCTGCCCCACCCCCCCAGCAGAAATGCTCTTTGCACTCTGTGGCCGTAGGAAAGGGAACCCTGGTCTCTCAAGATGGGAATGGGAATGAACTTTCCCCTGGCTATGCCATTACACACAGAGGAAACTGTACCATCAGAAAATGACAGCCAGTGTATGCTGAAATAGAATTTACTTCTGCATGATGATTTAACCATCATTTGCTATATAACATTTATGAAAAATATGTTTCAGGTTTCAAATAACATCAAACATTTTAAAACATCACAACTGCCATCCCTCCACCCCCCCCCCCACACACACCCATTTTGGAGACTGCCTATACTTTATTCCAAAACAGGGTCTTCTAATAACTATTTGGAAAATGTTATTATTACTTTTTCATACTTCTGTTTTCTATTGCTGAAGTTATGTTGATATAACATGTTTCTCTGTTTTGCCTTCATTCTGGTTGGCAGCTGCCCAAGGTTTCCAGTAAATTTGTTGTAGTGAATTACGTTTTCTCCTCTTGCACTTCTCTTTGCTGCCTCTCTGCTGTTGGCTAGATGCCCACTATACCCTGGTAAGCTTAACTATAAAAACAGGTGGGGAAAAAAATCTGTTCATGGCATTTTAGACAAGGGTTTTATTTGGTTTTACACAGTTGACTGGTTCTTGCAGTTCCTCTCTGTGGTTAGGTTGAATCCATCTTCTTTTCAAGCCTCAAGTTTAGCAATTTTAGAAATTCAGATGATTTTTTTAAAGGACACTGTGAAATACAGAAAGTCTTTTATATTTTCTTTAGATAACTCCATTGCCCTAACCACCTTAACTTAATCTTCCAAATAATAAAAACAAAATAGCTTCCTACTTTGAAGTATTTATCTGTGAATTATGCATAAACTTACTAACTTAATGACATACTGAAGCAGACAACTAAGGCAGAAACTTATTCAAATACTGAAATGTTTATGTCTCAGAGACAATTAAATCTCATGGATTAATAGTCAATCTTAAATTAACAATAATATTAAGTGATTTGCTATTTATGTTGTGTATATGAAGCATACATTCATCAAATTATTCTCGTTATTAATATTCTCATTATTATGTTACAGTGAGGGGGGTACACAATTTTACCAAGTATCGTGCAGTAGCTTTGCTTTTCAGTGACTCATAATATTTCAACTCATACATTTATATCCTTTATTCTTACAATGACTTGATTTGAAGAGATATAAGAATAATTCAACTCTAATGTGGTTCATTTTATTAAATAGAGATGAATGCGATCAAAATAACTTCATCTAGTTTGATCATTGAGGTTTAACGCCACAAGCCTGTACTTTAAGTAGGAAATCCTGTAGGAAATAGTGACAGCCATCATTAAGCTAACTTCTGTGAGAGTATATCCAATCATATTTTAGAGAAGGCAACAAATTGTCAAAGAAACGGACAATGATTTTGGCATCCTCTACCAGTTAATATCTACTAAGTGCTGGTATTAAAACATAAGTTATGTGTACTACCCACAATTACAGACTAGAACCAGAATTTACAAGCTTGAAATAAGACTGAGAAAAAATGCAATTTCTCCCAGCTTCAGCCTAACTATTAAAACTATATTTTCTGTTTCAGGGTAGATACTTTCTATAATAAGGGAACATTTTGAGGTCCTAGGACAAAGTAACAGATGTGCTCAATATTAAACCTAAATCTTTCAATGATCAATCCTGTGACTTTGATCAACTCATTAAGCATATGATCCAACAGATACCCCAAATTCCTTTAGTGGTATTTTCACACTTTTGTTCAAATAGTCTTAAAATATATAATCTATATATCTGTTTCCATACTGTTTATTTTTTACAAATAACTGGTTATTTTAAATTTTCAATGTGACACATTGCAGAAAAATCACTAGGTAGTTTGAGGAAGAAGAGATTTTAGGTATTCTGCTATTTGAATCTTCAGTCATATTTTATATATAGCAATTCTTCAACAAATGTCAGAAGCTATACACTGCCTGATAGGATACTGTCTGACTGTGCCTGAGACTAGGGAAAGCAGTCTCATCCAAGAATAAAAAGTATCACAGCTGACACGTTTTACTTCCCCACTAATAATTTTATAATTTCAATATGGAAAATCCCTGAATAAATAACTAAGAAAGATAATTATTGCTTATATAAGGAAAGTTTAATGTTATAAAAAATGTGGTTCTCAATTCTTTATTTCTTTGAAATTGTGTTAAATAATAGAAAAGAACAATGCTTTAAGTCAGGGTCATGTCATTCATAATAGATTTGTTTTTATAATTTTACAAATAATGTGTATTCAACAAGCACCATCCAATGTTACCGATCTTTTACAAATTGTATTACATGGAAAATATTACAACTTGTATTTTAAAGGTAACAAAACTGATAGACACTGAGCCCAACCATGTAACATCTAACATACATATTTGAGAATAGACAAAAAGTAACATGGAGTTCTTCTTATTACTATTTAAATCCATTGTAATAATTTCTTATTTGAATATTTTTATAGGCTATACTAATAAATTCATTTTATTTAAGGGCAATAGATTTTCAAACTTCTATCAGCAATGCATTAGTGAAAGGATGTCTTAAGAGGAAATAGAATAGAACAGTAGTTTTGAGACTGCACTTTTTTTACTATTTATTTTTTATTAGTTTTAGGTGCGCAAAACAATGTAATAGTTAGACATTTATCATTTATATCCCTCACACAGTAACAACCCCCCTCCCCATCCACTATCCCTCTGACATCGCACACAGCCATTACATTTCCACTGTCACTATTCCTAATTCTGTACTCTGCTTCTTGTAATCATACATATATATACATATGTACACATATGTATATATATATGTACATATATACATATACACACATATATATAATTGTAGTTGACATTCATTATTGTTCAGCTTCAAGAGTACAGTGCATTGACCAGGCATCTACATCTTCCCTGAGGTGGTCTCCCTAATGAGACAAGTGTCCATTGGATACCCTACAAAATCTTTACAATATTATTGATGACATTCCCCAAAGTGAATTCCGTATCACCGTGGCAATCTTGTGGTTATTAACTGTGCTTTCTAATGCCCTCACCTTCCCCCATATCCCCACCCACCCTCCCATCTGGTAAACCTCAGTTTTTCCTCTGTCTCTGACACTATTTCTGATTAGTTCATTCATTTGTTTTTTTCTTTAGGTTCCACATATAAGTGAGATCATATGGAATTTGTCTTTCGCTGTCTGACTTATTTCACTTAACATAATGTTCTCTAGGTCTATCCATGCTGTTGCAAATGGCAAGATTTCTTTCTTCTTTATGGCTGCGTAATACTCCATTGTATAAATGTACGACAGTTTCTTAATCCAGGCGTTTACCTATGGGCATTTCAGTTGTTTCCATACCTTGGCTATTGTGCATAGTGTTGCAATAAACATAGGGGTGAATACATTTTTTTGAATTAGAGTTTTGGATTTCTCCAGATAGATGCCTAGGAGTGGAATTTCTGGGTCATAAGGAGTTCCATTTTCAGATTTTTGAGATACCTCCACACTGTTTTCCATAGTGGCTGAACCAATCTGCAATCCCACCAACAGTGCACTAACGTTCCCTTTCCAACACATCCTCATCAGCACTTGCTGTTTGTTGATTTATTGATGATAGCCATTTTGACTGGGGTGACGTGGTATCTCATTGTGGTTTTTATTTGCATTTCTCCAATGATTAGTGAGGATGAGCATTTTTTCATATGTCTGTTTGCCGCCTGTATGTCCTTTTTAGAAAAATGTCTCTTCATGTCCTCTGCCCATTTTTTAAATTTTTTAATTGTGTTGTTTGTTTTTTTGGAGTTAAGTTGAGTGAGGTGTTTTTTTTTTTTTTTTTTATCAATTTGGGATATTAACTTTTTATCGGATATATCATTGGCAAATATTTTTTTCCCATTCAGTAGGATCCCTTTTTGTTTCATTGATGATTTCCTTTGCTGTGAAAAAACTTTTTAGTTTGATGTAATCTCACGTTTATTTTTCTCTTACTTCCCATGCCCAAGGGGATATATCAGTAAAAATCTTACTCCCGGTAATGTCTGTAAAGTTTCTTCCTATATTTTCCTTTTTCTTTTATGAATTTTATGGTTTCAGGTTTTACATTTAAGTCTTTAAGCCATTTTGATTTTATTTTTATATACGGTATAAGGAGGTGGTCCAGCTTCATTTTTTTTGCAGTGTCTGTCCCGGTTTTCCAGCACCATTTATTGAATAGACTGTCTTTACCCACCGTACATTCTTGCTTCCACGGTCATAGATTAAATGACCATATAGGCATGGATTTATTTCTGGACTCTCTATTCTGTTCCATTGATCTATATGTCTGTTTTTATGCCAGTACTATGCTGTTTTGATTACTGTAGCCTTGTAGTATAATTTGATGTCAGGTATAGTTATACTTCCCACTTTGTTCTTATTTTTCAAGATTGCCGAGGCTATCCGGGGTCTTTTATAGTTCCACATAAATTTTAGGATTATATGTTCTATTTCTGTGAAAAAACATCCTTGGTAGTTTGATAGGAATTACATTCAATATGTATATTGCCTTAGACAGTATGGACATTTTAACTATATTAATTCTTCCTATCCATGAACATGGTATGTGTTTCCATCTATTTGTGTTTTCTTTAATTTCCCTCTTCATTGTCTTATAATTTTCTGAGTACAGATCTTTTATTTTTTTGGTTAAATTTATTCCCAGGTATTTTATAGTCTTTGAAGCAATTGTCAATGGGCTTGTTTTCTTAATTTCTCCTTCTGGTATTTTATTATTGGTATATTCAAATGCAACTGATTTCTGCATATTAATTTTGTATCCTGCTACTTTATTAAATTAATTTATCAGCTCTAATAGTTTCTTGATGGAGTCTTTAGGGTTCTCTATATATAGTATTATGTCATCTGCATATAATGACAATTTTACTTCCTCTTTACCAATTAGAATGCCTTTTATTTATTTTTCTTGTCTGATTGCTGTGGCTAGAACTTCCAGCACTATGTTGAATAGAAATGGAGAAAGTGGGCAACTTTGTCTTGTTCCTGATCTTAGGGGGAAAGGTTTTAGCTTTTCCCCATTGAGTGTGATGTTACCTGTGGGTTTATCATATGTGGCCTTTATTATGTTGAGATATGATCTATCTATTCCCACTTTCTTAAGAGATTTTATCATAGATGGCTGCTGAATTTTGTCAAATGCTTTTTCTGCATCTATTGATATGATCATATGATTTTTATTTTTCATTTTGTTAATGTGGTGTATCACATTAATTGATTTGCGGATGTTCAACCACCCTTACATACCAGGAATGAATCCCACTTGACCATGGTATGTGATTTTTTAAATGTTTTGCTGAATTCTGTTCACTAATATTTTGTTGAGGATTTTTCCATTTATGTTTATTAGAGATCTTGGCCTGTAGTTTCCTTTTTTTGTAGTATCTTTGTCTGATTTTTTGATTAGGGTGATAGTGGCCTCGTAAAAAGTTTGGGAGTCTTCCTTCCTTCCGGATTTTTTGAAAGAGCTTGAGCAGAATAGGTGATAATTCTTTTTTGAATATTTTATAAAATTCACCTACAAAGCCCTCTGGTCCGGGGCTTTTGTTTGTTGAGAGATTGCTGATTACTGATTCAATTTCCCTGGTGATAATTAGTCTATTCAGGTTTCTGTTTCTTCTTGAGTTAACCTTGGAAGGTTGTATGCTTCTAGAAAATTGTCTATTTCTTCCAGATTGTCAAATTTATTGGCATATAGTTGCATATAGTAATTTTTTTTTTTTTTTGTATTTCTGTGCTGTATGTTGTCACTTCTCCTCTTTCATTTCTGATTTTATTAATTTGGGTCCTCTCTCTCTCTCTCTCTCTCTCCCTCTCTCTCTCTCTCTCTCTCTCTCTCTCTCTCTTTTGATGAGTCTGACTAAAGGTTTGTCTATTTTGTTTATCTTCTCTAAAAACCAACATTTGGATTCATTGATCTTTTGTATGTTTTTTTTTTCTTTTTTTTTCTTTCTATTTCTTTTATTTCCACTCTGATCTTTATTATCTCCATTCTTGTACTCCCTTTGGGCTTATTTTGCTCTTTCTTTTTTTCCAGATCCCTTAAATGTGAAGATAAAGTGTGTATTAGTGATTTGTCTTGTTTCTTTAGGTAGGCCTGTAATGTATGAATTTCCCTCTTAGGACTGCTTTCGCTGCATCCCATAGATTTGGGGTCATCGTGTTTTCTTTTTCATTTGTCTCGAGATATCTTTCGATTTCTTCCTTGATCTCATGGTTGATCCATTCATTATTTAATAACGTGTTATTCAGCCTTCATGAATTGGTGTATCTTCCAGTTTTTTTTTCTGTAGTTGATTAGTAATTTCATAGCACTGTGGTCAGAGAAGACAATTGGTATGATTTCAATTTTCTTAAATTTATGAAGACTTGTTTTGTGGCCTAACATATGGTCTATCTTGGAAAATGTTCCATGTGCGCTTGAGAAGAACGTGTATTTTGCAGCTTTGGGCTGAAATGCTCTGAAAATATCGATTAAATCCAAGTGGTCCAATGTGTCATTTAAGGCTGCTGTTTCCATATTGATTTTCTGTCTGGAAGACCTGTCCCTTATTGTCAGTGGTGTGTTGAAGTCCCCTACTATGATAGTGTTACTGTTGATCTCTGTTTTTATGTCATTCAGTATCTGTTTTACATATTTAGGTGCTCCTATGTTGGGTGAATAGATGTTTACTAAGGCATATGCCCATCTTTGACTTTGAGTATATTCTTCATTTTAAAGTCTATTTTGTCAGAAATATGTATTGCAACTCCAGCTTTTTTCTCATTTTCATTTGCATGAAATATCTTACTCCAACCTTTCACTTTCAGCCTGTGTGTGTCTTTTGATCTGAGGTGAATCTCTTTTATACAGCATATACAAGGGTCTTGCTTTCTTATCCACTCAGCCACCCTATGTCTTTTGATTGGAGCATTTAATCCATTTACATTTAAAGTGATTATTGATACTTTTTTATAGGTACATAGTTATTGCCATTTTTTATATTTGTAGTTAGATTGTTTTTATCTTTCTTCTGTTTACAGAAGCCCTTTTAATATTTCCTGCAATGCTGGCTTGGTGGTAATACATTACTTTAGCCTCTTCTTTTCTGGGAAGTGCTTTATCTCTCCTTCAATTTTAAATGAAAGCCTTGCTGGATAAAGCAATCTAGGTTGTAGCCCTTTGTTTTCCATCACTTTGAGTATCTCCTGCCTCTCCCTCCTGGCCTGCAGTGTTTCTGTAGGAAAGTCATTTGATAGTCTTATAGGAGTTCCCTAGTATGTAACCTGCTGTCATTCTCTTCCTGCTTTTAGGATTCTCTGTTTGTCTTTAACCTTTGCCATTTTAACTATAATGTGTCTGGGTTAAACCTGTTTGGGTTTATCCTGGTTGGAACTCTCTGCACTTCCTGGGCTTGTATGTTGGTTTCCTTCACCAAATTAGGAAAGTTTTCGGATATTATTATTTCAAATATGTTCTCTATCCCTTGCTTCCTCTCTTCACCTTCTGGTATTTCTATGATGCACATGTTGCACTTGATATTATCCCAGAGGTCTCTTAAACAATTTTCATTGTTTTTTATTCTTTTTTTCTCTTTGTTGTTCCATTTGGGTGATCTCTGCTAATTTGTCTTCTAAGTCACTGATTCAATCCTCTGCTTCATCTAACCTGCTTGTAATTCCTTCAAGTGTGTTCTTTATTTCAGTTATTGTATTCTTTAGTTCTGACAGGTTGTTCATTATGATTTCTACATCCTTCTTTATGTTGTCTCTAAGCTCCTTAAACATTCTTATCATCAGTGTTCTGAACTCTGTCTCTGATAGGTCGGTTACCTCTGTTTCATTTGGTTCCAATTGTGGAGGTTTATTCTGTTCTATTATTGAGAAATGTTTATTTGTTTCCTCATTCTGACTGACTCTCTGTGTTTGCTTCAATGTATTAGGTAGATCTCTTAGAGTTCTTAGTTTTTGCTGGGCTATCTTATGTAGTATGTATCCTTTATATTTGACTTGCACCATTTTCTTCTTAAATTTTGTGTGTGCTCCAAAGGTGACTCTTGTGTTGTGTATGTTGTCCTGTTAAAGTTGATTTTTAATTGCTTTTGGCTTGTGAGTAGGTGGGATTGATTCCTAGGCTGACTCATTGTAAGTTTTGGCTCTGCCCACAGCAGGATGTTCTGCTGCATGAGGATTGACCACTCAAATGAGGCTTGGCCCCTATGGGCTTTTGTGCCTGTAGAGAATTCCCTCTGGGTGTGTCACTTGTAGGTCAAACCTGGTAGTATTCTGGTTTGGTCTGGAGTTGGCCTCTGGATGTGTTGAGTCTTGCGACCCTTGAGCTGGGCCCTGGTATAGGGCAATTTCAGAACAAAGCAAATCACCAAGCACAACAACAACAACAAAGAAAAAGCCAAATACATTTACATGTGAAAACAACTGATAACCCACACTCAACACAGGCAAAAATATCACAGATATAAAAACAAAACAAAACATAAAAAAGCAGCACCAGTCTTGGCTTAAGCCTATCAACTAATATTGAGGTTGTCCTCTACTGTACCAAAGAGTCCTCTGCATATTGTACAGGCAGAGCCCATCACCGGGTGCCCAGAGTGACCCTGGGACTGCAGTTTTAGATGAGTGGGTCTATGGGGTCTGGATGGTAGTTTTTACAAAGTCAGTGCAGTTTCTGCATTTGCCTGCACATATGCGCACTGAGGGTAACACAACCAGCCCTGTGCCCAGGTCTCCTGAGTTTTAGGGTATTTCTTTCATGGTGTGTGTGTGTGTGTGTGTGTGTGTGTGTGTGTGTGTGTGTGTGTGTGTGTGTAGGGCTGAAAGCCCAGAGCTGCACCTGCAGCCTGCTGCTGACCCCTGGGTGTATCTCCGCAGTTGTAATTGCCCTGCCCTAGGCAGGCCAGAAAGGGTGGGGGTTGCGGATGGAGGGGTCTTCTCTCTCCCAGCCCACCAGTGTCACACTCTTCCCAGTCTCTTCCCTGGGTCAGAGCTGCTCTGCACGCAGGTCTTCCCAAATCCTGAGCTCTATAGCTCCTCTGTAATCCGACACTACTCCTCAGTTCAGGGGCTAGCTTGAGTCTCTGGGAGGGCGGGGGTAGGATTGGGAGAGTGGGGGGAGGGACTCAGGTGTGGAGTTTATGTCCTTTGACCCACCTAGGGCCCAGCTGGCGTTCTCAGCTGAGGTTACTGCCTCAAATGCTGGATATGCTGCTCTCTTGGTGGGAAAGATCAGCTGTGGGACGCAGGGAAAGAGCCCATCTCCTGGTTTTTGTGGTCTCTGTTCTATCCTGGAACCCCCTGTGTCTCGGCAGCTCAGGATGTGGTCTGCGTCTCCACTCCACTCTTTTCCCTCTTCCCCTGCTTGCCCAATCTGCCCACCTTCAATTGATCCTCTTAGGAGTCTCTTAGCTGTTTTGCGTGATGAGCAGTGAGACCTTTGATGGATTATAGATTTTGAATTTGTGGTAAGTTCCAGAGGAGAACACAAGAAGTCCGCCTTGCTGCCACCATTCCTATGACGTCACCCCCGAGACTGCATTTTTTAAAAAATATTTTGTTTTGTTTACGTAATTGTGTATTAGGGAAAATTCTGTGATATGCTGTAAAATGAACTTTTTACTGTGGATCAAGAACAAAAAGTTTGAAAATCACTATTTCTAGAAAAGTTTGCCTGTGGAAAGAGTGGGAAAGAGAAATGGTGGCTATCCCCTCCAGAGAAACATACAGGATACTATTTGAGTTTTGACTGTGTATGTAATGTCTTCCATCCCAGGGAAAAATTGGAACAGAAGCAGATAGTTGTGTGAAATATTAATGAAATTACAAGTGCTGCCAACCCAATACCTACCCAATTTTGACATATGATAATAATTGTTGTAATTACTAATTATGAACAAAATTAATACATAATAAATATAATTCATGAACAGCTTGAGGTGTTCTGTGACATGTGTTAAATTATTTGCATTTATATTTACTTTTCACAAAAATCCTGTAGTAGAATTATAGATTCACTTAATGTATAGAAAGGAAATTGTGGGGATAACTATTCTGGTTAGATCAGCTGATCTAGAATAATAATTAGATTGACTATTCTAGCTAGGAACTGAGGTCAAAGATATTGTATAAATTGATCAACTATCACACAGGTAGAAAGTAGAGAAGCCTTGATTAAATGTTATAATTGTCTGAGTTATCCATATTGATTTCAGAAAGCCCCACTGGTTTTCTTTTAGAAAATCCATCCAACCGGAAAAGGTTCCCTAATGTTATCACAGGCAATTAGAAAACTAAACTTCCTTCCTCTGATATTCTACCACATGTCTCTGGAATCATTGCTAATAACATGAATCAGAGTATTTTTTCACAGGTACTTTTTCTGTTTATCTTTCTTTCTCTGACTCTATGGTATAGGTACAATTTCCCAAATCTGCAATGAACAAGTGACAACTCTCATCTCTGCACCGTGTTAACTATACTTAAAAATATGACTGGTAAAGGTATGGCCTGGTTAAAATTTAAACACTTCTTTTTTTAAAATATGAATTGGGATGCCTTCATTTCATAACTTTTGACTACTAAGGAAGAGTCAATGTTTCTTCACATTGCATAGATTGTTTTGGATTTGAGGTAGGTTTGGATTTAAATAGTAAACTAAAAGAACAGTTTCTTTACTTTATTAAAATCAAGCATATATTGATTCTATTATTTTCAACTTCATCCAGAAATTAAGTTTGGTTATCTTTTATTACAATGGTGACTTCATTAATGCAACCCGTTGCATTTTAGTGTTTTTAGACCATGTGTTACCAATCATGACTTCTGTACCGCAGCTCCAGATTGAATACACATTTTTAAAAGTTATAGCTAAAGTAATGGTTATTTATTTATCTATTTATGTATGTATTTATGTATTTATGGGTTCTTGTTTAAACTAAAATTATGTTTAAGTGAGCCTTGACCTGAAATAGCTGGATTTTATGTCTTTGACATTTTTAACTCAAATACATGTCTTTAAATACAAGTATAAATGAGACCTATGCACCAATAGCAGTGGTAGCCTCCTGTGGGCTAGAAAATCCTTCCATATAAAATACACAGAGCCATTCTCACTCTGTTCTTGAAAACATGGGCTTTTACTTTACCCCTTTGGCACTGACTTAAAATCTACTCATTTTAAACCTTTCAGTCATTTACAGATTCCCAGTACCTTATATTTGATTTCAAAGTCTGAACATCTCTGAAATACTGTTTTTCCTTAAATTTATGATATAAGCATTGGTAGCAAATGCATGGTAGCAAATGGTAGCAAAGCATGAAGTGAACAGACGTGACTGTATTCATAGTCTTTATATACCCATTCATTATAAATGCCCATACAATTTAGCACAGAAAAATCAATATGTTTAAGTATAGGGTGTTGTCCCAGGACCTCACACCCCTTATGGTCATTTCTAAATATATTTTACATGCAATATAAAATGTGTTTGGTATTCTCATGCTGAGAAATATTTTGAAAGAATGTCATAGAGCAGCAAATAATATTGTCCCTTTATGAAAGAATCCCCCCTTGCATTTTGAATGTCTGTAGGAATGTAGGAATGTAGGAATAATGAAATCAGTCTGATAATTTCATTTTACCCATAGCCTAAAAAAATATCTATGGCATATTAGCTCAAATGTCACTTCTTTGGGAAGGACTTTTCTAGCTGCTTGGTGTTCTCAAAGCAGAATTCATGCTGTCTTATCCGGGCTCCTGTGCTTCATGCATCTCTCTCATAGGACGAATGCACCGATTGCCTGGGAGATGTGTGCTTTTAAGACGGTGTTCTTCCCTCCAGTCAATGGATGTCTCCATGTCGCAAATAAAGCTCTTTCCATATTTGAATCATCAGCACCAGCATAGCCCTTAGCTCCTAATAAGGACTCAATGGTTTGATTAAAAACATGTTAAGTGGATTTTTCAAAACAAAATGTCTTTTCAAAATGCCAATTAACATTTAATATCTCCAGTATAATTTTGGAGATTTCCCCTCAGTTTTATGGAGATATAATTGACATACCATCATTGTATAAGTTTAGGTGTACAACATAATGGTTTTACTTACATATGATGTGAAATGATTACTGCAATAAGTTTAGTTAATCACCATTTTTTCATAGAGAAACAATACAAAAAAAGAAACCAAAAAAGGAAAAAAAAATATATATATATACACACATATATATATACACACATATATATATACATATATATATATATATATATATATATATTAAATATAGTCACCATATTGTATATTATACCCCTAGGACTTATTCATCTTTTGTAACTAGAAATGTGTCTGTTTTGACCACTTTTCTTGGAGCTTCTTGTACAAATATGTGCTCAAGTTTCCTTGGTGTATAGTTTGCAAAACCAATTTTAGCACGCTTCCTGCATATTTTCTAGAGAATTCTGTATAATTTCTGTAGAATATCATCAATGTAAACACACTAAGTATATAACTATAATGATAATGGTCTTTGTCAGTTTGAATATTGAAGATATTACAGTGCTTATTTTTCTGATCCAGACTTGAACTTTTTCATGGTGTAGATCCTTGTTATTTACCTTCTCCACATTGAATTAGGTGTTGTTTCCTTAACACTTGAGTAAAATACATACCTGCTAATGTTGGGTATGTGTGTGTGTGTGTGTGTGTGTGTGTGTAATATTGGAGATATATACATATATATGTATACACATATATATGTATATATATATGTATATACGTATATATATACATGCAGTCAGACAATTAGGTTCGTGAACTCATCTTAGTAAAATTGCTACATACCTGAATATCACTATGGTCACCTTTGAAGTACTCCCCTTGGGAAGCTATACACCGACACCAGAAACTAGTCCACCATTCAAAGCAATTTTGGAGCTTTTTTTTCTGGAATGGCCCTCAGAGCTGTTGTCGTATTACCCTTGATGTCCTGAATGTCATCAAAATGTCTTCCTTTCAGTATTTCCTTTATCTTCGGGTAAAGAAAGAAGTCATTGGGTGCCAGATCAGATGAGTAGGGAGGGTGTTCCAATACAGTTATTTGTTTACTGGCTATAAACTCCCTCACAGACAATGTCGTGTGAGCTGGTGCATTGTCGTGATGCAAGAGCCATGAATTGTTAGCAAAAAGTTCAGGTTGTCTAACTTTCACGCAGCCTTTTCAGCACTTCCAAATAGTAAACTTGGTTAACTCTTTGTTCAGTTGGTTCAAATTCATAATGAATAATCCCTCTGATATCAGAAAAGGTTAGCAGGATCATTACAACAAAGTTTGCTAACTTAATTGGCAGACCTCATATGTATGTATATGTGGGTGTATATACATGTATACCTATATATGCATATATGTTAGGTCCATTTGGTCTATAGTGTTATTCAAACCCTCTGTTTACATGCTGATATTCTGTTTGGATGTTTTGTCCATTATTGAAAGTGGAGTACTGAAGGTTCCTACTGTTATTGTATTGTTTTTCCCTTATTTCTGTCAATGTTTGCTTTATAAATTTAGGTCTGATATTAAATGCATACATATTTATAATTGTTATAGTTTTCTGATGGATTAACCCGTTTATTGTTGTATATGTTCCTTCTTTGCCTCCTGTGACAGTTTTTGGCTTAAAATCTGTTTTCTCTAAGTATGGTAACTCCTGCTCTCTTTTGGTTGCTATTTTCATAGAATATTTTTTCCACCTCCTCACCTATAGGACACCTATAGCTTATATGTGTCCTTAAATCTAAAAAATGTGTCCTTAAATTTCAAATTATATAGTAACTATAATTGCATATTGTTTTTGTTTTGTTTTGTTTTGTTTTAATCCATTCTGTCAATCTGTGTCATTTGGGGATTTTAATCTATTTATGTTTAAAATAGTTATTGATAGAGAAGGATTTGCTATCATCATTTATGAGCTATTTTCTATTATTTTTCTGCCTCCCCCATTGACTTCCTTTGTGTTTTGTTGATTTTGTGTATTGATATGCTTCGAGTCCTTTCTCTTTTCCTTCTGTGTAACTTCTATAGGCATTTTTGTTTTGAGGTTTACATAGAATATCTTAATTTATAATAGTCTATTTTAGGCTAATAACTACTTAAGTTTAATCATATATAAAACTCTATTCTTTAATTTTTCTATACCCATGTACTTTATGTTATTGTTGTCACAATTTATATGTATTTAAATGGTTTATTTTAAACACATTTTAGTTATTGTTGTTTTTAATACTTTCTACTTTTTTAACTTGTGTACTAGAATAAAAAGTTATTTATCCGTTGCCATTGCATTTTACCATATTCTATATTTGTCTGTTTATTTACCTTTACCCAAAAGTTTCATACTAAAAAAAAAAAAAAGTATAAAAAGTTTTATACTATCTTGTTGTTTAGTGTCATTCAATTTCAAATTGAAAACTCTCTTTTGCATTTCTCATGAGGTAGGTCTCATGGTGATAAGTTTTGTTTGGTAAAATCTTTATCTCCCCTTCATTTTTGAAGGACAGGTTTGACAGATATTGTATTCTTTCTTGGTAATTGCCTCCCCACCCCCAGTACTTGGAATATATCAACCCATTCCCTACTGTCCTACAATGTTTCTACTAAAAATATCCAGTGATAATTTAATGGATAGAGGCTCTTTGTGTGTACAGTTTGCTTTATTTTACTGCTTTCAAAACTGTCTTTTCATATTAGTCCTTTGATTATTTATTCTTACGTTACTCAATGCAAATTCTTTGGATTCATCTCTTTCTGTGTCTTTCAGGCATTTTGGACTTGAATGACCCTTTCCTTCCTCACATTTGGAGAGGTATCAGCTATTATTTCCTTGAATAAGCATTATGGCCCTTTATCTCTTCAGTTTGTAGAACTTCCAAAAAGTGCATATTGGTCCACTTGATGATGTCATATAAATTCCTTAAACTTCCTTCACTCTCTTTTATTCTATTATCTTTGTATTCGTTTGCCTGAATTATTTCCAGTGACCTGTATACAAATTTGCTGATCCTATCTTTTGTTTCATCTAATATGCTCTTGAAACTTTCTAGTAAAATTTTTCATATAGTTGTGTTCTTTATTATTATTATTATTATTATTATTATTATTATTATTATACTTTTAAACTTTTGTTGTTGAAATTCTCACTTTGTTCATCCAGTGTTCTTTTGACCTTACTAAGAACATTTCTGAGAGTTACACTTGATTCTCTATTCAGATAAATTATATAACTGTTTCATTTGGATCAGTTTCTGGAGATTTATCTCTTTTCTTTGTTTGGAAAATCTTTGCCTGATTCTTCATTTTCCTGACTCTCTGTGTTGGTGTCTATGCATTGGACAAAGCAGTTCTCTCATTCAGTCTTCATGGACCGACCTTGTGTAGGAGATGACCACCACCAATAGGCACAGTCATAGATTCTGCAGGCCTCTATCAGCTCTTTCCCTCCCCAGAAAGACTCAAGCAGCTGTAGTTTTTACCTTCGTGTTTGATGCTGAGCCGGGGTGATCTTGGGGGACACAGTTAGGGCAATTGCCAGCCCAACCCACCACCTCCATTCTCTTCTGGGCAGTTAGACTGTGGCAAACCCGTCAGACTTCTAGGAATGGCAAGACAGATGTTAATTTCCTGAGCAGCCCTGGAAAAGTTGTGGCACTTGATGTACAGATCTATGATTTTCCTACTCAGGAGGAAGCTGAGTGCTGCTTTTGTTTGTTCTGTTTTTGTTGTTGTTTTTTTCATCTACTTGCTCTGTGTGGAGCAGGGAGTAGGATCAATGGTGTTTACCACACAAAGCTATGACTTATATTCTTCTTTGAGTAGTTAGGCTTTGTTGGATTACTCAGAGCTCCAAGTCTGTCGACACAGATGCTAGTGTTCTGGGGAACTCCATCGGAAAGCTGAGGCACGGATGTAAACCAACCGATTTCTTCCTTTTGTGAAGCTTGGGTCTATGGGTCTCTCTTTTTTTTTTTATTATTAGTTTCAGGTGTACAAGACAAGGTAATACTTAGACATTCATCATTTATATCCCTCACACTGTGAACCTCCCTCCCCCCATCCACTATCCCTCTGACCTCACACTGAGCCATCACATTATATATATAAAATTATAGTTGGCATTCATTAATGTTTAGCTTCTGGTGTACAATGCCATGATCAGGTATCCACAGTATCCCTGAGGTGGTATGGGTCTCTTTTTGATCAGATGGCAATGTACTGGGGGCAGGGTCTCTGGTGAGAGGGTGCCCTATATCTCCCTGTCAACCTCGGTTACTGTGGTTTTTGCATTATCCTCTCGTAGAGAACTACTTCAGTTAGATTCTTATTTCTCACAAAGGGAATCTGTGAATTTGTTAGGAGAAGGAGGACGTGTTTGGTATGTTTGTTAGGACAAGGAAGGTGTAGGTGTTCTCATTCATTTTCTTGCTGGTACCACTTCCTGTTTCTTTTTATATATTCGGAATGGAAACAAAAAGTGACTGGAGAACTCACCACTATACAGTTGGATTCTGGTAGAAATAGTGCTAAAATAATTATCTCCTGAGTCCAAGTTGGTTCTCTGACAACATAAAGCTTGTAAGCCTTATACACTATTGACCATCCATCAAATAATCACCATGTAATGCTCCTTCAAGGCTCTTTTTGGCCTAAAAGAAGGGAAGTTTTTTTTTGTTTTTTTTTTACATTTAATTTGAAAGCTTTTTATAAATTTTCTATTGACCTTGTAGCAAACTAGAGTGTCATTAAAACACTGCACTGAAAATAAAATAGTGAAGTATTTTTAATTGGCATTGTAGCTCCTTGTCACATTATTTTCAAACTGATAGATGCAGGAGTGAATAGAAAATGAAAACAGAACAGAGTCATGGAAGTAAATCCAAATCATTCATTACTTGGAGACAATAATCGTACTGTTGAATAGTCTTTTTGCCTATAACTCTTTGGTGAAAATATTAAATTTACAAATATTATTTAGAAGAACTTGTTATAGAAATTATGTAAAACTTGACTTAATTATTCTAATTTATATCACATATCAAACTATAAGTATGGAGAAAGACATTATTCTGCCAATAGAGTGTGAGAAATATTTCAATATAGAATGTTGTAAGCTAAATGTACTCAGTGATAGAATATTCCCCTATAACTTCAATATAAATACACTAATATTTAAGTAGTTTTAAATGATCTTACAATAATTGTAATATTGTCATTAAATAATATGTTAAATATGTTATACAAGCTATTTGCTTTTCTATAACTGTAAAGATAATAACATCATTTAAATATGTTAATTCATTTATCAATTAAAATGTTATAATTTCATTTATCTCTGATTCTAATATAAAAATATTACTTTAGAAAGTAAATTGAAGTTTGCATTCTGATCTTTTCTTTATAAAACAAATTGAAACTAAAGAGAATAACTAAAGAGTTTTATTGTTTTATTTGTTTGTGAAATATATCTATTAATCCATCTTGTGTTGAATTTGTGTTGGAAATATATTAAGAAACATCTATAATATATATTCCCTACATATAATCTATATTCCCTACATATAATCTGTACATATAATCTATATTCCCTAATTCACAAACAATGAGAAACTGTGGTATAACAGGCAGCTAACTTATTTGGATACTAGTTACAGATCATGAAAATATTTTTATAGTAATTAATGCCATGTCTTAAAATGACAATCATTAATGTTAATTTTAACTTTTGAAAACATGGTTTGAATAAGATTTCACAGAATCTTATTTGCAACTCATGTACATATGTTATTCCCATTTTCTAATACTAGAAGAACACATGTAATTGTCAATAGAATATACCCCTTTCAGGAATATTAATGGGAACATACATACCTTGTATACAGCTTTGTGACCCCTACCCACCAAAAAATGGCAGGGAGATTATTCTTTTCTATATTTTTAAGATTTTTTTAATTAAAATACAGCAAACATAAAATATTTTATTAGTTTCAGGTGTACATCATATTTATTCAATAGTATTCACCTAACTCTATGTTGTGTTATTACCACATTATTGATTTTATTCTCTGTGTTAAAGAAGTGATCACCATGATAAGTCCAGCAACCATCGGACACTACACCACACTATCACAATATTACTGACCTTCTCCCCCTTTAATAATTTTCAATTAGAGTTGACATTCAATATTATTTCATATTAGTTTCCGGCATACACATAGTGGTTAGACATTTATATAATTTAGGAAATGACCACCCTGATTGCTACCACCTGACACTATACATTTTTTTACCATATTGTTGATAATATTCCCTATAATTTACACCCCATGACAATTTTGTAACTACCAATTTGTGTTTCTTAATACTGTCACCTTTTTCACCCTGCTCCCAACCCCATTCCCATCTATCACCCTGAGAGATCTAATACCTATGTGGCACCATACATAGTTATTATAACATTATTGACTGTGTTCCTTATGTTTTACCTTACATTTCCATGACAACTGTGTGACAACCAATTTGTACTTCTTAATCCCTTTCCCTTTTTCTCATCCCTAATTCCCTCCTATCTTAACGAAGTTCTTATAAATTCTGTAATACTGGTTCTGTAAATTGTAATACTGGTTTGGTGATGATGAACTCCTTTAGATTTTTTATTACCTGGGGAGCTCTGTATCTGTTCTTCAATTCTAGATGATAGCTTTACTGGTTAGAATAATCTTGGATGTAGGTCCTTGTTTTTCATCACTTTGAATATTTCCTGCCAATCCCTTCTGTTCTGCAAAGTTTCTTTTGAGAAATCAGCTGACATTCTTGCAGGGGCTCCTTTGTAGTTAACTAACTGTTTTTGGTTTGTTTGTGGTTTTTTGTTTGTTTGTTTTGATTTTAATTAAAGTTTATTAGAGTGACAATTGTTAGTAAAGTCACATAGATTTTTCTGCTTTTAAGATTCTCTCTTTGTCTTTAAACTTTGGCATTTTAATTATAACATGTCTTTGTGTTGGCCTCTTTGGGTTCATCTTGTTTGAAATTCTCTGCACTTCCTGGGCTTATATATCTATTTCCTTTACCAGGTTAGGGAAGTTTTCTGTTATTATTTGTTCAAATAGGTTTTCAATTCCTTGCTCTCTCTCTTCTCCTTCTGGTATCCCTATGATGCGAATGTTGGTGCATTTGACGTTATCCCAGAGGCCCCTTAAACTCTCCTCAGTTTTTTGGATTTTGTTTTCTTTTCACTGTTCTGGTTGGGTGTTTTCTGTTCCCTTATTTTTTACATTGTTGCTGCATCTAATCTGTTGATTTCCTGTAATATATTTCTCATTTCTCTTAGTGTATTCTTTATTTCTGACTGGTTCTTTTTCATGTTTTCTATCTCCATTTTTATGTGTCCTATCTCTTTGTTAAAGTTCTCCCTGAAATCAGTGGGAATCCTTATAACCAGTGTTTGGAATTCTGTGTCTGATAGATTGCTTGTCTCCATTTTGTTTAGTTCTTTTTCTGGATCTTTGTTCTGTTCTTTTATATGAGACATTTTTCTTTGTCTTCCCATTTTGGCTTTCTCCCCTGTGTTTGTTTCTATGCATTAGGTAGGGCTGCGGTGTCTTCTGGTCTTAGTAGAGTGGCCTCATGTAGTAGGTGTGCTGTGGGGCTCAGTAGTGCAGTCTTTCTGGTCACCTGCGCCACACATTCCAGGTGTGTTCCCTCCTGTTATATTTGAGCCTTGGTTGGTAATTGCACATCAAAGGGAGAGACTGAGCCTTGAGCTCACTTGTTGTGAGCAGTGGTCTTGACTACAGTGGGTGAGTGGTTGTATAGGGGGTAATCTTACAGAGCATGACCTGCTTTATCACGACGCTGGTGCCTGTCCAATCTGTCCATTCAATGTTTTGTACTTGGAGGCAGTTGGGTTAAGATCCAGCTTGTTTGGAACCAGGGCACTGAGGGTGCCAGCCTCAGGACCACCTTGGAGGGTATCTGCTATACATCAAGTTCAGGTACAACCCATGCCCCACCCAGGGCCACCCAGCAGTAACCACAAAGAAATCTGCAGATGATGCCACATGTGCTGTGCTTGGTTGTGTCTTGAGAGGCCAAGCTGGGAACCAAGGATGGCTGCTGCTAGTGCCAGTTTTAGGGCTGCTCAGCCAGAGGTACAGGAAACACTCAAACCAGGTGCTGCTTGTCTGGGTTCTGCAAGAGACCCTAGGGAATTCTGAAACTTGAGCTAAGGCAGATGATTTGTACAAAAAAGCTACTGGAAGTGGCTTGGGTATTCCCGAAAGTGTGGTGGGGTGGGGTCTTTAAACACCTGAGTGTGGCATTCAAATGGAGGAGACTCAGATATGGTGGTCACCTGTTTTCCCACACTGGGAAGGGTGCAGGGGGCTCAACACAAAAACAATGGTCTCCACCAGCTCCTCCATCAAGGATAAACCTGTGCTACAGCTCCCATCCCAAGCCAGACAACTCAATTCCCCACCATATGCCCCTGCCATCTTTCCAGCTGTTGCCCCAGCACTAAAGCTCAGAGCAAGTGATTCTGTTGGTGGGTAAGTCTGCATGTGGGCCCTTCAGGGGAAGTGGCTGAGACTTCAGCTGCCCTCCATCTCGTTCAATCACAATCTCCACTGGTTTCACAACCAGAAATTATGGGGACTTCTCTCCCTGGAACTGGAACCCTCGGCTGGGGTGTTGCTGGTACCTGCCACTTCTCTGGGGGGTGGAGGAGCTCTCCACAGCCAAAATATCCCTCCCGATCTTTAATGGTCACAGGTGGGTGTGAGACCAACCCATTCCACATCTCTGCCCCTCCTATAAGTCTTAAAGTGGCTTCGTCTATTCATCTTTGGTTGTGGAGCTTTGGTTCAGCAAGATTTTAGGCAATTCTCACTGACAGTTGTTTTGCAGTTTAGTTGTAATTTTAATGTGGTTTTTAGAGAAGGTAAACACAGCATTTACCTACTATGCCATCTTGGTATTCCGACCTCTTGATGCTGTAGTTTTAAGGTAGAATTCCTCTCAGAGAGAATATCTTTTACAATGTTTTACTGGTTTCTTTGTGTCTGGAAGCTAAACACACACACACACACACACACACACACACACACAAAGAAGATGGCAATAATAGAAAATAGATTTGAGCTTTTTTCTTATTATTACTGATGTTCCAGTTGCAAAGTAATTATGTGAGCAATAATTGAAAAACCTAATGATGCAGCTTGAACAAACTTTATTTTGTGGACGAAAACCAACCAGAACATTGTTAAACATAAGATTTTATTAAGAATCCTGCAGCAATTTATGTGGGATCCCTGTATTCTCCTTACAACTGCATGTTAGTCTATAATTATTGTTATACGAGTATATCAACTTTAGCTCAATAAAGCTGTTAAAATAGTGCTAGGTTAATATACCTATCTATAAAATATGGTTTTATTCAGTAAATAAGTCTGTGAATGCAGCACATATCTACAAAACCACTGATTCTAAAATTCTGAATAACAGATATTTTATGCTTGTAAATTTCATAATAATATAATAATAAATTAATAATAATACAATAATAATATAATAATAAATTCTGCATTTGTAGTGATGTGCTGATGTATTTCTTTCCTGTTTAAATTTTACTATTTTATTCCTTTAACCTTTTTGTTCTTGCATGTCCAAAATCTGGGACAGACCCATATACATGAGCAATTAACATACAAATACATATTTTACTCCAATATCAGATGACAATTTAAATTAGAAAGTAAATATTTGTGTCTGTGTTTATTTACCACTTCAGTTTTGAGTTTCCCCTGAAAGCCAAGGTGAAATAAGAGAAAAAGGAGTTTCATATTATTTTGTAGAAGAATTAAAGTAAGTATACACATTCCTCTGAAGCACACAATTTTTGGTCAGCAGCAGATTTTATCAGCCATTTATTTTGAAAATACTTGTGTAAAGCATTTTGAGCAGTATAATAGTCAAAATATTGTACTACAGGTTTGGAATTACTTTTTAAGTTAAAATTTCTTCCTGGCTGTCATTTAAAATAAGATGAGGGCATATCATTAAATAATTCAGTGAAATCATAGCTGTAGATTCAGAGATGGTAAAATGATCCAAAAACAATGATTTTGGGTAAGTCAGCTCCTGTACAACTAAAGCTTAAGACTTGCGGAACTTAACATATCAGTTGTGTGAGCTATCATCTATTTCAAGCAAGCTTTGGTCAAAGATTAGACTTGTGTCATGGCTGATTTACCAAGAACTTCCTCCATTAAGTCCAGTATTTTATGATGTAATTAAAGAGAAGTGTATATACTATAGATATCAGGCAAGCAAGGGACAAAATTGACATTCTTATTATGACAATTCCAAAATCAACATTCTTCAACAGAAAAATGGACTACAGTGGTAAGGTAGCACTCAAAATTTTATGAAGCGTTTTGAATATTTATGTCTGTATAAGATTCATAAGTAAGGAATAGAAAAATTTCATTTAAGATGATAATAAAAATATGTATGTAGGCAGAAAATACAGATGAGTATAAACCAAATGTGCCAAAATACAAAGAATTTGTACTCCATTTTCTCTATACATCTCTTACTGTTTGCACAGTAATCTCATAAGGAGAACTTTTGGTATATATGACATTTTGGTTTTTAAACATTTTTTAAGGATATTTTATCTTAGGCAAAACAACTTTAAGATAAAATAAGGTATATTATTTAGTCTATTGTTGGAGTAGATGACTTTTGACACTAATTACATCATAATTTTAAATCAGTGGCTAACATCTTTTCAGAATTATTATATGACTTTATTAATTCTAATTTTAAATTTGATTATCCAGTGTAACCTTTTATTTTAAATTTTTATTGAGATGAAATTTACATAAAAATATTAACATTTTAAAGTGTACAATTTATTTAGCACATTCAAAATGTCATGTAAGCCATAACCTCTATTAAAATATTTTTATAACATCAAAAGAAAACCTCATGCTAATTAAGCAGTCACTCTCTGTTCTTGCCTCTCCAGACAATCATAAATTTGCTTTTTGTCTGTTTTTTATGAATATTACTTATTCAGGATATTTTATATAAATGGAATCAAACAATATTTGACCCTTTGTGTCTGGCTTCTTTTACTTACCAGATTGTTTTTGAGATTCAACTATGTTGTAGCATGTACCAGTACTTCATTCTTTTTATGACTAAATAATATTACGTTGCATAAGTATACCACACTTAATTATCCATTCATCAGTTGATGGACATTGGGTTATTTTCTACCTTTGGCTATTGTAATGATTACTACTATAAACATTTGTGTACACATTTTTGTTTGAATTCTTTGTTTTGATTCTGTTCGGCATATACTAAGAGTGGGATTTCTGGATTATATGGTAGTTATATAGTTAACATTTAGAGGAACTCCAAATCTCTTTGCACAGCAGCTGTACCATTTTACATTTCCATCAGCGATGTATAATGGTTTCAATTTTTCTACGTCCTCCACAACTCTCCATTTTTTTAAGACATAGCCACCCGACTAGGTGTAAAGAGGTATCTCATTATGGTTTTGATTTATATTCCTCTAATGACTAATGGTCAATTATTATTCATGTGAATGTTGGCTTTTTGTATCTTCTTTGAAGAAATGTCTATCTGTATCTTTTCCCCATTGGTTTGTTTAATTGGTTTGTTTTTCTTTTTGTTGTTGAGTTATAAGAGTTCTTCGCTTTCTTTTTCATTTTGTTTTTGTTTAATTAAAGTTTACTGGGGTGACAATTGTTAGTAAGGTTACATAGGTTTCAGGTGTACAATTCTGTAATACATCAACTACATATCACATTGTGTATTCATCACCTAGAATCAGTTCTCCTTCCATCACCATATATTTGATCCCTTTTACCCTCATCTACCACCCCCATTCCAATTACTCCCTGGTAACCACTGAACTGTTTTCTGTGTCTATGAGTTTTTGTTTCTTCATTTGTTGTCTTATTCTTTTGTTGTTTTCAGTTTTATATACCATACATCAGTGAAATCATATGGTTGTTGTTTTTTTATATATATTCTGTGTACTAGAGCCTTATCAGATGTATAATTTACAATTTGTTTTCTATACTATCAGTTATCTTTCCACTTTCTTGGTATTGTCCCTTGATGCACAAAAGTTTTTGATGTCCAATTTATCAATTTTCTTTAGTTGTTTACAGTTTTGGTGTCATATCTAAGAAACTATTGTGAAATGCAAGATCATGAAGATTTATCCCTTTGCTTTCTTCTAAGAGTTTACAACCTTTTATTTTTAATTAAATATTTCCCCTATCTAAATTTATTGTTTCATTTAGAACAAATATATTTTTGTCATTCTTATGACGTTTATGTTCTATTTAATATTTTGTCAGCTTTCCTTTTTTTTCTTGAAAAATTATCTATATTTGTTTACGCTACATTGTACAAAACTCCTCATTAAAATATGAGAACAGAGGTCAATGTTCATACTGGGGAAAACTTTTCGTTCTTTGTGATCCACTCTGGTTATGACACAAAGAATGCTGAAGTCATAGGTCTATTTTTCTGTTATGCTGGTCATTTCCCTTCTCAAAAGACTGATTAGTGAATTCCAGTGTATGGTTCAGAATATGACTCTGAACTTCTGTGCAGTATGGTTTTAGTTTGCTGCTCCATAGTCACTTCCCATTCTTCTTGCCCTAGGAAGTAGGAAAATAGGTTTTCTGGTCCTGTGGCCTTGGATTGGGCATTATCAATATAAAGTCAAAATAGAAAATCAAAGAATGGGAAAAATAAAGTCTAGATATTCACTCCTATTTATTTCTTACTACAGGTTGTTGGGTTGACTGCCTGTGTTCAAGTTTCTTGTCAAGTGATGCTCTCTACACAAGTCTCTCTGTCTCTCTATCTCTGTCTCTCTGTCTCTCTCTGTCTCTGTCTCTCTCTCTCCCTCTCTAGTATCTCTCTGCTGTTTTGATGATCACACTCTCTCCTTACCCCTCCAGGACCAGGCGTAGTAATGGTGGCTTCCTATTATCACCATCATCTGGTGCCCATCTGTCCTACAGTCTGACTTTACTGTATTGTTACCATGCGTAGCTAATAGGACGGTACAGTGTCTATGACATGTAGAGGTACTTTATAATGGAAAAATAGTACCATCCCCCAAAATGATAGCACTATTAATAAAATTAAGTTATGTTAAAACAACATGAAAACGATTTGTCACATTACATCCTTGAAAACATAAAGGACAATAAAAGATCACATCCAGTGTTTCTGAGGCTTTGGGAAACAAACTGTGACAGTGAGAATATCTATCTATCTATCTATCTATCTATCTATCTATCTATCTATCTATCATCTATCTATCCATCTATCTATCTATCATCTAATCTAACTGTCATACATATATCTATCTATCAGGTGGTTGCAAAAGTAATCGTAGTTTAAAAGGTTAAAAATAATTGCAAAAACTGCAATTACTTTTGCACCAACCTATTATCCATATAGAAGGTGCCAAAAAATGTATACATATTTTAAGAAACGGAAAGAAAACTATTAAAATTGTAATACTCAATATATTCCAATAACAAAAGATGAATGCAAGTTATGTTTGACTTTTGCAATTACAAGAGGTGCTCAGAGTGGTTACCATCAGCATCCAGACACTTCTGATTATGGGGAACTACTGCTTGAGCAACATTGACCAAAGTGCCCACGTGTATACATATTTTTTTGGTACCCCTGATGTGTGTGTGTGTGTGTGTGTGTATGTGTGTGTGTGGTTTAGATAAATTGAGCAATGTGAATAAGTGGGATAAATCTGATTCTGGGGAATATTTGTACATAATGCTATTTTGCACTGTTATTCCTAATAGCCTTAAAATTGAAACCATCAAAATACCCAAAAATCATACATTATTTTTGTTAGTCATGTATATTCATATGATAAATACTAGGTATGTGTGTAGAAGAATCCCATATCCAACACTCAGTAGTCATGTTTCTTTGTGCAAATTATTTGACATCCCTGAAATCTAAGGACAGATCATTATGCTTACCTCCCAGAGTGGTTGTAAGGATTAAATAAATTAGTGCACGTTAAAGATTTCACACAAAGGCTTGCACATGGGAAACAAATAGTAAATATTAGATGCCATTACTGTCTCTCTCTCTCCTTTAATGCCTGTAATCTAGAACACTGATTTTTAATCAGAGATTCATATGAGAATCACCTGTTAATTTTTTTTGTTGGTGGTGGTGATTATACTTTCTTAGAACTCTACTTAGGAGCCTCTGATTCAGTAGGTGTTATTTGGAGGTCAAGGCATAGTTATCCAGTCTCCACAAAAAGTACTGATGCCTATTTCTTTATGATTTGTTCTCTTACATAACAAAATGCGTAAAATATGTTGTAAATTTGAGCAAATTATAACGTTTATTGACTAATTACATTTTAGTCTATGTAGATTTCTTGATGAATAGAATATTAAAGATTGAAAACTCATGCCAAAGACAAAAATGGAATTTATAAGATAATCTCCAAAATCAGAAAAGAGAAAAAAAGTATGTGTGTATATATACACACAAACACATATATATATGTGTATATATATATACATGTTTCTATATATATACACATATACATATATATGTATATATGTGTGTGTGTGTATATATATATATATATATATATATATAGTTACAACAGAAATCTCAAACAGATAGGAAAAGAGTTTTGGTAATTTAAACAAAATAAAATAAACAATACTAGCAAGTCACTGGTGAATTATTATGTAGTAACTTGTATAGAAGCAAATAATCTCTAATAGTGAGTTAAAAAGAGAATTTGAAAGTTCATTATGACAGAAATTCCTAGAGCTCAGAAATCAACAACAACGTAAAAGGCAGTCGCAGTTTTGCAATAATATCATGATAATGTTATACTACTTCTGAAGTCCCTTCTGTTATTGAACTTAAATCTGGTTTGTTTTGAATATTCCCTTCAATCTAGCATGTTAGTAACTATTTTCTAAAGAGACGATCGACTCCAGTGTGCAAATTTACCAATTAGAAAACTTTGAAGCTATTCAGTTTAATTTAGCTGAACAAATACCCTTTGCCAGTCTTTGTGAAATTAATAAAGTAGAACCAGTATCAGAACAAGGGAAGAAAATTGAAACTTTCTGCCAACGAATATAAACAGTGTCCCTTTTCTCAACAATTTTCTGTACTGACTTTTCTCCTGAAAGTTTGAATCGTTTTGTAGTTTTACACTTGTTTATTAGCTTATTTACTTATTATATACATTTACTGAAAAAAAAAAAAACAACAAGCCCTCAAACCCAGTGATAAAGTATTTGCTTATTAGTTGACATTCTTTAATGTGGTTAGAAGAAAACTATGATGTATTTTATTAAATACAAAATTTTAGGTAGGAATGAAAATATATATGTGGACAGACACTATTTTTATTACTTCAACCTTAAGTTTATATTTTTAGCATAGAATGTATGACAGGGAAAACAAATAACTGCGTTTAAGAAAAATTATTGCCATGAAGTTCTATCGGAAAATGTTTTATTGACCTCCCTCTATGCTATAGGCAAAAGCCCCAGAAGAACTAAATGAGGTGCTGGTAATTAATTAGCCAGGACGTTGCAGTCCTTCATTTTTTATCCGTTTTGGATTTGTGCAAGAGTTTGGAGTTTCATCTTGGGACCTGGTCTTACACTCTTACCACAGATTTCTCAACATTGAAGGAAAATGTTGAACAGAACCTACTGATGCCTAAACCTTAGACTTATAAAAATGCAAGACAGATGTGTTTGTATTTGAATAGGTTAAGCCACAGAATGCATAAATATCTGACTTAAGAAGCAAAGCCTTTCTCTTGCAGAACACAAGGTTTAGTTCATTGAATGGACACGTTATGAGATAAGCACCCATGTCAAAGAAATAAAGTTAGAATATGACAACTAACAGCAATCAGAGCTCAGCATTTCCTTCATCATGAGACAGTGTGACCGAAGTTATAATGGTGTTAATTTTGGAAGTAATATAATGGGCGATGAGAATACCTGGGATGTGAAGGAGTGCAGGAGAAAATAGTTTCAAGGATGGCAACTGAGTTTTGCATTTGAATAGATTGTGGCGTGTAGTGTAAACAATGTTAAAGCAACTGGATCTGGTGGAAAAGTTTAGAGTTTACTTTCTAACAAGTTTAGTTTAAAATACAAGGAACATGTCAAATTAAGAGTTGAATGTGTGAGTCTGGAGGTCAAAGCATAATTTTTCTTGGAGATATGAATTTCAGATTTTTTTTTTAGAACCTTGAGAAATTTCCATCAGCTCATAGAGGAAAAAAAATGAATTTAAGCTTACGAATGAAACAAAAATGGGGTGGGGGGGGTACAGTGTCATAAAAACCAAGGGAAGAAAATGCACAGTGTACTTGGATGTGATTAAATGAGTCCTGATAAGTTAAGAGAAACTTAAAAATGTCATTAAATTAGGAATTTAGAAATAATTCATTATCCGGTAGGAATGGAAGTCACTAGTGTCACAGGAGCAAAAGACAGCTTATAATAGGTTAAAGAGGGGGTTGGATATAAGAAAATGGGGATATATCATTAACCATTTTAGGTATATGGCTATGAAGGAGATGAGAGGAATTATATATCCAGTGGATGATATAGGATCAAGGTAAGGGTTGTTTTGTTGTTGTTGTTGTTGTTGTTGTTGTTGTTGTTTTAATTTTGCATATGTTTTTTTTTCTTTTTATGGACATATTTGAATAGATTCACTAATCCAATAGGAAAAATCCAGTTATTAAAAGTTCATTAAAAAGAAAAAGAGGGAAGTAGAAAACCTAGAGTGTGAGAATGAACACTATTGTGTAGAGGGAATGAACTTCAAGTTATAGGCAGGGGGATTAGATTTAAATTGAAAGAGAAGCACATTTCCTTATTCTCACAGAAAGGAAGGATATTAGAATGGGTTTAGTGGTACTCTCCACTACAGAGTCAGTCACACCCTGCTCCTGAAACAATTATAAGGCACAGAGGAAGGCTGTAAACCAAAAAATGCTTCCGTATCATATCTATCAATGAAGGAGTCTTAAAGAATATTGCCTCTTTATGCTCAGTTCCTTCCTTCCTCCTTACCTTCCTTTCTTCCTTCTCCTTCCACATTAATTTCAAACACAGTGCATGAAATATGACTGATCTTGAAATTTCCTTTTAATGACAAGCCCCATATTTCTTCTACCAGTACTTCTGAGGTAAACACTGTATCATTGATCACTGTTTCCAGTGTGAACTGATGGTCATTATTGCCATTTCAACAAGAACAGGAATCCCCAATTTGGGGTGTGAAGACGGAAACTTTATTCAGTGCAAACAATTCAGTTGTGATACAGCACTGCTGCACCTCAGTTGTGCCACAGGCTCAAGTAGGAAGCAGCAGGGCAGTGAAACAGCACTGCTGTGAAGTGGCCGTGGAGCAAGGCCCCCGTGTGTCTAGACAGCTCTGCACAGCTCCATCTGCTCCTGTCTGGTCTGCTCAGCTCTGCTCCAAGGCCTGGGGTGCACAGTCGTTCATCTTTGGTAGAAAGGGAAAGTGTGCTCCAGAACCAGAGCAGAGCTGACTTATATAGACAGAAGTTTCCACGCCTGGTCCCTGATTAGTCCATCCTCATGCAAATACGGACTTCATATCATAGTTTGATTGGTCCAAAAGGCACTGTCCTGTTTACTCAGAATGGAACTGCTCTAATTGATTGGTGAAGACACTGACGGGGTTATAGCTGAGTATCTCCAGTTGGAAGATCTCAGTCCTATTGCTTTAAATAGGATTCGAGAAACTCCTTTACCATGGCTGGTTCAGATGGCAGAAACCCAGTGCAGGAAGGCAGTTCTGTGCAGGAGACAGGCACCTTGGTGCAGGCTTCTCACTGAAGTGCAGTAGTGCAGTTTTCATGAGACTCTCCTGCATAGAAATGGCTGCTAGGCTCTGTTTTTACCGTTTTTGATTTTGTAGCTTTTTTGTTTTTGTTTTTTTCTTTTTCAGTTTGAGCCCAGTTAGACACCAGGAACCCTTCTTAGTAGGGTTCTTTTTTCTCAGGGTCTACACTACTATCTTAAATCGCATTTTTAGCTCTCTTTCCCCCTATAATTGACCTACATTTATACAAAAGATCCACAATTCTTTACACCAGTATCATGAACTTCAGTACATTTCAATTCAGCATAGAAACTCCAGTGACATCTTCCTAAAATACAAATCTTTCTACATTCATAATAGCTTCAAAAACGATTAATTGAATAACGATTAAGAATGCACTGAATACCATAAAATAGTGTGAAATTTCAGAAATGACCTTGAATACTAGAATTGGATTGTGAAAGTCTTAATCATAAATAATTATGTAAAACCATAGAACATTGGACAGTATATCTTCTTTATGTCTCAGTTTTCTCATCTGTAAAATGGGGAAATAATAACACTTATCTGAGGAAGACAGACTTAAAACTTCTCTCAGCTTGACCAAACTTTAGACAGGTTTCTTCCAGACTACAGGCCCTTTTATTAGTACATTTACTTGAAAAAGCTTGCAATTGTGCATTATTCCTCTCTCTCTTTGAGATGTAGATCTTTTTTTAAACCTCTAGCTAGTTTTACAGTCTATAAACATCTTTCTCAAAGACCTGGAGCCACTCTTTTGAAATGCAATTATCAAGAAAAATAAGAAAAAAGTGCCACCCCCATCCAATCTCTGTGGGACAGAGGAACACAAACTTGAATAAATGCCAGTTAGGAAGCACAGATATCCTAATTAGACTGACCCACCTCTTTATGATATCTCTTAATACATTTCCACTACCTCACTCAGTGCTTAAAATTTCCCCAACTTTTGTTTCAGCATTTATGTTCACTCTCTCTCCCCTGTTACAAGAGCTTTAAATAAAGTCTGCTTTGTTTAACTTGTCCTCTATGATTTTTATTTGATATATTTTAGAGGATTATTATGAAAATTGTTTCAATATGTGCACAATGTTAAAAACAGTGCCTAACATGCTGTATTGTGTAAAATTCACCTATTTTTGTAATCATTCAAAATGTAATGCTAACCTTAATCATTAGCTAACTTCCCATCATTCTTTCTCTACGCAAATCTCACACTATGTTGAACTAAATTTATATTGTTCCCTAAAATATAACTAGTTCATTGACACCTTTTTGTTTTCATACTTTTTGCTTGTTTCTTTTTAGGATTTTTATTAAAAATATATTTAACACATATTATATGAGATTCAGGGGTGTATCATAGTTGGTCAACATTTATAGACCTAAAGAAGTGATCACCATGATAAATCCAGCAACCATCTGACACCATACCATGCTATAATATTATTATTATTGTTTATATCCCCTATGCTATAAGTTACATCCCCATAACTTATTTGTTTTATTCTTGGAAATTTGGACCACTTATTGCCTTTCACCATTCCACCATTTTTAAAAAATTTTTCAATAGGGGATAGTGGGCATTAAATGTTATTTTAAATTGATTTCAAGGGTACATCATAGTGGTTAGACATTTATATAATTTAAGAAGTGATCCCCCTGACTAGTACCCACCTGGCACTATACATAGTTATTACCATATTAATGACTATATTCCTTGTGTTTTATTTCACATCCCCATGATGATTTTGTAACCACCAATTTGTAATCATTAATCCCTTCACCTTTTTTTCACCCAGCCCCCAACCCTCTCATCTATAACCCCAACAGATCTAGTACACATCTGACACCATACATGGTTATTAAAATATAATTGGCTATATTCCTTATGCTATACCCTTCATCCCTATGACTACTTTGCAAAAAAAAAAACAAAAAACAAAAAACAAAGTGTACTTCTTAATCTCTACCTCTTTTTATACGCACACCCCCCACACCCCCTCCCATCTGGCAACCATCAACATGTTTTCTATTATCTATTAGTTTGTTTCTGATTTGTTTGCTTATTTTCTTCTTTAGATTTCACACATAAGTGAAACCACATTGCATCTGTCTTTTTCTGTCTGACATATTCCACTCAGCACAATACTCTCCAGGTCCATCCATGCCACCACCGATGACAAGAAATGATTCCTTTCCATGGCCCAGCAATATTTCACTGTATATATGTGCCACCTCTTCTTTATCCATTCATCCATCTACGATACACAGGTTGCCTCCACATCTTGGCCATTATAAAGAATGCTACAATGAATATATGGGTGCAACATCCCCTTGAAGTAGCATTTAGGGTTTCCTCGGGTAAATACCAGAAGTGGGATTACTGGTCCTTCTTTGTCTCTTGTTATACCTTTTGTTTTGAAGTCTATTTTGTCTGGTATAAGTATGGATACTCCAGCTTTTTTTGTTCTTGTTTGCATTTTCATGAAATACCGTTTCCCATCTCTTTCCTTTGTGTCTGTGTGTCTACGTCTATCAATCTGAAGTACGTCTTTTGTTGGCATCATATGTAAGTTTTTTTTTTCTTCTTATCTATTCATCCCTCCTATGTCTTTTGATTGGAGCACTTCATCCATTTACATAGAAAGTAATTGTTGATAGGCATGTCGCTGTTGCCATTTTATTATTTATCATTTTGATTTTTTTTTCTATTTTTGTTTCCATCTAGAGGAAGTCCCTTTAATATTTCTTGTAATACTGATTTGCTGGTGATGGGCTCCTTTCATTTTTTTCTTGCCTGGGAAACTCTTACTCTGCCCTTCAGATAGAGTAGTCCTTATTGGATAAAGTAGTCTTGCTGGCATATTCTTCATTTTCATGATGTTGAATATTTGTATCAATCCCTTCTGGCTTACTAAGTTTCTGTTGAGAAATCAGCTGACAATCTTATGGGGGCTCCCTTACAAATTCCTAGTTGTCTTTCTATTGCTGCTTTTAGGATTCTCTCTTTGTCTTTAAACTTTGCCATTTTAATTATAATATGTCTTGGTGTGAGCCTGTTTGGATTCATTTTGTTTGGGACTCTCTGTGCTTCCTGGACTTGTATGTCTATTTCCTTCGCCAGTTTAGGAAAGTTTTCAGACAGTGTTTCTTAATATAGGCTCTCAATCCCTTGCTTTCTCTTTTCTCCTTCTGATACCCCTATGATGCAAATATTGTTATGCTTGAGGTTGTCCTAAAGGTCTCTTAAACAATTGTTCCAATTGGGTGTTTTCTCCTACTGTATCTTCCAAATTGCTGATTCAATTGTCTGCTTCATCTAGTCTGCTGGAGATTCCTTCTAGTGAATTCTTCATTTCAGTTACTGTATTTTTCACTTCTGACTGGTTCTTTTTTATGGATTATATGTCCATTTTTATGCTTGCTATATCTTTGATGAAGTTCTTACTGAGTTTCTTGAGCATTCTTATAACCATTGTTTTGAACTCGATGTCTGGTAGGTTGCTTGCCTACGTTTCATTTAGTTCTTTTTCTGGAGTTTTCTCCTGTTCTTTTATTTGGGACATATTTATTTGTTTCCTCATTTTGGCTGCCTCCCTGTATTTGGTTCTGTGTACCAGGCAGATCTGCTATGTCTCCCAGTCTTGTCTGGGGGGCCTTATGTAGTATCCATGTGGTATCCTGGAACAGTCTCCCTGGTCACCTGCTCCGTGGGCTTCAGGCGTGTCCCTTGTATGGGTTTGTGTGTGTCCTCCTATTATAGATGAGCTTGTATTGCTATTAGCACATCGGTGGATAAGATTGACCCTCAGGCTGATTGGCTGTAGGGTTTGGCCATGTCCACAGCTTATGGGCTTCTGTGCAGGGGACTTATCCAATGAATGGGATTCTCCCCAATGGGTTCTAGTGCTGGTTGAGATTGCTCTTTATGTGTGACTCTTGTAGGGCTAATTGGGCAGTTTTCTGCTGTGGTCTGAAGCCAATCTCTAGGTATGTTGGTTCTGGGGCCTTTTGGAGGGGCTCTGGTGCAGGCCTAGGTCACCCACTGCCTGTGACCAGCTGTGGACTACGTGGTAGGAGCTAAAAAACCATCTACATTTTTTTTTGCTTCCTGTGCTAACCCTGGAGTTACATGGGAGAGGGCATGCTGAGAACAGAGGAGAGCCCCCACCCTTACCAGACCTGGAGTAGCTCCATCAAAACCCAGGACACCCTGCAGCCTGCTGCCACCCGCTGGTTCCCTTACAGTTCAGCCACTGATAAAGCTTTGTGCAGTATGCAATTTACATGAGGCTGTTTCTCAGCGAGTCATTAGAGTGGGAAGTGTTGCGTTCGCCAAGTTAATGTAGATTCTGTGTTGATTCCAGTGCTGAGCTTGGGGCAACTCAGAAAAAGTCTCAGAGCACACTGAGGCCAGTCTTACCCATCTGATGCCTGTGGACTCTGATAGTTTTGCAAGAAAGAGTGAAATGCAGGCGGGGCTGGCTGCACTTGGAAAAAGTGCCTCTGGCATTGGTGGAGTTTGATGGGGCAGGGTCCCAGTACATCAGTAGGGCAGAGAACTGAAGCTCAGCAGACCAATCAGATTCAGATTTGGCCATAAGCCTAGGGGTTGGACTCACCATAGTTAACGACGGTGATGGCCTGCCCATTTGCACTGGAGAAGGACCCCACATAGGAAAAATGGTGACAGTCCTTCAGCCCTGGCCTCAAAGTCACACACCCCAGTCACCTCCCTGTATGCCTCTGACACTCCCTGAACCACCATTCCTCTGCTGGAGTCCAAGGTGAAAACCTGCAAGCAAATTTGTGTGCGGGCAGTTTAAGAGGATGTCTGGGTTTCCCATAGCAATCCTTCCCATCCAGATGGTTAGAATCCCACTGTTTTTCACAGTTAGATATTGAGGGTCCTCTTCCCAGCACTAATACTCCAGGTTGGGGAACCTGGAGTGGGGTTTGGGTCCTTCGCGCCTATGGGAGGGAACTTCCACTGCCAAGGTATTGCTCCCTATTTTCAACCACCACACAGAAAATTGGGACCATCCTGGTTCCCATATCCACCCCTCTTACCAGTCTTGATGTGGCTTCTTCTTTGTATCCTTAGTTATAAAACCACTGTTCAGCCAGAGTTCAGACAGTTCTCCAGGCTGATTGTTCTATAATTAATTTTAATTTTAATGTGTTCATGGAAGGAAGCAGGCATGGTGTTTATCTTCTCCACCATCTTGGATTTGTCTGTACTTTTTTGATTGTTTAACAGTTGCCTTGCATTCTTTTATTCTTATTGCAAGACACAAATCTGTATCACCAGCTATGAGATACTTACTTGTCTTCTGAAGACAGTTAGTTATATGCTACAGTTTTGCTCATTCAAGTCTCTCTCCCTCACTAGGCTATAATTCCCTTGTAATCAGGTTAAGTATTGTATTAGAAGAGTGTTTGACACATTAAAGGATTTGTTTTATTAATGAGTGCCAGTGACTTTTGCATTGCTATGTTATTAAATATGAGTAGTGGTTTATTTCAATGAGCATTGATATGTGCAATGAGTGTGCAGTGTTTTCTTCGTAGCTTTCAATCATGTAAGCATCTGTGTTTTTTTGTTTGTTTGTTTGTTTGTTTGTTTTATCTTTTTATTCTTTAGATGAGCAGCTCTTTTTATTGCAGATTCCAATCTAAAAGTTTAGAAATAACAAGTAGCAATATCACTGCATTAGGCTGTAAGAGTTCTAATGCTGTGGAACCATTTGAAGGACACCATTTTTCTCCTGTGGCTAACATTAAACAAACAAAAAAAAAATTACAAAATTGTATTGCTTCAGGCAATTCCTTTCTGAATCAATGTCTGTGGACATTGAATGATATTAGTTTTGCTGCTAGTAGTTTTACTATGAGATATTTGGCAGAAAGAAAAAGATATGGATAAAAAATAGACTTCAGAAACCACTTTGTGAAAGCACCTGCTAAGAGAGATATTCTTAAATCCTTGATGACATTTACTTGTAAATTTGCTAGGATTTGTTAGGTTTCAGGTGGAAGGAGCTCCTTTCAGTGACAAGAATACAAGTATCTACAATATAGGTGGTTCCCATTGATCAGGGAGTAGGGAGCAGTTGTCTGGTAGGAAGTAATATTATGCTGCAAAGATCTCAAGTGCAGGAGTTATAGAGTCAGATTCTAGTGCCAGCTCTATATACTAGCTGTGGGAACCAGGCGAATCATGTTTCAGAGTTTCAATTTCTTATATCTGTAAAATGAATTATAAAACAATACATTTAGGGTCATCAAAGGAAGAAACACATCGTGTGTTTGAAAGCATTGAAAATAATTCTTGGCATATAATAGACATATACTCTTTCTCCAATATTTAAGGTGAAAAAATAACGTCTGTACTTGCCTCTATTTCCTCATTCCCCATTCCCCTCTCAACTACTTGCAATATAGTTCTTCCATTTAAATTAATTTTTAAAGGACACTAATAACCATTTAATTAGAAACACCAATGGCATTTCTTTGGTTTTCATCTTATATTCCTTTTTTATTAATAATATCACCTTTGTCATATGTGAAGTTTTCATATAGAGTCTGTGCTCTGTATTCCATTCAACAATGTAGTCTTGTGCAAGTAGCAAACTGTTTTATTTATCTTTGAAAATAACATTTGATCTATCATATGGCAAATCCACATAATGTGCTGTTTTTCATCCAAAATGTTTAGCTGACTCTTGATCATCTATATTTCTGAATAAATTTTCATATTAGATTGCCAAATTTTCACTTAAATAAAAAAAAACAACTTATGATTTTTGTATAATTGTATATTACACAATATATATGTATATAATTTGTATAATTCCTATATTGTATAATTTGGGATGATTTACATTTTTATACTATTAAGTATTCTTAACCAATGATATTTTATATATCCTTTTATTTCATTAGAATTTTAAATGTCTTTCAATTAACATTTACAGGTTAAATCACAAAAGTCTAAACATGCGTCTTCTATTTATTCTTTAATATTTTATATTTTATTACTTCTCTAAATGGTATAGTCCTTAAATTTATATTTGATGTTTCTTGTGGGCATAAATAGAAATGAACATGATTTCCATAGACTGATTTAGTGATGAAGCAGCTTTTTCTAACTCTCTTGCAAACATGATTTGTTTGGAAGTTTTCCTGAAGATAGAAAATATTATCTGGGGACAAGTTATTTGAATGGAGACATATTTTGTTTCTTTCTAACTATTGTATTTTTTGTTAGATTTATCTTATTTCCAATTTTAAAAGAGAATGATATATATCTGTATAAATATAAAACACTACATAACATGTTAACTTGTTTGAAGTGCATAGCAGTCTCTAAAACAAAATATATCGTCTTACATTTTTTTTGTAAGCTTTTTGTCATATGTAAGTAAAACAAAAATTGTAATGGCAGGTGAGGACTAACATGGACCTAAATGATTGCAAAGTTTCTGAAGTTTGTGAGAAAAGGCATACAATTAAACCAAACTAACTGTAAAAATGATATAACTTGTATATTGTAATTACTAGAGACCACTAAAATAATGCAAAGCAGTATACCTAAAAAGCAAATAGATTAAATGGAATTCTAAATGAAATATTCATGTAATACAAAAGAAGGAAAGGGCAAACAAAGAAACAAAATAAAATGGAGAGAAGAATAGTAAACAACAACAACAAAAATGGTAGACAGATTTAATCATCTCTAAATGTATTAAGTGAAAATGGACTTTCCTTTCCTTAAAAGAAAGAATGTCTATTAAATAAGACTCAGATATATGTGATTTACCAGACACAGCCCTTTAAAAATGGATAGAGAGATATAAAGTACATGATTGAAAAATAAAAGAGAATGTCATGCAAATAGAAATTTAGAAGACTAAATCCAACAAATGCAGGATACATTTTGGTCTAGTACACATGGTATGGTCACCAATATTGATCATATGCTGCACTAAAAAACTAATCTCAGTGAATTTAAAAGCACATAATTGACATACACATCTAAAGTATCCATGAATCAAAAAGAAATGCAAATGCAAACTTCTGATTCTTAATTTTATGTGGCAAATTGGGCTAAGAGTTTTCTAGAAATTGAATCAAACATTATTTTTTCCCCCTGAGTATTTCTGTGAGACTTTGGGGATGATAATAACTTAGTAGACTGAGTAGCACAGATTGCCCTCTCCAAAGTGGGCATCATCCTATCAGTTGAAGGCCTGAATAAAACAAAGTGCTGACCATTCTCCAAGTAAGAAATTCCTCCTGATAGACAGCGTTTTAACTGGGATATTGACTTTTCCCTGTCTTTAGACTCGAACTGAAACATTGGCTCTTCCTGGGACTTGTGCCTGCCAGCCTTCAGACTGGAATTACACCATTATCTTTCCCGGTTCTCAGAACTTTGGAATTAGAGTAGAACTAAACTATGGGCTCTTCTGGGTCTTCAGTTTGGTAACTCACCATGTAGATCTTGGGAATTTTCAGCCTCCATAATCAAGTGAGCCAGTTTCTTACAATAATTGTGTGTGTATGTGTGTGTAATTATACATTTGCTATATATTATTACTGTATATGTATATCTCAAACGTATAATTACATACACACAAGCACATTCACACACGCATGCACATAGACATCCTGCCCTGCTTCTCTGGCAGAGCCCTGCCTAATACAAAATTAGAATATATTTAAAACTTAATGGACATCAAAACATAATGCATCTAAATATGTGAGCAGCTGGTCAAGTGGTGCATAATGCAAGTTTATAGGACATTTATAGGAAAACACAAGGAAGTACTATAAATCAATCACATAAAGTTCTAATTTTAAAGCTGGCAAAAAAGAAAAAGAAAATCACAAAGAAAAAAAAAAGAAATTCATATAGAACAGAAACCAAAGTTGGAAAAAAAGATGACAATTGGATCTTTGGAAAGATAATGACCAAATGAAAAACAAGGGGAGATCTTAAAAAAGCAAACAACTAAACCCTAGCTATCTTGGTTCAAGGAGAGGGAGAGGAGAGAGAGAGAGAGAGAGAGAGAGAGAGAGAGAGAGAGAGAGAGAGAGAGAGAGAGAGAGAGAGAGAGAGCAAACACACATAGCAGTGATATCAATAAAAAATTATGGACTTGGGTGATGATATGTCAATGTAGTTTCATTAATTAGAGCAATGCACCACTCTTTTGCAGGGTATTGATAGTGGGGGATCTGTGTATTTCAGTCTGTACAGAGGCAATAAGAGACGTTTCTATGGAATTATTAGGATTATAATCATACTGATCTTCTTGAGGAACAAAATCACTCAGCTACAGTAGCTTAAACAAGGTGAAAGTGTATATGTCACTCATGGGATCATCTGGAGTCATGTAGTCCAGTGCTTATATGACAACCCTATTCTATAGAGGCAGCAGGGGCCCAGGCTCATACTGCCTCATTATTTCATAATCCTTAGGCTATAGCCTCCATTTTCATAGGCTGAGATGAGAATGTCTGTTTTCCAAGTAGTGGTGTAGAGGAGTGAAGAAGAATCAAAGAGTCCTCAGGGATGTTCCCTTCACAGATGTCTCTATGCTACCTTATCACATCCACTTGAGTTACATGGTGACATCTAACTGGCAGTGAAGCTAGGAAAAAAATGTAATATGCTCTTCACAGTTTCTCAATATAAACTGTTGGTTATTATGAATATTTCTAGCGTAAGCTTATAGGAGTAGATCTATACTTGGCTACTCCACTTTAAAATCGAATTTAGAAAAGTGGTTTATGTAAACTGAAAGTGTACGTCAACTATGCAACCAAGTGACATCTCAATAAAATATAGGGAACTTAGAACAAGAAAATGAAAATGTATAAGTGCAAGAATTCATATACAAGTACACTCAAATTAAATTCTCTGAAGATTATGTGTAGTGCTACTATAGTTTGTAATAAACATTTTGAAAGGAAAAAGAATATAAGAAATATCATTTGGCGCTGGATGTTCATTTAAAGAAATATTTTAAAAATCAGGCTATAACTAATAGTAATTTATATGATAGACTGAGAATATTTTTGTAAAATGTTCTTCAGCAAGAAAAAAAATGCAAATATATGCAGAATTTCTGTTTGGTCTTCTGAATGTAAATACTACTCTACCAAATTTATTGATAATTCCAGTTGCTACTGACTCAGCAGAGGGGCTTTTTCCTAATTGCATTTAATAAAAAAAAATACAAACTATAACGATTTAAGAATAATTGTCTAACAAAGCATACTGTCAACAGAACGCAGTTTACGATATTTAATTATCATTGCAAACATTGATAGCTGATTAGCAGAACATTGAAACATATGCAATAATACTTATATTTCTCAGTTTAAAAATATTTAGCTGACATTAAATCTTACAAAGACTATAGATTTGCATTAAATGTATTGTAAGGAAGATATAGTTTTTCAAGTTAGGACTATGGAACATACTTTATTTAATAGTCAGCACTATGTATAACTTTAAAATAATTAGATATATTGTATGAGGTCCTCCTTTTGTACTCTTGTTGCAGATTCCACAATTTCTTTAAATTAATTTTTATTGGGGTGACAATGGTTAGTAAATTCTCCTAGATTTCAGGTGTACAATTCTGTAATACATCATCTATAAATCCCACTGTGTGTTCACCACCCAGAGTCAGTTCTGCTTCCATCACCATATATTTGATCCAGTTAAAACTCAAGTTTTAAGTGTGCTTTTATGCCATTTCAGGTAGTATTCAAAATTCCTGAACAGCCGCATTTTGCAACTGCTGTAAATACCTAACTGCTAATTTTCTCCCCCATTTCTTCAGTTTTTGAATTAGAGCATTTATCACGGCCATCCTGTCTGTACTCCTTCTTGAATATTAAGTCCGAAGAGGACCAAGGTGAGATTATAGTTCACTGGATCGTAAGGGGTCATGTCCACATGTAAGGGGGAAGACTAGGCTTCCTGCAGACATCTCAGACTTGCAACTGTATATAACAGCTGAATGAGACTTTGGATTGTCACCCTTAGGAAAGGAATGCATGTGCTCAAGGTGAAGAAGTTGTGGAATGTGGTGAATACTGACAGCAGCCTTCCAGTGTCCCAGTCAGTTTTTCCTTTTAGAAAAGAATCCCTGTGACTGCCCAGCTAGAGTCTCATTCTGGCTAAAAATGAGCCAAATGTTTATAATTGTATAAACACTGCAGTCTTCTTATAGACTAACTATAGCCCTGGGCTTTCACTCACTCTCTTCCCCAATATAGATAAGTGCTTAAGTAATTTGCTGAAATATGGTGTTATCGGGAAAAACTGCAAAAACTTTGTAATGAGCATGACAGAGTTGCCCTACCAGCCCTGGATTGCTTCCTTCTAGATCAAGGTTAGAGAAGCTACAGTTTACAGGCTGTTTTTGTAAATGAAGTGTTATTGGAACACAGCCATCTCATTCATTTATGTATTGCCTACTGCTACTTTTAAGCTATAACAGCAGAGTCGAGTAGCAATAACAAAGACTAAATGGCCTTACAGAAAAACTTTGCTGGATTCTGCAGTAGATTATTAAATAAAAAGAAATATATTTTACATAACCATTATATCCTTGGTATCTAACAGATTAGCATTTGTCCAAATTAATATAATCACTGCATCTGAAAAAATTCCTTAACTGAAAGTTTTAAAGGGACCAGGTTTCCCCCAAAAACACAGAAATAAAGGATAATTGGATTCAAGTTTTAACCTATCCATGAAGGCTAAGAGATTGGATGCATGAAGGCTATTGTGAGATGGTGCCCATTGCTGCCAGAAAATGACATTATGTAATAGCTGTGGTAATTAATACTGGTTATTACATTGAGAGAAAATGTTCTCATGCAATTTAAGTTTACCCAATTAAAAGAAAATGAAAGTCTTTTGAATTCAAGCTTTCACATACTCCAGGAATGGAATATTGCCTGATATGAAAACTAAATCAAAGCACAAAAACTAAAGACAAGAGTAGCAAGGATATATGATTAGTAAACAGAATATGTAGAAACCCTAGTAATATGCTACACTATTTTTTAAAAAAATGTGTAAGATAAACTATTTAAAAAAAAAAAGGAATTTGCTATAGAGTAGTACCTAAGTGAATTTCTGCTTAATGGTTTAGGAGTTGCATGGCAGAGGGATATCTTTCACTAATAGTTTTTATTACGCACAAAATTATAGTTACTATATGTGACTTAGGTGATTTAAAAGCCTTATAGAGTGCTTGATTCTGCTGCTTCCAATTCAACTGGAACCATCTCTGTAAAACAAATATACTCATGCTAATCAAATCATAAATGGTAACATCCATTGATTTAAGAAAGATTTAAATTCGTTCTAGAAACAATTGTTAAAACAATTGCAATCTATAAATGTTTATGTCTCTTCTGATGTCTATGTACTTCAGAAGGAAATAATTTTAAAGTTTTTTATGTTTGTTTGTTTTCTTTATCAAATTTAACCTGATACGGAACTCACTGGTTGTAGCTATGGTGGGGGCGGCAGCGCCCACAGTAGAAGCCGGAGTATCCAGGGGTGGGCTGTTTAGATGACACAAGGGGGTAGCGGAGGGTCTTTGGGGGAGGATGCCATGGGAAAATGAGGCATGACCGCATCTCTGTCCTGCTTGTGAAGCTCAGCCAGACAAGCTTATCAGCAGTAAAGACTTACCAGACCCATATAACTTAATTCCAAGGAGAAAGGCTGTTTTTTGAAGGAACTGCCCTTCCTTCAGTTCTAAGAAGGAAGGTAAGAGAAGAGTGTTGCTTAGTCTGTTCAGGGTGCTATTACAAAATACCACACACTGGGAACCTTGTAAAAAATAAAAATTTATTTCCCACAGTTCTGGAGGCTGGATGCCTGAGATCAGGCTGCCAGCTTGGTCAGGGAAGGGCCCTCTTTGTGTTGACATGGCTGAAGGACAAGAAAGCTCTGTGGTGTCTTCTTTGTTAGAGAACCAGTCAGATTCAGGAGGGCTCCACCCTCAAGACCTAACCGCTTCCCAAAGGCCTCACCTCCTTAAACCATCACATGGCATCAGTATTTTAACTGATGAATTTTGGGAAATTAAGACATTCAGACCATAGCAGGGTGCAAATTTGAAGTGTCTGTTCCAGATTCAGTACCTGCAAGGAAAAGATTATCACCTATGAACACTGCACATGCAATTCAAAAGACAAACGTGGACAGCAGTGTTTCTTAGCACCCATAATAGCAATAAGGGACCCACTTACTGGCTCTGAAGGTCTACAAGGAGCCAGAGATGCTTGTTCCATTGCAAAGATATTGCATCATTCCAAATGACAAGAACGTCCTCAGATTAATTCTGTAACAAGTAGCCAATTGGAATCCTAAGTGCACTCGTCATATGTACATTAAATGATTATATTTTTAAAGAGATTCAGGATTGGAATTTTAAAGAGATTCAGGAGAGATTTTAAAGAGATTCAGGAGACTGGATGAGATACAATCAAACATATAAGTCATATGAGTTCCCACTCTAGAAAACTAAATCCGTCTAAAAGCGACAGCCATTCAAAAACTTGAATATGTTCTTGTAGAGATGCTGTATCTTCTCAGAAAACTCCTTTGGATTTAGATTTCATTGATACTTCAATGAATAAAAAAATGTTGATATATCACCTGACAAATATAGCATACCTCACATTAAATGGTCATTTGAATCTTACCAGTGAAAAATGTATTCAGGTCTTCATTGCCCCCTACAGTAGCTGCCATCCCCACTTCTCCCCATCTACCTTTAGCCCACCTGTTCATCACAAATCTTCCTCCAATTGTAAATCAACACTCCAGTTACCCTAATTTATGTAGTTCTCTACACAAAATGTAACTGTTAATAGTTTTTTTTTTGTTTTTTTTTTTTTTTTTTTTTTTTTTTTTTTTTTTTTTTTATCAAAATGATACCATCTATGAGGACCAGCAAGACATAGCTCTAGGACTTCTCTGGGAACCTTATCCTCTAGTTAAGTTCTAGTGTATAAAACCTTCAACAAGAAAATCCGTATCTCACATAAATTCTTAAAAGAAAAACTAACTAGCTAGCTAACTAAATAAATACATAAGACAAAGGCCAATAAAATAGCATGGTTTTGAGATTATTGAGGAAAAGAAGGAAGACTTTAAAACAGGAGAGGGGGTTGCCATGCTAAATCACTAGTCTGAATTCCAATGGAGGGGAGGGTTGTTTGCTTCCAGGGAACTTCATTAAAAACTTGAAATTCTAGGTTATTTGATAGAATACATCGCTGTTGTCATCCATGAGCAACACCAGGGTTACAACGATGACTTCAATGATGAGTTTGATGAGGATACGACCTTAAATGCCAGGACAGAGACTAAGTAGAAGATTTATTAAACTGGATGTACAGGGAAGTGCCTTTCTCCAGTTCAGAAGTATCAGATTGTGCATGAAGTTTTACAAGCACATGAAAAGAACAAGCAATTGTTCACAATAATGATAAAGAAACTACATGTAACAAGGCGGCTCACATTAAAAGACAAATAGATTAATTTCATCAACTGGCAAACAAGGTCATAGCAATTAAACTCTTCTTATACTACAAAAATCTAAATAATTTTAAGCTTATTTATTTAATATTTAATCTAGCAAAACAAAATTAGACAAAATTCATGTTTTAAGACATTATTTTATGTGTTGAAATTTTTTCTTTAAATGTTTATATAAATGTAAAAAACAAAATATTAACTGATTCTACTGAATAGGTGAGACACAGAACATCACAGAAATCATCTATATAAAATAAACAAAATAAGCTACACTGATTTAAGCACTTTAGCGATAAGTCAGGAAGGATTTTACTAACAAAATTGTTCAGTGGAAAATAGCATATGTAACATCCATAAGATATGAATTCTTCACAAATGAGATAGTATAGTAAGTTTATTTTGGGTAGAAAGGCAACGATAGAAATATATAAGTATCTACTGTTTCATATTTTCACATGTATGATTATTAAATTGTACAAATTTTGACAATATCCTGGGAGAAGTACAATAGTAACTAATATCGAAATTAGCTGTTAATGCCTATCATGCTATTATAATCTAAAAATCTCATGTCTACTATCAGAACTTTTGCAAGTATATTTTTTCCATCTTCCGGGAACAGCTTTTGCCTGCAAAAACTTTGTCTAAAATATTTTATCATTAATGTACATTTCTTAGTGAGATCTAGTGTCTTTATGTTCTGTGTGCTCCCATCTCCTACGCTCTTCATAGTAGACTGTTATATCCCACCAAAACATGTACAAATCTTTTTTTTTTTTAATTTTTAGCTTCTCCACAAAACACTGTTCTCACTGAGGAACATGTCTGTTGCATGTAATATTTTATACTCAAAGCCTAGAAATATGTGATAAACCATAGAAATGTGTTCTTACACTGGGTATGCATGAAAGTCATAATACTTTGCAGCTTGCAATATTGAAAAATTCAATGGTATATAATTATAGATATATTAATGTATTGTGTATGTAATGATATATAATTATACATATAATAAACTTTGTCTAACTCAATAATTATATACCATTTCTTAAAAATGTACACTGTTCTGCCAAAACTTATTCCCACTCCCCTTCTTCAGAATTTTATAAGAGTCATTGAACCATTGTTTTAATAGGTGGCGTTTTGGAACCCGGAGACATGTTGCAGCAGAAGGTTATTTCTGCACAATGCTGCATGATATTTGTATAACTAAGACTATTTGTATAACTAAGAAAACTCCTAAAGGATTATTAAATTACACAATACTTCTTGAATATAGTTCAAAATATAGATTTTTAATGGAAAGTTAATATATATAGGTTAGAACAAGATGTCTTGCTTACATGATACATGAATTGTGAAAATTAAGTTTGCGAACTCATCCTAGAAAAAGTGCTAGATAACTCATTGATGGATATCACTATGGTCACCTTCGAAGTACTCCCTTTGGAAAGATATGCACCTATGCCAGTGCCTAGTCCACCTTTCAAAGCAATTTTAGAGCTTTTTTTTTCTGGAATGGCCATCAGAGCTGTTGTCGTATTACCCTTGATGTCTTGAATGTCATCAAAATGTCTTCTTTTCGATATTTCCTTTATCTCCGGGTAAAGAAAGAAGTCATTGGGGGCCAGATCAGGTGAGTAGGAGGGTGTTCCGATACAGTTCTTTGTTTACTGGCTGAAAACTCCCTCACAGACAGTGCCATGTGAGCTGGTGCACTGTTGTGATGCAAAAGCCATGAATTGTTGGTGAAAAGTTCATGTTGTTTTAATCTAAATTTTTCATGCCGCCTTTTCAGCACTTCCAAATAGTAAATGTGGTCAACTGCCAGTTGGTACAAATTCATAATGAATAACCCCTCTGATATCAAAAAAAGGTTACCAGCATCATTTTGGCCCCTGATTTGGACTGACAGAACTTTCTTGGTCATGGAGAATTGGCTGACTTTCATTGTGCACTTTGACACTTTGTTTCAGGGTCATATTGGTACACCCAGGTTTCATCACCAGTGATAACATGGCCCAAAACATCATCTTGCGTCTCTTGCTTTTGTCCAATGTTGAGCTTCTCAGGGACTATTTTTGCACACATCTTTTTCATGACAATATATTCAGCTAATATTTTTGTAAATGTTTCTCTATCGATGTTTGCTTGGTCTGCTATGTTTCTCACAGTCAGCTGATGATTGCGCCGCACAATTTGTCAAATTTTTGCCATGTTTTCATCAGTTCTGCTCATTACTGGCCGTGCTGACCTCTCTTCATTAGTGACACTTTCTCTTCCCTCAGAAAAATGTTTAATCCATTTGTGCACTGCCATTTTCTTCATGGCATTATCCCCGTAAACATGGAATAACACGTCCCTGATTTCACTTCCATTCTTGCCAAGTCTAACAAGAAATTAATGTTTGTACATTGCTCTAATTCAAGCTCAGACATTCACGTGATGGCACACACAAATATGCAACAACAATAATGAATGCCGCTCAGCAAGACGCCGCCACATGTCGACACAAACACAGATGTTAGACACTGATATACCAAGGTTATGAAATCTGATAGACATGTTTTTATGGTGCTGCCAATGTAAGCACACGGTGGAAAGTTCTTGAATGTACTTATCAAATGTCATAGCTGTATTATATGCCTAGAAAAATAGCCATTCGTGAGAATAAAACTTTGAATTTTTCCAAGTTGATGAGAAAAGAAACTGGAGAAAAATGTCATGTATAATTTGTGGTTTTCAATTTCCTAAAAGATGCAAGAGAAGTGGGAAATGTTGAATTTATCACAGATATAAAGGCTTTCAGCAAAAAATCAGAGTCCCCACTAAGAATGAGTGAAAAGGTATTGGATATGAAACTAGCAGCCAATAGTAGAGTGACATAAAAACACCATGATAATTAGATGTGATAATTTCAGTGTCAATACTTTGCTTAAAATGTCAAATATCCCCTGCTGCCTTTAACCACAGATAACTTGGCTTTGTCCTTTTCTAAATTTTCTGCCCACTGATTCTATAAGCTATTCAATATCTTGCTAATAAATTTCTTTCCTACTTAAAACAAGATTATAAACCAGGGGTGTCCAAACTGCAGCCCGCGGGCCAACTGCGGCCCGTGATCCATTTTTTATTGGCCCGCAGCAAATTCCAAAAATATATTTAGTTTACTTAAATAAACCAGGTAAGGCAATAAGTACTTTACCTCAAGTGAGTGGCCCGGCTGTTTGTGTATTTTACCGCATATGGCCCTTGGTGAAAAACGTTGAAAAAAGTTTGGACACCCCTGTTATAAACTATGTCTGACTCAAGACAAGGAAGGTGGGTATTCCTTAGTCAGAATTGAATAGAAATTCTGTTATGATCATGCATATGTTTTGTGTATGGACATGTATGGCTTTTCAATATTGCCAAACATTGTGTGGTTGTTAGACATCATAGCAAAAAAAAAAAAAAAAAAGAAAAAAATACACACACACACACACACACACACATACATATATATGTATATATATAAATTATGTGTATAAATTATATATGTATGTATATATTACATATTTATATATTATCTATATCTATATCTATAGTAGATTTCAGTGTTTAGAAAAGTATCCTTTCAATTTTTATTTGGAATTTCTTGAGAATTGGTATGCTAAAGTTTTAAATTTTTAAGAAAATTAATTGTGTAATGGTTCTGTGCACTAAAAGTAAAGATTCCTTTTATTAGGATCTTTTAATCAGAATCAAAGGCTTTAAAAATTATCACCATTATAATTTTTGCATATTCATCGATCTTTTATTGGCTTTTTTCATACTTACTAATGCCACATTTGCATTCATAGCTGTGAATACTGGGAACTTGCTATATCTGCCTAATATTCTCCGATTACTTTAATGTATAATATTATATATTAAAATATTATATATGCGATGATGCTGGCCCAATTGTCCACATGCTGCTTTTCATCTTAAATAGGATGACAGATAGAAAAATATATTATTGTATTAAAAATAAAATATAACCTATATGAAAAGAACATGAGTATTTTAATGCTTAGATGAGTGTACATTTCTTATGTGATATATATTTCTAATACCTTATAGCTTTTAGCAGCCAAAAAAAATTGGAATATAAATATCTATAATATATTGCAGGGTTATTTAATGGGTGCTGAAAGAACTGTTTGCCTATATAGAATTTTTACAGAAATATCATGTAATTCTGATTTAGAGTGATTCCTTTGGCTTAATTTTTCTCAGAAAACCCTTGTGTTAAGAGGCAAATGCTGCTGGGATGGTGACAACTACCCACCATTGTTACTAAGAAACACATTAGGATAGAAAGTATTGAGTATGCCTGAAAAACTTTCCTGGAATATTTTAAATTCTAACTTAAAAAAATAATAAAGATACAATTTGAAACTTTATTATTTCATTAATTGACGAATTGTCATCGAAGAAAGAAAAAGCTTTTTTTTTAAATAAGTGAAGGTTCATTAGAAAATGGTATTCAGTCATATGCTGCATAATAACATTTCGGTCAACAACAGACCATGTATATGATGGTGGCCCTGTAAGATTATAATGGAGCTGAAAAATTCCAGTAGCCTTATGGAATCATAGCTATCATAATGTAGTCGTGAATAAATTACATGTTTGTGGTAATGCTCGTATAAACAGACCTATTGTACTGCCAGTGGTGTAAAATTACCGTATACCATATTTTCACTGTAAGTTTTCTATGTTTAGACATACAAAACTTACCACTGTGTGACAACTGTCTACAGTATTCAGTACAATAACATACTGTACATGTTTGTGGTAGCCATAGCCTATGTGTGTAGTACGCTATATCTGGGTGTAAGTGTACTCTATGATGTAAGCACAACAACAAAGAAAATCACACAATAATGCATTTCTCAGAATGTATTTTCATCATTAAATGGCATGTGATTGTATTGTGTTTTATTAAAAAAATGCCCCTCCATCACAAATAAGTAATCAAAGAACTCTCAGTGGAAGGAAAGAAGTGTCTGATTTTCATTCCATCCTCCTCCAGTAGATGTCAGCGTGACTGTGGAATATGAACTCTTCACCAAACCTTTGTATGTTAGGGTCAATGTTTAACCATTTCCATTAAAAAAAAAAAAAAAAAAAAAAAAAAAAAAAAAAAAAAGGTTATTTTTATTTTTGTGAAGTACCAGAAATTCACCAGTTTTTTTCAATTGCAGTAGCTAAAAGCATGGATCTGTAGTTATGATATGTTTGATTACCCACCATTAATATATTATACAGCTTATAACTTATAACAGTTATAAAATAACTCTGAGAAGTATTATATAATGCATTAAATACAACCATTGTATACATTGTATAAAGTATGTAGACTAAGCCTCCCCATGCACTGTATAGACCAGCATTTCTATGACACAAATCTTGAAATTACCATTTCATTTGTGTTAGGCAGTGAATATCTGGTAGGAGAAACACAAAAATATAGGAGGTGTGATCAGAAAATACAGTAATGTTCAAATAAAAAAATTACAGTAAAAGACACATTGTCATTAATCTCCCCCAAAACACTTCCTCTCACTTCGGACACACTTATCCCATCATTCTCGCCACTTTCTGAAGCAGTTCTGGTAGTCCTCTTTCATGAGTGTCTTTCTTTTTTTCTCTAGTGGACAATTATGTTTATTTTAACATCAATATCAATATAGTTAGAGAAGTACAACATATACATATATTATAGTCTTAGTTGCCTCATTAGAGTTGCAATCACTTCTTTTTTTTTCTTTTGTTTGTTTTTTTGCGTGTGTTTCGGCATCTTGTATTTCGTGAGTGTCTTTAATTGTGTTGTCTTGGCTGTCTCGATGTCCTGCATCATTTTAACCCGAAGTCACACGGGGCCAGATCCAGTGAATAAGGTGGATAAGGACACACCGTAATGTTTTTATTTGACAGTAATTGTTACATACCAGAAGTGATGTGTGTGACACATTGTCATAATGTTGGACGATTTACACACCTTCTCTCAACTGTAGCTCACACCCAATTGACTGCACCATACAAGTTGAAACTTGTCACACACTATTACTAAAGTTTGTCACGCCACCTCCAGTTTTGAAGATCTCTGCTTTTCCATTGGATGGCACCAGCATTCACCGTATTTTGTGAGCACAATGGAAAGGCTTCGTTTCACACATCACTTTTGTTTTTTTTCTGTCAAATAAAAACATTGTGGTGTGTCCTTATCCATCTTATTCACTGGACCTGGTACCATGCGACTTCTGACTCTCCCCCAAAGTCAAAATGATTCAGGACATCGAGGCAGCCACATCAGCACAACTAATAACATTCATGAAAGAGGACTTCCAGAACTGCTTCAGAAAGTTGCAAGAGTGATGGGACAAGTGTGTTCAAAGCGAGGGATAGTATTTTGAGGGGATTAATTACAATATATCTCTTACTATAATACTTCTTTTTTATTTATTTAAACATTCACGACATTTTTTTTTATCATACGTCTTATATACTTTTGATGTTAGACTTTAGTATGTGTAGGGTCTTCTGTTTTTGTTTTTGTTTTTTTCCCTTGAGATGAGAGGGTCTCAGAGGAGTTCTCTATTTCCATAGATGGAGTTTGAATAGTCAGTGGGTGATGTAAATCAATGGGTAAAGAATGCAATATAAAATATAGAGAAGAAAGCAGATACATGACTGGCATTGATTTATAGTCAATCAAGTTACAAATTATTGTTTATGATTCTTTTATTTTTGTGAAAAATGAGATTTGGCTGAGATAAATTTGGGGGGAATTATAGGATGTTAAAGGCTATCTATTATACTTGTTGGGGTATATAGGCCCAAATAATGTGTTTCAATGAGCTGTATATAAGAGGAATATAATCCCAATGAAAGATAAATGAATTTCTGGAAACATCCATAAACAATGAAAGGAAAATCAATTTATTAAAGAAAGGCAGAAAAACAAGGCAATTCACATTTATGTTTAGGATAACCATAAATTACTTATTTTAGTTAAATATATCCATTTCAGCATATTGAAATCTTTTTTCCAAAGTCCTGATCTCTATGACCTAGGACTATTTTCTTTATTGTTTTCATGGTATTCATCAACTTTTTATGTAGTTTATAACTTAATTATTATAATATTATCTATCTGTTATTGCTAAAATACAAACTCTAAGAAGCAAGAGTTTTGTTTTTTTGTTCACTAATATATCTGAAGTATGAGAAAGTGTCTGACTCATAGAAAGCGTTCACATTGAGTGCATAAATTTATAGTCTCCGATTTTAACAAAATAGATATATTAAATTGAAAAATGTTCATATTTCTTAAATTAGATACATTTTCTCAAAATGCTTTATAGAGAATATTTTTTATTCAAAAAACATTTTGAAGCATACTGCTAAGCACTTTTAATTCTTTTTAAAGATGTTATTTTTTTTCCTTTCATGTGCTACTAGTTCTTTTACAATATTAATATATTTTATTATTCAGTGGACATTGTAGTTCTAGTATCAACTAAAGGCAATAATTAAACTATGCTGGTTATTCAGTCATTCAATGACAATGGGGAGTAGGCAATCACATCCTTATTGAACAAGTAAATTGATAAACACTAGAGAAAGTGATGTATTAAATAAAACACTGAGTTTAAAGAGCCTAGAACGAAATGAGGTGGATAACACAATGACTAAAATTTTGTCATCACAACTTAAGTTTTATTTTTCAGAAAGGAATTTCATTAAGTGTTCTTAATATATTTTGAAAAAGTCATTAGCCTTAAAAACAAAAATACAATTGATAAGGTTGTCAAACATAGAAAATAACTTTAAGAGAGGCATGAGGTTGACAGCAGGCATACTAATTACTTAAGCAATGAACTACATAATAGCTTGATACTCTTTCCTGTTCAATTTTTAAAGAGTGTCCAGATTCCCAGTACTAGAGGCAGAGGAGAGGCAGAGGATCATGACCACGTGGGGTGAGATTCTGACTAGAAAAAAGACTGTAGAATAGTTTCTTTTTCTTTTTTTTAATAAAAATAATCCACTTAAAACTTTATTGATATCCTCCTCATCAAGGATTATCAATTTGCAGTTTCTGGCACAGAATGGCTTCCCATTCAGATATTTTCTGAATGAATGGATGTGTGGATAAATAAGGACATGCAAAAATAGTTTTATTTTCCTTTTCTTGCAAATTATTTTTTGCAAATTAATTTCATCAGAATTGCACAATTTCTATATGAAATTTAACAAAACTTTTAAATATATAATTCATGCACAGTAGACATGTTTAAATTTATAATATTTTAACAATTGTCTTGATAAATTATTTTCGTATTCTGTTTTGTGATTCACTATATTATGCTTTATGTTTCAAATTTAGATCACTAGATAGATAGAATCAATTTATGCTAATATTACTTTAACAACATTGCCATAAAATAGGTTGGTAGCAAAAAAAAAAAAAAAAAAAAAGGAAAGAATGCTGTATTTCAAATTATCTGTAAACTTGAAAGGAAACATAAATTCCAAGTTGGCACACTTATCATACTTAGAGAAGATGCATATAAACGTTTTCCAGTAAAATGCTGACACCATATTTGTACTTCATGTCTTTTTATATCATCCAGCTATACCAAAACTACTGAATTGTTTTCTTAAATCTGATGAAAATTCAATATATATTCATGTAAATATAAAGAGAAATGGGTCCTTTAAAGTTAGATAATTACAGAGGAAATGTTTTCTGTAAGAAAATTTGATTCTCAATTAAATTTTCGAAAGCAATTAAATTAAAAATTATTTCTAATCAGACCTGGAGAAAAGTCAATATATTTTGAAAGTCCACATAATAGATAAATGTCCTGAAATATATTAGTTACTAATTGTTTTACACTTTGAACTATAAGCTCATGTTAAAGATTAATTATGCATGTAGTAAAAGCCTTCATTATAAGCAGCAGGAATCATTTTATGATCTAATACTTGTGTTTAAATTGCAATTTTCTAAATATTTAAAACAATGTAGTTAAACTAGTACAAAATAATATAAGCAACTTAAATCTTCTTTTTAGATATTGAGGATGTGTTTTATTTAAAGAGAGAATTGATTTTATGTGATTATCCCCAGTCATATTATCACCACTATATATTTTTTTAAAATCAGAATCTAGGAGTCACTACAGTGATATTTATCGTATAAGTAACATAGATGCTAAATAATAAAAGATATATTATGGCACACCAAAATATGCCTTTTAAAGAAAAATATGCAAATATTTAAGTTTGTAAGAGAAATAATTACAGATGTTGTATTTTTGGATATGAACAAAATGTGTTTTATCCTTTTTTATTTTTTTCCTGGAAAATAGTACTTGATGTATTTGTATCACCTGATTTAAACTCCATTGAATTTTCTTGGAGAACAGAGGAAGTAGTAAAAGAAAGTAGAAAGGGACCAGATACTTTGAGGAGAAACATAATGGGTGCCAAAAAATAAAATGTAGATTGTATGAAGTACCATTGTAAAATAATAATAATATATACAATAAAAATATAGAAATAGTAATGTATAATATAAAATGATATAATAACATTATTTTAATTATTATTTCTATAGACTTAAAACTTTCACAAAGTTTTAAGTGATTCACAAAGGTTAAGTGATTTACCAGAGATTCTACATATAATAAGAGTGGGAGCCAGAGACTGATCCAAGGTTTCTGTTTACTTCCTGTGAACATTGGATGACCTGCATCTGTTTCTTAGTATACGTTTTACATGTCAGATTATACTATCTGAACCTCACATTTCAGGAGATGCAGAACAGAAAAAACAAATTGCATGATACAATTTTCTCTTTTAGGGATTTATTTTATGGGGGAAAATGGCAATTTTACTTTCTCAGATACTACATAGAGGGTATGGATGTCATTGGGTGTCATGGATGTCATGGATGTCATGACATGACATAATTGCATACAACGTGATTATGGTGGAATGATATAAATATATTAATTATTGAATGAATGATATTAAACACAATGAGATATGAGAAATACAAGTTACTCATAACGTACATGGATTGTACTTCCCTTGTGTCTCCTTCATTATTTAAAATGGTTGCAGCTTACAACTTTCCCCCTTTCCTTCAGGCTATTTGTAGGCACTTCTTTTTCAGTGATTAAAGTGCTAATTTTTAGTGAAACCATTAAGGAGAAAGTGACTAATTATGAGCATTAACAATAAACATTATGGGAAGGACAATGCGTTTCATTGTGAATGCAAAATAATACTGTGTGAAAACTGTAATCTGTAATAAATGAATGCAACATGTAATAGATAACCAAAAATATTCATAGAAAAGAAATGTAAGCTATTATCTCTGAAAACAGTGAAGAAATTAGTTAGGAAATAGTGAAAGAAGAGTTTTCATTATTCTGTTCAGTCTTGGGCGGCGGCTAGAGAACAGCTATGAGCTGGAATAGCTTGATCTCACACCTAATGCCCTGCTATACCCCTACGTTTCCCAATACAGACTCACTTGTTCGCTTCCTACCCATGATGCTCTTCTTTCTCTATCTACCCAAAGAAACACTATTAGTTGGTGTGAAATTCAAAAGGCATAGTTTTTTTATATGCTTCCAGAACATTCTACTTCATTATGTCCATTAAAATACATATATACATCTTAATAATTTTTATATGTTCTACTGTAACTATTAAAATGTCTTTCTCATCACACTATCCTTGAGATCTGAAACACCTATTGTAAACCATTTTATCCTTAGAATATAGCATAATCCTGACACATCTTAGGTGTTTAGGAAAGATTTAGTCATTAAAAAATAAGATTTGCCATATTTTATGACATTTGGTATTAAGATGAGGTTATGATTCTTATACAAATACTACCTGATATTGGAGATAATTTTAAAAACATATTGCTATCAATGATTAAAAATATAGCTGAAAATTTGCAATGTTGTGAACATAGAACAAATTACTTCTCTCTAGAAGTGTGCGCAGTATAATTTGAGCTATGGGAATTAAATGAGAAAAATCACATGACCAAACACTGAAAGAGTTGCGTAAGTCTGATGTTTGAAAGTAAAATAAACTTATTTAAAATCATCAAAAGAAAAAAAAAATACTATTGAAGAATTTATTAGAAATAAATTGGATTAACTCTTTGAGTCCGAGGAAGGTTTAATAAGAACATCTATAGCAACTGTATTGAGAATACACTTCCTGGAACAAGGAGAGAAGCATGGATATACACCAGAGGTTATTTAAATAATACAGTGAGAAAATGAACTGCAAGAAATAAGGATGATAATTATGAGTGAGATTTTTGTGTTTTGAAGGTAGAGCCAACAGGATATCCTGGCAAATAGAATGTAAGATGTAAGAAAAAAAAGACTGTCATGAATTCAGGATTTTGGGACTGATTAATTGTAAGCATGGATTTGCCATGAAATTAGATGTGCAAGAATATGAAATAAACAATTTTGAGGGGAGTGAAGACTGATGAAGTTATATGATGGGTACAAATGATATCAGGCATCTCTTGGAATGTTCTATTTAATTTTCTTGGGGTAATAGGAAACACAGTTGTCTCCTGAGAGTAAAGTAGAGGAGGAAGTGATGGATGTTTGGAGACAGAGGAGAGTATGAAATAGCTTTCAAGTAGAGTACAGAAGTGAAAGGAATAAAGAAATGCATTATGGTGACTGGGCAGCACTCAGTGATCACTTGAGGTTCACAATAATGCAATTAAAGAGAGAACTGATAGGGTAGTTGAGTGTTTTTTCTCTATTCACATTTGGCTGTGTACAAGTGCAGAGTCAGAGTAGCCTAAGATTGGATGGAACTGAAGTAGTGATTTTGCCAAACACGTATGACAAAGCAAAAAGGGGCAAGGGATGTGATGGTGTTTAGAAGGGAATTAGTATAATTAATGACCACATATATACACTGGGGAGGGAAGAAAAGAGGTTATCAAGAAGGGGAGAGACAGTTCAAACAATGTTTAAGGCACAGAATTCCTATGTGTCACACATTTTGCTGGTGTTGAAGCATTAAACGTTATACTCTGGAAAGATGAGAATTGGGGTCAGAGAAGATGTAACTGTTTAATATTCAGCTATTTTAAATCTGTAGATGTATGCTAATTCTTGAAAATGATTATTTTTCACAAAGTCTTTTCAGTAGTACATTAATAATGAAATTAATACTGTTTGTAATGGTCTCTTTTGTAACTGTATATGTGAATATACCTTGGTTTTCACACATAATTGTTGAAGGCAAGGCATGAAGAGGAATTATGTATGTTGATCTCTATGTTTCTGAAATTTCATGTCACACTCCTGCAACATTAGGCGATGAATCAGCTCTCTCTTTAAAAAGGGATAATTTGTTGAATAAATGGAATGATATATTTTATTTAAAATCAAGAAAAGTTATGCTTTATAGACCCAAGAAAAGTAAAAGTTCCTCTTTTTCATTCATTTGGAATCAAAAAGATAAACGATATAGTGAGGATAGCACTTCTTTTAAGTTAAGGTCACAATCCACTCAATACACAAGGGAATTTCTTCTTCAAAATTTGTTTTTTAAGCTTAGAGTCCATGAAGAGCTATGATTCATGTTACTACAGTACAGGGGCTAGTGATGTATCTGAATTTCAACAATATGGTGTAGAACTAATCCAGAAAAGTAAGTTACAAACCTTGAAGTGAGATTAAAAACAGCTGTCATTTGAGAAAAATAACTAAATAAAAGCTGCTGTGGGGAAAAATGACTTCTACATCATAAGTAAATACTGCATCGCAGCCTAATTAGCCTTAACTGAAACTAATATATGTTCATCTTCAGACTTTATAGATAGAAAATATTTTTTAAATTAGTCTTGTATCTAAAGTATGGATTTTCAAGTTGCTATTAATCAGCTTAGTTTTTTGGTATAAATTTTTAAAACTTCTAAACCGTCAGAGAGGAGGAGGAGGGGAAATAAAGCCAAAGAGGAGATTTTTAACACTCAATTTGTAAATTTTATAATATTTCTTTATGGTGATATTTAATTTTTTTTCTTTAAATAAAAATACATCGATTCATGTCAGCTTATGGGCCAAGGAAATAACTTATATCACATTAGTAAAAGTCCAAATGTGGGCTTGAATGATGGCTGATTTTTTAACTACCTGAACATTAGTATTCCAGTACCATCCATATATCCCCTCACCAACCTTGGCTTCATCCTTAGATTTATAGAAAGATGGCTGCAGCAGTTTCAAGCACTGTATCCCGATATTACAATATTTAGAGGAAGAAGACAAACAGTCTCTCCGCATGTGTCCTCTTAGTGGTTCTGAAACTTTTTCTCAGAATCTTTCCAGATGCCATCTTGTATCTGAATGATAATTTCTGATCCAATCATTGGCAAATATATTCTTAGGATGTCCTAGACCAGTGGTATGATTTTGCTCGGTAGGGGACATTTCACAATATCTGGAATCATTTTTTAGTTGTCACAATTTGGATAACACTAATGACATCTCCTGGGTAGAGGCCAAGGATAGTGCTAAACAACCTACAATGCACAGTACAAACCCTCCCCCCTGTACCCCCCTCGCCCACAGCAAAGAATCATCAAGAATTCAATAGTGCTGAGGTTGAGAAACCCTTAGAATAAAAGACAATCCATTAGAGTCTTAGAGTAATCAGACCTGCCCCTCAAGCAAGGGTTGACATCAGCTTCTAGTGAGGCATGTGGGTAAGTGAGAGAAGAGTCACTACATAAAGAAAAGTGTCATTCTTTTAGGAACAAAGCCAGGTAAGTAAGTGTCAATGCCACTACCCTCACCTACTGGGCACAATATTACAACTTCATGTTTACCTTCCTGTACAGATAAGGCTGTCTTCAGGAATTTGAGTAAGCATGACTGACCTCACAATATTTAGGTGATGGCTAGCTGATTGCTTGATGGATATATCTTAAAAATGATATTCAAATTCATTTAGATAGCAATGAAACATATAAGGTTTTCTTCAAAGAGCTAATAAAGTATTAACAATAGGGTTAGAAACATTTTTATTTTTCATTTTATAGAACAACGATACTTTAAAATAGAAAACTGTGTGTGTTGATGTGTGCATATGTATGAACTTAAAAGAAAATGATTCTTTTCTACAAAGAACCTGGGGTGTGAACATCTTGAGATGAGCTTTCCTTATTTTTAAACCACCGACGACTCTTCACTGATATTGCATGCTATGTTAAATAATTAATTTTGGATAAGGGAGTTTTGAAATACCTCCTTTTGTATAAAGGAGATTTGAAAATCCCCTTTAAGAGGTGATATTCATTTATTTTTAAATATCTTACAATGCTGATATTGTAATACATCTAAATTAAGAAAACCTATTTCATTGATATACTTATGACATGAAATGTTTATCATGTGAAGTCAAAGTACATTTTCTAGAGTTGAGATAAGTTTTTTGTTTAATTCTAGCTTTCTTGCAGCTTTATTAGAGATTAAATCACACTAGAATTCCAAAGCCAAAGAACAGATTAAATAGTACTGAGAAGAAAACTATCTCAGGGAGAGTAGGTAATGTTTTTTTCTAGATCCCACAGCTAGACTAATTGAGACAAAACTATAATCTCAGAGCTGCAGTCTCATAGCCTGCTGCTCAAATTTGCTAGTTATCTCTTTAAAATAGAGGTAGGCTGTAGGAAAAGAAGCGCTGGAGAGGAGGAAATTTGCACAACATTTTCTATTTGCTATTCCTTGAAGATGACTATGCACAGAGGAATACTTTCAGTCCTTAACGACGCCAGTGATAGTAGGTTTTGCAGAACTAACAAAACTACCACAATATAGTATATGCAATATTTCCTACAGAGTCAACTTGCAAATTTAGCAATCATACCTCCCTAGATTACTGTTAAGATATGAAATTATTATTTTTACATGACAGGTAAATAACCAGTTTCCCTTAATTAGACTGGATTAAGAGAAGTAAAATGCTTTTGAAAACAGCGGTGGAATGGAATGGTGCCTTTCATCAAAAGCAAAATCATGTTAATGTCCATGCTGTCTAGTTATCATGACAAATAGGTTGTGGTACATGCACACTTTAATTATTAACGCTGAGATCTGCTGAAATTGAAGTATTGCTCTTTGTAAGAGCTATTACTTCTGAAATGACCCATTTAATAGTGACCCATGGTATCAAAATATGGATTTAAATTGGTAATTAATAACAGTCCATTTTTGAAAATGTTAACACAGGAGTTCAATAAAAATGCTAACTAGGTTTCAAATACCACAGACAGTATATTGACATATTAAATGTATTGCTTATATTAAATGCTTTATACATTTAGATATGAAATAAGATAACACAAATGTACGAACTAGTGTCCAAGGAATCAGTCAGTAAACTTAGTGGATTAGTTTACTTTTTTGTTTTTTTTCAGTACTTAGACCTGAAATTCTTTACATATTCCTCATATCACATTCTACAATTGTCCAATAAATGGAAGTGAAATAAAATTTACAACGTGACAGTATGACACAGAGGAGGAATTTTGGAGTAACAGGGTGTAGGTGTGTTCCTCATTTTATGGGTCCCATATAACAACTAGCTGCCCCACAACCGTCCTATTCTTTCTGTGCCTTTCCAGAAAAACAATAAAAGCTCACTAGGAAGCCATATAATCAATTATACTGTGAAATAACATATTAAATGAACTTTTAGTAGAAATAAAGCCCAAAGAGAACAAATAAACAATATTAAACATACCTATAGCAGAGTGATCATCTCCAGTCACCAATATATGGTTACAATGAATTAGCTGATCTTTTTTGAGATTTATTTGCTTAAATTGTCCTCTCTTAAACCTAGATTGAGATGGAATTATGTTCCCTGAATATATTGACAGACAGTATCCTTGATATTTTAGAAAAAGTTAAGAGAAAAGACTGTATCATTTTAAATTCTCTAAAGATAATTACAAAACTGCAACTTCAATCTGAGAGTAAATGTATACTATGTTATTTTAACTATGGTGAATATAAAATATGTTTAATGATAACCATTCATCATCACTTAGGTCTTTAAATAAGAACTGCAGAGGCGGTTTAACAAAATTTAGAGTCAAATTTCAACATATTTTGTTTAATTTGATCGTTAGTTTCTAAGTAAACATGTAGAGTGGAAGGATGCAGTAGAAAACATTTCAAAGTACTTTGCAAGTAAGTACATATGTATACATACACTCTCCACAAGTACATTTAACATATTTTAAAAACAACATTTCATGAGTAACTAATCATTTTTAATTAAATTTATTGGGGTGACACTGTTTAATAAAATTATGTAAATTTCAAGGGTACATTTCTATATATCACATTGTGTATTCACCATCTAAAGTCAAATCTCCTTCTGTCACGATATATTTTACCCCCCTTTACCCTCTTCTACCTCCCCTGCCTTTATCCTCTAGTAACCACTATACTGTTGTCTGTGTCAATGAATTTTTGCTTGATTTTTTTTTATATTGTTCCTCTTTTGCTTTCATTTTAATATGCCATATGTGAGTGAAACCATGTGGTTCTCGCCTTTTTCAGTCTGACTTAATTCATTTAGCATGATAATCTCAAGATTCATCCATGTATTTTCAAATCGCGGTATTGCATCTTTTCTTATGGATGAGCAATATTACATTGTCACAGGAAGTGGATTTTGCAACAGCTGTGTTCTCAGATTGAAGTGTAGTTCCTTCAGGAAACCCATGCCTAAATTTGTGGTATACAATTCTTAGTTGCCTCATTTGACCAGTACTGGGGGCATTTGGTTGTTTAGTCTTATCACTCCAGTTATTTTTGTTTGCATTTAGCAGGTTAGATATATTTTTTTCAGAATAACTTCTCAAAGTGGTATAACCACAGTGGCAGCACATTGTAAATGTATTACTGTGACACTTTCCAAACAATGATGTTCCCTTTGTCATTTATTTTATGTGTCCCAGACCAAAGAGCTAGTTTTCTTTCTTTTTTTCTTTTTTCCCTTCTTTTTCTTTGTTAGGAAGCAGAGGTCTCTTTATTATAAGCATAAGCATGTAATCCTTTTAAGATGGTATACATAGTAAGGTGTTTCAGGGAAATTACTTCTATAAGTGAAATAGAGAGCAAAGTTATCAACTGTGAAAAGAATGGAAGAGGCATTAAAAATTTGAAAAGGGAGCAGAAGGTATAGTACAACAGGATAAGCATTGAAGGAAATGTAGTATGATTGCCTGGCAGCATTAAGGTCTCACTTGAAGATATAGTAATAATGAAATCAAAATAAGACAAGTCAACATAATGACTTATTCTTCAGCTTTATCCACATGTATATACTTCAGGAATGGAATATGCTGAGAACGGGCTTTAATTACAATTGCGGTTTACCAATATGAAAGAAGGGCAGGGGTTTAACAATATGAAAGGAAAGCAGTTTAAGGGATATTCATAGGATTGTTATCAATGAAGGGTAAGAGAATTTAAATTGGGTAAGAAGAAATGTGAGAAAATATCATTGATAAGTAGCAAATTGTAATGTATAAGAATATACACTAGCATATGATTGTATATACATATATAGATAGATTGTATATGTCTTATAGTATATATATATATTTGTGTCTTATAGTATATATAGTATATATATATATATATATATATGTCTTATAGTATATATAGTAGATATATATATATATATATATATATATATATATATCTATCTGTATATCTCTCTATATATGGATATATATGCCCCCCCACAAGAAATATCATTTAATCCCAAAGTTGCCAAAATCATGACTAAGCATTCACCTAAATGCATATGGGGAACCAAAAGGCTCAAATATTGCCTGAGGCACCCATCAGGAGTTTGGAGGGAGGGGAATGGGTGGGGGACACCCCTAACTGTCCCTCTCCTTTTAAATGTCATCGGAAGGCGGTCCTCCTGTGGCCAGCATGCTTCCCTATCTCTCAAGTTCAGTTTCTCTTTGGGGAGGTGGAATGAGGGGTGTGGGAACAGGGTGTAGTGTGAGTGGGCCCCAGGAGCGGAAAGGACACAGGAGTGGTTGGCGGGGGTCCCCATTTCACATGCACTTACAACACTAATCTCCCAGGGAGTAGAAATGAGGGAAACTGGACTGGGCCAAGTCCCCCTCCCACACAGTATTATAGGAAGAAGGGATTCATGTTGGGGTGGGGAGTAGGGCATTATTGGGGGCAGGCCAGGGCCCCCACCAGGGGAAGAGTGTACATCAGCGGTGTGTATAGAGGGACAAGGACACCGTGCTGACATCAAACTGGTTCGGGATGAGTGTTTCAAGGGGTGCAGGCTGCATATGTATCCTGTGTTTGATTGTTTGTTAAAAATGTTTTCTCTTTTTTACCTTTAAACAAAATAAGTATTTTTTTTTTAATTTTTAATCAATGTTATGTTGTCTTTAATGTCTTACCATTTTCCCTAATTTAGTTTATCAGAAACAGGTTAATGGATTGGATTCCCAAAGAGAAGGGAGGGGAGAGGCAGGGAAGAAAGGGGGTGGTTTCCATCCATATTCTACAAAAACTGCAAGTATGAAGATCAATGAAGTTCTAGGACTTAAGGTAGTGTGGTTATGCTTAATGCATTCACTCCAGGGTGTCTAGGAAGACTAAAATAGCTTTGCACTGGGTTTTGTGAGTCTGAGAGATTATAGTAAGCTTGTGGTAAATCTTTAAGGTGTTTGAAAACTTAATTATACAGAAGTTTCTTAAGGCAAGACTTTTTTTGTTCCTTCATAACACTTTCCAATCTGTATTTTTGTCAATTTGCTTCAGCGCACAATAATTATCTTACTTGTGCCAAGGGTGTGTCACTTTGTAGCTAGCTGTCACTATAGCATTAATCAATAAAAGCCTCTCTAAGTTTCTAGTAAGACTTTAAATCAGGCAGAGTAAAGTCAAGAATTATTTATATTTTCAAATGATATAAGCCAGTAACTTAGATAGAGCTTTTCTACAATATATAACAATGTCTAAATACTACTAAGGATATTCAGCATGTTGATTTCCATAAAGCTAAAAGGCAAATCTATTAGGTTTGAAGCTTGGATTTATTCAAGATGCTATCAATGCTTAACACAAAGCACTAACATTAGTACATCATCCTGATGCTGCAATAGATGGAACGACATCAAAGCTATCATCACTGTAAAAGTGTTTGAGATCAAAAAATAAGCCATAGTTTTACAATTATGTCTGCCCATGCCTTTATATAACAGAGTATAAAACGGGACTGATCTCTGGTCCTAATTATAACGATTCATGTTTTCCCAAAATTTGCAGTCATTTACAGTACAATGACGTATTAATGATTCAGGGATTTTTAAAAACCTTTTCGCAATCAATTATAGTTTTCTTTACATATTCTCAAGAGTGTCTTACTTTATTCAGGCTGCTATTAATGTCACAGAATACCATACGCTGAGTGGCTTATAAAGAACAGAAACTTCTTTTTCAGCTCTGGAGGTTAGGAAGTCCAAGAACAGGAAGCCAGATGATTAGGTGTCTATTGAGAATCCATTTCTTGTTCATAGACAGCTGCCTCCTCACTATGTCCTCACAAGGCAGAAGTGGCAAGGAAACTCTCTGAAGTCCCTTTTCTAAGGGCACTAATCCCACTAATAAGAGCCCCACCCTGAGAATCTAACTCCTTCCCAGAAGCCCCACCTTTAATCACTTGGGGGATAGTACTTAACATATGAATTTTGGAAGGGGCACAACCATTTAGTCTGCAGTAAAGTGTCTTACATTTACATGGAAAATTATAACATAGCACTCAAAGCAAAGGATGCTAGCTAGTGACTGTGAAAGTGCCAATTATTTTCCAGAGAGGAGAATAAATGTTTCAATAGGCCAGTTTGAACATTCATGACTGTAGAGCAAATAATTAATAATTTTACTCACTTGTTTTCATTGGAGCAAATTTGTCTCCATACTTTGCTTTCACATGTGTTTTACGAGGTGTGTAAAACAATACCTTGAACTTGAGGCTCAGCTTTGTACCACAAATGGTCTGCTCAGTTTCATAGAACATATTTTATTTACATTAATGACTAGATAGTCTTTAGATGATATAATTATTTTAACTGAAATTATATTTATTTTTCTTAAAACTACGCAGACATAGAAATTCTAACCTGTAAAATATTGCACTAGAGGAATTAGCTTCCAGTCTATGTTTATTGCATTTCAAAATTCACAAGAATCTGGGGAAACCATAGTATAATCAAATACCACAGTAAGTCTTTAATTAAAAACAAATAATAAGTAGAAAATGAGAAAAAAATTTATCTAATTAAGTCAGTAACACATTTTGTGGATAAGCAAAGACATAGAATATAGACAGTAAAATGCACAGCATTCTTATAAAGATTGCATAATAATATAAATGATATTAAAATACAAGCCAGGATTTAAATTAGAGGAGTGAGAATAAAACACTGGACATATCTCTTTAAATGCTTTTGTTTATTGCTTTGCTATTTCTTTCCAAGAATCTTCAAGTAGGTAGCGTACAAGTAGGGATAAATTGAGTACATTTACCATATTTTCATGTTTATTTAACAAATAAATCTAAGAGTTTTTAAAAATTCTCTAGTGAAAATGATTTAATGTTAATATGAGGTACATCCTGAGTGTTGTGTGGAGTTTGCTGAATATATTCATGCTTAAATTAATTATTTTGTGAAATAAGTGTAATTTGCACCATAGCAAAGGTTACATCTCCCAGGTAATTCTTTGATTTTTTTTTTTTAAATATGTTAAGTTAGACTTACCTTTAGGTACCATTAAAGACAATAATCTAAACCAGATGGACCCATGAATAATCACAGCAAATTATCATTGGTTCTTAGAAAATATTGCGTATATATACTACATACTTAAGTAGTGAGTGAGAAAGAAATGAAACACAGAGTGCTATTGATACTTTAAGTTCTCGCTGTCGCTTACTTTCCATATATATATATATATATATATATACATATATATATATGCTGTGTATATATATATAGATACATATATATATCTATATATATCCATATATATAGATATATATATATGCTGTATATTCACATATAGTTCCTACACTAATCTATAAAAAGAAAAGATAATCTTTATATTATGCATGAGATATCTTAAATAACTGGAGAAAATCGCTTTTTTTGCCAAAAGTCAATATATGAAGTGGAACAAATCTATGTTTGATTAACTCTAATGCTTCCATACATGGTGATAAAGATAAATTGAATTTGCATTTCTTGCATATTTTTCAAGAGAGTGCTGAAATTCAAAATCTGGGACATCAACATCATTATCATTGACATAGCTAATATTTACTCCACACTTATTTGTGTTGCAACCTGGATTGCCAGGATGTACCCACTTTATATCTGTTGTCCAAAACCAACTATTAAGAGTACCTACATTCAATATTTAATTATCCTACTTTGGTTGATAAATTATATGACCACTCTACTGATTATGAAATAAGCATTTTATTATATTTTAAATACATGTATTCCAATCAATTTAGTCATTGATTCCTAAAACAATAACTTTGCACGTTAAAAAAAAAACAAGAGTAATTTATTAACTAATAAAAGTTTATCCAGTCAATAAATGATAGAAATAGAAAATAAACCCAGGTGACTGGACCCTCCTACCAATTCACAGATGATTTAGCTCGTCTCAACAGAGTGAATGTTTTGTTTGTTTGTTTGTTTTTGTTAAATTCAGGTGTACAAAACAAAACTAGTTAGACATTTACACTCCTCACAAAGGAATAACTCCCCCAATCTGCTACCCATCTGACATCGTATATAGCTGTTAACAATACCATTGATTATATTCTCTATGCTGTACTCTACATCATTGAGAAATGTGTGTGTGTGTGTGTGTGTGTGTGCATTTCTCTTTTTAAATTATAGTTGACATTCCATACTATTCAGCTTCAGGTGTACAGCACAGTGTTCAGGCATCTGTACAGCGTTTTCCCTAATAAGTCTTGTGCCCGTCTGGCACCGTATATAATCTTTTCAACATTATTGATTGTACTCCCCAAACTGTATTTCATATCCCAGTGACAATATTGTGACTACTAATTTGTGCTTTCTAATCCCTTTACCTTTTCCCCCATCCCCATCCCTCTCCCATCTAGCAACCATTGTTGTTTTTCACAATATCACTGAGTCTAGTTATTATGCTAAGTGAAATAAGTCAGAGGGAGAAAGACAAATACCGTATGATCTCATTTATATGTGAAATTTAAAGAACAGAATAAAGAAACAAATGAGACAAATTTGAATATTATAAATCAACATAAATAATTGGGTGCAATTTGCACTGGGGAACAAGTTCCTCTCGATGAATGGAAAAACATAAAATCTTTGCTAAAAATTTGATAGGAAATTGTTGCGAGCACCTTCAAGGGCAGTCGCTACAGTCTCTTCCTGAAAGTTAAGGGAACATTAACCCCTCGGCAGGGCCCTACGTCCCTGCATGGTACTCGTGACACAAGTGGGGAACAAAGTCCCGGCACACAGGTTCTGATAGAGTGAGTAACACAGCTTTATTTGGGAGCCAGTGTCTCTCCAGAGGCCAGTGCTCTGGTAAGCACACAAAAGGTTACAAGAATAGAATAGAATTGAATAACGAACCAAGTCCCAGAGTCAATGGGATGGAAAAGGTTCCTGGTCCGGGAGAGGATACTGGGCCCACAACAGGTCTGAGGTAAGCTGGTCTTGCAAGGAAGAGCTTCGCAGAGTCTCAGAGTACGGTGGCTTGCATCTTGCAGAGGGTCTTAGCCAGAGGGCCCAGTCAGACTACTCATGGCTTTGCCCTGGAGGTCTGCTTTTATTGTCTTTTCTTTTGACTTGTTTACTTCTCAGGTGATAACCAGAAGTTGTTTTGGTGAATGTGTTTATCACTCAGTTTTGTTATGCTCAGTTTCACACATAAATATAAACATGTTTACATTTATTTATATGTTCTGAACATAAACATGTTTACTTTCACTTTTATCAGGCTCACACAGGTGTGGCCATAATCTTGTCCAGACTAGTAAACAACTTGTTTTGCAAACCTCAATCCACATGTGTAATATATTATACAGGAATGCATTGAGACGAGGTAACCTTCAAATAACCCAGTGGTGTGTTAGCAAGGGAAGGTGTGTGAAATGCAGTAAGGAGAAGAGGACTCCATGTGGAAGTAGAAAAATGAGCATATTTGAAAAAGTTTAATATATTGTGCTTTTGTTTAGGAGAATTCAAATTACTTTTTAATGTACAGTTAACAGTCCTTCGCAATATGCCCCAATTACTTTTTTTTTATTTTTTATTTTGAACATGGAAAATCTTAAAGCAACTTAATTCCAACAACTACTAATCTGGTATACTCAATATTTCAATGCTATAGGAATAGTGTTTATGTTATATTTTACATTTTGTTATAATGGAAGTGCTTAAATATTAGTATGTTATGCTACGATAATTTGATAATTTATAGGGTTTTCTTTTTCTTTCTTGTTTTTTTTTTTTCTTTTTTTGAAAGCTTTTAAGAGTTTATTTGAGCCAATCTGACAAAAATTGCCAGGAAGCAAAAACTCAATGGATTAAGAAAATACTCTGCAATATAGTGGTTTGCAGCTTGTTTTATACATAGAATCAAAAGAGAAGGGTTACGTGAAATCCATTAGTGATATAGATTAAAGGGGTGGGAGAAAGCAAAGCGGGACAATCTCTGGGATTGGACAAAAGTAAATTGGAGAGACAGGAACTTTCTTGTGAGCATCTACATGAGGTGTTGGAATTAAGCAAAGTCCTTTCTTCTTAGCAAATGTTGTATTCTATTATATCTCTCCTGATTTATCTTTCATTTTAATCCTATAATTTTAGCAACAGGGTCTTTTCTATAAGTAGCAAACTCTCAGTACATTGCAAGAACGTGTGTATGTTTGTGTGTATGTGTGTATGCATACCTGAGCATATGCATATATGTGTGTGTATGCATGCATGCTTGTATGTGTATGTAGATCATGTATATGTATAGATCATATATATACACATATATACATATATACACATACATATGCATACATACATATATATACATATACATATATATATATATATATATGTTTGTGTACACACATGCAAACACTCATTTTGTCTGGTAAAGCTGCAGAACAGTCCTTACTACTTTCTTGAAACTTTATTGAAGCAATTTGGAACGTTTGTTTTTCTTTTTCTTTTTATTCTCCATAGGTTTCAGGATATTTCCATCCCTGTGATATATATCCTCACATTTGTTACATAAAGAAATAAAAGTTTGCATTTTATAGAGTCCAAAAGTTTTTGTTATACAGATTGCTATGTTTATATAGCCAATTGCTGAGTTGAAATTGGCTTTTGAAAATAAAAATTTCCCCCAAATTTGATACACCATTCTTCTGAGTTTTATATAGGTATATATGTTATATACAGAGGGTGCCAATAAATGTATGCACATTTTAAGAAAGAAAAAAATCTGTATTAAAATTGTAATACTCAATATATACCGATAACAAAAGATGAATACAAGTCATATGTATACATTTTTTGACACCCCCCAGTATATACATATGTATGTATATATACACACAAACAATAATTTTAGCTATTACATATATACTCTTTTCATTGTTCAAAAAGGAAGTTGCTGTTGAATTATCTATGTTAACTTGCTTTGATTACTATTAATTTCCTCTGCCTTTTTCATTATAATTGTCATAGCCTTCATTATTTCATTGCTATTAGTCATTCTTGGGTGTCAGTATATTCAATATAATTGTGAACTTTTCAATCCTGACCTTCTTGATTTATTTCTGGAGGCTATGAAGAGATATTACCACCTGTGTCCTCTAAAATGTAAAATAATTGATTGAAAGTACATTGATGAAAAAACAGTTAACCTTTTGGTTTGGAAAAGGCTGCTGAATTTGTCAGAGGAGCTCATTAGTATGTTTCTATAAATTTACTAAGGACAAATCTAAACATCTCATTTTATAAATGATCTCAAAATTGAAATAAAGAATACTTTAAAAACTGGCCTAACACTAGTTGTTTCAATCATTTCCAAAACTTAATGAACCACCTCTTAGTAAATTAGATCCATTCCGTCTATGAGAAACTATCAGAGATCAGTATTTGTTTTCAGTTTGTAACATTCAGATTATTTCTCAGTATCAAAAGCGATCTAAATAGGAACATGGTATTTCTGTAGTAACATAATATATTGACATGAAGATTTCTTTCAGAAGATATTTTTAAAAATGCATGTTAAAAAACTAAGAAGAATCTTGAATCTATAATGAAATGGCATATTTATATTTAGTTATAAACTGTTTCGGTCATTCCATGTAATGTAAGTACAAAATGTTTAACTTAAGCAAGTAATCAGTTAATAATTTTAAAACTTATGTTCATTCAGTATATTCTACATTGGCGTTCTAACAATAGTTTGAGGGTTTCCTCTTCTATGGTACAATATGTAGTAAAAAAATATTTTTTGCTCCATCTTTTTCTTCCAGACAGCAAAAATAATTTTCAAGCCATAATACCAAGAGATAGGATGGATCAGCATTAGTGATATGTCACAGAATACTATGGGGAATATGTTTATTCATAGTTTGAAACATTTTCAACTGTCAGGGTTGGGGCAGAGGGAAGCTTAACTTTCCTGTCATGTTCCATTAAGATGGAATTAAATGTATCCTTTGAAGCAAAGAGAATAAATCTGTAAAGTAAAGAATTCCATCGGGTAATACATAGAATCCAAAGATAAAAGAACATTAGGAAAATATTTTGCTTATTTTTAAAATGTGAGGTAACATAACCCATCCAACAACAGACCACTAAACAGAAATGATGACAAAGATATTTTTGCTTTAGTTCAGCGTTCTTTCCATTGTACCATACTATCCTTAAATATGAGATATGGTACTAGGTACTGTTAAATTTAGAAGATGCACAGAGCAATTCTGAATTTGAGAATATTCAGAATTTGTGTTGTGTTCATTTTTGTTTGTCAAATTCTATAATGATAAAAATGAATAAAATGAAATTATGTCCATTTTTATTCATCCACTCAGCAATATTTATTTATACAAATACCAACCTTACTATTAGGTTGGTGCAAAAGTAATTGTGATTTAAAAGGTTAAAAATAATTGCAAAAACCACAATTACTTTTGCACAAACCTAATAATTAGTTGATAAAATATGATGTGTATTGTTACAATTGCATAATTGTAAGTTATTTCAGGGATATATTATTCCATACCTCTTTCAAATTTTTCTTGTTGTTGTTCAACATAGCTATTTATCTTTATTAGGTGCTAATAATACTATTAGACAATTTATCAATCTCTGTTTTCTTGAGACTTTGCAATAAGATTAGAGTTCTGAAGAGACTTAAAATCTGAAATGGCAAAGTAAGCATATGTAAAGTATATGCATTGCAATATATTAATAATAAAATTTTCTATTTGAAGTCAAAATGACGGATGCAGAAATAGTTTTATAAGAATTCAGAGAAAGAAGAAATGAAAGGAAGCAGGTGATCAGGGAAGAGTTTGTCAGTATAGTGGGGGTTACATGCAGGGTATTAAAAGACTGATTTGATTTCTTAAAGTGACGCCTTTATTGAAGCGAATGACACATTTATTAATGACATAGGTTTCCATTATCTGATTAAATGCTTGACTTTACTGACCTGTTACTGTACCTTTGAGACTTCATTTCCAACCTGGCTAGCACAATTTTCCATGTGAAAAGGAAGGTCAATGCTAATCAGAATATGTTTCTTAAGGTTACATAAAATACTAGCTAGTCTTGAAAGCTTTGCGTTTTTATAGAAACATGTTTTTCCTGCTTTTTTCTTGCTTTCACTTCTTTTCTTGAAGAAAGTAATGCTAGGGGTTTTTTTTTTTTTGTGTGTGTGTGTGAGTTTTTTTTCTTTCTTTTCTTTTTAAGTTGGATCCAGCAAGTAAAATGCATGAGTACTTATTTTATTTTAGGTTTGGATTAGATGAGAAAAACAGATAGGGCATTCAGAATGCCCTTCCTCACCTTGCAATGAATCTGACTCATAGGCAATTTATAGCAACACATACAGTTTTAAAAGTTGCTGCAGCAATACTCAGCAGTCAAACTATTATAATTTAAACTGACTAAGATGCCTCTAGAGAACACATTTTACAAGAAAGCTAAAATTTATTGAAAAACAATGTGAGGTAGTTTTTTCATTCATTGTATTTCTATTCCTGAGAAAATCAGTGGCAATAACACTTGTTACATTGGCATCTTGCTTGATGCTTTTGTGGTGCAAGTTAAACGTTCAGTTTTAACAGCTGAAGACAAGGTCAGAGTTGTATGTTGTTGTTTTTTTTTGTCCACCTTGCCATGATGTAATATATCTTTAAGAATATTTCCAAGTATTTCAATATTGCACATCCTTGACAAACAAAAAAAATAAAAATGCTCTTTTTTTTGTTATTGTAGAAATTTTCAGAAATATCTGGTATAAATTACAAAAAGGTGTAACATATAAAAATCATGCTGGGACTTAATGGTGATAAGTATGATCAAATGTATCTGGTCAGTAATGCAAAATGACAAAATGGTGTAAGAGCCACCAGAGTTTTCACACAAAAAAATCCTTTGTTGTGGTTTAGCTGAGAACATTTTTTTATTTCATCAATAAATGAGTATATAAGTATAACAAATCAGTACATTGTACACCTTAAACATATACAATCTTATATGTCAATTATATCTCAGTAAAGCTGGAAAACCAAAACCGAAAAACAAGCAAAAACATTTACCTGTTATTTTTTAATGTAGGATTATAATTTACATGTTATTTACCATTTAGTTACAATTTCAAATGAAAGTAATTTCTTTAGATTAGTAAACATTTTATTTAAAAAAAGGAAAAGTAAAAATAAAATTATTGCTTTGTGGATTGGAAAGGGTACTCGGTATCAAAATTGAACATGCCAGTCCATATTTTGGATGTATACCAGCACTGTTAAAGGGAAATGTTATAGGGAAACACAGCATGTTCTAAATATTTGGGATCCATTCCTTCTTCCAACTTCTAAAGGAGAAGTTGGACAGTTTACTGGTAAACTCCTTAGTATTCTAAACAGGCTATTGATAGAACAGACCATATGTCAATATATGAGAAAAGGTGAGTGATAAAATGGGGTAAAAAAAGGAGAAATTGTGAAAGTGCAATATATTAGAGGTGGAGAGAAAATAAGGAAGTTTGAGTGAGTATACAATTGTTAGAGAAAGTACAATAGTAACGAGAGATACGTGTAAAGAAAAGGTTAATGACATTTTCCTATTTTGTTTTGTTTTGTTGTTTTTTTAACATAATACTGACTTATTCATTGCCTTTAAGCAATCTACATTAAACTTCTGCATTTCTTTTCAAAGGTTTAAAATTGAATGGATGCTTTTTAAAATGTCAAACGATGCTAGAATTGGCCTTAAGATGGCTCCTGGACATTTGTATCTCACATGTGATGAAATGTGTATAAACAAATGTCAGTCAGAAGAGAAAATGAGGTGAAGAGTAGCTAAGAGTTGCTAACTGGACATAGAGAGTAGCTGAGTCATTTTACTGGGAGGAACATTTTCCTGGTTGATAGAATTTGTTCTATTCAGAGTAGCAATGGGTGCTAAAAGCTATGTAGCTCTTTTTTTTTTAAATTAATATTATTAAATTTATTGGAGTGACATTGGTTAATAAAATTACATATGTTTCAAGTGTATAATTCTATAATACATCATTGTGTTGTCCTCAGCTAATTCACAACAAAGGATTTTTTTTTGGAAAACTCTGGTGCTCTTATTTGGTGTTTACCACCCAAAGTCAAATCCCCTTCTTCACCATATATTTGATCTCTTTTACACTTTTCTATCTCCCCCACCCCGTTACTCTCTCCTCCATGGCCAAGTTTCTATATCTCAACCTGGGCTTTTCAAGCCATGATGTATGACTGTTTCACTTTTCTATAGTTGAATACATGTCCTAATAATACATTCCAATTAAGATGTTCTCTATCTTGGGGAAACCAAAAATAGCCTAATGGAAGGAATAGTTATTTCACTTCATATTGAAGTAGAATTTTGGGTTTTTCAGCCTTTCCAGGATATACTATTTTTGGAATATAATGTTGTATTTTAATACACAGAGTTTTCCAAAAGTGTAAATTATTTCACAGCAAGTTTGATCAAAATTAACATTATTTTGGCCATTAATTTCTTTTAAATTCTGTTTATTGTGCTGAATATTAATGTTTCTATGGGGGAAAAGAAGCATTCCATTTTACTCCTCTTAAGTCTATTCCCATTAGATAGGACTAAAGAAAAAACAACATAGTGGAGACATCTATACTCAATTTCAAAGAAAGAAATTTCTGAATGATCAGATCAAATCTTTCACTTTTCTTTTTCTTATAATATAAAAAGAAGATATATAAAATTCCTGCATGATCTGAACTTCAGTTTCAGAAATCAATTAAAATAACAGTTACTTTAAAAGATGAGACGACTCATATTTGATTTTCAAGTCAATTATTCTTAGTATTGTTAACCACAAAAGAGGTTCAGGCTGTAATAAAGAACAAAAGATTGTTTAAGCAAAAGGATTGTAATCTAAGAGATGCATTTTCATGTGGTAATCCAAACTGCACTCAGGAGAGAACAAAGAAAGGCAGGGTTTATAAAGGCAAAAAACACAAAATGTAATTCTTTCATGTAAATGAAGGATTACTGGCTAGGTTCAAAGGGATTTGGTTAGTTCCAGTATGCGAATAAGGGAGGCAAAAGCTACAAGGAAGGGAGTACAAGTCCAGTATGTGTCCACACAGCAATCCTTGTTCCAGGATATTTATGGCTCAGCTTGAACTGAGTTTAGCAACAGGTTTGGCAACTTAATAGCAGCTCTGGGAACCCAGACATAAGATGTGCAGGGGCTGCATGGGCCCCACTTTCTTAATAGCTCCCTGTCTCCATGTTAAGTGACTCCCTTAGCAATCGTTATTCCATTTCATTTTCTCCATTATCAGTATTAATATTTTATTTGTAAATAATTTATAATGTAATTGAAATATATGTGATAAAATTGTACTATTTGAGTTAAAAACCTATTGTTGAAACCAGTATTTAAAAAAAAACACACACACACACACACACAAAACTATAAGTGAAGGAAAATATTCAAATGGCTCATATATTTCCATTCAGCTAACAAGCAGTGCCCTATTAATAAATGTCTAGACATTTTTGAGCCAATCTAAAATGAACTGATTGCCGATTAAAAGACATTAAAGTTAAAGCTGATACCAAATCACATAGTCAAGTTCAAGACAGTATTTTGGAGAATTTATGACATGTACATTTTTTTCATATGCTCCTTAGTAGAATTCACCTATCTTTTCCTATATCTTCACCCCTTTACTTCTGTTATATTCCCCCCACTGTATTTATCCGTAGATGTGTTGTTGTTGTTTTCCAACCCTATAAGTGTGCATTCATGGAACCTTTTACATTTCTCTACCCGATTCTCTCCAAAGCACCCACTGCCTTTGCCTCTAATGGAAATGTGAATATTATTAAGAGACTGACTGCTCATACTATAGCCCTCTTAGAATAAGACACTTATTCACTAAACTTCATATGTCATCCACCTGGCCGAAGTGGTTGTATTCTATATAACCCCTGGGATGCATTCTTCACCCAGGATGACAGGAAATATGAGTGAAAGAGGAAGATGAAATGCAGAAGGGACCAATCGGACATATGGACTAAGTAGTTGCTGGGAGAGAGAGAGAGAGACAGAGAGAGAGACAGAGAGAGAGAGACAGAGAGAGAGAGACAGAGAGAGAGAGAGAAAACACAATAATTTTGAAATAATTAGAGTGACCGAGAAAGAAACCACAATGCACTAGTGATGAAACAGATTGAATGATGAGTTAGAAATTGAGGAACAAGAGATACAAAACCTCTTATGCTGCTGATGTCAGCAAAATATTTCTGTGCTAGGGGAAAACAAAACACCATTTGAGCTGGGTATCGAATGTCATTTAGTAATGGTTCCCTTTACCGAGACTTCAGTTCTTAGAACCAATTTAATTCTACTTTGTTAAAAAATTATATATGTTGAAGAAAAATGGATCTTGTTGCATGGAGGCCAAACTGGAGAAAACAACAAAGAAAAGTATATTGATTTGTAATAAATTCATGAGTTCCTGCCTGATTAACTGGTGAAAATTTTCATAATTTGTCTTAGGAGATCTCCTAAGTCCCATTACACATGGGACATTAAATCAACATTTTAACTGATTTTGCTACAAGTTAATGGAATAAAACTAACACAAATCACACAGTTTTCTCTGTGAACCTAAGCTCTTACTTATGTGTGAGCTGATGCAGGTTTCAGTAGGGCTCTACATACATCTTTTCTAAATCCTCATTTGATTTCTGTATACACAATTGAGCACTTACGTAAAATTAGTGATTTATTCTCAATTCTAATAGCTGTTAATTTTTGGATAATTATTTTTAAAAATATACTTTTAGAATGACTTCCTTTAGATTAAATTAAATTAATCTTTAGATTAAATTAAAATTAATTTAATCTAAATTAAATTAATCTTCCCAAGATTAAATTTACACATTTCCCTTAAAATATCAGTATTGGCACTTGACACACAGAAACAACGCATGCTGCAACATAAAAGAAGAGAACATATTAAAGAAGAATTAGCTGTAGGAAGCTCTGATAGGTCCAAAGTGCTTCATGTGCATTGACATATGTTGTCAATTAAAAATTGCTTAAGAAATATTTAACAATACAGATCTATCACACTTAGCCTTTGTGGAAATAGTTTTTGCATATATGTATCTTATTTACTTTTGCATATTTTAATAAAGCAAAGTTTAATTGCTTAAATGGTAATCTTCTTTGAAAGATGCATTTTTCATATTTATTTTGATAGGAGGTAAGTACATTTCTATTTTTAACATTTCATGACTTTGCATAAAATATTTTACATAATGAACTGAGTTTTCTTTCCATTTTTTCCCATTTATTTCCATTTTTTTATCTGTTAATAACACATAGCTAATTTTGTTTGAGAACCAAATTATTTCCTGAGAGTGGAGACTTTGTGTTGCCATTTGAAAAGTAGTGTTGAGATATATACATATATGTATGCATGGGTATACTATTGCAAGAATAGGTGTTGAATAAACACTGGCATAGAATCAACACCAGTTTCTATAAGAATTCTCGAGAAACGTGTCATGTGTAACCCACAAAGGTCACAAAACAAACTGAGGACAACTCATCCCACACATAGTCATTGTCAGGTTTTAGCAGAACCATTTGCTCGGTGATAATTAGCGGTAGGGACCGCTAATTATAATTAGCATGGCCAATAGTCTCTATAGGGGTAGGATTGGGTGTTCTAGTATAATCCTAGATTGAAAGGGCTCACTATAACCATGTTAATTAATTAGACTTCAGATCATTGTATCAATGCAGTTTATTGTGGGATCAAATATATTTAGCTATGATCTAAGCCATGTGAAGAGATGGACAAATTCATTATGAGACGAAATAAAACAGAGAATCTCCAGTCGTCCTCAACTTTTTCAAAGTTCAAACTGATGGTGCTGCAAAACTAGATGGAATATTGAGACGGTAAGTCATTTGGTACACACAGATTAGTGATGAACAGGTTTACTGCCACATTTATTCATTCATTCATTCCTCCATCCATCCACTGTATATGGTGAGTGCCAATAGGTTTACAAGAGCTTGTATCGAGTACTGTGGATTCACTGGGACATGTTTTTGCCCGTATATCTGCCAATCAGTTGATCTATAATTTCTATCCTGTGTTAAATTATGCCTAGGTATCTAAAAACAGACATAACTGAAGAGATTTCCCTAGAAAGAACCGCAGTCTTTATGAAGCAGTCGGCTTTTCTATCTGTTTATAAATGGAGACTGGTATTGACATTTTGCTATAAGGAAGTCACATGGAGTATCGACTAGTGTCAGTAAACAAGCACTCAAAACAAATACAAATCACTGGTTCTCACTCTGGAAATCACCTGCGTTTTAGAACTGTCCAAGTTGCTGAAAGGGAAGGGGAGGAGATGAGAGGGGAGGGGTAGGAGAGGGGAGAACAGGATAAGAGAGAAAGAGATAGCAAGGGAGGGAGACAAAGAAGGAGGCTGGGAGGGAAGGAAGTAGTCATTTTGATATGAACGATAAATCATTTTGACTGTTTTGCTATTTTTCCTACATATTTAAATTCCACTTTTGAAAACCTTGGTTAAATAGGCTTTATATTTATTATCAAAATTGGTGTTTTTACAAGTTACAATTACTATGTTTCTGAACTCTTTCACTTAAAACTTTTCCTGGTTAAGTGCTGATATTTTAAGTATTTTAATATGGCTTTTATAATACAACATGTACCTAACCTTCCTTTGAACCTCCTTTATTCCTCATTCAATTTGTAAATTGACATTTTCAAAGGGGCATTTAATTCAAAAATCATCTTTTAAGAATATCTATAGATTTATAGATTTATAAATCCCTTTCTGTATCATTTGCTTATTTTTACCACATAATTTAATTTTGAAAGATGAAGACTTTATGACTGGAAAACTAGGGTCCTCTGTTTATCTAGAGGGTATGCACTGGATAAGCTTATAATGATTCTTTTATTTCACCCTTTGATTGAAATAACATGTTTCCAACCAATTGTAATCCCAAGTATCAAATATAAGTTTATTCCTATTGTTATTTTAGTGAAATTGCCAGGAAGAAATCTGTCAATATTTATTTATTGTTAACTATTATCCATTCCCCACTTTTAGATTATGATACAGATGTCTTTATATTAAAACTAAAGTTGCTGTAGAGGAATAGGGATGGTTGCCAATCAACAAAGACCATGTGTTAGTACCTAATTTTTCTAGCTGTGGAAACTTAATTTGATGACTGGTAACACAGATCATTTAGAACAGGGGTGTCTAAATTGCGGCCTGCGGGACCACTGCGGCCCATGATTCATTGTTAATTGGCCTGCAGCAAATTCCAAAAATATATTTAGTTTACTTAAATAAACCAGGTGAGGCAATCCGTACTACACCTCGAGTGAGTGGCCGGTTGTTTGTGTAACTTACCGCATATGGCCCTTGGTGAAAAACGTTGAAAAAAGTTTGGACACTTCTGATTTAGAATGTATGTGTGGATATGTGTGTATGTGAGTGTACGTGTGTGTGCGCGTGTGTGTGTCCTGCCACACGCCGGACACACAAAGTATAGAAATATAAGACACACACACAAAATATAGAAATACTTTGTCAAGTGTTTCTCCCACCAATTTCATTGTGATCTCAGTTCTGTAACCACATCTAATAGAAAATTCTTCAGAAACAAAGCTGCCAGTACAATGCTTTGAACTTTCATTATTTTATTGAAAAAATCTCTCTCTCTCTCTCTCTCTCTCTCTCTCTCTCTCTCTCTCTCTACCTACCACTCTAGATGTCTAACAAAAAGTGAGAGTTTACAGCAGCAGAGAGTGGCTGAGCAGGCAGTGACAGCTGAGGGTGAAGTAAATAAATTTCCTGTGTAACATCTGGGGCTGTCAGTGCTGTCAGTCTACAGTCTCACAATAAGCACACCATTTTAAACCTTTGGCAAGACTCTTCCTAGCCTTCTCTGACTTTTTAAAAGCTCATGGCGTGTCATCTATCTCACTCTGGCTGCAGCAATGTGCAACAAGTTCAGTAACTTTCTACATGAAAATATTGGAGATGTTGCTGACCTACTTATCATAGAAATTCAAATGACCACCCCCCCCCGCCCCCAGAGACCTCACATGGAGACTCCCTCAGAGCCCAATACTGATCCTCTTTTGACATTAACTATAATGTTTAAAATGTAGAGATAATTTGTATAATATATGCCCTTTAGCTGACAGCACATGGGTGAATTTCTGTGTAACATTTTATTTGTTTTAATTCTGCTCATGACAGTAAATTCAATTTTGAGGATATTCGCTTTCCAGCGTAGTCTCTCTCGTTCTTGAAACCTAAGAATACCATACATCTTTGTGTTTTTTTCCGAGAAACAGAACCTGAGACAAGGATTTGAGTGCAAGAATTTATTTGGAATGTGTACCAATCAGTGGTAAAGTATAAGGAAATAAGACAATCTGAAGAAGGCAGCAAATAAAATGTGAGTTTGAAAGCCAGCTTTCAGCAGTTGGAGTTCTATCTTCAGGGAAACCTTGGAAAATGGAATAGAAAACATGTTCACACTTACAAAGGAGGGAATTGTGGGTATTTGTATACTGTCTCCAGTAAGACTTGGATGAGGACTACTCTCAGGCTCTGCTACTGCCCTTTAATGAAAGCCTTCTGGGTTCAAAAGTAAGTTGGAGGGAAATAAATGGAAGGTAGTCAGTGAGACTATTTCAGTTTTACAATGGAGAAAAGGAGAGATGTAGAGTGGTGGCTTCAATAAAGTGGAATCAAGATTGTTATATATTTTTAAGGATGAGGAAAACTACCTCATATTGGCAGCCAATGAGAATTATCCAATATGGAGAAAAGACCGATGCCAAAGAAAGAAAGAAGTTCTGAAGCAACATTATTGAATATACCCAAAGTGAAGACATCATTAGAATACTGGCAGAAGGTTTGCCTTTTGTTAGCTTGAACCAGTAAAACAGAATATCAGAAAAGCAGGCAGAATTTATGATCAAAGATGCAGGTAAATGGGTGGTGGTAGGTGTGTGCTCAAGTTCTCCTCAGAATGCCTCACTATTTAAATCTGATAGTGAGTGAAATTATTAGTGTGAATAATGATGAGGAAGGAGGTATTGGATGCTAGAGGAGAGAAGAGGGATTATGAAAGAGTTTTCAAGGAGAATAAGTAGAGAAATTTGTGATGAATTCTAGGTGTACCAGTAACCTAGCTGAATAATTATTCTTTACACAATGGAATTGTTACATGGAATAGTTTAAATGTAAGTTACAGCATATCACTTCTGGATTTGAGCTGCATCAACTATTGGGATTAAAGACAAAGCAGTTACCTGTGATGTCCTGTATCATTCAGCCTCTGGATAGCCATGTAATCTCTCTGCTGCCAACTGCCCATCTTACTTTTACTTTTTCTGCCCTAGTTATTAATACATTGGCCTTTTTTCTTTCTTTCCTTTTGTTGTAATATTCATTAGCCATGTTAGTGCTGTTTTCATCTTTGAGATATTTTCCTTGAATCCTTTGCCTGAAGAGAGCTTTACTCTGATAAGAGCCTGGCATATTCCTTCAATTTCTTCAAGTTTACATCACTGTCACCTTGGAAGAGAGGCTTTCTTGACCTCACCTAAAACACAGTGTCCCCCACCTTCTGTATCCTCCTTATCCCTACTTTGCTTTTCTTCATAGCTCTTATCAATGGTAGATTTATGTATTGTCGAATTTTCTCTCTAGACCATAAGCTTTTTATCAGAAAGAAGTCTGCTTCTTCATTGTCTTATCTTTAGTGACAAAATCAGTGCCTGGAATCCATTTAACAATTATTGAAATGAATTGAGTCATAAAAGGATAGATGAAAGTATAAATAATAGAAATCTTGTATTACTACTTTTAAAACTGTTTTTTTTTTTTAATTTTGAATATCTACAGCCCACCACTATCAAGTTATTAAAAAGAATGATTAGATATCTAGAACAGCAAAAAAGGAGAAAAAAGGATTCATGAACTGACTACTGGTCTTTTCTGATAAAATCAGCTGCTGAAAACATACTCATGAATATCCTCATCGATTTTACTGAGATTGATTTGGATATGATGACAATTTTTTGACAATATTTGTCAGCCAGGATTGATTCTACTGATGTTGTGGGCTCGGTGGGTGATCCTGCCTGCCACAGGATTTCATCAATTTTCTTTATGTTTTTATAGTTTTGTGTGTGTGTATGTTAAATAAAAGAAAATAAGTTGCAACAGATATTTTATTTATAGTTTTCAGAATTGTTCAGACCCTTTTAACAAATTACACATATGATAACTTTTTACATATTTTTTAGACAGTGTTCAATTTTAGGTCAAGCAACACATTTTCCATTAAAAAAATTAATACATATTCAATTGTAGAAATAATGAAATATACTAAAAATTAACATGAAAGTATATTGCATCCTCCTGTACTCCCAATTCAGCTTCAACAATTATCAGTCTTCTGTTAATATTTTTTCACCTATCCACATTTTTTTTCTCCCCCTGGACAATTTTCAAGCAGATCCCAGTCATCTGCTATTTCATTTGCAAATATTTAATATGCATCTCTCATCTCACAAGTAAAAAATTATATTTTGTAATGTAAGCACCATGCTGTGCTCCTTTAATAACACTTAATAAACAGCACCTATTCTAATTTCCCTGTTTTAAAAAAATGCTCCCTCTACTGTTGTTTTGTTCTATTTAGAGTGTAAGTAATGTCTTTACATTTCACTCAGTCATTATGCCTCTTGAGTCATTTTTGATATAAAAAAATAAAACTCTTCAGGCTTTTTTAATGGACTAAGCTAGGAAACATTGATTTGTTTATATATAAGAGAATTCTTCTTCACTGTTTCATGCGTTTCACTTATCTCTAATTGTATTTGTGTCTATTTTAATTTACATTATACCTTTTGGTCCCTTAAAAATTTTGATGTAAATGCTTAATTTCTTTGTCTTTAAAAAAAAACCACCTGCAATAATTTTGAAATAACAATACCAATATTACAACTAAAATAGATGACCTAAGAAAATTTGAAATTTCTTTGCGATTCGTTTTATCTCTAGAATAAATCCCATTATGGACATTTGATCAAATACTTGGTCTTAAAGTTACTTAAAAAGTTGTTTTCTTTTTTTTTTTTTTTTTTTTTTGTTTCTGTATGGTCATGCCACAATTTCACATAAAATTAAGATAACTTGTTTCAGTTTGATTTCACTTTGGAGGAATTGCATTTCATCTTCATAGATAAAGTTATGCATTTCAATTATACATAGCACTTAAATAATACCAAAGTTAAAAAGTACATAATAGAAATCTAATTTTTATCACTATCCTCTCTAATATGTACTCTCCTTCTTCCTATAGATAAGAATTTTATTTGCAGTTTCTACTACTTTTTAAATAAAAGCTTAATATATACTTCCCCTTCTATGTTTTTAAATAAAAGCACAATGTGTACAATATCCCCATCCTATATATAAATTTTGCATAAATATGTATGCCTGATTTTATATACATATATATAAGTATATATATATATATATATATATATATATATATATATGTATATATATATATACACACACACATATATATATAGCATATTTATAAATTATATATACTGTGATTTTATTTTCAAAAAATACATGGAGTATGTGTATATGCGTGTGTACATATTTTTTCCCCTCTTTTTGTAAACAAAGAACCTCACATCCTCTCCCCTACATTAACAATATGTCCTAGATATCACTGTATATCAACATTTGGTGATATAATTCATAACTTTTTAAGGTAAATATACACAGAGTGATGTGTATTAAAGTATTTTATAATACTAGTGACCTATTGCTGGACATTTTGGTTGTCGTCAGTATTTTGTATATTAGATATTGATTAGCCTTGTTCACTAATCATATTTTTACTTTCACGTATTTAGGATGGTTTCCTAAAATTAGTATTGTTGATTCAAAGGGTAAATGACTGTAAATGACTATAAAATTATGATGTTTCCAAAATTATCTCCATTTTGTTGTATAATTTTGCCCCCTCACAACAAAATATCAAGTCTATTTCCCCTGATCTTGCTAGGAGATGCTATTGTACAACTTTAAAAATTTTTGACTTTCTGATACGTACGAAATTAGATCTCTGTGCAAGTTTAATTTGTATCATACTCAATTTTAATGGCTGCAGGACTTTGATATTTGGTATTTGTCTGTTCCTGCCTTTTATAAGTTTCTCTGTTAGGTAGCTAGACTTTTTATTCTCCATTTTAGTTGATACATTAGATTGTGATGTAAGTTGAAAACATTTTTTGCCAGTTTGTAATTTCTTATTCACTTTGCTTATGATGTTTTCTTCATGCTTTTTATTTTATGTACTCAAATGTATTAAACAGTTTTTCTAATTACATTTTGATTTTGTCTCAGAGGTTGAAAACTTTTCTTCAGTCTCAAACCACAAATGATGTCAAGCATGTTTTTACTATTATATTTGTAATTTTTGTATTTCAATTAGAATTTTTCATTGTTTACTATGTGCAGAATAGATCCAGTTTTATTATTGAAAAATATATTTACATATCAAATTGTCTTACTATCAATTTTTAAAAAGGCTATCATTCTCATACTTATTTAATAGGCTACCTTTGCATATGCTACATATCCACATTTACTGTACATTCTGTAGTTGATATTTCCATCTGTTTCTATAGTACTATATTGTTCTGATTATAGAAATTTTATAAAATGCTTTAATAATGGTGAATGCTAGCTAATTCCATTATGTTATAATTTTTCTGAATCATCCTAGCTTTCTGTTGTTGTTGTTATTATTATTATTATCATTCAATTTATATGAAATATCCCAAACAAGGAATCCATAAGTGGTGAAAAGTAGATTGGTTGTTGCCAGAAGATGGGGGGTGAGGGAATGAGGAATAATGACTTAACAGATATGGGGTTTCCTTTTGAGGTGAAAATAATGTTTTTTTTTGTTGTTGTTTTTGTGCTTATTGTTTTCATTACTCATTTCATGTGTAAAAGACAACATAGTGATTAGACATTTTTACACACCTCACAAAGTGATAACCCCAACAAGTCTTCTACCCAGCTGACACCTTATATAGCTATTACAATGTCATTGACTATATTCCCTATGCTGTACTTTACATGCCTTGACAATATATTTTATAATTATAGTTGACATTTACTATTATTTTGTATTAGTTTTAAGCATTTATATAATTTGTAGTGGTTAGGCATTTATATAATTTATGAAGTGATCCCCTCGATAAGTCTAGTACCTAGCTGATACTATACATAGTTTTTACAATATTATTAAGTATCTTCCCACACTATACTTCACATTTCCGTGATTATTTTGTAACTGCCAATGTGTACTTCTTAATCCTTTCACTTTTCTCACCCATCCTTCCAACCCCTCTCCCGTCTAGCAAGCATCAGTTTGTTCTCTGCATCTATAAGTCTATTTCTGTTTTGTTTGTTCATTTATTCTGTTCTTTAGATTCCACATGTAAGTGAGATAATACGGTATTTGTCTTTTTCAGTCTAACTTATTTCACTCAGCATAATACCCTCTAGGTCCATCCATACTGTTGCAAATAGGAAGATTTCATTCTTTTTTGTGGCAGAGTGATACTCTATTGCATATATGTATGACAATTCTTTATCCAATATTCTGTTGATGGTCATTTTGATGTTTCCATACCTTGGTTATTGTGAATAGTGCTACAGTAAACATAGGGGTGCATATATCTTTTTGAATTAGTGTTTTGGATTTCCTTGGATAAATACCCAGCAGTAGAATTGCTGGCTCATAAGGTAGTTCTATTTTTAATTTTCTGAGGAACCTTTATACTGCTTTCCATAGTGGCTACACCAACTTGCAAGCTCATCAACAGTTCCGAAGCATTCCTTTTTCTTCATGTCCTCGCCAACATTGTTTTGTGTTGATTTATTGATGATGGCCATTCTGACAAGTGTGAGATGATATCTCATTGTGGTTTTTATTTGCATTTCTCTGATGATTTGTTACACTGAGCATCTTTCTGTATGTCTATTGGCCATCTGTATGCCCTCTTTGGAGAAAGGTCTGTTCAGGTCGTCTGACCATTTTTTAATTGGAATGTTTTTTTTTTGTTGTTGTTTTTGTTTTTGTTTTGTTTTTTTCCTTGGTGTTGAATTGTATGAGTTTTTTAATAAATTTTGGATATTAAGCCCTTACTAGATGTATCATCTAGTGGTACATCTTGGCTACTATCTTCTCCTATTCAGTAGGATGACTTTTTGTTTTGTTGATGGTTGCCTTTGCAGTGAAAAGAAAAAAAACAAAACAAAAAATAGACAACTTTTTTTATTTAATGTAGTACCATTTCTTTATTTTCTCTTTTGTTTCTCTTGCCATAAGAGATATATTTGTAAAAATATTACTAAAGATAATGTCTGAGACTTCCTATATTTTCTTATAGAAGTTTTATAGTTTTGAGTCGTGCATTTAAATCTTTAATCCATTTTGAGTTTACTGTTATAAATATTCCTTTCCTTTTTTTGTTTTGTTTTGTTTTGTTTTGTTTTGTTTTGCAGGCGTGGGTCCAGTTTACCCAGCACCATTTGTTGAATAGACTGTCTTTACCCAATTGTGTATTCTTGCTTCCTTTGTCATAGATTAAATGATCATATAGGCATGGATTTATTTTTGGGCTCTCTATTCTGTTCCACATTGATCTATGTGTCTGTTTTTATGCAATACCATGCTGTTTTGATTACTATGGCCTTGTAGTATAATTTGATATTAGATAATGTGATACCTCCAGCTTTGTTTCTCATTCTCAGGATTGCAGTGGCTATTCAGAGACTTTTATAGTTCCATGTGAATTTTAGGATTTTTTTTTGGAGTTCTGTGAAAAATGCCTTTGATATTTCAACTCGGATTGTATTCAATCGATAGATTGCTTTCGGTAGTATGGACATTTTCCCTCCTTACAAGTCCTCCTTTATTGTCTCTTGTCTCCCTTATTCTCTCATTGTCTCATTTCTTACTATATCTATAGGTTTAAAACTTTTTTTTCACAAGCTAGCTTATTTGTGTAAGAATAAATGCTGAATTTTTATTAAATGCCTTTTAAGCATCTGTTGAAAGCTTTATAATTTGTTTCTTTTGATACATCAATGTTATTGCTCTCATCTCAGACTTTTAAAATTTAAATATATTTAATGTTGGTAGGGTTTTATATCAGGAAGAGGGACTAGTTAATGGTTGATTTTGTTTTTGTTTTTATCCCATTGGAATACACTTATTAGCATTTTGTCCAGATTTTAATATCTATGTCCATAAACAATTTTAATTTGCTACAATTTACCTCCATTTTTTACATTGTTTTAATATGCATAGAGTGTTTATTGCTTACATCTTCAAATTATTTTATGGGATTATATTACAGTGTGTCCTATTTTATATAATTTAAAGGAATTTAGTAACAGCAATAAAAACTCTGTTTAGATACTTCTAAAAGATAAACATTGATATGTATTATTTTGTTTGCTTCTTCCCCCCCCCAGTATTTATGTGTTTAGGTTTTACTATTTGTATGAATTCAATTACACTCTAAGGGAGGCAGTAGGATGATAAATGCTGTAGTGAAGATTTAGAGTAGAAATTGACTAAGTACGAGGCTACCTTAGAACACACAGGAAAGAATCTCAGAAGAGGTCTGTTTAATCTAAAACATTAATGATAAAAGATGGAATGGTAAGATTTAGAAATGTATCCAATGTAATTGGATCTCCGAAAGAGAAAGGCTATATATAAAAAAAATACGTTTAGGACAGATTATATTCCAAAGTAAGGAATTTAGCGATTCATTTTTCCTTCCTAAACCTAATATTAATCTCTTTCCATATCTGATTTCTCACCTGTAATTATACCCCATTTACTTTTTTCTAATAAACATCAGACTTTTTCATCTCATACAGTAAATAGAACATTGCCAGATTAGCATGAACATAACATTTTGAACACTTCAATGTATTATGTGGTGTTCTGTTGTTTTCAGGTAAAATCTAAATAAAGTAGGCACTACATTTTTAAATTCCCAGAAGAGCATTATTATCTTGCTCTGCAGATTTATCTTTATATTTTAACCATGTCTTATTTGCTAGAGCTCAATTCTATACCCTGACACAGTTTTCAATTCCTTTGATCCACTTTGTTGATAAGGAAAGGGTGTGCATTCTTTATGAATTCTTTACAGATGTTCAATTTTTTAGAAGGTTTTGAAATATTAAGAGTAATTTTTGACTAGGGTGCCAAGTGTAAACAAATTGGGCTTGGGAAATTGCCTATCAACCTGTGAAAGAACAAACGTATGCCCTTACCTTGAACCACATACACAAATCAACTCCAGTTGGATTAAAGACTTAAACGTAAGACCTGAAACTGTAAAATTCCTAGAAGAAAACATAGGGGAAAAGCTTCGTGACATTGGAATCAGCAATTATTTCTTGAGTATGACACCAAAAGTTTAAGCAGCATAAGCATAGGTAGACAAAAGGAACTACATCAACTGAAAATCTTCATGACAGCAAAAGAAAAATCAATAGACTAAAAATGCAGCCTACATAATGGGAGAACATATTTTCAAACCATATCGCTGATGAGGCATTAATATCAAAAATATTTAATGAACTCCTACAACTCAATAGCAAATAAATAAATAACCTAATTTTTAAAATGGGGCAAAGGATTTGAATAGGCATTTTTCTAAAGAAGACATATAAGTGGCCCGAGGTATATGAAAAGGTTTTCAACATCACTAATCATCAGGGAAATGCACATCAAAAGCACAATGAAATATTACCTCACAATGGTTAGGATGGCTATTATCAAACATAAATAAATAAATAAAAAGTGTTGATGAGGATGTGGAGAAATTAGAACCTTTGCATACTATTGGTAAAAAGTAAATTGGTGTAGCCACTATGAAATATGATTCTGAGGTTCATAAAGAAATTTAATATAGAATGACCATATGATCCAGGAATACAACTTCTCGGTATATATCCAAAAGAATTAAATTCAGGATTTTGAAGAAAAAAAAAATTGCGGTCTCATGTTCATAGTAGCATTATTCACAATAGCCTCGTTATACAAACAACTAACCATACATCAACCGATGAATGGATAAGACAATTTGGTGTCTACATGTGAGAAAATATTATTCAGCATTAAAAAATAAGAATATTCTGTCATATGCAACAACAAAGGTGAACCTGGAGTTCATTATGTTAAGTGAATTAAGTCATCACAGACGTACAGACACTACATTATTCTACTTACATGAGATAGCTAAAAAAGTCAAAATCATAGAAACAGTTGAATGGTGGTTTCCAGGACCTGGGAGGAATGGGAAAGGGGAGTTGTTGTTCAGCAGATACGAAGTTTCAGCTTTGCAAGATGAGGAAGTCTAAAAATCTGCTGTAGAACAACATGCATATATTCCACACCTCAGTATTGTATACTTCGAATTTTGTTAAGAGGATAGATCTCATGTAAAATATTCTTACATCAGAAAAAAAAAAAATCAAAGCGGCAGAGGAGGCTTTTGGAGGTGATAGATATGTTTATTGCCTTGATTGTGCTGATAGTTTCACTAGCATATGCATTATTTCCCCAACTTATCAAGTTGTAGAACTTGAATATGTGCTGTTTTTATATATCAGTTGTACCTCAGTAAGTGTTTTTTAAAGCAAAGATTAGCTGAATAGATAAACATAAGTAATATATGAACATACTAAGTTTGTGGTAAACTTTAGGTCCAGCTATCTCCCAGTATATCAATGACAATAATATTTCAAAGAAATTTATGGAGGAGAAAACTATTTGAGATTTCAACTCTACCTATATATCTCTCTATCTGTCTGTCTGTCTGTCTGTCTGTCTGTCTTCAGTCTGTCTGTCTATCTTTCTGTCTGTCTATCTATCTATCTTAATCTATCTATCATCTATTGTTAATATCTATTTATACGAATAAAAGAATTTGCATTTTGACAACATGTACCACCAGGTTAGGGAAACTGCAAGTGGTGCAGAAAGATCAAACCATGTTTCAGTGTGCAGCTTTCACCCTTTTTCTCACTTCATCTCTCTTACAAACCACATTCTGTTCATTTTCAAAATTTATTATTCATTTGATATCCCATGCCACTGACAGGTTTATGTTCTTTCTTCTCCCTGTTGTTTTGTTTCTGTCATCATCTCACAAACTACTAATCAGTAATCAAAAATGAGTTCAAATGTAGCATCCACAGTAAATCTTTTTCATGTTACACCTAGATATTGTCACTCCTTCATCTATTTACTGTTTATATAAACATCATAATTTAACTGTTGATCCTTCTACTTCATCTATATGAATATGTGCACCTCAAGACTGGAATAACAATACACTTCACCTTTATTTTCTTTGACTATGAATAAAAACAAAAAAATTATTACAGGTAACCCCCATATAACACAGTTGATAGGTTCCTTAAAAATGCTGTGTTATGGGAATCTGTTTCATATGAAGCAAAGAACTAGTACAAAAAAGGGGATTAAGTTCCAAAAATTAAACAAAATACTATTATATTTTTATAATTAAGAGAAATATCTTTATTAAAGCAATTTTCACCAAAAGCATAATGTGTTAATATGTACAAAATAATGTTCTCTTCATCATCACTACTAAGTACAATTGATAAGGGTGTTTCTTTTTGACAAGATATCTTCATCCTCTGAACTTAATACTCCACGAACAACATGGATGTAAAATTCTAATAAATTTTAAAATTCTGCAGTCAAATCTGATACTATATCCATGCTCGAATGAAAAAATTCAAATAAGATATTTTTTGCTCTTAAACCTCTTATTACTTACTGTGTTGTTTGGGAATTTCTCTAATTCCCAAACCATGTTAGAGTGAAACTGTGTTATAGAAGTGCCGTGTTACATGGGGGTTACCTGTACATACACAAACATACACAAATGAGCTATATGATACTTCAGAATGAAAGTAAGTCCCGTACAATAGGTTCTCTTTATATATGTAACATATTGCTATGCCCATATTGCTCTATGCTCTGTCATTCTCCTATTTCCATAGTTTTCAAACATTTATATGTATTTGAATTATCTGCAGACCTTTTAAAACATGGATATCTCTGGCCTTTACAATGAAAGATTAAATTATGCATTTTAAACAGGCACCCTAGGATACTGTGACACAAGACCATCCACAGATAACACTTTGAGAAGCACATGTGACCTCCACACATTTTAATATATGCAGGAACCCACTGAAGCAGAAAATAAAATAGGCCACACGTGTTAAACCAAGATATGGTCAGATTACTTTATACTACATTTTTAATAAAGCTTTTGTGGGAATGCACTTCTACCACTAGGTGTCATTGTTAATAATGTCTCATTTGTGTGTGTGTGTGTGTGTGTGTGTGTGTGTGTGTGTTAAGTGACATGTGAAGTTTTTCCTTCATTTCATTTATAGACTTCACAAAAAGGGATAATCCTAGAATTGTGGAAATAGCAGACAGAAATATTTTCAAATATACACATAATTTTTTGTAGTCCTTTATTCTTCCAATAAGTCTCAAATTCCTTTGTTCTTGTTTATGTCAATAAAAGGCAAGTTAGCTTTGATACCTCTGAAACCAAATATGCCAAGATAGGGAACTGTGAGGAGAGCTGATGCCGTCTACCTCTGTGACAGATCAGGCTGAAAGCCTTCCTACCTGTCTATCTATCTACACATTTAGACAGCTTTGACAAGCATGCTATTTTAGCAAGAAACAATACAAAGAGGAGAGGAAAAAAAAAAAAAGTCTTCATTGTATTTAAGCCTCAGGCTTCTCAGGGCTTCAGCCTGAGGGAATTGCATTTTTCTTCACAGGACACAATTGTTGCCTGGTTGAAATTTCCAATAGACAGAGAATTATTTTCAATTACAATGAGTTAGGCATGACCTCAAGGTAGAATTTTATATTAAGTGGATAACTGATGGTTGTTATTACCTGAAAAAGGCGGCACAGACACTAGGGATAGCAAATAAAATGAGTTGAATCAAGAAACTGAACTGGTATCTAACTTTCAGAATAAGAGGGTATTCTATATGCCACTGTTCTTTGGAAGACTTCGTCCCCTTTTGGAGTGAGCAGTATTGAGCTTGAAAAAAAGATTCTAGTGGTTTCATTAATACACACACACACACACACACACACATACACACACACAATTTGTTTAAGGATTTATATGTTAGTGACTTGATTCTCAGTTTTGATTGGCATTCTTTTCAATATTTTATTATAGCACTGTTTTCAAGACTTTTAAAGCTACATTGTTTACAAACTACACTCAAAACTGATTGTTGAATTAAAGACTTACATGCTCTGGCAATAGTAGAGCTATTCCTTTCCTGAAGTTTTTATGCATTCTTTCATTCACTTATTTTTCAAATAATTATTTTCTATAGATATTTATATAGCCTTAGAAGTACGTGGCGTATTATAATTACTTAGTTTTTACTACTGATATGTCCAATGCAATGTTAATTTATCTCTGTAACTTTACTGAAGAAGCATTGTTAACTCACTAAAATGCCTTATGTCATAATAAAGAAGCTTTAGAAAAATATTTTAATTAATGGTAAATTCTAAATTGTTGGTAAATGATAGTGAATCTCAGCTTTGTAGATATAGAAGTCTAATTAAATATTTGGATGACTTAATGTTGTGATAATTAAGATTTAGTCAGCTAATAACTGTGCTCTATGTCTGTTATCTTTTTCAGTCATTCAAAGAAATATCTTACTATTTCTGTTTAAAAAAATACTGTGTCCAAAAATTTATTAATTCCTAGTTCTGTTCCATTATCAATCTATTAAAAGTAGTATAATTGTTTTCTAAATGAGTATAGGTGCTATAGTGATAAATATTTCAAAAATATGTTCTGCTCTGGAGTTTTGACATACTTAACACATTTTCTTCCATTTTGTGTGTGAAATCCAAATCAGTACTCTATTTTCTGAACAAATTCTGCAGAATGTATTCAAGTAAGCTTATACTTTAAGATATCTGCAACAAATCCCAGTTTTAGGAAGCTCAGGCAAGAGTTTACTGAGGCACGTTTTTTACCCCATTGGTCAAGAATCTATAAACCTAGTTCTGTACGTAGTGGAACCAGGTGCAAACTGTTCATCTAAAATCCAGTGAGGGAGGGTTCAAACTTTTCACAGTGCGTTATAAATCACTAACTAGCACACCTCATCCTTATCTTGGCAAGGGGTCAATACCAGCCCTCCAGGAATACCTGGAGATAAGTATAGAACTGTCCCTAGACCCAGCTGAAAAATAACTCTTTTCTTACACAATGTTTAACCTTAATGTGGGAAAGCCATTTAAGGGCTCTAAGACTCAATACCTTTAGTATTTATATTTTAATATCTTAATGATAACTAAGTCTTGTCAACCTACAGTTAAGAGAATAAGCTTCTTATAGAAACTAGCAATATCTGTTTTTGTTCTGTGACTTCCTCAACAACCTGAAATGACCTCTTTCCAGTTGGATTAAATTAGAAGTGTTCTTCCTTGCCCTCTAAGCTGAGCTTTTTGAAATATACCTATGCAAAGTCAGAAAAAGTATACACAAATTTCTTTAGGCAACCATTCCAACTTTATTCCTATCCGTTCTCTTGTGTTTTAGGCATAACAGACTTTCTCCTCTTTCTCCTTCAATCTCATGTGCCATATCCAGTTCTTGTCTTTAAATGCCCAGAGGCCAAGTAATGTAGGTGTTGCATATATTTTTAAATAATATGGAATGGAGACTTGGGCAAAAAAAATAGTTGATCCTCTCAAAATATGTTACTTTTTTTTTATCTTACTTGATAAAATACAACATATTTTGCTTCAAATGTTTCAAGGTTAGTAGAAATTACAATATTTTTTCTGTGTATAGATTAAATATTTTTTTTTTCTTAACTGTCCAATTAGCACATATGTTAGATTCTGCTTGGCAATCTCTTACGTCACTATTGACTTGAAGCTGCCAATTTTAAAAAAAAAAAAGGTCTTATGTGATAGAGGATAGAGAATAGATGTAAAAGTGATATAATAGAGTGTGTGCATAATATATATATATATATGCACATATACACATATGTGTGTATATATATGAGTTCTTGTGATTCTTCTCTGTTTGATTAAAATATTCAAAAATTAAAATTAAAATATTTGAAAATAAAAGTATATATATTTCCTTAGTAGTGATAGATTGGCTTTAATTTATATTGAAATAAAGTGAATTATGGTAATAATTTAAGTAAAAACAAAGTAATTGTAACAAAAAAGTAGTTGGTAAAAAAGATTCAATTATGAAGGTTTTATACATACGATTTATACAAACGAATCTGTAGTTCTTCATTATATTTTTTCAACCTTATTTTAAAACTCTATTGTCTTTCTTTTTCAAGTCATAGTAGTTTTGTCCAGAAAGTATGAGTGGCAACACAATAGTATATATACACACAGTTTAAGACATATGTGTGTTTGTAGAGTCAAAAAAAAAATAGTATTTTTATTCCCATCAGAAATTCTCTATTAGCTATGATAGTAATTTAACGTGGTCTCTTAATAATATCACAGACATTAAAGGAGCTAAAATATAAACAGTTAAATTTTGTAAACTTAATGACTGCAATATAGTACAGTGTTTTTAGCAAGCAATCCAGATGATTGTATTCATGGTAGTTGTTATTACCCTAATAATAGTAAATACTGGTATGTTGACTCTTCAATGAAGAAAGATAAAAGAAAATGCACAGATCAAACGAGATTTAGTTTAAGGTTCTAGGAATGGAATTGAGTCATATACAATCAGAATTTTGCAGGTGAGATCTTTTTACAAAGAATTTTTAACTAAGGGTTTCCCATTTACTTAATAATAACATGAATGCAAAAGGATTAAAACTATAAGAACTTAAGCTTGATAGCTAGTTACAGTTTACTAAAAATGATATGAATACATGAATGTAAACTCTTTTTACTAAACACAGAAAAGAAAAGAAAATGTGATTAAATTAGTGGAAACATCAGCATATATAAAGAACAATTTTTAAGAGTGGGGAATTTAAAAATATTAGTTTGTAGAGAAATTACCAGTGTGGGATATGAAATAATCATGGAAAAACCAAAACAACAAGAACAACAACATAAAAAAAAACTCCACCAAAAACATACAACTGATTCATTTAAATATTGTGTGTAAATGTCAAGAATTGGAGAAATAGAACCAAAATTGTAGACTTGGTAAGGGAGTGCTGGATTTTTTTCTGAAATCTAGTGCCTAGCAAATCGTCTGGTTTCTAATAGACATTCAAGCAATATTTACTGAATCTATGATTCAACTCAATGTCCACAGCTGACAATACCATGTTGAGGGAAAAGAAATATGCAAAAGAACAATAATGTTTATTTGATATTCACGAGGTTTGAAAATTGCTTCAGCCTTCATTAACAATGGTTAGTCAAATTACTTAGGTTTCAAGGGTACATCTCTATAATACATCATCTATACATCAAATTGTGTGCTCACAACCCAAAGTCAGTTCTCCTTCCATCACCATATATTTAATCCCCTTTACCCTCTTCTACCATCCCCCATCCCCACTTACTCTCTGGTCACCACTAAACTGTTGTCTTTATGTATGAATTTTATGTTTTTTGTTTGTTTGTTTGTCTTGTGCCTTTGTTGCTTTCATTTTTATATCCCACATAACAATGAAGTCATATAGTTCTAGACTTTTTCTGTCTTACTTATTTTGCTTAGTATAATAATCTCAAGATCCATCCATACTGTCACAAATGGCAGTATTTTGTCTTTTCTTATGGCAGAATAGTATTCCATTGTGTATATATACCACATCTTTGTTATCCAATCATCTATTGAATGACACTTTGGCTGTAATCTTTTTAATTATTTTGTTGCTGTTTAATCTAGCTCATTTGAACTGTAAATGTATCATTTTATTATATAAAAACTAATTAAAATACAGTAAATTTCAATATTTTTAAAGCTAAATTTATTTTATTTATGTTCTTCAATGTAACTTGCAAACAGAACGAGGAAATTAATTTAAGATGCAGGGCAAATAACAGATGTTATCTATAAATGAATTCTAAGAAAAGGCATTTTAACCTCTTTAATATAGTAAAAACTATTAATATTCACCACATGTATTTGCAAGGATATTAAAATTAGTAGAGTATATAAAATGTGACTTCTTCAAAAATAATCTAATATATCATGGGCTTATTACATAATTTCAATTATAGCCCCCTTATGAGTCTGCTGATAAGAATTATATTCTTATCCACTGATGGTATAATTATTTATGAAGCTTTACTCCATTTTCTATTATAAGTGGATTCCTATTTCTAGAAAATCTGCAGTCAACACATTTTCAAATAATAAAATATTTAAGTTATTATTCAGTAATATTAATCTTAAAATTTAAGACTAATTCAATTTCAAAAAGTTGAAATTATATCCAGTGTTCACATCACATACAAGAATTAACTCCAAATTGAGTATGGTTCTAAATGTAAAGTAAAAAAAAAATATGTAAGTACTAGAATTTATTATGAGTGATTTTCTTTATAACCCAAACATTAGAAAATATTTTCTACAACCTGTATTCGAGAACTAAATAAATGAATAGGACAAAGATATAATTGATAAATGTAGCTTAATAAAAATGGAAGAAAACTTCAGACTGGCAAAAGTAAATATTATAATAAATCAAGACAACTGACAAACTGAGAGAAAAGTATGTGCCACATATCAAGAACAAATATTGATAGTATTTAAAATTCTTCAAAGTTGTGAGAAAGAGGCAAAAAAATAGCATAGAAAAATTGAATAAATAATTTATAACAAACATAAGCATCCCTTTTAAAACATGAACAATTTTAAAATTCACTTGGATAGTAAAATTAAAAACATTGAAATTCCTTCTCTCACCAATCAGAATGGCAAAATATTCCATTAGTATACTGATAAAGTGTCACTCTTATACATTGTTGATGGCAGAGGCAAATTGGAGCAACTATATAGAGGGGAAATTGACATTATATAAAAAAAGTATGAATTTATCTTTACATTCATTATCCTTCTTTTGGTATCTCACCCAGAAAATAGAATTTCAACAATATGAAAATGAATATGAACAAGTCTATTAGTTGTACATTATTTGAAATTGGAAAATATAGTAAATAATACCAATAGATATGAGATTTGTGGAATATACCGGGGGTGTCAAAAAAATGTATACAAGTGGACACTTTGGTTAACGTTGCTCAAGCAGTAGTTTGCCATAAAATCAGAAGTGCCTGGACGCTGATGGTAACCACTTTGAGCACCTCTTGTAATCGCAGAAGTCAAACATGACTTGTCTTCAACGTTTGTTATCAGTATATATTGAGTATTACCATTTTAATAGTTTTTTTTTCCTGACTTAAAATGTTTATACTTTTTTTGGCACACTCAGTATTACGGCACATTCATAATATGATTTACTATGAACTACAAAAATAAAAATCACTATGAACTAATGTGGAATTATTTACAGTATATATTAAGTGAAAAAAATGCATCTATCGTATAATAACTTGTGTGTATGAAATGAGGGTAACATAAAATATGTACATATTTGCTCATTTGTGCAAAAGAAAACACACCCATAGACACATGAAGGGTAACGAGATTGCTCACCTACAGGGAGAACTTGGAATGCGTGGACAAGATGGGGATGAAACAAATGGGATAGAAGGGATAGGGGATAATATTTCTCTGAGAATTACATTAACATCAGTTTTAGATCTATGTTATGTTTTATGTAAAACATTACTGTTATTGGCTGAATGTTTATGTCCCCAGACAATGCATATGTTGAAACACTAACCTCCAAAGTGATGGTATTTAGAGGTGGTGTCTTTAGTAGGTAATGAGGTTTAAATTAGGGCCCCTCAAGATGGGATTAGTACCCTTTTAAGACTAGAAAGACAGAACTATCTCTTTAGGCAAAGATACCCAAAAAAGGTCATGTGAACACACAACTAGAGATGTCTATCTGCAAACCAGGAAATGGCATCTCACCAGGAACTAATCTGCCATTACCTTGATCTTAGACTTCCTATTCTCCAGAACTGTGAGAAATTGAACTCCTATTGCTTAAAAGCAGCCTGAGCTGACTAAAACAATCTTCAAATATGGGAAAAAGTGGAATTCAAAGAGAAACAAATGCACCTAATTGTATTTTAAAGAAAAGATATAATCACACTGGCAGGATTGGGAGACTAACTCAAGTAACTCTCAAACACAGTAATTGGACTATATTCTGAAGTTGAATGTAAAATGAGCTATCAATAAGTATTAAACTGAAGTTGGTAATTTCTGTTTACCAGCGATATTGATTAGCAGTTTTGTAGTTATTTTACATTTATTTTAGCATTAAAAAGTAAGTTAATGTATTGTTAATGATAGCTAAGTTTGATATATGGAAAATGGTGTTACAAATCTGGAAAGACAGTATACTATAACCATCCTTGTGTTGTTGGATTGAAATGGATGTATCAGTATAAACTCATGATTCCAATGGATGGGTGGAGATAGATAGACAGATAGATGTAATGGATATAACATATTTTGTATACATAGACATAATTAAATATGACTCCTAGATCTTTTCACTTAGAGAGTCTAGAAGCTATTATACTCCAGTAACAGTGAGCACAAATTGACCCAACATTCATCTCTAAACATAATACTTCATAAAAAGGAATGGCAGTTCCTTGGAGAATTGGCTGGTTTAGTTAGGTCTGGGGCTGTGAATACACAATTGGTCTGAAAAACTTATGACCGGAAGTAAGGATATATTCAAAGAATGATTGGGCCATGTTTAAAGGACAGAGGAATGTGTCAGGAATCAGCTTAAAGTAGTTCCTGTTGTCTAATTCTGGGGTGATATGGGTATGAAAATAAAAAATGAGAACAATGGATTCAATTGGTGTGGAAATTGGGTCCACACCAATAGAAACAAATGAACAAATGCATAAATAAACAAATAAAACAAGAAGAAGGAAAAGTCCTTCTGTATATTAGAATTACAATTAATAAATGCAGAAGGAATGATAGAATTAGAGAAGCACTCTCTTGTGGTCATCACAGTTTTTTTGTTGTTGTTGTTTGTTTGTTTGTTTGTTTGTTGTTTTTTTGCAGGGGGTTGCACATTTCATAAGTGGGTAATAAAACAAAAATGAATAAATAAAGGAACAAATATTTTTCAACTGCCTCCTGATATGATGCCATCTGAAGGGTACACGGTCTCTTGTCTCTTCTGATATATTCCTGCCCAAACTATATAAACTGTCTCTGATCATGAGAATATATCAGACATACCCAAAATAAGTATCCAATATTGTTAAAAAAATTTAAACTGATAAAAGGCAAAGAGAAATTGTGAAACTGTTCCAAATTATACACTTACAGATACATGACGATTAAATTAAACTTTTGACCCATGACTAGATCCTAGGTCAGAAAAACATATTTCTACTTTCCATAAAGGGTAATTTCAGAACAATTGACAAAATTGAATAGACCTTTAAATCAGAAAATAATACTATCAAAATCAACTTCCTGATTTGGATAATTGTACTGTTGGATAAGTAAAAGAATTCCTTTATTTTAGGAAATGCAGACCACAATAATGAGGGGTGATAGAATATTTTAAAAGCATTGTGGCAAAAATTAAAAACGATCCTCCCTTTGCATTGTACAGAGCAATATTGTAAACATGACTGTGCAAGTTGAAACCATACAAAGCTATCCTAACAGTCAATGGAAAAAATTATGGCTATTTTGTAATTCTTTAAATGTTTTGCCAAAACATTAAAAAAATAAATAAATAAAAGCTATTTTACTCTTGGTTATAAATGTACATGGAAATGAAAAAAAATGTTAAAAACAATATTTATGTAGTACACTGTATTTAAAACTTTTAAATATTGAGAATTGAATTGTTTTACTCCTTTGTAAAAATGTATCAAAAATAGTTTCAACACTGCTTGTTTTCTCCCTCTCATATTATAATTTATGACATGGGCTGGCCTTTCTTCTATGCCTAGGCAAATTGACATACTCCTAAGTTTAGATCAGCTTCCAGTGTTTTGTCCTATGTTCATATTGTGAATATATGTGAGATTCTTTTTAATGTTAATTTTTTTTCAGGCCTCACTTCCTCAGGACATTTTCATACTTCTCGTCACAACCAAATCTTCACTGAGTTCTTCTATCTGCATAGCTTTCTGAAGAGCAGAAGTGCAACATGACCGGAATCAAAGATTTCTTACACAAGTAAGTTTAAATTTCACTTACTGTGATACCACTTTCCATTTATTTGCTGCACTTTCAAGTTTTTTGGCCAATGACTTCTTTCAGTTTGTTTTTGTAAAAGTATATGTGGGTTTATCACTGGGAGATAAGGAAGTAGCACAGTTCCGTGCTTTGCTGTCTGTACATGAACCTATTAACTGATGCAAAGTGACCAATCACTGACAAAATTTGAAGGAAGTCATAATTGGTCATCAACCCTCATGTTCATTTGTTATTTGCGTGGTCATTCATAGACTGAAGAACTAACATCAATGTTTTTGCTTTATATATTTGTTCATAATTAATGAGCTATAAAAAGATAAACTGGGAAACATTAAAATAAATAAGAGTTGATTTGAGCAAAAATGGATTTCAATCAGGCAGCACCAAGCCGGAAGTAGTTGAGAGCGAGGGAAAGACTTATATAGAGGAGGTGTAACAACAAAAAAAAAGGAAATCATTTGATTGGCTTAAAGCCTAGTTGGCTGTTTGTGATTGATTGTCTTTAGCATTTTGATTTCATAGCCTTTAGGCATTTATAGGCACAGATTTTGGTTTGCATATGTAGGCCACCATGGCATATCAGTTTAATAGCCTCCTTGTTTAATTAATTTAACAGTACCACTTGAAATTTGAACTGCTTGTTGGGGAACTGTTGTGATTTAACTAAAGCTTGGTAACTGAAATTTGAGCATATGAGAATCTTGTGAAGCAAAGACAGCTTCTATTAAAAACGTAAGCCTCATTTTAAAATTCTTCTTCTAATAAGCTGCTGTCCATGACCTAACCCCATAACTATATATGGGATGTCTCCATTGCATGAGCTTTAGTGGCAAGTGGATCCTTGGGTCCTCCTTGACAAGCTAAGTGTGACCAGATAGAAAATATCTCTCAGCTGGCATGCTAACAGCTGAGACGTATATATGTGAACCAGGATTGACCAAACACATGCTCCTAGGCAAGATTTGTGACTAGAGGAAATGATTCAAAGATTCACATCAATTGGAGATTATTCAAGGTGGTCAGGCTATTGTAGACCAGTAGCCGTGGAAACAGTTCCGGGAGGGCTGGGATGTCTGGTGGCCATGCCACTGTTACCTACCTACCATCAGCCGATGGAGATGTTCAGAGCAGGCCAGGCTCAGGTTGTGAAGGCTGTATTTTAGAAGGTGACTCTTCCTTGGCTTGGGCCCATTTTCTGGGGCTGATTCATTATGCTTTCCCTTTATTTGTGAGCTTCCTTGGATCCTTTCAATTCTCTTTTTCTTAAATCCAGTCATTATCAGTAACTGCCAGAAAACTCACATGTAAAGTCTGCCTTGCTCAAACCTAGCTCTCCTTATCTCGTTTTGTGGACCAGCCCTTTGGAACAATTTGTATATGTGTTGTTTGCAGTCAGTTCCTCTGTACATTTTGTTGTTTCAATCTAGAATTTGTATTTCTTTCTCTCGACTTTTCACTTAAGTATTCCATGTTTGTCCTTAAGGACATTCTAAGAACACCATCTTTTCTGGAAAGCTGTTACTGGAGCTCCAAGCGAAATAATGTTTTCACTTTTAAAATATATTCTGTCCCCCATAAAATGTATGAATATAAATCAATATTGTTAGCATTAATGTTATGTATTCAAAGAGGCCAAGAGTGCCTGGCAAATAATAAACACTCAGTAAATGGTATTTATTATTATTATTATTATTAAACATATAGGCAGACGTAAAAATTAATGCCTCACATTTCTAGTCTGTAAGAGTATTTCCCACATCAACTCAATGGCCAATACCCAAAGTTCCCCCATACATTTTTTCTGATTCACTTAATTATTATTTTTTCCATCTCCTTCCCACTTCCAGTCCTCATCTTAGAGATCTTTCAGCAGTATCCACAAAGAGTTTCTACTCCATGTAACTTCCCCAGAAGTATACTGTAGATTGACACACTTAAGGATGTAAAATATGAAAAATTCTGAGCCAAGGCTTTACAATCATGTCCTAGAAAGACTATGAGGTTTAAATTACTGGAAGATTCTACCCAAGGGGTAAACCCTTATCAGCAATTCAAGGACTCTATTGTGCTTGTTGGGAAAAGATAATGAGCAGTGGAAAAACACCCCTGGCAAAATAAATTAAAACCTCCAAGGACTGATCCTAGCTTGTGATTTTGCCTGAGGCAAGTTTTGTTTTAATGCTATTCCAGATGTATTATAAAATAGGTCCTTGTTTTATCCCTTATTATGGGAACCATTGGTAATGCTAAAACAAATATTAAGTAACAGTTCAGTTAACTTGAGAATGTTTTCCTGGGGTGATTTCTCTTATTTTTCTGGGTAAGGTAAGACAGTGAGGTGAAAAGATAAACCTGAAAGCAAAAGGTCCACTTCTGGTTTGGTTGTCATTTTGACTTCTGTTTTGTTTCTAGTTTTTTTTTTGTTCAGAAATTACATTAATCTTTAATTCTGAAAATGTTTTAAGAAGTTTAGATTAGGTATTCTATCCATTCACAACTCCCCCAACTTTCTGTGATCTACTATTAATATATTTGCATACATGCCAAAGAAAAAGTTTGATGACATGTGATTAAGAAAATTATGACACAATACAGAGATACTTACAAGGAACAGTATATTAAAATGAATACATTTAAGAGCTATACTTTTAACAAATATGTAAGTACATAATTCTTCAATTGTTCTTCTCAACCCAAAACATCTCAATTCTATATCTCCACAACTCTAAACCTAAATCAGAACTATTAATATAATGTATTCCTCTAGCCCTATACTTAAATCAATCTAAAAGTTCATCAGGTTACATAACCACATAGAATGTGACACTAATACTGATCTAGTCAGCTCCTGTAAGTCAGTTTAGAAATCTCCCTTCTATTTGTAGAAAATCTGATGAGAAAATGAAACCTACTGCTCATAAAAGTATGTGTGCCTACAGAACACAACGCTGCACGCGATCTGATGGGGTGAAGAGGAGGGGCCATGGGACTGTGGCCCATGGTAGTGAGACGGCAGGCAATTTTGAATAAAAATATACCATTCCACATCATTTTGTGCCACAACCTACCAATATCAAAAAAGTCTGTTGTTAATGGATCTTCTTTGTTAAGCTGGCTAATTTCTTTCAGCTAAACGAAAATAGCAATATGCTATGGGATATAGAGGCTGATAATGTTTCTACTCTATAATTAATAATGAACACCATTTGAAAAATAATTTCATTATATATCAGTAAGAAATCATAAAATGAATGATTTGTATTTGTGAAGTTATTTATTATAAATATATATCTTTACAATATTGAGAAATGTTTTCTTTTGCTCTACTCTTTCAAGCTGAAGCAACTAACATAGAATTAATCACATAATTAAACCTCCTCTTTCTCTTCTGAAAATGTTATTACACCGAGAACACAAATGATACTGCATAGATATAGAGATACTTTCACTATTTTCTTCTATTAAAAGAAAATAGTGAAAGATTATAACTTGAAATCATTGTCAAGTCTTATGTCAAGTACTTAAAAGCTTCAAATGAATGCAAATATAATAATTTTATATTTATAGTAAAATTGGTATGGTTTAATATGTAGAGAAAGACACTATTAAATGGTATTTCATATTGTCTTGGAAGAGTTCAGCCCAAACTTTTCATGTTACATTACATAATTTATCAATTCATTAAGGTACTAAAATTTCTCAATAATTTGTAATAGGATACAAATCCCTAGTATTTTTGTGTGTTTGAAAACACACACTTAATATGCATACCACAATAAAATTTGGCAGGCACAAACCAAAAAATATCTTTTTGATATTAGGTAAAATGCATCAAACTTTATTTCATGATATGCAGATTAGCCATTCGAAATTGGGAAGAGTGTGTGCGTTCCAATTTTGAGATTAAATGAGTCTATAACTATAAGCATTGCAAGTAAAAAGGACATAAATTTTATAATACCTTAATATTTTCTTTCTATTTAAAACACAAAACAAAAGTACATAATATTCAGAGTGTATGACAGAAACAGTTTTACATTTTAAAAAAGGGCTTCTTTCAACACTTTAAATTTTTCAGATTTTCTTGATCAGGCATTCTACACAAGATGCATATTATAACAAATTTGAACAAAATGACCATTTTCATAGAAATGATATGAAGCACACAAAATATCAAATGCTTTAAATAATCTTTGAAATTATTTTCATACAGTTTTAGCCAATACTAATTATAACACCAAATTGTTTTCTTTGAAAATAACTACTCTTAATATGCTAATCAGTTGAGATTTAAATTACTTGTAAAACTTTGGATAATACCAAGTTTCTCACATTTATAGATACATCGGGGAAAATATTTTACACTTCAAGTAATGTATTATGTATTCTAGTGCTAATGAGGACTTCTGGATAGTGTGGCGGAGTGACCTGAATTAAGGACCAGCTCTCTTATTAAAAACATAAAATGCTGGGTACTTCCGAATACTACGTTTTAAATAACATAGAAGTAGACAATATAAATAAAAACACCCCAGATAAGCACATCAGATGAGCACAAACTGAAACTGAGTAGCTCATAAAATATCCCAAGACAGTAAGACATTGATTGTGGAGTTGAGATTTTAATTACAATGTGATGACAGGAGATGATTCTTAGACTATTGCCATAAAGAAAGCTAAAAGTGAGCTTGCAACTGATCTAATTGTATAAAGCAGATTTGTAAATGTCTGTCACACCTGTGAAACAGAGATTATAAATTCTCCACCCACCATTATTGGAAAGCTGCAAATAATTATCTTGTTGATCAGAGAGGTTCAGGAGTAGTCTGGAAAGATGTTTACTCTTCGAAAAGTGATTATACAGTAATAAGGACTCGGTAAACATATATGTTGGACCCAAAATCTCACTAAATGCTTGGCTCAGTAACATCAAACTAAAACATTAATCTTAAATTTATATCAATACCAAGATCCCATGTGTGTCTACACAAGACAAGACAGGTGGTTCTTCCATTAGAACAACCCAATTCAAGTTGAGTCAAAAAAATAAATAAATAAATAAAAATTACAAATTACTTAGGAATGAAAACTTCAGGAAATTAAGTCAGCTGACATACAATTTGGATAATTTCCTTACCAAAACCAGATACAATGTAAAAATTTGAAAGAGTTTCCAAAACATGATGGTTTAAAATATAAATAAGTAAAAGGAAGTAATAGAAACTGTAAGGTAAGTGCATGACACTATGAGAAAAGAATAGTCACATTGAAATAAAACATAATTAAATGAATGGAAAATTGCCATAGATATGTTAGCACTTAAAGTATCTAAAGAGAGAATTTCTGTCTTAGTAAATGAAAGGAAAATACATATATCAGAGGAAGAAATGTTAAAAGGTATAAATTATGAAATAAAATTTAGTAAAATAGAAAATAAAAAGGCAAATGTCTAGTAGAAATTCTTATAAAAAGATACATTGAAAATGGGGATAAACAATATTTAAAATCTAATAGAATAACATTGAAAACTTTCAGGAGTCATGTCCAAAAGATTAAAATGCATAACTATGCATACTAATTAAGATGCAGAGTAGTAAAAATGCACATCAATTCCTCCTAACCACACATGATGTTACTGAAACTAAATTTTAATACTGTTTTTGTATAAATATTGAGTAAAAATCATATACTAATGATTAATCATTGGGGTTTAAAATTATGACAGTACCATAAAATATGAGAAAGTAAGTTTGAAGTTAAATAATTTTATTTTTTGAATATGAATTATAAGAATAAAATAAGTGAAATTTGTATATTTTTTAAATGGGTGTGTAACATTTACGGTATCAACTTAAAACCTTGGAATGTCAATTTCAATATGAGTAGAGAAAAAAAGAAAAAAAAAGAGTTAAAGCCCTTAAATATAATAGAAGGAAAGAAGGAAGAAGAAAAAAAAAAGTGACGATAGACTTGAAATTGAACCGGCAACCTTGTTGCTGAGAGCTTACGCTCTAAACAACTGAGCCATCCGGCTGACCCTAGTTTGATATTTTTAAGTGTATATCTGAATATATGAGATAAAAACATGTTAAAGCCAATAAGTCAATGAAAAAGATCATTTTTGAGAAAAAAATGATTTTGTATGTGGAAATAAAGGAGAGGGATATTTAGAAAGGCTTATAAACCAGAGTTGTTAAACTTTGGGTCCATTTTCTTCTGGGACTTTATGACTGCCTTGAAATTAAACACTCATGTAATCTTTTTTTTTTTTTTAATTAGTTTCAAGTGTACAGAGCTGTATAATAGTTAGACATTTACACTCCTCATAAAGTGATACCCCCCAGAATATACTACCCCTCTAACATCATATAAAGCTGTTACAAGACCATTGACTCTATTCCCTATTCTGTACTTTATATTTGTTACACTATATATATATATATATATATATATATATATATATATATATATATATATTTGCATATTTAATTATAGTTGACATTCAATATTATTCTGTCTGCTTCAGGTGTACAGCACAGTGGTCAGGCACCCACAAGTCTATGAAGTGAGCCCCCTGATTATTTATGCATATAAGTATAAATATTGTGCACATAAATATAAATATGCATATATTTATGAGTACACATGTTTATTTATTTTTGAGGATGAGTCCACAGTTTTTGTCAAGTTGTTTCAAGAAATGTGACTTCAACAGAAGAAAGATTGCTATAAATGCAGTATTTTAAAAAAATCAATAGTTAATCTGAGATATAAAGTTGAACTAAAAGGAAACAGGGACATGGCATTTCAAAAATAGACTAGTGCATATCAGTGCTTCTCAAAAATTAAGGCCTTGGAATATTCATGTTTAATTTATCCTCTAGTTGTTGTTCTTGTTGTTGTTATTTAGGTTGTTTATGCATCAAACTTTAAGCATAATGTTTTAGAGTCAAATAGGCTTAGTTTGTTGTCACTTGGTTAAGTAATTGGCCAGAAGATGCATTATAATAGTTTTACCCAAGTGCTATGATAATCAAAAAAGTAGGAGCAGAAACAATTGCTAGAATGAGAGAAGTCTGATTTCAGTCTTTATCCTTCCTCTGCTGTTGGATGAGCTACTAAAGGAGAAGAAGAGATAGATATTAAGGCTATGTTCCCTGTTTATTTTGCTATTTATCTAGTCGATAAATTTTTAAAGAGAAAATGTTTTATTAGTTTCAGGTGAACAAAGCAATGTAATAGTTAAACATTTACAACACTCACAAAGTGATAACCCCACCATTCTAGTACGCTTCTAACATCGCATATAGCTGTTACAATAGCATTGAACAACTTCACTATGCTATATTTCACATACCATGGAGATTATCTATCTATCTATCATCTATCTATCTATCTATCTATCTGTCTGTCTGTCTGTCTGTCTGTCTGTCTGTCTGTCTGTCTCTATCTATCTCTATCTATCTCTATCTATCTCTATCTATCTTTATCTATCTATATATCTATCTATATAGATATCTACAATTTAATCCCAAATGATGTATAGCACATATAGATATCTACATAGATAGATATATAGATAGATATCAAGAGATATAGATATATATCAGGGGTACCAAAAAATGTATACACATTTTAAGAGATGTTATCTATGTTCAAGCAGTAGTTTGCCATAATCAGAAGTGTTTGGACGCTGATGTTCACCACTTTGAGCACTTCTTGTAATTGCAGAAGTCAAACGTGACTTGTATACATTTTTTGTTACTGGTACATATTATTACAATTAATACAGTTTTTTCTTGTCTTAAAATATGTGTATGTTTTTCTGGCATGCTCTGTGACACACACACACACACACACACACACACACACAAACACACACAAGCACTCATATGACAAAAACCATGTGTCTTGTGGTTTTTGTTTTGTTTTGTTTTTCTCAGGCCAGGATGTGGAACTGAATGGGAGGATTAACTTGGGAGAAAACGGGATGAGAAATTCTCTTTGAGTTAGAGAAGAACAGTAATAGCTGTTACTAACATTTGCTGATCATTTAGGTGGTGTCAGGCACAGAACTAAATGCACATGTACATCATGAGAGAGACCCAGGTCAATAATCACCTAGTGTTTAAGAGTAAAGAAGAGTGCTCCTGGGATCTGAACTTTGGAAACTGACTCCACGGTCTCTGTTCTTGAGACCTGAGAGAAGCAAATCAAGCAGGCAACAACTGCCTTAGAACCAGCACCTTTTTTGTTTTTGTTTTAATTTGCTGATGACAAATAGATCTTTAGTCAAATTTTATGGCAGTAAAACACTAGAAAAATAAAACTACAAAGAGGCAAAATGGAAGCCATAAATACAATTTGGTTATATTTAACAAAAATGTTTTGACTCTATCAGAAGGCTATGAAATTGAACCATCATTTATCTATATTTTCCAAATGATATAAAATTTAAAAATGTCTTATCAAGGATTTCTGACAATTTATAAATCTGCATGAGTCCAAGGACCTACCTTTGAGTAGCACTGCATCAAACCCATCACATGTAGTAGAGATTCAGATATTTTAAATTTGTATATATATATATTATTTGCCTGTTGGAAATAAGCTAAAATATGAGAACCAAGAAAGACATAAAATTGTTTGAGCCCTAAGATAAAAATAAATCCTTATGAGGATATTTTACTAGTTGTGAGGAGTTTGAAAATTTATTTCACAGATAGGTACAGCCTCTCATAATACATTTTAATCCGTCATGCCTTGGTAATCCATGGGCTTTATAGTGTCATCTTCAGTAGCATTCCAGATGGTTTCCTCAGTAGCAATGGGTTCTGTAGTGGCATAAAAAGATATATTGTTGCTGGCTAGCATCAAACATCATTTATCAAGTAGTCTGCTTTGTGCCTATCTAGATATTAGAATTTCTTTGTTTTATTTTAATTGTGGGGAAAGCATGCCCTAATATGTTTATAATTACAAAATATGAGTATCTGTATATGAATGCATTAGGACAAATTTATAAGCAGCACGAATTTTTCTAGATTTATATTTTGTATACAACTTAGTAAAAGCAAAGACTTACAAATTGTCCTTGAAAAAAAAATAACAGATTTTATCAACACACAATTTCTGGACAAAAAAACACTGAAGATATCACAGTTTTTTTCAAAACTGATGAAATGATAGGAAATATGATTTAAAAATCAGTTAATTCAGGTAAGGCAAGCTTTAGAATGAAGAAGTTCTAAATGGAACATAACAAATAAGTATAATAAATTACTAGTATAAAAAGTGTGGAATAAACAAACCCTTTCAATTTTTTTCTCAAAATCATTATATTAATAACATTTTATGCAATGTATTTTATATTTTAGGCACATATAACTTAATCCCAAATGATGTATAGCACATTTTTAGAATACATCTGATACTACTTTGAGGAAATGAATGGTAAAATCAATAGCATGAAACAATTGAGTAATATGGAAGATTAGGGGATTTACAAAATATATTTTATTTTTTAATGCAGTTTTAAATTTACAGAAAATTTAACTAAAATGTGGAGTGCCCATATACCCCTTCTACTCCTTATCCCTCTCACCACCCACAAATACCTCTATTATTAACATATTATATTTGTCACAATTGATGAGTCAATATTAATACATTGTTACTAGCTTAATGCCCAAGTTTACATTAGTGTTCATTTTTTGTGTTGTACAGTTCTATGAGATGTCTTGTAGCCATCATTATGATGTCATATAAAATAGTTGCATTGCCTTATAAATCTCCTGTGCTTCATCTATTCATCCCTGTACTCCTTAAACATTTTCCCACAGCCTTGGCAATAACAGATCTAGACTACTATCTCTATAGTGTTTCTTTTTCTTTTTCCAGAATGTCATGTAGTTGGAATTGACCAATACTGGTTAATGTTTTTTGCTTAACTAAACTTCAGGCAGGTTTCTTTCTGACTATAAATGCCTAACCTTCCTTTTCTTGGAGCATTTACTTTAAATAACTTGTAATTATAAATTTTTCTGTGCCCCTTTGATCTGGAATAACATTTACTCTGGAGTACCTCACTGTGTGGGACACATCTCATCAATTTCTCCTCTAACGTATAGTACTTTTCTCCTAGACAGTCCCTGTTCTTAAAAACTCTCCTGACTTTTGTTTCAGTGGAGCAGAGTTCAATCTCTCTCCTTTTTGCAATAGTCTTGAATAAATTCTCCCTCCCTGTTTAATTTTATCCAGTGCAAATTTTACATTGACAGAAATATAGAGTATGTAGTCTTTCATAATTGTTTTTCTTTCACTTAGCAATGTGCATCAAGATTCCTCCATGTCTTTTTGTGACTCGATTTCCTTTTGTTATAATATTCCTTTGTATTGATGTATCATGGCTTGTTCATCCATTTGCTTATTGAAAGACATCTTGGTTACCTCCAATTTTGACAATTAAGAATAAAGCTGCTATCGATATTTGTATGCAGCCTGGGGTTGGGTATTTCCCTTCCCCAGGTTGATTAGGTTCTGGTAAAACCAATTAATCTCTGGCAAAATTGTTTTCCTTGAAGATCTTTGTTAAAGAGAACAGAGTCCACTGCATTTATCTCAAAATTATTACATTTACATCCTGCCTACTGGAAATAAAAGTTAAATTTTCTTTGTGCTTTATCCTAAGAATTTTATGGGACTTCTGGTAGTAAAACTCACAAAAGTGTGGAGACACCCCTAAGGTAAGGCCCTCAGGAGATTTTTGTCTTCAAACTAGACCACACTTTGTTTCTAGCATTTACTCAATTATCCCTTAAATGTTCCTACCAGTTACTGGCTCTAGTGACAATTTCTGTTCCTGATGAACTGTAATTCTTCATATTTGCCTGTTTGTCAAGTTTTCAGAGCAGCAGTTTGCACTGTGACCTAAACTTTCTGATGGATCTAAGAATTGATTTTCAGTTTGGTCAAGTTTCTTTTCTTGTTCAGAAGAAGTAAGTGATTACTTCCAAGTTTGTTACATGTTTGAGTAGAAACTGGAGGTCCTGATGACATTTAAAAAAAAACTACTGTAAAAATTACTGAAACTTATATTGTATCCCTTAAACTTATTACCAAGTATATGAAATCAGTTCATAATACAAAATGCTGTTCTGAATGACTAGCTACGTGTTTTACCTAAGAATGCATGAATCAACTACAAGAAACATTTCTAAACGGAAAATATACTCCCATGGAAATCAGTACATGTTGTCATATCTATCAGTCTACCAAGGAACTTGCTATGTGACCTTTAGCTTTCTGAGCATGATTTTTTTTCCCATATACAATCAAGAAAAATAATTGAGATTACATGTTCTCTAAAGCTATGACTAATGCTAATGATCTATTAGCTGCTGCATGTGTCACTACTAAGTACTCTTCTAAGCATGACTCAAAACAGTTAAAATCATTTTCTTTATTTCCTTTATTTTCAGGTCCACTTTTATTTTCTTAATCTCCTTTGAGATAGTTCAGTCAGTACTTTTACTATTTACAGACCAAGCTAAATATAGAAGGATAAAAAGGTTAACACAGAAAAGCAAAACGTTTAGAAGAAAAATAGATCAGACATTTAACCTCATAATTAAGAAAACTGCATGAAGCCCTGAGTTATATGGAAAGGAAAAAAAAAGAAAAAAACAAAAACATAGAGCACCATGGATCACGTAACTATAATATTTTAAAACCCCAATGTTTTCCTGTAGGGAATAATGACCCTAAATATATTCATAATCATAATGGCCCTTAATCTCATCTATAATATGATTCATGAGCATTTAAACCACAGTTTGTTGTAGAATCTCTTGCCTCAGGGGATCAGTGGTAGAAGATAGTACTATATAGTGACACATTCTTATTAGGAATAAGTCTATTCTCAAATATAGGTCTCTTGTCTCAGTCAGTTTCTTTATATGTTTTTTTTTCCTTTTTCTTTTTGCTTATTTATTTTAGTTTTGGGCTCTTGGCGGGACCACTGTTATTTTGACCAGTTCAGAAATTGCTAAAAAGCTTAGTGATAATAGAACCTAAAGGTGAACACTATTTGAGTAGAAAGATGTTTAGCTTTGAGACTCTCCTTGCACATTAAAAAGTACGAACTGCATTGTATACTTAAGGTTCATACAAAAATCATATAAAATTTAAACTTATCCTTGCGATACACATATTGTTAAAACATGTTTTCTTGTTTGTTTTTTTTAAGATTATATAATTATGTAGCAGTGTTTTGCTTTTTTATGTTTGCAAATAACAAACATGGTATTGTCTATTAGGCAGTTTGAAAATCCCAGCACAATATATTATAAATTGTTTTTATGCCCTCTGGCAAATATTATTTATGGAATTAGAATAATTCAACACCTTAGAATACTGATCATTTCTCTCCTTTAGTCTCACTGTTTTCTCTTGATTTAAATTTCACTTATGTTCAGAAGCGAGTTCTTAACTGACAATTCCCATATTTTAAAAGGAAAAGCAGTAATGATTTAGGGAAAGGAGCAATAAAGGTGCATTATAAATTGAATGTTAAATAGTGCATAGTATAGGACATTTCAAATCCACCTAACAATAAACTTTTACAAGGACTCCATTTTATAGTAAAGAAGATTGCTAACTTGGACTGTGCACCCATGACATTAAAATCCTGACTGTATATCATTAGTTGAGTTCTTTGGAATTGTATGTATTTCCTTAACAATGCTTGAAGGGATTTGTTAACTTGTTACTCTGGGACTACATTGCTAAACCAGACAGAACAAACAAAAAAAACTACCAAGAAATGTGATCTTGTTAACCAAAATGTTGGAATAATAATGTACAATATGCTAGATAGTATACCTAAATAACACAATTCACATGTAGTAAATAAAATAATTACATATATAAAAGCTTAATTATTAAAAAAAGCATGGTACTCATATTTACTTCCTTCTATTTTAATGCATATCAGTCATCATTTGCTCCAGTAATACAAAACCAACAAATCTCAATGGTTCAAAACAGTGACGATTTATTCCTTGAGTTTGGCTGTGACTCTACTGAGCTTAACTGCGGAATTGTTGGCCACATTTGGTTGAACTTAACTAGGTTTTACATGTCTTTTCATCCTATTATCATAGCAGGAAGTCAACACTCAAGAATGGGTCCAGGTAGCAGTGTTTAATCAAACCATGTAATGACATCTAAAATTACATTTCAGACATGTTATATGTCACATACATTTGCATTTTATTGGCCAAAGCCAATTATATGTCTAGCTCTTAATTACTGAGTTTGGGAAATACATTCTTCTTGCAGAGAAGCATGGCAGTAGTAGGTAAGGAACTTATAAGTACAAACAAGAATTAGTACAGTCATTCTTTGGTGTAAGACAGATTTTATTTGCAACTAATATTGATATTGCGCAGTGTTTATTCTCTTGCAGGTTACTCTATTTCATGTAACAATGTTTTCTTGTCTATTGATATTTTCTAGTCTTTTTTTTAATTCCAAATAGCAGAGTTCTCAGTCTCTCAACTGTAGTTCTAAGTTGTTGTTTTTTTTTTAATTGTATATGTGAACCTCTTTCTATTTCTGTCCCTAATGTATTCAGACATGCACATGTGTGCATATACAAGTACATGCACATGCATATAAACACACACAAAGCATACACAATTATGAAACGTAAGATGGTTTGATCTTTTAAAAAATTCTCCATTAAATTATTCCTGCCTTTGAGGCATGGAATGATTTTTCTAATTCTCTCAGTGCTGCTATGCAGATATTCTCTAATCTAAGTTGTCCATAACATTGACAAAAGTTGTATAATCTGCTGTTTCTTTTTGGCAAGATAAAAAAAGTTGTTTTCCACTAAGAATATGACAAGAAAAATTTCTCCAGTGCACATGAGTTTTTAATTTTATTATATTACCTGTGGTATAATATCACATACATCTATAGATTATTGTTTCCTGTTTAGCCATTTAATAGCCATCTTGATTTGTACCAAGGAGAGTGACCAGTTGCATTTGGGTAGAGCATTACAGAGCCAAAATCTAGATTGTTAGTTAAGTAAAGGAAAGATTAGGAGGGAAAAAAAAATCATTCACTGGACAGGTACATGACACTTGAATAGGATAAATTGTTAAAAGATACAACACTGTGCAGCCAGCTACAATGGTGCTTAAACTTTTGTAACATGCACACTCAGGTTGATGTGATCTCATTAAATTACATTAAGTGTGTATCCTAAGTATGTCACAGGCTGCTGAATTTCAGTTATACCTGGTATTCAAGGTAAAGAGCAATATGCTAGTGTTAAAAACCTTACAAAATTTGTATTCTGTTTGCACAGGCATTGCTATAAAATGTTCAGAAGACAAAATAAAATTACTAGGATATCATATTTGTTGGTTTTCTGGGGGTAGGGATCAACTTTATTCTAGGTAAGATACATTCCAGGTACATTTACTATACCTGAATTAGGCAATCTTGTCTGGAAAGTTAAAGCTTTTTTGAGCATTACCAATTCCATAACTCTTTATACTTGGCCTTTTCTGAATCTTTAGCTTATTTGCTTTGCTCAGCTTATAGGAGTGTCTAATGTATCTATCTATTAATATAATATAAAGTATGCATGCATACATAGGCATATATGTATATGTATGTGCCATTCTTGGTTTCTATTAATTACATGATGCTATATAATTAATGATCCAAATTTACATCACGTTGAATATTGATATAGTTAGAAATTTACCAGTGCTTTGGTCTGAATGTTTGTGTCACCCACCCATATGGAAATATGTAGAATTATAATGCCTGATGTAATAATATTAGGGGGTGGGGGCTTTTGGAAGTACTTAGGTCTTCAGGGTGGAACCTTCATGAATGGGGTTAGTGATCCCTTTATAAAAGGGATCCCACAGAACTCCTAGGCCCTACAACCATGAGAAGATACAGTAAGAAGGCATTAGGTGTGAACTAGGAAGAGGGTCCTCCCCTGACAATGCTTGCACCCTGATCTTGGACTTCTCAGCCCACAGAATTTTAAAGAATAATTTTCTGTTATTTATAAGCTACTCTGTCTCTGGTATTTTGTGCTAAGACAACAGTTAAATGATGTTAGGGATAGTGAAATAATTGTTAAAAGGCAGAAATCTTATTGCATTTAAAAGATGAACTGTATTCAATTTCATCAGATAAATAGAAACTATCTTAATACATAGGTATATGTCTATAAACGCTTGCACATTCTATAAATGCAGGCATAAGAGTTGCTCAGCCATTTGCCAGTTAATTCTTATTCATCTCTTAACAAAAGGAATTATTAAACACTTATCAGAAGACCATGCTGCAACAAGGTTTGAGTCTTTTTATTACCATGAGATAATTTATTTAAATATGCAGAGAGGCAAAGAACATCAGTGCTCCTATATCATTATAACTTTTTAAAAAAATAATAACAGCTTCATTAGGATAAAATTGACAAACAATAAATGTCACATATTTAAAGTGGACAATTCAATAAACGTTTACATATGTATACATTTGTGAAAGCATCACCACAAACAAGGAAACAAATAAAACCATCACCCTAAAGGTTGTCTCGTTCGTCTTTCTAATTTCTACCTCCCATCCTTCCTTGACACCTAGCTCCTGTCCACAAGAAACTTTTGATCTGATTTCTGTCACTGTAGATTAGTTTGCATTTTTTAGAAATTTCTATGATGGAATAATCTATTCTTTGGCTTCTGCCACTCAGTGTCCTTATTTATAAGTTCATTCATGTAGTTAGTATCTCTGTATCCATTCCTTTTCCTTGCTGCATTATATTCCATTGTGTGGTTATATATACAGCTGTTCCCTAGTGGGCAGACATTTGGATTGGTTCCAGTTATTGACTATCATAAAGAAAGCTGCTATAAATAGTCAAGTACAAGTCTTTCAACAAATGTTTTCATTTCTATTGGGTAGACACCTCATACTATAGTGACTAGATCATTTATTATGTACCATAAGTATGTATTTAACTTTTTAAGAAACTGTTAACTATTTTCCAAAGAAATTGTACCCTTTTGCATTACCACCAGTAGTGTTGCTTCACATCCTTGTCAATACTTGGTATGGCCGGTCTTTAATTTTAGTCATTCTAACATATATTTATAGGTCTCTCACTTTGGGTTTAATTTACACTTTCCAAATGTTTAGCAATGTTGAGCATCTTTCCATGTGATTGTTTGTCATCCATATATCTTTTTGGTGAATGTTTATTCAATTATTGTGTATATTTAAGAAAACATATTGAGTTTTAAGAGTTCTTTATAGATGCAAGTTCTTTATTTTTCCCCACTTTGTTTTGGTTGTCTTTTTTTCTTTAACAGTGTCATAAAAAGAATAAAGGCTTTCATATTGATAAAGCTTAATTTATAAACTTTATCTCTAATAGATTGTGCTTACTTATTTACATAACTAAGAAATCTTTGTCAAACTTAAGGTCATTAAGATTTCCCTGTGTATCTTCCAGAAATGTACAGTTTCAGCTGTTATATTTAGGTTTATGATAAATACACCTAAGCTAAGTCTTACAGAAAGTGGAATGTAAAGGAAAAAGGTTAATTATTATCATTATTATTTTTTTCATATTACTGTCCACTTGCTCCAGCACCGCTGAATTATCTTGGCATCTGCAAAATAAACTGATCATATATGTGTAAGTGTACTTCTGGATTTACCATTCTATTCTATTCCTGAGACTAATAATTTCCATATTTTTTTCTAATTATTCTGGCTGCAATTTTATTCAGTTCGTCAGGCTTCTGAAATAACCAAATTTTGATTTTATTAATTTTTGTTATTGTTCTGTTTTCTGTAACACTGCTTTCTGTTCTTATTTTATTTACTTTTTAAAATATCCTGCCAACTACTAACTTTCAGGTTATTTGTTCTTGTTGACTTTCTTAATGTTCAATCCAAGTTCATCATTTTAAAAAAATCAAATATTTAATATAAATATATAATGCTGTAAGTATCCCAACAGACACTGTTTTAGCTGCAAATTATGATATATTGCATTTTTATTTTAATTCAAAATAAAGTAATTGCTCAAAGTAGTGTCTTATTCTCCTTTTTTATTAGACCCATGAATTATTTAGATTTATTTTCTTTATTTCCCATACAATAGGATTTTTCAGATATTTTCCATTATTTCTAATATTACTTCACAGTGATCAGAAATCTTATCATATGACTTAGGTTTTAAAAAAGTATATTGAAGCTTGTTGTGCGGCCAATATCATGGTATCTTGGTAAATGTCCTCTGTGTACCTGAAAAGAATGTGCATTCTGCTATTTTAGGTGCAATCTTCTATTCCTGTTAATTAAGTCAAATTAATGGAGAGTCATCCTTTATACTACTTTATAGTTTCTTTATGATTATTCTATTAATTGTCTTTTACATATGGGTATAAGTTAGCAATTCTGAAATTACTTGAGATGCATTAGAGGATTGAACAAATAAGTAAATGAACTTCAGATATTGACAGTCGAGTTATTCACTCTCAGAAAAAGAAATTACATATAGCAACAGAAGGGAGAAAACTAGAATGAAATTTGTGAATTAGAGTTGGAAACACACGCAGACATCAATATATAAATATCCACATAAAAAGCTTTTTCTGCTGTATCTATCTCTATCTATCTATCTATCTATCTATCTATCTATCTATCTATCTATCTATCTATCTATCTGTCATCTATCTGTCTATCTATCTATCTATCTATCTATCTATCTATCTATCTATCTATCTATCTATCATCTACCTACCTACCTACCTAGCTATTATCTATCTACCTTGACTATCTGTGAGTTCACACTAGTACCTGTAATTCCAATCCAACATCTAAGGAGTTTATTGTTTGTTTGTATTACTCTGTTTTTCATAGTCTTTCCTTTTTTTATATATTTGCAAAGCCTTTCACTGCCAAAGAGAAATCTAGTTCTCATTAAGCCCTACATATGTATTTAGTTACTAAGTAACCTTGTATGCCCCAACTAAGCTAGTCATCTTCTTGACTTCTGGCTCCACCATTGATTCCTTGACGATAATGTGGCCGCACCATTTCCTTGGCCTCTGGCTACATTGCCACCTACAAGGGAAGAGAAACAAAAGGACATTAATGAAAGGAAAGTAATTAATGAGGAAGTAGGAGAGCATATCCAGATTTCATATGCCTGTATTTTTTAAATCACTATATTTTTCTAAATTTCACAATCTATTATGCCCCTATATTAATATGGGTGGGGAAAATTAAAACTTTATTACAACTGGAGGGTTATCTCATTCTCTATAAAAAGTTGAAGGGCCCAAGGAAACTTAAATAGTCTGGAAAATGCAGACGATATTCTCTATCTTTAGTGTACACTGGTTGTGATGAAATGGGACTTGCATGAACACTCTTGGTCTCTTGAAAGCAGAGACCTCTGCTTTCTTATTCCAAGGTTGAAACACAGGAGTCATGACAAAGACTGGAAGCCTGTGTTTCAAATGATTTCAAGTATTTTAGCTCCATCGATGCACCATGCAGTCAAGTCATTTAATTTCTGTCGAAAGGACCTACAAATTCCTATTTTCTTCTTCATTTCTAGAAGATATAAAAGTTTCTCTCATTATCATATCTCTTTTGCTTCTATCTTTGAAAACCTTCCCAATCTCAAGTAATCAAGTCACTTTTCCTTTATAAATCTACACAGTCACAAATAAAGCTTTTGATGAGATTTTTTCCCCTAGGAACTTGTAAACTTCTAATTTAAGTTCTGAATAGAAATAACACAAAACAAAAGTTCATGGATGTGAAAATGTAGAAGGGATTGGCTATGGGCTTGGGATCAGAAATCACTAAATATTTCTTATTTTATTTTTTTTTCTTTACTCTTTTTCTAATTAAAATTTATTGGAGTGTCAATGGTTATTAAAATAACATACGTTTCAAGTGTACAATTCTGTAATACATCATCTATCACATTGTGTGTTCACCACCAAGAGTCCATTCTCCTTCCATCACCATATATTTGACCCCATTTACCCTCTTCTATTATCCTCCCCCACACTCTTACCCTCTGGTAACCACTAAATTATTTTCTGTGTCTATGAGTTTTTGTTTCTTTGTTTGTCTTGTTCCTTTGTTGCTTTCAGTTTTATATCCCATATGTCAGTGAAGTCATATCGTTCTCGACTTTTTCTGACTTATTTTGCTCAGCATATTAATCTCAAGATCCATCCATGTTGTCACAAATGGTACTATTTCATCTTTTCTTTTAAATTTATTGGGGTGACAATTGTTAGTAAAATTACATAGATTTCAGGTGTACAATTCTATATTACACCATTTATAAATCCCATTGTGTGTTCACCACCCAGAGTCAGTTTTCCTTCCATCACCATATATTTGACCCCCTTACCCTCATCTCCCTCCTCCCACAACCTTACTCTCTGGTAACCACTAAACTATTGTCTGCATCTATGAGTTTTCGTTTCTCATTTTTTTGTCTTGTTCTTTTGTTGTTTTGGGTTGATATATACCACATATCAGTGAAATCATAGGGTTCTCTGCTTTTTCTGCCTGACTTATTTTGCTTAGCATAATACTCTCAAGATCCATCCATGTTGTCACAAATGTTCCTATATCATCTTTTCTTACGGCTGAATAGTATTCCATTGTGAATACTGAATACTATTCCAATAGTATTCCATATATACCACAACTTCTTTATCCATTCATCTATTGAAGGACATTTTGTTTGTTTCCATGTGTTGACCACTGTAAACAAAGCTGCAATGAACATTGGAGCACACATGTCTTTATGTATAAATGTTTCCATAATTTTTGACTGGATACCCAACAGAGGGATTCCTGGGTCATATGATAATTCTATTCGTAATTTTTTGAGGAACCTCCACACTGCCTTCCATAATGGCTGCACCAGTCTGCATTCCCACCAATAGTGGATAAGGGTTCATTTTCTCCCCAGCCTCTCCAACACTTGTTACTATTTGTCTTGTTGATGATAGCCATTCTGACAGGGGTGAGGTGATATCTCATTGTGGTTTTTATTTGCATTTCTCTGATGATTAGTGATGTTGAGCATTTTTTCATATGTCTATTTGCCATTTGTATGTCCTCTTTGGAGAAATATCTCTTCAGGTCGTCCGCCCATTTTTCAATTGGATTGTTTGTTTTTTTGTTGTTGAGTTTCATGAGTTCCTTGTATATTTTAGATATTAGACCCTTATTGGACACACTGTTTGCAAAAATCCTCCCCCATTCAGTTGGTTGCCTCTTTATTTTGTCGATGGTTTCTTTTGCTGTGCAGAAGCTTTTAAGTTTCATGGAGTCCCATTCGTTTATTTTAGCTTTTACTTCCCTTGCCTTTGGAGTCAAATTCATAAAATGCTCTTTGATTCCCAAGGTCCATAAGTTTAGTACCTATGTTTTCTTTTATGCAGTTTATCATGTCAGGTCTTATGCTTAAGTCTTTGATCCATTTTGAATTAATTTTGGTACATAGTGACAGATAGCAGTCCAGTTTCATTCTCTTGCACTTGGCTATCCAATTCTCCCAGCACAATTTATTAAAGAGGCTGTCTTTCCTCCATTGTATGTTTTTAGCTTCTTTGTCAAAAATTATCTCTCCATATTTATGTGGTTTTATTTCTGGTTTCTCAATTCTATTCCATTGGTCTATGTGTCTGTTTTTCTGCCAATACCATGTTGTTTTGATGATTGTACCCCTGGAGTACAAACTAAAGTCAGGGAGTGTGATAACTCAATTATTGTTCTTTTTGCTTAAGATTGCTTTGGCTATTGGGGGTCTTTTGTGGTTCCAAACAAATCTGATGATTTTTTGTTCTATTTCTCTAAAAAATGTCATTTGGATGTTGATGGGGATTGCATTAAATCTGTATATTGCTTTGGGTAGTATGGCCATTTTAACTATGTTTTTTCTTCCTATCCATGAGCATGGAATGTCTTTCCATTTCTTTGTGTCTTCTTCAATTTCTTTCAGAAATGTCTTATAGTTTTCAGCATCTAGGTCTTTCACATCCTTCGTTAAATTTATTCCTAGGTATTTTATTCTTTTTGCTGTAATTGCAAAAGGAATTTTATTTGTATTTCTTTTTCTGAGATTTCCTTGTTAGTATATAGGAATGCAATGGACTTATGCATGTTGATTTTGTATCCAGCAACTGTACTGTATGCATTGATTTTTTTTCTAATAGCTTTTTGGTGGAGTCTTTAGGATATTCCATATATAGAATCATGTCATCTGCAAAGAGTGATAATTTCACTTCTTCATTCCAAATTTGGATGCCTTTTATTTCTTTCTCTTGCCTGATTGCTCTGGAAAGGAATTCCAACACTTGTTGAAAAGCAGAGGTGATAGGGGACAGCCCTGTCATGTTCCTGAACATAGAGCAAAGGGCTTCAATTTTTCACCATTAATTATGAGATTAGCTGAGAACTTGTCATAGATGGCCTTTATTATGTTAAGGTATTTTCATTCTATACTTATTTTATTAAGTATTTTAATCATAAATGGATGTTGTATCTTGTCAAATGCTTTTTCTGCATGAGTTGATATAAACGTATGATTTTTGTCCTTTATTATGTTTATGTGATGTATCACATTGATGGATTTGCAGATGTTGAACCATCCTTATGCCCCAGAGTTGAACACACTTGGTTGTAATGAATAATCTTTTTAATGCATTGTTGTATTCGATTTGCTAGAATTTTGTTTAGGATTTTTGCATCAGTATTCATCAGAGACAGTGGTCTGTAGTTTTTTTTGTGTGTGTATTGTCCTTATCAGCTTTTGGTATCAGGGTAATTTTGGCCTCATAAAATGAGTTAGGGAGTACTGTCTCTTCTTCAATTTTTTGGAAGAGTTTGAGCAGGATTTGTATTAGATCCTCTTTGAAGGTTTGGTAGAATTCACTAGTGAAGCCATCTGGTCCTGGAGTTTTGCTTTTGGGAAGGTTTTGGATGACTGATTCAATTTCTTTACTGGTGATTGGTCTGTTTAGATTTTCCAGTTCTTCATGGTTCAGCCTTGGAAGGCTATATGTTTCTAAGAACTTGTCCATTTTTTCTAAGTTATAGAATTTGGTGGCATATGGTCCTTCATAGTATTCTTGCATGATTCTTTGTATTTCTGTGGTGTCCGTGATAACTTCCCCTTTTTCATTTCTGATTCTGTTAATTAGTGTTCTCTCTTTTTATCTTAGTGAGTCTAGTCAAGAGTTTTCAATTTTGTTAATCTTGTCAAAGAACCAGCTCTATGTCACATTAATTTCTTCTATTGTCTTTTTGTTCTCAATTTCATTTAGTTCAGCTCTGATTTTTGTTATTCTCTTTCTTCTGCTGACCTTGGGTTTCACTTGTTCTATTTTTTCTAGTTCTTTAAGGTGTAAAAAAGGTTATTTATTTGGGATTTTTCTTGTTTTTTGAGATAGGCCTGTAATGATATAAATTTCCCTCTTAAAACTGCTTTTGCTGCATCCCAAAAATTTTGGTAGGATGTATTTTCATTGTCATTTCTTTCTATGTATCTTTTGATCTCTCCTCTAATTGCTTCTTTGACTCAGTTGTTCTGTAAAAGTATGTTGTTTAATCTCCATGTATTTGTGGTTTCCCTGCTTTCTTTTTGCAGTTGATATCCAATTTCAAAGTCTTGTGATCCGAGCATATGCTTGGTATGTTTTCAATCTCCTTAAATTAGCTGAGGCTGATTTTATGTCCCAATGTATGGTCTATCCTGGAGAATGTTCCATGTACACTAGAAAAGAATGTATAGTCTGATGTTTTAGGATGAAGTGCTCTATATATGTCAATTATGTCTATTTCATCTAATGTGTCATTTAAGGCTGCTATTACATTATTTATTTTCTTTTTGGATGATCTATCCATAGCCGTCAATGATGTATTTAAGTCCCCTAGTATAATTGTGTTTTGGTCAATTTCTCCCTTTAGTTCTGTTAGTAGTTTATTGGTATATTTCAGTGCTCCCTGATTGGGGGCATAATTTTTTTTTTCACTCATAGAATTTATTGCCTATTGGGGGAGACAAATATTGCCCAAATCATGACACACTGAACTTTGAAAAGCGCTGTATGGAACAGCAACAGCAGAACCAGCATGCCAAGCAAATCACTTAAGCAGCTTGGTTATCCTTTCCATATCTGTGAAGTGCCACGTGCTAACAGGAGTCACCCCGCCAAGTAGTAGGACAATATCGCGTTTTGTTTTGTTACTGTCCCTTTATGCATTTTCCTTGGAAGCTAGATAATTTAATAATTCAGTCCATAGGTTTTGAGGCAAACCAGCTATCTGATCTTGGGGGCATAAATTTTGATGACTGTTATGTTTTCTTGTTGGATAGTCCCCTTTACCATTATGAAATGAACATCTTTGTCTCTTGTTATCTTTTTTACCCTGAACTCTGTTTCATCTGATATCATTATGGCTACACCTTATTTTCTAAGGGTACCATTCTCTTGGAGTGTCAATTACCAACTTTTCACTTAGGGTTATGCTTGTCCTTATAGTTGAGATGTGTCTTTTGGAGACAGCATATTGTTGGGTTTAGTTTTTTGATTCTATCTGCTACTCTGTGCCTTTTTATTGGTGAGTTCAGTCCATTTACATTTACGGTGATTATTGACACGTGAGTATTTCCTGTCATTCTATCTTTAGTTTTCTGGTAAGGCTGTGTCTCCATTTTTTCTTTGCCTTTTTGTTGTTGTCTTTTATTTCTGTGTGGTGGTATTCTATGATGTTTCCCTCTGTTTCTTCTTTTATTACAGTATATATTTCAGTTCTGGATTTTGTTTTGTGTGGTTACTCTTAAGTTTATGTAAAAGAAAGTTTGATATTTAGAGTATTACATTTTCTTCAGCACGCTTACTTTCTCCATTCCCATATTCCGGTTCAGGCCATTACTCTTGCCCTTTTTATGTTTTGGTTGTCACAAATTGTCCCTGTTGATGGAGGTCAAATAGCCTCCTTTGGTATTTCTTATAGCGCCGGTCGTGTATTAGAAAATTCCCTCAGCCTCTGTATGTCTCCAAAGGTCTTTATTCCTCCTTCATATCTAAAGGATATCTTTGCGGGATATATTATTCTTGGCTCATAATTTCTCTCTTTCAACAGTTTGAATATTTGGTTCCACTCATTCCTGGCTTGTAGAGTTTCTGCTAAAAAATCTGATGCTATGCTAATGGACTTTCCTTTGTACGTTACTGTCTTCTTTTCCTTGGCTGCTTTCAGGATTAGTTCTTTGTCTTTGATTTGAGACAGCTTCAATACAATGTGCCTTGGAGAAGGCCTGTTGAGATTGAGGTAATTAGGTGTTCTATTTGCTTCTTGGATTCAAGGATCCAGTTCTGTCCACAAGTTTGGGAAGTTCTCATCAACAATTAGTTTGAATATATTCTCTGTTCTCTTTTCTCTTTCTTCTCCTTCTGGTATGCCCATTATTCTTACATTGCTCTTTCTGATGGAGTCAGAAAGTTCTTGTAGAGTTCTTTCATTTCTTTTAAATCTCAAATCTCTTTCTTCTTCCATCTGTGTAATTTCCAGGTTTCTATCTTTTATGAGACTGATCCTTTCCTCCATCTGGTCAACTCTACTACCTAGCCTGGTTATTTCATTCTTGATTTCTTCTATTGAGTTCTTAATCTCCAGAAATTCTATTTGGTTCTTTTTTCAAATTTCTGTCTCTTTCTTAAAATGCTCATGTTGTTCTTTGACTGTGTTTCTGAGTTCATTACACTTCCTTTCTGTGTTTTCTTGCATCTCGTTGAGTTTTATCCAGAACTGCAATCTTGAATTCTCTGTCATTTAAGTCATATATTTCCATATCTTTAAGTTCCTTTTCTGGAGATTTTTCACTTTCTTTCTGAGCTGTCTTGTTGCCTTGGTTATTCCTGGCAATTACTGATTTATTATTGCTCTTCCTGAACATCTACAGGAGTGGCTTCTGCAACAGGTTGATAGGAAGAGGTCTTTCTTTTGTTTTCCAGTACTTGTTGGTAGAATGTTTTATTTTCTATCCGACTGCAGCCTTTTTTCCTCTCTCTCTCTCACGGTAGTGCTATGTTTTCTCTGCACTATTCCAGCTTTTCACACATTGGGGGGATTTTCTGGGAGATGGGCTTCTCCTCTGTTAATAGTTTGCCTCGGTAACAGGGCGCAGTGTCCCTGTGGGTATGCCAAGAGCTTTTGAAATACCAAAGTTCTACCTGAACCAGATTCTGAGCCCATATGTTTCAGCAGTTCTGTTTATTCCTGCAGGGATCTACCCAAATAGGTGGGGCCAGAGGCGGGGTCAGTTTTGAGAGGTGGCCCAGAGCAATGGCAGTGACCACCGCCACAGTCAGTCCTGCTTCCACAGCTCCCTCCCCTTTGCCGGAACTAGTTGTGCTGCGAATCTGTGTCTGTGATCCACAGTTCTCAGAAGAACAAATATTCTGTTCTTTTGATTTGACACTGCTACTGTTCTGCTTCTAACACCAGGCAGGTGGAGGCAGGGTGAGCTCTGGGAGGGTAGGAAGGGGGCGGCTAGTCTCAGTGCCTAAGGCTTTCTTTATCTGCTCGGCAGCGAGGGCTTAAACCACCGTTTTCAGCCTTTTTTCCTCAGTCTTTTCTCCGAGGTCTCTGCCGTGAGCATTGGGTTCAGCCGTGTTATATGCTGCCCCTCAGCCCTGTGGGCCATAAGCGGAGCCCTGGCAGTCCGAGTTCTTCCCTCTCCCGCAGCTGTGGTAGTTTCGGGATGCAACGAGCTCGGAGCACTGAGATAGGTCTGCGTTCTGTGCCCGCCCGGCTCTGTTTCCGCACTTCTCCCTTCCCTCCTCCCCGGCTGGCACGATTCTCCCACCTTTAGGTGAGTTCAGTAGTGGGATTCTTCATCTTGCCTGTGTGCTGTGCAGGGAGTCCTTTGTGGAGGTATTGTTGTTCGATTATTTGTAAATTCCGGGGGAGCTTTACAGAGGCTCACCTCATGCCACCATTTTGATGATGTCCTATTTCATCTTTTCTTATTGCAGAGGAGTATTCCATTGTGTACATTCATAGAAGTCAGGTATTTGTTTTAAAACATCTAAAATTAATCTGAAAATATGCCAGAAATATAATAGAAGATGGGAGTGGTGAATAGATTTTAAAATATAGGAAGTAATCATTAGTGAAATCTTAGTAATTCTACCCAAAATTCACTTTTTTGTTAGTCTATTTGTTCTTTTTTTAACATTAATTCCTGGAACCCACAAAACTATTTCCCATTTTAATCTATTTTACATTTTAGTGTAGCTCTAGATTTCTTTTGTATTTGTAAAAGGGATTCTTTGCGAAAAATAATAAAGGTAATGTAAATTTACAAAAATCACTGGTATAGGAGCTTTTTAAAATGTTTCAACATTTTATTTGTAGGCTATCTGGAGTGTGAATTCCACTTAATAATAAAATGTAATAATTTCCAAAATTCTTATATTAGAAATATAACCATAAGTATTTTCATGCAATTAAAGTAAAGCTTTAGTGTGTTTTTCTATAATTAATTTTATATTCATTCAATTAATTCATATAATTAATTTTATTTTAAAATTATTAATATGTGTTTTGAAATGCTCTAAATGGTTATTAAATGGATACTGATTGGGATTTGACATCTTATGGATTAAATATTATAGCACATTTAAAAATATAATATGGGTTTTATATGACCATTGAGACCTCTTTTGGTGAAAAATGATGAACAAGATGTATTTGTACTTATTGACCCCCCAGAAAGTGTACTTTAAACGACCATTTATAAATGAATAGTGGGATAGGGAGTGCATAGAATAAAGTGGATTTTTAAATATACTGTGTTTTTGTTTGTTGTTTGTTTTTTTTCCCCTATGACTGTAAAACTTTATTTGCAGATGTGCATCATACTGGTCATATATAATGTAATATCATATATAAAGTGAAGTTTTCTATCTTATTTGTTAATGAAGCCTCAGTATTTTTTATAATATCCATATATGAGTAAGGCTGGTAATGAAATATTATATAAGGAATGATGAAATCATTCTAATTTTATTTGGATTAATACTTCAAGTTTTAAAAGGGGTATCTGGGAGTTAATTCATAGTAAAAGACCTAAATTATATGTAATGAATCAATACATTTAAGGCCTGATTCTTCTAGCTACTGCAGCTGATATATACTAAATATGTTATTTTAGTACCTCTGTTTTCACATCACTGAAATATTATCTCCTAGCTTCTGTGTTTACTATCTGCAGGCTAATTGAGAGACTTTTCAAATAGGTCATGAGTACCCTGCACAAGCTAAAGAAGGAGCTGCTTTAGATATTCCTATTCTTCCCTTCATGATTAGCGTTCATTTCTATTTGCTGCCCAAACTAGACATTTTTTAGAAGATTTGAATAATGTTACTGATTATTTATTCCTAAAATTCATGTTTTTCTGTTAGAACCAAGTAACCTTATAGATTTCTCCTCTACTGAATAGGCTGTTTTTAAAACCATCTAAAAATGCAGCCCTAACCATTCTATATTCCTAAATTTAATCAAGTATTACAGATATTTACTTATAGTCAACAGTATTGTATTATGCACTTATAAATTTGTTAATAGAATAGATCTCATGTCAAGTATTTTTTACCATGAGAAAATAAATTGAAAAAAAAAAGTATTTACAAGTTATTGAGTGAACTTAAGAAATTTTGTAAAATATTATCATGAAACCATTTTTTTTAAATGAAAGTGACATACCAAATACTGTATTAGATTGTTAAAGAGCCAAAAGGAACTATGGCATTATCGTTGTTTCTCAAATGTCCATAAAATTGAAATAAATAGTGAATAGAAATCTTATTATAAGTTAAAAGAATTCAATGAATAACATAATTCACTCTGAAAACTTTAAATCCTTTGTTATAATATATATTACTAGTAACCATAATGTATTGGGAATGTACATGCCAGGTCAGCCACTGAAAAATAAGCTTTATTTGTATTGTGTTTACTCACTTTAATCTTTCATTGAATGTCATTACTTTAATACTTTTGAGTATCACAGGTAAGTTATTTATAAATGCCCCCCAGTGAGGGGCATGATGTTTCATCATATTTCAACAGGGTATGATGTTTCATCATGAGTAGGTCCAGATTATGGTTTCCAGGCAGGAATTCCTGCCCGTTCTGAGGAATTTTTTTTGCTTTCCCATTCCTGAATCCCGAGATATAAACTGTTTTCTGTTCTCCACAATGAATCGTTTCCACAAAGTGATGGCTGAGACTACCAACCACCTGGGTTCAAGGAGCTGATTTTCCCGATTTCCCGACCAACTTTTCTCGGGATTCGAGAATGGGAAAGTGAAAATCATTCCTGAGAAAGGATAGGAAATTCCTCTTGGAAACTCGTCCTGATGATATATCACTGGCAGAAGTGTGCTGTCTTCTTCTCGTTGCATAGTACATGTAGGTATAACATGATTCTTATTTGTCCCATCACATGTCATTGCTTGACTAAGGTTATGTGTGCTAGGCATCTCCATTATAGATTTAACTCTATTTCTCTTTGTATTTAAAAATATCTTATGGAGAACTACTTCAAAATCTTTCCTCATCAATTTATTTATGTGTATCCTTATTGGTCTGTAGCTTTTTTATTAAAACTGGTTAAACTGGTAATAGCCCTATTATTTCCATGGTGATGCTCAGATTGTGCTAGATTTGTTTTGTGGGAATATCTCCAAGCTGACTTTTGTGTCTCTTGGCATGACCCCATCACTCTTAGAGTAATTATTTTCTTTACTGTACACAAGATATTTCAAATGCATCGTCTGTCTTCTTTTCGTAGCACTGAACTTGAATCAGTCATTTCTCTAAGAGCCATGGGTTATTTTAGAGGCAAATGGTGTTTGATAATTAAGGTCCAGGCTCTAGGTGTGAGACAGTAGTTTTCAGGCCACCTGATACTTCAGAGGACATGCATATATCAGCATATATGAATTCACAGTGTTACTTCCAGTACTTATCCCAAACCATCAGATTTTGTTTAGGTGATGTTTGTCCTTTACATATTGTTAGCTCCTTTGTCTGACAGTGAGAAACTTGGGTTCCCTTATCTTTAATATATTTACTTACTCAACTAATAGCCATGTATTAGTTTGCAAGGGCTGTCATAACAAAATACCACAGACTGGGTGGCTTAAACAACAGAAATGTGTTTTCTCACAGTTCTGGAGGCTAGAAGTTCAAGATCAAGAAGTCAGCAGGGTTAGTTTCTTCTTAAAGTCTTGAGAAGTGTCTCTTCCAGGCCTCTCTCCTTGGCTTTCAGGTGGCCATCTTCCTTTGTCTTCACATTGTCTCCCCTCTTTTCATATCTGTGCCCAGATTTCCTCTTCTTATGACATCAGTCATAATAGATTAGGGCCCACCCTAGTAACTTCATTTTAATTTAATCACCCCTTTAGAGACGATATTGCCATATTTTTTGTTTAACATATGAATTGGAGGCGGGACACAATTCAGCCCATAACACCCCCTAAGTGTAACCAATTTCTTATTGTCATCAGTGTCCTCTTTTCTGTCATGCTGTCCTCCTCACATCTCTTTAACTGACAACTCATGCTGCACTTCTGCTCCCCTCGTGGAAACCTTCTTTACTCTGAATGTGCTCTGGCATCCTGCAGAGACCAGCCTTTCCAAGCTAAACTCTCCAAACTGGCAGAGCTCTGACATCCTTCCTGTGCTGCACCTTCATGTGTATGCCCTCCTGATCGTACTCCAGGCTAGGCCCCCATTATATACCTCTCCTTATTCCTTTCAGGTTTGATACCCTGTGACAGGGAATTCGTTGTTTTAAGTATTGCCAAAGAAGTCCAGAGGTTGACAGACAATGCCGTTTTGACTGTTGAATGCTAAAACAATCCAGATATCCCTGAACTCTCATCGTGCTCAAGAAGTGAGTGTCCAAAGTACCGTCTCCAAAACGGCAGTCCTCTCAGTCCCAAGGCAGATGTATTCATGGAAAAAAATGAATGTAATCACTTCTAAGATTTTCAAATCAGAGGCTGCCAAATGAAGTAACTGACCAAAGAACAATTATCCACTCTCTAGTTAGCTGTCACTGGCTATTCCTGTCCCTCAGGAAACTATAAGAGCTTTTGTACCGTGTTTATTGCAAACACCTACACCAAAACAACCGTGAGTGGATAATTCTACTTTTTTGGTTTTTATTCTTCCATTTTCCATATAAGACCTTTTGTTATAATTGCCAGATTGCCTGTTGCAGGTAGATACATTTTCTGATGCATTGTGAGTACTATACTACATATCATGTATCTTAGAGTTGGAGCCAGCAGCAATAACTGGATGAAGTGTCGGTTTATCTCCCTTTTGTGTAGAAGTGGATTTTGAGTAGAAGCGATCAATTCTGTGAATGTGTGCACAGAGAGGCTAAAGTGGGCCCCACTTACTCTAGGGGCTTAGTCATCTGACGTTGTGGATAAGAGGGTACAGAAACCAACAGAACTCGAGTGACTGGTGAAAGTTTTGTGCCACCAAGCAAATAAACCAAAAAGCCAACTTGACCTATGAACTGTGGACCCCTCTTTATGCGATATACTTGTTTTCTTATTTTAAGGTGAGGTTTCTGTTATTAACCAATTCAGGATATCCTGGCAATATTTTAATCTTCAATAAAATATAACCATAAGTGAACAAAACTCACACAAATAATAGAGCTTCTCAGCAGGTTTTAGTAACTCCCTCTATTAAAAAAGTCTCATAAAATATTTTTGTGAAATATAAAACACATACAGAAATATGCACACAACTTAATAGTATAGTTTACCAGCTATTCCAGCTATATTTTGATACACTATGATGTAGCTTTGCTTTTTTTTGTATGTTATATATAGAAGCATACTATGTGTATTTGTCTGGTGTCTGAATATTTTCAGTTTACAAAATATTTGTGATATTGAAGCATGCAGTTGCATGTATTGGTAGTTTTATTGGTGACGCTATAGCCCAAGAGTTATGTGATAAATCTCGCAGGATAACACCAGGTTTTAAATTACTTCAATTGTTGTGCCCTTTTTAAATAAATCTGTACCACTTTTAGAATATATTGCATGGTGTATCGCAATGGCCACTGGGATATATATCTAAGAAAAAAAAGTGCAATCTAGAAAACCAAAACAATTGATGAAAGTTAATAGAGCTCAGTGACATTAGTTAAAATGTTTCAAGTTCTAAGATCATCAAGAAACATGAGAATTTCCCTTATTTTTTTTCTTCATAAATCTTTTGAAAATACAGATTTTATGTAAATAGTCCTGAGAAATGCAAGAAATGAACTTATGGCTAGGAGTCACTTAACTTTTTTTGACTAGAGACTTGCTTGGTCAGTATAGTCCCATCAGTGCCTCAGATTATGTTAAAACACGTACCATAACATTAAAATGTATTAGTGCAAACAAGTTGCACCAAGATTATTTATTCTTGAAGAGGAAACTCATCTCCCACATAGAGTCAGCATTTAACTTGAGATACTGATGTAATTGAATTGGCCTGTACTCATCTTTCAAAAATTGGTTCTCTATGTTTTATCTTAGTGTAATGGAGAAGCTCTAACTCAAACTAGGTACTGTGATTTTGCACATACGCTCTAAAGAGGAACTTTTTAAAACTATGTACTCCTAAGCAGTTCTGACCAGCAGAATTCCCAATGAAACTTATTGGACAGGCAGAAAACATCTTTATGCACTTCTAAAAACAGTTGGCATATTTGGAAAATGTAACTATATTTTTAGCAATGACAAAAAATAAAACAAGAAGGAAATTGACATGGAGTCAGTATTCAATAAATTCCATCGAACGAATAAACTAGGATTAAGAAAACTGTTTTGGTTGTCACAATTTATCCTTACTTGTGCTATGAGTTGATTTCTGCACTGCAGTAGCAAGTCGTCATTTTCCTCTTTTTTTTTATTTTTTTTCCCTTCATTACCTGTATGTTGTGTTTAAGTGTATAGTGTCCTAGTTTGTGTAGGGATTGCCATTTACTGCTTTTGTCTGTCTGTTCTTAATACTACTCACGTTCTCATGTTTTTTTGTTTGTTTGCTGCTATGGTTTAGGTCGAATAGCCTCCTTCAGTATTTCTTGTAGTGTAGGTCGTGTGTTAGAAAATTCCCTCAGGTTCTGTATGTCTGGAAAGGTCTTTATTCCTCCTTCATATCTAAACGATATATTTGCTGGACATATTATTCTTGGTTCATAATTTCTCTCTTTCAATAGTTTGAATATTTGATCCCACTCCCTCCTGGCTTGTGGAGATTCTGCTGAAAAATCTGATAATTTAGTGGACTTTCTTTTGTAGGTTACAATCTTCTTTTCCCTGGCTGCCTTGAGGACAGTTTCCTCAAAAAATTAGGAATAGAATTACCATATGAACCAGCAATCCTTCTCCTAGGTATATACCCAAAAATTCTGAAAACATTTATCCATAAAAATATATGCGATCTGATAATTAAGTTCGCAAACTTTGTTGCAACGCTGTTGCTAACCTTTTTTTTTTTATATCAGAATGATTATTCATTTTGAATTTGTACCAACTAGACAAACAGCTAACCAAGTTTATTATTTGGAAGTGCTGAAAAGGCTGTGTGAAAAAGTTAGACAACCTGAACTTTTGCACAACAATTGTTGTATCACAACAATGCACCAGTTCACAGGACACTATCTGTGAGGGAGTTTTTAGCTAGTAAACAAATAAGTGTATTGGAACACCCTCCCTACTCACCTGATTTGACCCCCAGTGACTTCTTTGACCCCAGGTGACAAAAGATAAAGGAACTATTGAGAGGAAGACATTTTAATGATATTCAGGACATCAAGGGTAATATGACAACAGCTGTGATGGTCATTCCAGAAAAAGAGTTGCAACATTGCTGTGAAGGCAGGACTAGGTGCTGGCATCAGTGCATAGCTTCCCAAGGGAAGTACTTCGAAGGTGACCATAGTGATATTCACCAATGAGGCATGTAGCACTTTTTCTAGGATGAGTTCATGAACCTAATTGTCAGTCCTCATATGTGCCCCAATGTTCAATGCAGTTTTATTTAGTTAGTTTTATTTGCAGTTTTATTTATTAGTGGCCAAGACATGGAAACAACCAAAGCGTCCTTCAGTAAATGATTGGGTAAAGAAGATGTGATATATATACACAAGGAATAAATACTACTCTACCATAAGACGAGATGAAATAGTGCCATTTGCGATAAAATGGATGATTCTTGAGATTATTATGCTAAGCAAAATAAGTCACAAAGAAAATGTCAAGAACCATATGATTTCACTGATAAGTGGGATATAAAACTGAAAGCAACAAAGGATAAGACAAATAAACAAAAACTCATAGACACAGACAATAATGTAGTGGTTACCAGAGAGCAAGTGGTAAATGAGGATAAATGGGGTCAAATATATGGTGATAGAAGGAAACTGACTCTGGGTGGTGAACACATAATGTGACATATATAGATGACGCATTACAAAATTGTACACTTGAAACCCATGTAATTTTACTAACCATTGTCACCCCAATACAATTTAATTAGAAAAAGAAAGGAAAACTTTGGTTCTAACTAATCTTTTCTTATCTCACTAGTCTTAAGACTGTGGATATTATATTTTAATATTCCTATGCCTGAATTTCCCTATTTCCAAAATGAGGTTTTTGAGCCTAGATACAGAATAGTAGCAAATATCTTGAACATCTACCAATAGATCCTGATAGATTTTGGGCATTGTCATTAACCTCAAGATAGCCATTGCTTCAATCACCCACCCATTCATTCAAAAATATTAATTGCTTACTTACTGTGTGAAAAAAGACAACTTCCTGCCTCTAGAAGCATGTGGTATGGCAAAGGAGACCAATGGAAGTTTTAAAAATCACCATATAGTATTATACAAGATCATTGAGCCAACATAGATTATGAGGTTCATGAACATGCCGTATCTATGTTAAATATTTTAATATATTCCCTGATAATTAAACTAGTGCATATATAGCAATACATATGGAATTATCAACATGTTGCACAGTGCCTGGCACTAAGTGAGCAACAGGTGATTTTTGTTGAAAGAATGAGCTTTAGTTAACACTTATTTTATGATTACTATGTTCACATTAAAATTTTAAGTAATTATTTATATTAAATGACAAAACTGAAGCTATCCTGCCTTGGGCATATCAGGACAAGGCAGGGCTCTTTGGAAATGGGGAAGCGAAAGAGCCCCTATTTCCCAAACTCAGGCTGTTGTTGTTTTTCGTTCATTAATTAATTAATTAATTCATTCTTTCATAGTGTTCAACAGCGGCATCTAATGAAAATCAACCCAGACTACACAGCATTGGCCCAGAACATCATGAGGTAACCCATAGGCTCTACACACACTGTGATATTTAGTTAAAGGATTTTAAGTTGATGTTCATGAGTAATTTATTTCTGTAGTTTTCTTTCCCTGTAATGTGTTTTTTTCTTTTGGTAGTGGAGTAATACTGGCTTTCATAAAAGGAGTTGGGAACTAGCTCCTTACTTTCTGTTTTCTAGAAAATGATTTTGTAGAATTGGTATTATTGGTGTTATGCCCTCCTTATATGTTAGATCAAATTCACCAGTTAAAACATTTAGACTTATGGTTTTTTTCTTCACTGGAAGGAGTTTAGTTAATGATTTAATTACTTTTTCAGAAATAGATATTTTTCTCTCTTATAGCAACCCTCTAAATCCAATCTGATAAAGGAAATGTTTGGAGTGGAGGTTTAGCAAGCTGTCTGTTAAAGAGAATTAAGTTTTTAAACATGAAGTTTTTAACTTCAAATCTGGGTCAGAACAGTACCTGTGAAATATTATATTGCAATCAACACCTTCATATTTAGTTTCGAGCTTGATTATTTGGGGTATTATATTGGCCTGAATAGTAGAGGAGACTAAACAGCATAGGAAACATTTCTTAGGACAGGATAAAGAAACCAAGCAGAAGCAGGAGGAGTCCCTGAAATCTGGCTCCCCACTTGTTGTTAATTGCTATTAAAAATCAGTCATGACAGGGGCCTCTAGTAATGTTTTGGTTGAATTACAGAATGTGTTCAAAAGTGTGTGTTTTGTTGTTGTTGTTGTTGTTTTATGATGATGATTTACAGTGTAGTTGTTTTATTTATAGAGTATATGAGTTCACTTATTCATTTTTATTTATTCTGTCTTTATCTTTTATTTAAATTATTGGGTCAATTTTTATTTAACGCAATTGCTACTGAATTCATGCTTAAATATACCATTCTCTAGTTTGATTTTATTCAGATTACTTATATTATTTTTGTGTTTCTTTTTTCCTAGTGTTGGATTACAATGTTTCCTTATTTATTTATTTTTTATTTTTTTTTACTTTACCTTAAATATTGCAACTAACATTACTGATTAATTAAAGTCTAAAATAAGTTAGTAACTATACTACAACATAGGAAATGAGACGACTTTAAAACACATTAAATCCATTTCTTTTCTCTCCAGGTATTTATTTCCCATGTATTATTCCTATACTTTAATTCTACATATATTTAAAACTCCTTAATAAATACATATCTTGTTCTATGTAGACATTTCCATTACTTAGTACATTTCCTTACTTTATAATGTGATACTTTCACTTTGTTTGAATGTCTCCTTTTTCAAATTCTTCAGTTTGTGTTTGCCTATGATAAATTTACTCAGTTAATCTTAGTTGAAATATTCTGTATTTTGTTTTCATTTTGGAAACTACTTAAATGGGTGTAAAGTATAGATTACTTTTTTTTTTAAATTCCAGTATTTATGGAGATATCATTTTATTGGTTGGTGCCTTTCATAATTTTTATTGTTCCATTTTTAAGGTCATTTTTTTCTTTAGTGCTTTTAATATCTACTGGGGGTTGCAAGAGTTTTGCTGGCTTCGTATCTTTTACGTGGCTTGATATCTTTATCCATTATTAGAAAATGCTTAGCCATTATATCTTCAAGTAGTGCTTTCACCATACTTTATCAGCTCATTCCTGCTCGCTTGTCAATCATATGTATGTCAGACCTTTCAACACGTCCTAAATATTTGTTCTGAATTTTAAAAATTTTGTTTTACGTTGTTTTATGTTTTCCCCTCTACCTTCAGGGTATCATATGTAAATCTGAATCTCAGTTTATTAATCCTCGCTTTGGGGGTATTTACTTTTATTTTAAATGCATCTATTAGATTCTTAGGTTGAATTGTTATAATTTTTGGTTCAATATTTTTCTTTGTTTCTCCAGCCACCCTCGTTCTTCTTCTCCTCCTGTCATTACTCCTCTTTCCTTCTATTATTACTAGCCTGCTACATATTTTTTCTGGAACACCCAGATCACAGATATTTTAAAATATTTTAATTTTTCAGATATTCACATCTGCAATGGACTAGATTTTATTTTCTATTTTTCTTTTCTCTTTTGCCAATTTGATTTTGTCCTCTAATAATATTTTATTGAACACTGAATGTTATGTATTAAAAACTGTAAAGATATTTAAAAACCAGCTATGATAATATTTTTCTCTCTAAATCCAATCTGAGATTTTATTTCTTTAACACTGACTCTTAATCTTTGGAGGGTTTTTCTATTTCTCTATTCCCTTTACTTATTAAGTATTTCCCTTCAGTGATTACAAAGACTGGATGTTTTAGATTCTCATGCATCTTGGTGGACAATTAACTCTAATTTTTATGTCCTCATCTCTGTTAGACTGCAAAAAGCTTATCTTGGCTGCTCAGCTTCTTGACCAGTAATTTGATTAGGGGTTTTAATCCAATCAGATAATGATATATGAGCCTGGTTGTCAATTCTAAGACCCAGTCTATTTTCAATTAGAATTCATTCTTGGTAGCCTTTCAAGGATGCAAATGGAAACAATCGGGTGTTTAACAGGACTCTTTCATGTTTATGAGTCTTGGACCTTATTTTTTTCTCCCTAATCCTATATGAGAGTGTGATAACTTTTATTGAATTTTGCTCATCATAGAATTAAAAATTTTAGATACAACTTTAGAGAAGTTCAAAGAAACCTTGAAACTTCTTTATCTCTGAGAACTTCAAAACTGCAATTTAATAAATATAACACATTTCTCTATATATCTTCCGTAATAACTTCTTAAATAGTTATTTATGTATTTTATTTCCTCAAATAATTTGTATATTTTTCAGAGAGCAAACTTCATGTTTAATTAATTAATGCTTGTTTGCTTACGTCATTCAACATAGTGGCTTAAATCCTACTGGCACACAAAAACAATTTGTTGAATGAATGTATGGTTTTCTTATTGCTAAGTAACAAATCACAACAAACTTTTCAACTTAAAACAATACCACTCATTATTTAATAATTCTGTAGATCAGAAATCCAGGCAAGCTCAACAGAATCTCTGTTTAGTTTTCACAAGGTCTTGTCTGGGCTGGGATCATATGTGGAGTCTCTGGAGTACAATATGTTTCCAAGATCATTCAAATGGTTGGCAGAATTTATCTCTGTGATTTGGTAGGATCGAGGTTCCTGTTTTCTTGTTGGCTACATCCGTGGGCTACTCTCAGCTTCTAGAAGCTGTCTGTATACTTTGTCATATGTGCTTCCCCACAGAACCCCCACCACACACACATACCTTCTCAAGAAAACCACACAGTGTATCAAATCCTCTTTGTGCTCTGATGCTCTCTGACTTCCCTTTTCCATCAAGCAAGATAAATTCTCTGCTTCTAAAGAGTTCACCTGATTGAGTCAGGCCCACTGAACTGTACTTTTTATCTTAATTTGAGACCTCAGTTACATCTGCAAAAATCTCTGCCATGACACTTAGAGTAATATTAGTTTGGTACAAAAGTAATTGTGGTTTTTTGCAATCATTTTCAACCTTTTAAATCACATTTACATTTGTACCAACCTAATATTTGACTGGAGATCCAAAGAACAGAAGTCTTTTCATTATTATCCCTAGAATTATGCCTACCTCAGTGAATAAAAAAAGAATGAACACCGTTATGAATTACATTCAAAACTTTCAATCTTTGACTTCTTTGAAGTCATCTTCTGTGCTGCATTTTAGGAATATTTTAGGTAACCTGGTTGCAATTTTTAGTAGAATTTCTATAATATGTGTTCAATATTCAAGTTCTTAGTTTTATTAGAGTTTTATCTTATACTCTGAATTCCATTTTTTTATTCAGCAAGACTTTTTGAAGCCTCATATTTGACTTATGAACTATTAATAATTAATTCAAATGAGTAAATTTTTATCTTGTTGGAAAATACATTTGTAGAAAATAACACAATTCTTATTGCTATTTGTAGTATGTGTTTTGTTTCTCTGTATAAGGTGTTAGAAGTGGTATATGATTGTCAGTAAAGTAATCATAGAATTTTACAGACTGCGTTTACATGCAAGATTCTATAAACAAACCTTAAGAGATTGTTTATTATTTTCATTGTATAGGGTAATAAATGTTTAAATTGATTGTCCAAAGGCATATTATGGGCAAGTGCCACAGTTAGGACTTGGAAACTGGGTCTTATTTTACATTCAGTGCTCTTTCCACTGAATAACAACTATGAAGTATCACTTCTTATAAATTTATACAACACAAATAATTGTATTTCTTTGTAGGCCATGTCCCCAAGGCATGTGCTTTGGGTTAAATTCTCAATGGAACAGCAGCTATTTTAGTATACTGTCTTCAATTTCTTCCAGTTAAAGTTATGAAATATATTCTGGCCATATAGCTTAAAATGTATATTTCTAAAGCTAAAAGGTATACTTCCAGTGAAATATAGATTGTGTTAAATAGATGAAAAAAAACAATCACATTTTAATTAGGTTACCAGATCTGCAGAATAAATGTGTTTTTTTAAAAGAGAATTATGCTTTTAGACATATATATGATATGTCTAATATGTTTATATATAAATATATATGTTTATATATATAAACAAGAGACTGAAAGAACATATAATTTCATATTCTTCAGTACAGATGAACAGTCTCTGCAATATTTTAGTGTTTAAATGATTTAAAATTTGATCATGATTATCACTATTAACTTTACAGTAGCTAGGAATCTCGTAGGAATAAAAGGCTAAATCTCATGCCCACTTATTTCTTCCTTTCTCCAAAATTCAATGCTAATTATTTATATTCCCTTTAGTGATTTTGCTCACAGTACAGTAAGAGTTCTACTATATTTGAAAGTAATTTCAGGCCTTCAGCAGTATCTGAGTTTTTATCTCCTAGTCATTGTTTCTTTCTTGTTGTCCTAGGCAACCATAACACTCCCTAGGTGATCCTCAGAATAATCCACAGTGACATCACTGATCGTTGATTTTTTGTTGTTGTTGTTTTTCTTTGGTAAAGTACAACTTCTGCAAAATAACTAAATAATTGCAATGAACTTTATGAAAAATGGTGCAACCTGTCTCCTGAGGTTTCACTTTAGTCACTGACATAAGACAGCTTCTCTCTGCAGTACACTGTTGCGTCTGCACTCCATGAGCCACGGAGAATTCAAGAAAAGGAAAATAGCACAAAACACACCCAAGTTCTGTTTTTATAATATCAAGATATGGTGATGCAAAATTTATTATTTGGAAACAAATACATTTTAAGCATTTGTGGTTGTTGTTTATATATGGATTTTAAACATCCTAAGTCATGCAATAAGTTATTTAGACTCTGATCATAATCATAATGGACGCAATACATGCTTCCGGTTGATTGTATCCTTAAGGGGATTATTTATACATGCAATTTCTTTTTTTTTCCTTTATTCTTTTTTTATTTATTTTTTATTCATTTTTTTTATTAGTTTCAGGTGTACAAGACATGGTAATACTTAGACGTTCATCATTTATATCCCTCACACTGTGAACCCCCCTCCCCCCATCTATTATCCCTCCGACCTCACACCCAGCCATCACATTATATATATAAAATTATAGTTGGCATTCATTAATGTTTAGCTTCTGCTGTACAATGCCATGATCAGGCATCCACATTATCTCTGAGGTGGTCTCCCAAATAGGACGCATGTCCATTGGATACCCAACAAAATCTTTACGACATTATTGAATAAGTTCCCCAAATTAATTTTCAGAAAACCCTGAGGCCATTTTGTGGTTACCAGCTGCTTCCTAATCCCTTCACCTTTCCCCTTATCCCCAACCCCCCGCCCCCGCCCATCTAACAACTCTCGGTTTTTTCTTTGTGCCTTCAAAACTGTTTCTGATTAGTTCATTCACATATTCTTTTCTTTAGATTCTGCATGTAAGTGAGATCATATGGTACTTGTCTTTCTCTTTCTGACTTATTTCACTTAACATAATGTTCTCTAGATCCATCCATGTTGTTGCAAATGATAAGATTTCTTTCTTCTTTATGGCTGCGTAATACTCCATTGTATAAATGTACCACAGCTTCTTAATCCAGTCATCGACCGATGGGCATTTCAGTTGTTTCCATATCTTGGCTATTGTGTAAAGTGCTGCAATAAACATAGGAGTGCATACTGATTTTTGAATTGGAGTTTTGGATTTTTCCGGGTAGATGCCTAGGAGTGGAATTACTGGATCATAGGGTAGTTCCATTTTCAGATTCCTGAGATACCTCCATACTGTTTTCCATAGTGGCTGCACTAATCTGCAATCCCACCAACAGTGCACTAGTGTTCCCTTTTCTCCACATCCACGCCAGCATTTGTTGTTTGTTGATTTATACATGCAATTTCATCTGTATACCTCATTCACATTTTCCACCCCAGTAGCAAACTTTGGTTAAATGTGTTTTTCAACATGTGTGTTTTTGTTTGTGTAAATGTTTAATTAGGAAATGTATATATGTATGTGAATATACACACACACATACACAGGTTTAAGCGTATGTGCAATGCTGTAATGGTAAATGTTTAACTGCACTTTAGGAATAAACACAAAGACGACTTGTATTGTTTACTGGCTTCTGTGGAATAGACATACCCATCCCCATCGTAGCTGAGTTCAAGATAGCAACATGATCTCACTGAATCCAACACCTGTTAATAATACACAATAGCAAGCATTATGTAGTATTTTCACCAGATATGATAGACATAAATAAACATCTCAAAGCAGAAAATATAGTAAAATAATTAGGTAAAGATGAGATTTCAATATGCATTAGCTTTGTTTTATCATTTACTTAATTATAAGTGTATGTAGTTAAATTTTGAATGTCAGGTGTATGAACAACTGTTTAGGAAAATTTCTGAAAACATTACAGAAAGTTCTCATAGAATTGTTTGATCTCACTCTCAGCACACCACTGATTCTAACACTAGCAAATTTTCTACAAAGAGAAATCTGAGCTAATTTAACACTTTTTTTTCCTAGTTTATATAATAAGACCACTCTCCAAAGTTTCTGATTTAAAGAAAGTTAAGAGATTTTGTAAGATTCATAAAATTAGTCATCCATGTTATTGGTCTAGGCATGAAATGGCAAAATTTTCACCTTGAATGCCAATCATGACTTTGTGTGTTTGTGTGTGTGTGTGTGTGTATCTGTGTGTTTGTGTGTGTATAGTTTTATTTATTTTTCCAGTACAAAGTCAGTGATACCTTTATTATCCTAGATTGTGTACAATGAAAGAAAATGAATAATAAATTTAAAATGTAATAAATCTACATGGAACTAGATTTTTCTTGGAAATGTAAAGGCATGATAGGATAAGTATGTCAAATATTTCTAAGTTAGAATACAGTTTAAATAACTCATAAAAAATATAGATGTGGATTTAATTCTATTTTTAAAGTTGATGGTGCTCTTTAAAGCTGAAAGATATCTAGCTTAGAGATTTTCATCATAATGAGGAGATTGTAAATAAGATCCAACTTTGGGAAAGGCAATTTGATAACATACATGAAAACCTCTAAAATGTTTATGAAATTTGATCCAGAGTTGTTTTATGACTTTTTTAATAAAGCAAAATTTATTTTAGATGTGAACATAATTTTTATTTGTGAGAACACAATGTTTATTATAGAAAGTGATTTTAAAACCTAAAAATCGTTGTGTACTCAACATATACACACACACACACATATCTATCTACTATCATCTATCTATCTATCTATCTATCTATCTATCTATCTATCTATCTATCTATCTCTATCTATCTCTATCTATCTATCTATATCTATCTATCTATCTAGATAGATAGATATAGATAGATAGATAGATAGATAGATAGATAGATAGATATAGTGTGGTGGGTTTTTTTGGTAATAGTATACAGATATATAATGTTGGACTTGTTCCTAACATGTTATTGTCTAAGAAAGATTACTTTAGAAACACTATTTTATTTTCTTTCTTAGTTATATCATATTTTATATCTAGCTATATACCAAGAAAAGCCAGTAAATTATTGTAAATGACATCTAGTTAAGTTTATTGGGTAATTTAATTTTTATTTTTTTTATAGAACTGCAATTTTCAATGTTGCAACAGTTTTACAAATACAACACTATAAACAGGAAAAATAATGGAGCCCAAAATCAAATAAGATGAATCATATCACTGAGCAACAATGCAAAACAAAATTATGGTTCACATTCACTTTTTCCACCATGTTTGAAATAGAGGTTCAAATTTATATATGATATTAATTGCATTATTTCATGTTGAAAACAAATAATGATTTGTTTTTTTCTCTGTAATTCTTAATTCAATTGAAGTACTGAAACTGGATGAGGGAAATAAATTAGAAAAAATATATAAATAAATGAAAAGGAATTGTCTTTTAAAAATATGCATTTATTCATTTATTTCACAAATGGTTGAGTAGCACTATGTCTATTAAAGTAAATATATTTGACCAATAATACAATTATTGGAAGAATTAAAAAGAATTTACATGATGAGTTTTGTTTGTTTGTTTGTTTGTTTTTTAAACAGGACTTTATTTGGAAACAGTGTGTACTTCCAGGACTTTTTTTTCCCCAAGTTGTTGTCCTTTCAATCTTAGTTGTGGAGGGTGCCATTCAGCTTCAAGTTGTTGTCCTTTCAGTCTTAGTTGTGGACAGCATATCTCAGCTCCAGGTTCAATTGCCGTTGCTAGCTGCAGGGGGCGCAGCCCACCATCCCCTGCAGGAGTCGAACAGGCAACCTTGTGGTTGAGAGAATGCACTCCAACCGAGTCATTCGGGAGCTCAGCAGCAGCTCAACTCAAGGTACTGTGTTCAATATTAGTTGCAGGGGGTACAGCCCACCATCTCTGTGGGACACAAGGAATTGAACTGGCAACCTTGTAGTTGAGAGCCTGCACTCCAACCAACTGAGCCATATGGGAAGCAGCTCAGCTCAAGGTGCCCTGTTCAATGTTGCAGGGAGCGGAGCCCACCATCCCTTGCCGGACTCGAGGAATTGAACTGACAACCTTGTGGTTGAGAGCCCACTGGTCCATGTGGGAATGGAGCTGGCAGCCTTCGGAGTTAGGAGCATGGAGCTCTAAGCACCTGAGCCACCGGGCAGGCCCTGATGAATTTTTATTTTGTGGAAAAAGTCAAATACAAAAAAGAAGAAAAGTGTTGAAAACTGAATAGGATAAAATAATATAAATTTGCTAATTATGAGATATTAAGTGTAGATATAGATTATAATAATGGAATCTCTAGATAGAAAAAAAATAAATTGATTATAGTCAATAATCCAAGGTTTAAATGAAAAAGAAAACTTTTTCATAATTTTTTTGTTTATTTTTAAGATTTTATTAGTGAAGGGGAACAGGACTTTATTGGTGAACAGTGCATACTTTTGGGACATTTCCTAGTCAAGTTGTTGTCTTTTCAATCTTAGTTGTGGATCGCGCAGCTTAGCTCCAGGTCCAGTTGCTGTTGTTAGTTGTAGGGGGTGCAGCCCACCACCCCTTGTGGGAGTCAAATTGTCAACCTTGTGGTTGAGAGCACACACTCCAACCAACTGACCCATCTGGCCATCTGGGAGCTGAGTGGCAACTCATTGACTCCATTCTAGTTGCGGAGGGTGCAGCTCGCTGGCCCATGTGGGAATCGAACCAGTTGCCCTGTTGCCCAGAGCTCACGCTCTAATCAACTGAGCCACCCGTCTGCCCCACTTTCATAATTTTTAAACAATTAAGTTTATAAAAGTACAGCTCCCTATTTTTAGTACAATTTATAAACAGAATGTACACTCATAGATGCTATTTTTATTCAAAGGAATAGAGCACATTCCATATGCTTCCAAGAAAAAAAAATACTTTCATATTGAGTTAAAATTGATATAGCTTTAACAAAAGCAGAAAGCAGTAACATGTTACCTTAAAGCACGGAAACAAACAAGTAAATAAGTTACAGGGACAGAATGAGTCAACATTTCAGTGCCCATGTAAGTTATTATCCAAATGTGAAGACTACAAACTAGTTAAAGTATAGTAATTTATGTATTCTTTTAATAGAAGACTGAAGTTAAAGTCTGAACCACAGGCCTATTACTGGAATGTTAGGAAGGAATCACTGTACTCAGGAAAACAAAAGGGTGGCAGGGGGAAAGGTATTGCTGAAAGTGCCAACCAGGGGTACCAGATCTCCTGTGACTGGGGTCTTACAATGAAAACTATTAAGGGAAATAGGTTGTTACATTTAGTTACTGTAATATTACTTAAAACAAGAAGCATTTTATTTTCCTTTTGGATGTTCTTATTTCCAAATTTAATTATTATGTGATTTGTAATTTTAACTCAATATTAAAAATTAAATGAACGAAGTCTCTATTTACATTTTAATTAACATTATCTCATTTTGTCTATAAGACTGTATAGCTTTCATCATTTATTTTTATACCTAAGTTTTTGCAACTATAATTTTACTTGTCATTAAATAGTACTTAAAAAGTAGATTAAGTAAATATTTGAAGCATTTTGACTGAACCTAACAACCACTGTTATATTGCATTTGTGAGATAATAGAAAATATATATTGGTCATATTGGTCTCTCCCCTGATCCTGGCACAGTCATCCTAAATTGATAAGAACACTAGGAGTACCTCTTGTTCTAATGTTGGTCTTTGACCTCTGTTCCTGACACAGAGCTGCTGAAATCCTTGTAATTTCCTGGGTGGTAAGAGTATGTTTTGTTTAAGTGAGACAACTCTTTGTGTGGGCTCTTGGATGACTTGGATAAAGTCTGGTCACCACAAAGACCAATGCATGATTCGAAACTTGGAATTTTCAGCCCCATCTCCATTTTCTTGAGAAAGGACAAGGGCTGACAATAGAGTTAATGATGAAATCTTGCCTATATGATAAATCCTGCATAAAAATACCCAGTAGTATGGGGTTTGAAGAGCTTCTAGGTTGGTGAACACATGGACATTTTGGAAGAGCAGCATGCCTAGAGAAGGCATGGGAGCTGTAGGCTGTTTCTCCATGCCTTCCCCTATGCATTAATTCCATCTGGCTGTTCCTGAGTTATATCTTGTTATAATAAACCAGTAATCTAGTAAAAAAAAAAAAAAAAAAAGTTTCTCTGAGTTCTATGAGCCTCTCTAGCAAATTAACTGAACCAAAGGAAGTGGTCATGGGAAACTTTGATTTATAGCCAATGGTTCAAAAAATACAAATAACAACTGGATTTGCATCTTGAGTTGGAGGGGGTCTTTGGAACCTCTAATCTATTGCCAGCCAGTCAGAAGCATAAGTGATAACCTGGGCTTGGTACTGCCACCTGATGTGGGGTTGGGAGCACTCTTTTGATACTGAGCCCTTATCCTGTGGAATCTGATGCTATCTCTTGCTAGATAGTGTCAGAATTTAGCTTAATGGTAGGACACCAAGCTGGTGTCACAGAAAATTGCTTGGTGTGGGGTAAAACCTCCACACATCTGGTAGCCTAGAGGTGAAGCATTCTGTGTGAATAATAAAGAAGATACACAGAAGAAACCCAGGTTTTCTCTACATAACATAACATTCTCAGCATTAACATTTCTTCTGTTATTTTATAATTATTGTAGTAATAATATATTTTGCACTATTTCTTAAATGTATTCTACTATACTGAAAATCAAATTACAATGAACTCAAAGGGAATCAAATCTCCTTTGTTGTATTATAATCTTACACCAAAAACTACTTAAGTAATTGGGATGTATAGACAAAATTGAAAAAAAAATCTTTTCATGATACAAAAATTAGGCTAGTATTTTTTTTTCTGTAAAGGGATGTAACCTATATTTTTTTTTGCTTCATTTATTTAATTTTACTCAGAGATTTACTCACAAGTGAGTAAGAGTTTTTGCTGTTGTTGAATATGTTTATATACCAAATCTAATGATTAACAAGTTAGAGCATATGTAATTTGATTCAAGTGATGGAAAGGGATCATAAGTACCTGGAGTTTGAAGCAGTTGTTTGCTATAGACATACATTAATAGGTGGCTGTGCAGGGGAGGCAAATTCAGTTTGTCATTAGGAGAATTTGGGGCTAAGCCCCTGGGTAACATTTTGGCTACTTAAGCAGAACTGAGAGATAAACTGAAAGTCTTTTGGTACTATGAGGCCTATTTTCACTGAACCTCATCATAATTTTTGTCTAATTAATGTTTACACCTCCAATATGAAGACAGTAAAAAAAATAAATAAATACTCAACTATAACTTCACTCTAGAAAACAAGGTCATCAAGCTTTTATGCCCAGATCCCAATATGTGACCTAGTGTCAGTTCCAGCTAGAGAAAGGTAAATTTAAAAAGAGTTAAAGGAGTTAAAAAAAAAACAAAGGTGTTTTTAGATATTAAGAAATCCAAGACTTAAATTGTAGAACAATATACATAAGTGAAATCTTAAATAAAATCTTAATTTGTTGATTTAGAAAATAAAGATACAGAGGAAGATAAGGAAGGCAGACTATGAAAACCAAGAATGCAAAATTTATTGTCTCAAAATGTTTTACGCAGCTGAGAGGCAACACAGTAAAGTGACTAAAACATGGATTCTGGAACTGGAATACGAGTTTGATTTCTGGCTCTACTACTGTGCTTGCTGAACTGCTGTGGTAACTGCTTAATATCCTTTGGCTTCCAGTTCTTCATCTCTAAAATCATTATTTAATTCATGGGTTTGTTGTAAAATTTAAGTGAGATAATACTTGGAAAGACTTATAATATTGCCTAGACATTATAAACATAGAAATGCTTGCTAAATAAATTTACAGATAGATTAGGTAGATAGATAGATAGATAGATAGATAGATAGATAGATAGATAGATAGATAGATGCATTCATTTAATGTGTGTAGTCTTTCAAATATATGTATCACAGTACATTAATCATTTCTCTTTTCCTATGTAAGTGTTTGTTGAATGATAGATGATGATAGCTACAGAAAGATAGATAACTCTGAAATAAACTCTAATCAAAATCAGATGAAAATGGCTCACTGCTATGTGATAAACACTGAGCCTTGTATTTCTGAATGAAACTGGAAAGAAACACAGCACAGATAAGTATGTCATCCCTAGAATAACAAAAATAAACCTCTTTTAACTATTGAGAACAATGAATGAATATGCAAAATCAAGCCTAACTCAACAGAGTATTTTAAAATCTTTGAAAATGCTAATAAATATTTATACAACTATCAAAAAAGAACTGAATGAGTCAATTCTTTTTAGACTAACAATACCCTACAAAATCTTTCCGGTAAAATTTACAAAGATCTCTAGTTTTCACTGAAATAATGCAAAGAGTTATTAATGGCATGAATAGATAGAAATATGTTTTATTTTTCCAAAGTGATATTTATTAAAAATACAAAAATTTAAAAACTCAGTTTAAATTAAAATTGATTTATCTATATAATTACAATAACTAAAAAATAAACAAACAAAAAATGCAAAACTTGTTGCAAAATTAAGTAAGTTTCACAATGGGATAGGTCCACCTGTTTAAGTGAAGTAATTTCATATTCATAGAACAGTTTATGTTCTATGAATTACTAGATGTTATATATAATTATTTATAAATAAACTACCTATATTAATGGAAAAAGGAGTTGTGAGCCAATGCATTTTATTCTCTCCACCCAATGATAAAAAATGACCAAAATGTAATATTTATAATATAAATCATGGTAAGTTTGCACTCACAAAACAGAAGATTCAAATAAATTTTCCAATTGTATACTACAGATAAGTCTGTGTTCATTTAAATGTTAGTGAAACCCTGATAAACTAGATGTGGGGAACATTCCCAATACCTAATAGATTTAACGATGTTTATGCCAATCTAAGCTTACTCAGAGAGTAAGCTATATCCTCAGTGGAAGCTGAGGATATAATGCTGACCCAAAAAGAGAAAGTATGGTGTGTGTGATCATACAGGTACACCTAGAAGTGCAAAGATGGGAAAGCCCATGGTGTTCTCATGTCTGGGCATGTAGAACTACCTCAATGATTTTAATAACAATACGTAATAGAGGAATTTCTGAATTAAAAGCACATTTGAATAAATATTGCACTTCATCTTGTGATGTGACTGCATAAAAGGCTTTGCTTTGCCTGGTACAACACTACCAGCCTTTCCTCTCCTTTCTTTTTTTTTTTTATTTTTATTTTTTTTTTGTTTTTTATTTTGTTCCCAACAAATCAAAGCATTGAACTATAGCAGTTGGCTCATGGAAGCTCAGGTCAGAGGAAAGTATATTGCTCTGGATTGCTGATGACTCAAAAAGTTTTATCCAGTCTTAGAGAGATAAGGAAATGATCTCAAAATAAAACTTTTCACAATCCTATTACACTTTCTTTATCTTCTAAGTAGAGCCCCTTGTCAGCCTTTCATCCTATTCCACAGAGTTTCCGGTAATTCAGCTGTCCCAGAGTGATAGGTTCTACATTTCTGTAATTGCAAACCAGCTGGTAGAACTTCAAGAGACCTACAAAACTATCTTAAAAGGCTATTTGAAAAACTATTGGTTGCTAAATTATGCTCATTTCCCACACCATTTACATTATTCTGCATATAAAATATGCCCAAGATTACCTAATTAAAATAGGGAAGAAACAAATTCTTTACAATTTACTTTTCAGTAAAAGCATATTTTTTATAATCCTGCAGCTTCATTTTTCTCCTTTGTGGCTTTTCCTAATAAAATATATGCCATATTCAATAATTCTTTCACCTGTAGGTCTATTGGGCCTGGCTAATAATAACTAGACCTTTGCTATTTGTAGAGAAATCAGCCCAGTGAAAATGGGGTCAGGAAAATCTCTTTTTAAAAGAAGGCAGGTATTAAAGTTGTCTTCCTAATATATAGAAACATAATTTCTCAAGACTTATTTTATTTTATTATTTTTATAAAAATACATATATTACATGTTTTATAATTTCAGATAAACATTATGTAGAATCATGTTTCAATTGGAATTATTCAGGCATAAAGTGTTATTTAAAATATAATTATGGTAGTTCTTTATCAACCATCATGTAAATGATCCTTTATTTGTATGCTTTACTGAAGTCATACTTGTATTTCCTCCTTGGAAGCTTTAAGTGGTAGTCAATCATGGTTAAGGATATCGTGTATGACTTTGACCTGAGAAAGTGTGTGGGACAATTTAATATAATTTAATACTCTGGTGATATTAGTCTGTAACTTATTCTGCTGATATGTTCACTTTTTTAAACTTTTCAAAAACATTTTAACGATTTCATAGTGCAAGTGTTGGTGAGAAGTTCAGGGCATGTTGGACGATTGGGGCAGAACTGAAAGGACTAATCAAGTCTGGTTGAACCTCTCAAATGAGGAGGAAAATCGTCTCTTTTCCAGTCCTCTTACTGGTTTACATCGAGGGTTTTGTTGAATATTCTAGTGACAAGGACTCAGCAAACTGCTTTTCGTTTCTATGCAAACTTCGTTTAAAGACTTTGAATGATACAGATTTAAACACACACACACACACACACACACACACACACACACACATACACACACACGAAGTCTGACAATCGAGTTCATGAACTTGTTGCAATGATGTTGTTAACCTTTTCTGATATCAGAGGGATTATTCATTATGGATTTGTACCAACTGAGCAAACAGTTAACCACGTTTATTATTTGGAAGTGCAGAAAAGGCTACCTCAAAAAGTTAGACGACTTGAACTTTTCACTAACAATTCATGGCTTTTGCATCATGACAATGCACCAGCCCACACAGCACTGTCTGTGAGGGAGTTTTAGCCAGTAAACAAACAACTGTATTGTAACACTCTCCCTATTCACCTGATCTGGCCCCCAGTGACTTCTTTTTTTACCCAAAGATAAAGGAAATATTGAAAGGAAGACATTTTGATGACATTCAGATCATCAAGGGTAATATGAGAAGAGCTCTGATGGCCATTACAGAAAAAGAGTTTCAAAATTGTTTTGAAGGGTAGACTAGGTGCTAGTGTCGGTGCATAGCTTCCCAAGGGGAGTACTTCAAAGGTGACCATGGTGATATTCAGCAATCAGGTATAGAGCACATTTTCTAGGATGAGTTTGCAAACTTAATTGTTCAAGTGTGTACATGCACAAAAAAGATTATTACCTAGAGTTGTATAGGGTCTACCTTAGAAAGAGGTTTCTAATTCAGATTTTCTACCATGTTTTCCCCAAAATAAGACCGAGGCAGACCATCAGCTCTAATGCATCTTTGGCACATTATTATATTATATTAGACCCAGTCTTATATTATATACAACCCGGTCTTATATTATGGTAAAATAAGACCAGGTCTCATATTAATTTTTGCTGCAAAAGACACATTGGAGCTGATGGTCTGGTTCAGTCTTATTTTTTGGTGAAACGTGGTATGATTTCTTGTTTATAATATCTTCTTAGACTTAACAGAGTCAACTAATCAGATTTATTTAAAAGGCAAGAGGTTCTCTGAGAAAACGGACACTTTTACACTTTTTTCTAATTTGCATAATATTTCATCCTGATTTTAGCAAGAGATCATTGAATAAACACCTTAAGATATAGACACAGGCACTATGAGAGTTATGTAACTTCCAAAAGTATAGGAACCTTTTAATTGCTGTAATGAATTTAGATTTGCTTTTATTGCTTTCTGTGAAAATATGCAAGTGTTTGTTTGAAGAATTATTCTTTCCATATATGTTTACATATGTGCTATGTGAACATATGTGTATGCAATATAGTTTTAGCTAAATTATATTCTTAAAAATTTGGATTATTTCTTGTTAAATGAAATGGACAACTGAATGATTGAATGAGAAATTTGAGCATTATAAGTAAAAATTCATCCTCCTCAAATTTACTTTTTTTCTGAATGCAGATTTTCTTTCTTTCCTTACATTTGCCTGATGATTTCTCAATTTCTTCCTTGGATATTCTTTAAGAGTATTATTAGGTTGGTGAAAATGTAATTACGGTTTTAAAGGTTAAAAATAAATGCAAAATGACGCAATTACTTTTGCACCAACCTAATAAAATTTTAGCTTTGGAGATAAGCAATTTTTGCCATAAAAAGTACCAACAAAACCAAACTTTACTTTAATCAAAATAAAATTGTTTAGCACACATTTTATTTTGATACTTAGATTAACATCCTTCATAACCTTGGTGGCCAAACATTAGTGAATGATGGTCTGGAGTATCAATATAGAAGTTAAATAGCTCCAGATTCCAACTCATGATCACAAAGAAATGTCTCTCACTGCAGGATTTCCCACATAGAAAAATTGTATGATGACTAATTTTTAGGTTGATGGTGAATAAAAAGGTGAAGAGGTTACAATCTTTATCATTGAATTTAGGAAATAAACCTATGCCTGTGAACAAAGGTCACTGTTTGAGCTTTGTTTGCTGATCTTTTATAGGCAACCAAGGATTTCAAATGTCATTTAGACAACTAAAGTTACAAATGTGGCTGTGTTCCCTGTTTATCATCTTGTGCAACTAAAGAAAGAAAAATTTGGAGTATCCATCGACTTCATTTTTTTCTCTTTTTTCTTTGTTTTTCTTTTCCTCTCTTAATCTTTCCTTTTTTCTTTCCTCATAATGTTAAAGAATACCAGGAAAATGAGAAAATACCCTTGGAGTAAGAGGGTTTTTGAAGAGAAAAAATATATATGTGTGTGGATTCAGGAAAATGTAAAAATATTCTATTTGGCATAGGTAGTCTTACTTCAAATATTTCAAAGAGATTTTGAGTACATTCTTTGGAAAATATGTGATTAAATATCTTACTTTGAGTTTTCAACAAAGAACCTGTTAGGAATTGCAGTACAGAAGGAAATGTACGTGTGTGTTTTTGAGTATGTGTGTGTATGTTACAATGTGTTTTGTCACCACAGGATTAAAGGATAAAGGATTATAGTTAATTTGGAGTGTAAATGGAGGTACTAAGAAGACAGGTAGGATGCTAAATGACCAGTTCATTTGAAAATGTATTGGGTAGTTATAATGATGCCAATAAGAATAATTACTTGGATCAACTGCTACAAGGAGATCCATCTTTCATTGTATCATAGACATATAGATGACAAATGATAGATAGATGGATAGATAGATAGATAGATACAGATAGATAGATACAGATAGATATAATCTTTTTTTTTTTGATGATCTATAAGGTTTCCTCTCATAAATTTGATTTGAGTAGGTAGATTTGAGGAGATATCTATTCTGTTTCAGATTAGAGACTTTAGCCTTTCTTTAAAAGTCTATATTGGGGCCGGCCCGGTGGCTCAGGCGGTTAGAGCTCCGTGCTCCTAACTCCAAAGGCTGCCGGTTCGATTCGCACAAGGTTCGATTCGCACAAGGTTCGATTCGCACAAGGTTCGATTCCCACAAGGTTCGATTCCCACAAGGTTGCCAGTTCAATTCCTCGACTCCCGCAGGGGATGGTGGGCTCCACCCCCTGGAACTAGCAAGGGCAACTGAACCTGGAGCTGAGCCGCGCCCTCTACAACTAAGACTAAAAGGACAACAACTTGACTTGGAAAAAAAGTCCTAGAAGTACACACTGTTCCCCAATAAAGTCCTGTTCCCCTCCCCCAATAAAATCTTAAAAAAAAAAGTCTATAGCATGTGTTTTTCTTTAACATTTATATTTACATGTATTTTTGTCATGCCTCAGGTACTGCAGTCTCCACCTATTAGTATATTTGTTTTCTTTTTTTTCTCTCACTTGTCCTTCCTCTTCCTTCTAGCCTTCTCTCCTGCTCCTATGTTGTCTTTCTGTCTTTCGCTAGGCAGTGCGCCTAGAAGGGGTGAGGAACTGAGCAGAGGCACAGAATTAGTTCACAGTATGGAGTAAGCTGGTAATAAGACCAGTGACAGTATTCATTAAGAGATGAAAATTTCAGTCTACTTTAATGCATTTTTGCCTCCATATTAAGAGCAATGAGAAGCCTTGATGGCTTTACTGTGAGATAAGTAAGTACTTTGACCTGTGTTTCAGGAGATCCTTCAATCACAATAAACAGAATGAGCACCAGAGGGAGGAGTACAGCAAACTAGGCTATATTTGTGGTCCAGGTAACTGGCGATAACTTGTACAAAGGTATGATTATAAATAGTATAAGTAGAGAAAAGTAAAGAATGAAAATCAAATAATGAAAAGTAAAGCTTAAAAAATCATCACTACTATTTGCTGATGAACTAGAAATGGGCCATACATCAGAGTTTCATTTCAGAGTATTGCCTTTAGTTCCTTTAGACTTGAACCTACTAGGAAAGGAAATTTAATATTACCCCTGGAACACTCACAAAGGGAGGAACTTCAGGATTCAAAATTTGGGCATCTGTATGTCGTTGAAGTTAGATTTTATGTTTTATATGTATTTAACTTATCATCACAAAACCTCATGTGAGCTATTAGAAAATTATTGTTGAAACATATTTGGCACGTAAAATTAACATCAATATTTAGTGACAAATTAGCCATAGGTTCAAATTAGAGAAATATTTCAAGTATGATTTTTCGACTTGACACCTCACCAGTAGAGTGGAAGATCAAGTATAAAAAGATTTTTTTTTTTAATGACATGTTGAGATGCTCTTGAATTATCTAAGATGACCATGTTGTGGGAAAACATATGTTCACTTTTATCATGCTTTCATATGAAAGAATTCCCAAAAACATACCACTTCAGGATTCTGCTCATACTTTCATTCACTTCTCTCTAGGAAAGGAGATATGATTTAAATCATTTATGTGTTTGAGAAAAATAAAATATATGGATGGCTCCAAACATTATACATCTCCTTTTGCATATATCTCTCTGGAGAAGGAGTGAATTGTGTTCTACTTTCCCAGCATGTCTCAAGGGTGTTCCTTGATATAGCTATGGTGTTCATATGGTGTTCCTAATGTAGCTATGTTTGAATGTACAAGCATGTCTTATACACTAATCAACAATAAGTAACCCTATATTTATACTTTGGAAGACTCAATATTTTAAGTTTTGATTGTGTTAAAATTAATGCATATATTTAATTTAATTCCAATAAATGTTTCAGTAGGTAGATGGTATGTATAACAAGCTTATTTGGAAATGCATATTGAAAGACAAAAGATCTGGAATGCCAATGCTGTCTTGAATAATAAACTTGAAGGATATATTGTGAGGATTCAAGACTTTTTTAAAAAAGAAACAGGTTAGATGTTATTTATTGGTAAAAAGAGATGCAAAGATAAAATAATGGAACAGAATAGGAAGTACAAAAATAGACACATATATAATCATTTAATATGTGTCAAAAATACCACTGCGAATCACTCGAAAGTGTTGTTGGTTTCAATAAATGTTAACTGAACAATTACATGCTTATATGGAAAAATAATATAAGATGAAATATACTTCACATCTGAGACAGGAGTAAATTCAAGATGGATCATAGGTATAAATGCTAAATATAAATAAGCATCCAGAAAACGTAAGAAAATATCTTGATAATTTGGGTAAGAAAATATTTCTGAAATAGACCATTAAACTAACAATCATAATAAAATAATTAATTATTTGAACTTTATTAAAATCAAGAGCATTTATACAGCAAAAGACAGCATTAACAGAGTGAAAAGCCAAACTACAGATAATCAAAAGGATACAAAGATACTTATAAAATGTATAGCTGGCAAAGAGTTTATTGTAATATTCAGTGTATAAAATGTTTTCCTGAAGAGAGATACTTTTTTTTTTCATGATCAAGAAGTTGGTAAGGTACTTTACAGCAGAGGATACACAGACATCCAGTAAACATAAGAAACAGTGTTTGGCCCCATTATTCCTCAAGAAAATGCAAATTAAAACAATGTGATACCACTTCACATACACCCAAAGGCTAAACTTAAAACGTCTGTCAATATAAAGTGTTATAAAGATGGGGAGCAACTGGAACCGTCCATCAGTGCTAGAGAGAGTGTAAATTGGCACAGGGTAAATTGGCATGGACACTTTGGAAAACTTTTTGTCAGTATCTTTCTAAGTAAAACATAGGTCTAGCCCATGACTTAACCATTTTACTTATAGGTACCTACGAGAAATGAGTGCCCATGGCCACAAAAAGTTGAATGTACATACATACGTAATAATTTTATCTGTGATAGTCCCAAACTGTTACAACACAATTGTCCATCAAGACAATGAATACGCATATTTTATTTTTTGTTCAATGAAATGATAAATCTTCTCACTGTTCCACAGGAGAGAAAGAGTGACTTTTCTCAATTTTGAGTATAATTTATGAATGTTTTCAGTAATGCCTGCTATAAAATAGATGGATTTATTTGGAAATCCAAATGGAAATCCATTTGTTTATATAACCAATCTATATCCTACAAACTAGCTTGTTCAACAATAAAAAGGGCATTCTATTCTATTTACCTGATTTCTTTGATTTTTCAATTGCTCACAACTTAATGGATATAAGAGGGACATTCTTTTACTTATCTCCTGAAAACTATAACAGAAAATTTAACTAAAAAAGTGGTTATGGGGATCTGGAATGTAAAGCAGAAGCATGGAATGAAGATGCACATTTTTGTTGTTGTTCATAATCACTAAGTTCTAGTCCATAAACAGAATGTCCTAAGGAGAATGTTTAGAATGAGAAAAGAGAACCGTAGTATGATTCTAACTGTTAAATACCATTAGAAGATGAGTTCAATAAAGGGGAAATAGAAGCAGTGTTTAAAAAGTAGGTGGAGTTGAATAATACTGAATGGCAATTATGATTTTATATATATCATACAGTTACAGTTCCACTGACTCTATTCCATATTCTGTACTCCACATCCTGTGACCATATATATGTGTGTGTGTGTATATACACACACACACACACACACTTATGTGTATATATATATAGCATGCATATATATATACACATACATATATATAGCATACATATATATATACACATGCATATATATATACACATACATACACACTATATATACAACATGCATATATGTGTATATATACACCTATATACATACAACATGCATATACATATGTATATGTACATATATACACACGTATATATATACATATATATATATATATATATATATACATATATATGCATATATATGGTCACAGGATGTGGAGTACAGCGTACAGAATAGAGTCAGTGGAACTGTAACAGTTATATACAATATCAGAGGGGTAGTAGACTGGGGGAGGGGGTTATCACCATGTGACGGGTGTTAAGTATCTATTACATTGTTTTGTACACCTGAAAGTAATTTTTTAAAAAGTAGGTGGAAAAGCAGAATATTGTTTTGTCCCTGAATTGAAAAAATGGATGGTATCAAGGAGATAAAGAATATTGATGTGTTAATTCTGCTGAGAGGTCAAGCAACATGACTGAAAATGGTCTGCATTGTGTAAGAATGTATACTTTATTGATACATTAATGAGTGCTCATTCTGGGGAATGCTGTTGCTTCTCATCGGGTAGATTTGTTTGAGAGGTTCATAGAGATGAGGAGATGGAGACTGCAGGAATTGAAAACAAAACAAACAAACAATGACAAAAAACATTCTTTAAATGAATGGCTGTAAAGGAAGGAAAGAGCCAGACATTAAAAGCAATAGGATGTGATAATCAGTGATTGCATTTTTTTTTTCTTAATGGAGAGACATGAACACATTTAAAAAAAAATGAAAAGGATTCAGTGAAAGAAAATAGTGGCATATAAAAGATAAAAAGGATAATTTAAGCAGGAAGCACATTGCCCTTAAATTTCTCAGGAGCTTTAAGAAAGGCTTACCAATATTTCATAAAGACAAAGGTATTATTTACTAGATATCTTCAGTTTTTTAGTCTTCTTAAACTACAAAGATATCTAATTAAAACATTAAATATTAAAAGATTTTAGAAACTCTCGAGATAAATATATGGATTTTTTCCCCTTGTGTTGGATAAAATTCTGCCCTGTCGATATTTGCAGCCTGGACTTTAGATGTAGGAAGACCTGGATTTGATTCTTTAGAGTACTCAGTAACTGCATGACCTTGAGGTCTTTACGTGCCTGCGTCTGATACCACTGAGATTGAACACTTCAGTATCAAGATATATACTTAGTTTTTACCCATACTCTTTGTCCAATTTTCTGTTGTTGATGTCCTTTTTATTTTATTTCATCTTCTTGATTTAAAAAAATATATATTTGTATAACAGTTTTCCTATCATATCTTACCACATAGTATTGCTTTGTATTTACTTTGTTTGATAAATATAATAACTTGAAACTTATTTATACACATGTCTGCATTGCTCATTATGACTTCTTGCTGTAAACTTATGCTTATGAAAATTTACTCATTCCAGTGTGTGTTTTTGAAACAATTCAACACCGACATGTATTCTGGCGTTGGTCTCATCAATTTTGCCAGGTATCAGTGATCTGAAAATTCAGATGTTTATGTAGCTTAGGAAAGCATTAATTGACTATGTTCAGCACATTTTAAAACTGAAAAGGATAATTATGAATGTATGTAAGGAATAAAGAATGAGAATACAGAGCATGTGTGGTACTCAAATTCCAACTTAACCAAGGGACATTACCATCATCCTATCTGCCCCTTAGATCCTATTAGTTTTCTACCCTCAAAAGTATTTCCTATCCAGGGCATCTGGATGGCTCAGTTGGTTAGAGCAAGGGCTCTTAACAATCTGGTTGCCAGTTCAATTCAACATGGAATGGTGGGCTGCGCCTCCTGCAACTAAGATTGAAAATGGTGGCGACTGGACTTGGAGTTGAGCTGCCCCTTCAACAAGATTGAAGGACAATGAGTTGGAGCTAATGGCCCTGGAAAAACACAGTTCCCCAATATTCCCTGATAAAAATTTAATTAAAAAAAAAAGGATTTGCTATCCAGAATTTTGTTTGTAAAATCCTAGCTGATCTTGAGAGTTTTATTATCTAAATAAGAATCCCTAAATATGTATATTTTTGCATGGGTTTTGAATTTTGAAAATGAAATATACAACACATATTTCTTCAACATTTGTTTTTTAATTGAGGTAACAGTGATGAATAGTATCATATAAGTTTCAGGGGAACAATATCTGTGCATACTATCATGCTTCCCCAAAAATAAGACCTACCCAGACAATCAGCTCGAATGCATCTTTTGGTGCAAAAATTAATATATGACCCAGTCTTATTTTACTATAATATGAGACCGTCTAATGTAATATAATATAACATAATTAATATAATACAATATAATATAAACAGGTCTTATATTAATTTTTTCTCCATAAGACCTATTAGATCTGAGTGTCTGACTAGGTCTTATTTTCGGGGAAACATGGTATAGCATGCTCACCATCAAAAGCCTAGTTTCTATTCCTCACATTATAATTGAGCCCTTTATCCATATTGCCCCCTTATCCCCTCTAGTAAACACCAATTTGTTGTGTATATGTATGAGTTTGTTTTGGTTTTCTTTTGTTTTTGCTTTTATATTCTGTGTATGGGTGAAATCATAAGAAGTTTGTGATTTTCTGTCTGACTTATTTCACTTGTATAGTATGCTCAAGATCCATCTATACTTTTCCAAATGACAATATTTACATGGTTGAATATTATTCCGTGTGTGTGTGTGTGTGTGTGTGTGTGTGTGTGTGTGATATTTTTTTCCCATTCATTCATTAATGGACACTCAGGCTGTTTCAATATCTTGACTATTGTAAATAACGCTGCAGTGAACATAGGGGTGCATATATCTTTTCAAATTAGTGTTTTCACATTCTTTGGATAAATACCCAGAAAAAGAATTGCTGGATCGCATGGCAGTTTTATTCTCAGTTTTTGAAGAATCTCCCTACTTTTTACCATGGTGGCTACACCTGTTTACACTCCCACGACATATTTTTGTGATGCCTTTAGGTTTTTACACAGCATATTACTGAGATTCAATTATTTAAATGAATGTAGCTATGGTTGGCTTTTACTACTACATAGTACACTCTGACTATACTACATTATGACTGTATTACAACTTATTGATTCATTGATTATCAATGAACACTAATAGAAATTTGGGTTGTAGCTTTTCTTTTTCTCACAAACAGTGCATGCTTTATACTTTTGATTTTTATGTAAGCTATGCTATAAATTACATACCTAGACATAAATTGCTGGACTACAATTTTTAATTTTATTGGATAAGTCAGTTTTTCCCCAGAGTTGTGTCCATTTATATTTTCATTTACAGGGCTTGAAAAAATAGAAATACAAAAATAGTTCTTTCAACAGATGTTTTTGTATAAAGAAAAATGGAACAAAGATTCATGGCACCACTGGTTGAAAAAATGAAATCATGGAAATATTTTGTATTTGCGTATGATAGGAGAAATCAGACCAAGTACATATGTTAATACAAAAAAGAAAACCTAGAGTTTTAAACATAATAAAGGAGTAAAGATACAATAATCCTTTTGTAGATGAAAAGATAATGATTTAATGAATACCTGATAAGACTTGCTCTAGATAACAGTATGCATACCTCACCTAATGAAAACAGTTGGTGTGGGTCCAGATTCTGATTAGGTGGGTAGAAATCATGGAAGGGGTTTGTAGAATTCAGTTGCCTTTTCCCCCTTGGCATCAGCTAGGTAGTAAGCAAGGTCATTTGGCTGAGATCGTATGGACCTATTTTCTTTATGTTAAAATCTACTTTACACTTCTTCATAATCCAATTGTGACCAGTATGTTTTCTATTATTTGACAAAATATGTGTGTTACTTGTCCCTTCTATATTTTGAATCCTTTCCTTTATGAGATCATTTTACGTGGTCTATAATAAAACTCAGTGCTAGGTGTCTTCATGAAATCAGTCAGAACTCCTGCTGCCCTGAGCATTGGAGGTTTATACAACTCCATGTAGGACAACAGGAAATGTCCTGTTAAGTTCCATCTCCACACCCTTGTATTCAAGTAGAGGAAGCACAATGGAAATCATCTGTGTCCAACTTCTAATGGAGTCTGCCCACCCCTCCTGCCATTTACATTCCTCAGGCTATTTCAGTGAGAATTTAAACAAAAAGTAACATCTTAAAATGAATATTTACTAATGTTTGAAATACATGCTCTGTCCCAATTGAATAAGAGTTGAAATTACATTTTACAGTTTATACAAAAAAGTGTGGATTTTTCAGTATTCAAAATAGCAGGCATCATCAGTTGGTACTCAAATATATTTTGAAACAACTTTCCTTGATTGCTACTATTCAACATAATTTTTGTTGTTGTTGTTGTTGTTTGTTTGCTTTGTTTTTTATTTAGAGCATAAATACATATGGCTTGTATCTTGTAAAAGTAAGTTCATTTAATTCACAACCATTAGTCAGGTTTCAGGTACTTTAAGGCTGTAGATTTGGTTTGGTCTGCAATTTGTAGGATATGCAAGCTTGATTTTTTTTTTTTTTTTTAAGATTTTATTGGGAAAGGGGAACAGGACTTTATGGGGGAACAGTGTGTACTTCCAGGACTTTTTCCAAGTTAAGTTGTCCTTTCAATCTTAGTTGTGGAGGGTGCCGCTCAGCTTCAAGTTGTTGTCCTTTCAGTCTTAGTTGTGGAGGGCGCTACTCAGCTCCAGGTCCAGTTGCCATTTCTAGTGGCAGGGGGCACAGCCCACCATCCCTTGCGGGAGTCAAACCGGCAACCTTGTGGTTGAGAGGACGCACTCCAACCAATTGAGCCATCCGGGAGCTCAGCGGCAGCTCGGCTCAAGGTGCCATGTTCAATCTTAGTTGCAGGGGGCAGAACCCACCATCCCTTGCAGGACTCGAGGAGTTGAACCGTCAACCTTGTGTTTGAGAGCCCACTGGCCCATGTGGGAATCAAACTGGCAGCCTTCGGAGTTAGGAGCATGGAGCTCTAACCACCTGAGCCATCGGGTGGGCCCACACCCTGTGTCTTTTGATTGGAGAATTTAATCCATTTACATTTAGTTATTATTGATACATGTGTAGTTATTGCCATTTTATTATTTGTATTTTTTTTCTTTTCTTTCTTTTTTTCCATCTTAAAGAAGTCCCTCTAAGATTCCTGTAATACAGTGATAATGAACTCCTTTAGTTTTCTCTTGTCTGGGAAACTCTTTATCTGTCCTTCGATTTTTTTTTTTAATTAATTAGATTTATTGGGGTGACAATTGTTAGTAAATTTACATAGATTTCAGGTGTACAATTCTGTATTATATCATCTATAAATCCCATTATGTGTTCACCACCCAGAGTCAGTTCTCCTTCCATCACCATATATTTGATCCCCCTTACCCTCATCACCCACCCCCCACCCCCTTACCCTCTGGTAACCACTAAATTACTGTCTGTGTCTATGAGTTTTTGTTTCTCATTTGTTTGTCTTGTTCTTTTGTTGTGTTTGGTTTATATACCACATATCAGTGAAATCATAGGGTTCTCTGCTTTTTCTGTCTGACTTATTTCACTTAGCATTATATTCTCAAGATCCATCCATGTTGTCACAAATGCTCCTATATCATCTTTCCTTAACGCCGAATAGTATTCCATTGTGTATATGTACCACAACTTCTTTATCCATTCATCTATCGAAGGACATTTTGGTTGTTTCCATGACCTGACACAATAAACTGCATTGAAGAAAACATAGGTACTAAACTTATGGACCTTGGGTTCAAAGAGCATTTTATGAATTTGACTCCAAAGGCAATGGAAGTAAAAACTAAAATAAACGAATGGGATTATATGAAACTGAAAAGCTTCTGCACAGCAAAAGAAACAATTGACAAAATAATGAGGCAACCAACTAAATAGGAGAAGATTTTCGCAAACAGTGCCTCTGATAAGGGGCTAATATCCAAAATATACAAGGAACTCATGAAACTCAACAACAAAAAAACAAACAACCCAATTGAAAAATGGACAGAGGACCTGCAGAGACATTTCTCCAAAGAGGATATACAAATGGCAAATACACATATGAAAAAATGCTCAACATCACTAATCATCAGAGAAATGCAAATGAAAACCACAATGAGAATTCACCTCACCCCAGTCAGATTGGCTTTCATCAAAAAGACAAATAGTAACAAGTGTTGGAGAGGCTGTGGAGAAAAAGGAAGTCTCATACACTGTTGATGGGAATGCAGACTGGTGCAGCCGCTATGGAAGGCAGTGTGGAGGTTCCTCAAGAAATTACGAATAGAATTACCATACGACCGATGGACATGTGCCCTGTTTGGGAGACCACCTCAGGGATGCTGTGGATGCCTGGTCATGGCATTGTACACCAGAGGCTGGACATTAATGAATGCCAACTATAATTTTATGTGTATAATGTGATGGCTCGGTGTGAGGTCGGGGCGGTGGTGGATGGGGGGAGGGGGGTTCACGGTGTGAGGGATGTAAAAATAAAATAAAATAAATAAAATAAAATAAAATAAAATAAATAAAATAAATAAAATAAATAAAATAAATAAAATAAATAAAATAAAATAAATAAAATAAAATAAAATAAAATAAAATAAAATAAAATAAAATAAAATAAAATAGAATTACCATACGACCCAGCAATTGCCCTCCTGGGTATCTACCCCAAAAATCTGAAAGCATTTCTCTATAGAGACACGTGTACTCCAATGTTCATTGCAGCTTTGTTTACGGTGGCAAGCTTGAATTTATGGTGTGCTACCAAGATTATCAAAAACTCAAATAAATATTGTGAGGATCCTCAGGTATTTACTATTTGAGACAAAAAATAGATTTAAAACTAATTTTATTTGATAAAAAGGAAACAAAAACTGATTCTACATAATTGTCATTCAGATTAAAAGAATTTTAAAAATGACTTAAAATAATCTTGTAAAATTAAATTACATTAACCTCTGTGTTTTAGGATTTTAAATATTATATTTATACTGTAGGATTTACAAAAGTCTTTGATGAAAAGTTTTCAAATTATATGTTCTGACACAACAGCAATTTATATGACCCCTTTTGTCATCTGTTCAAAATTCATGGACATTAACATGATGTATGATTATCTGTTTTTTATTCTAGGACATAAAATGCCCTCCTTATTTAAAAGGGTATTCAAACATCAAAAAAAGAAATTCATAGTGCTTACGTAAGTATACATGAATGTATTTATTAATGTGAAAATATGAATATATGATAAATTTCATATACTCAAGTTTCATTTATGATAATCTATTAACAAGATACAGAGAATTATTATAAAAAATATAGTTTTTAGGTATTAATTTAAATATCTATGATTTGAACATTTTTTTTAAATGATACGTTTTACAATATTAATTATATCACATGAGTGAGCAGTATACTAAGAATGTATTCTGTACAAATATATGAGTAAGTTGTCAAAACGTAAAAACTTATCAACAACAACAAAAAAATGGAAATAAAAATTTAGAAGAAAAACTAAGTAAATAATGCCAGAACACAGGAGCACTATAGAAGCCTCACCGAATCCCCATTTATTGGTAGAAATATGACATTCATCCAAACGCATTGCACTTAGAATGCAGCCGAAGTCCTAGCAGTGGCCTAGAGGTAGTTGGTATTCCTCAGTCTGAGTATATATTGTATTTGTATATCTTGACCTTATATGACTTACCTTTTAAAGAAATATTTGTTGTCCACATTTTTTCATCTTGTATAGGAGCTTAACATCTTGCCATGTATAAATTAGGCAACTTGGGATATCAAGAAGTAAAATCTAGGTCATATCTCCAAGAAATACGAAGATTTGTTGATCATAAAGATAAGGACATCCAAAAAATAAGCGTTAAAGTACCAAACCTACTTTCCTGCTGCTTGATGTATATAAGGAAATGGGTCTATGGTAGTTGTAAAGTCTAGATTATAAAATGTATCTTTAAACAGATTTGGGATGTCACAGTAATCCCTCTTATCATCAAGTCACTACGAATCAACTAGATTAGCCAGAGATCCACAGACGACACCAATTTCTTGGAGAAGGTCAATAAATGCAGAAAATATAACATAACATAAACATTAGTATTATGTTACATAAATATTATGTATATTATGAAATGTATACCATCAATAAATATAAAATGTGTCTCCTACAATTCCAAGTCAAACTTTTATCTATTTTTTGCTTTAATTAGGAGCTGACATTCTAATTTTTCTGTTTGAGATGTGAGTACATAAATTTAGTCACACATTAAGTAGTGTTGTTCAACAGTAAAATGCCTTATGGAAACTCAGATAATCACGTTGATTTTTTCAGTATAATTCTCTAGTAAATAACACTGTATATCACTTATTTATTAAACACTACATATGTTAATTTCAACATTATATGTTTAGAAGAATTTAGGGGAAATATTTTCAGTCTTAAAACAACTTTGAGGGGAGAGAAACAAAATTTTTTTTAAATGATGAAAAAGGTTTATATTCTTGGGAAAGCCATATACATTTTCTAGTTCATCTCGTTCCAACAGTTTTGGAAAATATCATGTTCCTTATAAACAGATAAAGTGCTTACATTAGTGGAAGCTATATTATAGGAAATTATGGTATAACAGTAGTGTGAATTTAGTAATATTACAAGGAAATAAGCCTTGGTTAAATTTTGATGGTATAGAATTGGTTAATTTTAGATGGTATAGAATTTTTAGTGTCTTCAAAATGGTGACAAAAGCACACAGTGCATCTCTGACTTTCTTTACTCATGCAGCAAAATTGTCTTTTGGCATGATGAACTGTTACATTCTCTATCTAAATATGAATTTGCCTTATAGTTCATTTGACTTTGAAAATGTTTTTCACACTAGTATACTGAAAAATTTAGTGTCATACTGGTCAAACTGGTACTTTATTATCAGTCTCAGGGACTTAATTAGAACCCCAATGGTCCAGATTGAAGGCTTTGAGTACCTTATATAAAAAGATAGTTTATATCAATGTATTCAATACAATTTTTTTGCTTTTTGTTTTTTACATTATCATACAGTGTGTGTGTGTGTGTGTGAGAGAGAGAGAGAGAGAGAGAGAGAGAGAGAGAGAGAGAGAGAGACAGAGAGAGACAGAGAGAGACAGATACAGAGAGACACAGAGAGAGACACAGAGAGAGAGGAAGAGCAAGAGACATAGAGAAACTTAGAGAGAGGGAGAGAAAGGAAAATAAAGTTTATTGGGAAAAAAACGATAGAAAGAATTTAACTTTCAACTTAGACTTAAACAATCTTTTGATGACTGCTTGCCTGAAAAATGCCATAACTTTTTCCTAGTTCCACTGCTCTGTTTATACAGACATGATGATGTGCTATCTTGTAAAAGTTAAACTATATATATTTGAAATTCTAGTTCATATATCATTGATGGGACATCAGTGTACTGAGAACAAAAACAGTTAGGAAGGGATCTTTTCCCTACCTAAGGAGAGAAAAAAAAGAAGTAGTGATAAAATTCAGTGAAGAAAATATCAGCTCAACTGGTCAAACACAACAGCTTTTCCAATAACTCACTGTAGGACCTAACCAATAAAGTTGAATGCTTAAAATAACTACTTAGCTTCAGAAAATATTCTGAAGAAAAAAGTGGGTAATAGAAAAAGTCTTTACAGTTTTACACAAGAATAGTGATTGCAAGCTTTAACATCTTCAACATTCTCTGGATATAATTTTCTCCAAATGCTTGGTTACCAGGATCCCCAAATATTCATCAATTTTTAAAAGGAGAGAAGGAAAAACAGTATCATAGTATATATATTTAGAAAATATACATATTCTCTACATCTTGCTCCAAAATTTGTTGTTACATTGTTTCACTAAAGAATCATTACAAACTGACAGTAAAGAGAGGAAATGTGAAGTTAGTTTTTTATAGTGAATACTATTTCATATCACAGTTCAACTGCATGTTTATAAGGAAGATATTAATCAAATTAGTTCTGAAATTTAATTTCCTTAAAATGCTTGGTCCTCAAGTGTCCAAGAACCCCTGCTGTTTTTGGTAAAACTTGTGTATGTTTATCGTATGTATTTATATTTATCGTATGTGTCTCAGCGTTTTACATTTTGAGTAATAACAATAGTGCCTTCAAATATCATTGAATATGTAATATCCTGTGTAATATGGACTAAGCACTTTACGAGGCTTATGTCATTTAATTCTCTCAACTATTATATGTGACAAAGCTGAAGTACTGAAGACTTAAGTAATTTAATGGAAGTCTCACAGCCAGCATTTTAATCATAATTTCAAATTAAAATGTTTTCCTACATCAGGGAGAACAACGTTTGGTAGAGTAACATTACATGGTCTAAAATTAATTAATTTGTACTTGAATGTAATATTGGAAAACTAAATTTTAACTTAAATGTCATTTTTTTAAAAAACAACTTGGGTTTAGGAGTTAGGAATAAACCTATTTTTTTTCTATATCTCACACTTATGACAGTTCTAGAAAAAAGGTTAATATTCTTCTATAAAGCAAGAATCTTATAAAAATATTGTACTATTTGCTGATGAAAGCCAGTAGAATATGCCAACCCAAAACATACCACTTGGGCATAAGGATTATTTTGAGTCAAAAGCACTTGAAAAACAGCAATTTTATAAAACAAAACAAAACAAAACAACAACAACAATAAAACACTCTGACCTTCTTATTCTTAAAAGCAGGAGATTAAATTCCTTAGTGAAAATATGTCCTCCCTGTTCCAGAAGAGAAGTAACATTCTTATTAGCAGAGACAAGAAGTTAAGACCAAGAGAATTGTATACAAACAGTTCTATGGACAGGACTTGTTACAATAATTATCTTATTGAACCTCCCCACATAGATATTTTAGACACTTTTTCACAATTGTCTCTCTTTGTGTAACCTACTATAAAAGGATACAGGTTATATGTGGAATCTAAAAAAAAGAATAGATGAATGAACTAATCAGAAACAGCATCAGAGATATAGAAGAAAAACTGAGGGTTGCAAGATGACAGGGTGGATGGGGATGAAGGAGAAGGTGAGGGGATTAGAAAGCAGGATCGGTAACCATAAGATTGACCCGGGTATACAAAAGTCAGTTTGGGGAATATAATCAATAATGTTGTAAAGAGTTTGAAGGGTATCCAAGGGACAGTGGTCTTATTAAGGAGATAACTTCACGGATGGTATAGATGCCTGATCACTGCACTGTACACCTGAAGCTGAAGCTAAACAATAATGAATGTCAACTGTTATACATACATATATATATATATATATATATATATACACACATACATATATATATATGTATATATATATGTATCTGTATATATATGTATCTGTATATATATATATATATATATATATATACACACACACACACACACACACACATTTACAAGAAGTGGAGTACAGCATTAGGAATAGAGACAATAGAAATGTAAGGCCTGTATGCGATGTTAGAGGGGTAGTAGATTGGGGGAGCAGTTTATCACTTTGTGAAGGATATAAAAAATAAATGTCTAACTATTACATTGTTTTGTACACCTGAAACTAATTTAAAAAATGAAAGAAAAAAAAACACTGATTTGAAAAGATAAAAAAATAAAAAAGGTATAGATTCCACCTTTTCTTTTGAGTCTTCATTTCTTATGAGAGCTTCATGTCATGCAACAGTTACATGAGCATGTATGCTCTTCTCATGTTAATGTTCCTTATGTCGGTTTCATTCTGAAGCCCAGCTGAAAAACCCTAAGAAACTAAAGGTAAAATTTTGCCTTCCCTATAACAATAAGCTTTCATTTTGTTACATATATATATATACACACATATGTGTGTATATATATACATACATATATATATATATATATATATATATATATATATATATATATATTTCTTCTTATATCAGTTATCAATATTTTCTTTTTCTTAATCTTCCAGTATTGGGGAAATCTATATTTAATTAAAGTTCTCACTATGTTGACAATTGGAAGAAATAGTGTTTTATATTACCATGTTTATAGAATATCTATGGAAAAGGAAAGTAAAAATCCTCAAAATGTGTATGCATATATTGTTTAAACATTTAAGGCATTTAAAGCTTTATAAAATGTTACTCTCACCCTCTGAAGTTAGTAGAAACCATCTTGAAAAAAGATTAGGAGTAAATAAGGAATGGTGTGGAATTAGACATTAATCACAAAGCTGGTATAAAACCTTTCTATTTTACCTGGTAAGAATTCTAATTATATTTATTCATAATATTTCAGAATCCCGTATGTTTTCATGGATAAATATGTTAATAATGTATATTAATACACAACTCTACAAAATAATAGAAACTTTTCTTACTAAAAATAAAATTAAGACAATTAAAATTACAATTTTAAAGGGTTTTTTTTTTTATATCTTAGATCTCCTCTGATATAATTTCTGGCATATAATAGACAATCAGACAATTTGTTCTTTTGTGAAGAGATACAAACATATTTTGAATAAGCAATTTCAATTTTTGTCATATCTTTATTATAATGAGAAATAAAGTAAAATAAAATACAGGGGACTATATAATTTATTTTCTATAATAACATTGTTAGAGAAACATTCTGTCATTCTGCATTGCAGAGATAACAACTCATAATTTGGCCAACTACAAATTGCCAGTATAACATTTGCAGTTGAATATGTATGGTGATAGCTGTCTGATGAAAAGTCTAAATATTTGACATACTTACAGATGTATAATGAATTGTTAGAATGCTTTTTCTTTATGTTATATTCCAGGTTTTTAATTAAGCTAAAAGCTTAATACTAGAAGAGGGATACTATCCAAGAAAATAAACAGGAAGAATTTATTAATAGTACAGAAACATTTTAGGAATGCTTAATGGGACAGTCTATAATCATTTTGATAACAAACATTCAAGTTTTTTTTTTTTTTTTAATGTTTTTGGGGCAAAATTATCAATCTCATTAGAAAGCTAACCTCGTTTATTTTCTTAAAGTGAAGATTATAATTTGGAATAATTTTACATTTGAAGAAAGGCTTCAAAGGTTGCCTACGGTGTCCCTATATATCGTTTACCCAGTTTTCCATAATTAATATGTTACATAACCTGAATACAGAGACCAAAATGAAGAAGAATGTTGCTATGTTACTATTAACTACACTCTAATTTTTATTTTGATTTCACCAGGTTTTTACATCATAGTTTTAGTTTATTTGTTTGTTTTGTTTTTCTTTTTAGTTCTAGAATCACATCCAAGGCTCTCTATTGTATTGAGGCATAATTTATCTTTGTCTCCACTGGGCTATGAAAGATCCCCAGTCTTTCCTTGATTGTCAAGACTTTGATAGTTTTGAGAACTGGTCAGAGGTTTGGTAGAATGCCCTTTAGTATAGATTTGTCTTTTTTGTTTTCATGCTTAGACGGAGGTTATGGATTTTTGGAAATGATACCACAGAGGTTCAGTGTCCTCATCACATCGTATCAGGGTTTACATGATATCTACATAAGATAATAGGTGATGATAACCTTGGTCACTTGGTTAAGGTAGAGTTTGCTAGGTTTCACCACTAAAAAGTTATTATTTTTTCATTTCTTTACTCTGTTGCTTGGAATCGAATCGCTAAATCAAGCTTACATGCAAGTAGAGAGCAATAGCTACATATATCATTTGAAATTCTTCTTTCTTTAAATTTTATCCTGTCTTTCTCATTTGTTCACTTATGCAATCCTCTATTCACATCAGTGTGGACATTTGTTTATAATATTTCTCATTATCATCTAATATCATGTTATTTACTGTTTGCTCAAGTTCTTTATGACCATTGGGTGCTCTTAGAATGGCACCTGAGTGCCTTCAAAATGTCCTTCTTGTTTTGCTTTTAGAGCATTTATTTATTTTGCCTCAGCTTTATTTCTGACATGAGATGCTCCAGAATTATCTTATGTTTTTCCTATCTCACCCTAGAATTAACCATTTATCCAAGGTTCAACTTACACTTTTTTAGCTTATTCGTTTTGAGCATACTGTGACTCATCAAAATGTAAAACATAAAACCTATGGATATTTACTGGTTAGTGAACATTAAGTTGGGTTTATTGGTAGGGGAATATCTCATGTGACACGGAAAAATGAGAGAGATTAATTATTGAAAAAAATATAAACGAATGAGAATGAAACTAATAGAAACTAATAGGTCAGTTATTGATCAGCATTTTGCCAGACATGTTTAGAAACAGACATTGTAAACCACATTATTTTTTGAAGAACAGGAATAATACTACTAATAATACTGGTGATGATACATGACGTAACACAATGACGATGAAAGACATTGAAAAATTCAGTTTGGCAAAATGGGTAAATGGCACATTAGCATGTAAATAGTTTATTTGGATTGTAGGGTCAGATTATACAACTATTAGTCAGATAATGTATCCATGAGGACAGATATTTTTGCATTGCTATGAATCCATTTACTGTTCCTTTTTTCTTCTAACAAATATACGATATTATTTTAATGTGTCTGGGACTATACTGTAAGCTGAGGATCTTACTTTGAACAAACAAGCTATGAACCCCCTTCACATAGAGCCTAAGTGTATTGAGACAGGGAATCATGAAATAGTAACTCAAATAAATTACAATTTAAAATAGTATAAGTGAATTAGTGGAGATATTAATTTATGAGTCAGGGAGATCAGAAAAGGTGTCAGTGATCATGATTGACCTGATATGGGTTGGTGGAGAATTTTTAACAGAACTTCCCCAGAGAGATTTCCAGGAGGCAAAATAAAAAGGTCTTTGAGGGGCATGGGAGGAGGTATAGTAATTTGTATAATGAGAAGGAAATCAGAGTATGGGGAAAATGAGGATGTAGAGTGCTAGATAAACAAAGGAGAAAGAGCTTGTTTTGCAGGACATGGACTCCAACTTAAGAACAATTGGCTTTTTTGTATAAGTTAAACTTGTATATACAAACATGAAACTCAAAGGATTTTGAATGTCTAGACTAGACATAATATATTTTCTCTGGGCAAGGTTTATGATACTCAAAGTAATGGGTATAGAGTAAGAAATGGAAAAGGCATTTGATAAATCATGATTCATGCCTATGATAGGAAATATTGATATCAATAGTTTGATCTCATCCTGGAGCCAGAAAATAATAAATTTGTTCTCTGAGTTATTGTATATCTAATACAAATGTTTAGGCATGATGAGGCCTGAAGAAGTTGGATTGTATGTGATACAAAGGCCTGTGCAGGAAGTAAAATTATCATCTGTATTATATTTGCTTGCCATTTTCAGTAGCTGTTCAGTAAGCCTCATAGAAAGGGGTGCAATTAGAGAAATTTGGGAAAAGATTGTGCTCTTACAGTAAAACCCAAAGTGGTTGTAGGCGGTTCAGTCACCAGGGAATGGCAGGTCTGCCTAAGAAATAGTGATTTCATCAGGATCACTAGCCCTAAGTGATGCATTGAAATTGTGAGTTTGACTTTGATTCTAGTTATTGATCTTGTGAAATAAGATTATTTCCAGCAGTTTTTTTTTTTTCTGCAATATAGAGTACAACTTTTAGTTGTGCATGGTATCTAAATAAATTTACCCTTTTTTTATGAGTCATAAAGTTTAATTATTTAGATATCCAGAGGGAGCCGAGCCTCTTGGAAAAGATCATCTGCTCAAAGCCTGCCCTATGCAGGAATCCAGTGTGGCAGGTGCTCAGAATAAGGACTCTGCATCCCTGGAGACACTTGCTAGAAGAGTCCCATAGCTTTGCTTATTTCTGTCCAGATACTCCATCCTTTCCTCCCTGTGGCACTCAAATTAATTCCACTAATACCTGTTGTGTTTAACAAAGAAGTAATGTAACCATCCCCTTTAGCATGGTTCATGTCAGTTTATTATAAACTTCCCTAGAAATCCTTAACCTTGACGAAGCATGGTCACTTGTCTGAGTCCATATCTGAACTTGAAATATATTTCCCAATTACTATTATTAGAAGGATTAGAATGACCAGTGCAGATGATCTATTCCTCTGCTGTTTTATAGAAGAAATTTATTAACAGGTTCATGTAATCTTGATATAAATGTAATAGTTCAGTGTGTGTCTCTACGCTTCATGTATGTGTGGCTACTGATAAATCTTACTTAGTGCCAGATTAACTGATGTGAGTCTCAATTCTACCACATACCAGCTGTGTGACCTAAATCCACTCTGCTTCAGTTCTCTCATCTGCAAAATGAAGATAAAACTGGTCCCATTTCTAATGATTATTGGGAGAAATTAAGGTGTTAACATACACATGACTGCATCAATCAGTTGGGTTAAAAAATAGTTTATACACACAGAATGATCCAGAGTTGATATAATAAAAGAGTCATGGAAATGTATGAGAGGAATGAAAGAAACTCACAGGGGATGATTCAGTACCCTAGGACCAGTAATAGCTGAGATGTGGCCACTGCAGATATAAAAGGGTCAGGGAAGGCCCAGCTACTACACTAAATACAACTTTATAAAGAGAGTTGTGTACACTGGCAGCCTTGAAAGGGTCTGTGAATTAGGAGACCCAACCAGTCCAAAGTGATCATATTGGGAACAAGCTATTGGAATATATACACTCTCCTTACTCTTTTCACTCCTTTTTATATTGTGCCATACCTTCCCATTGGCTAAATCCAACTGGAAAGCAAATGTAATTCAGCCCTTGGATGTAGTCCAAGAAGCTCAGGTTTTCAAGGTAGAGGAGAGAATGGAGAATTTGTCTAAAGAGTTTACATGATAAATGGCATAAAAGCACTAATAATCATGTCTGGTTTATAGTAAGCGATATAAGCGTGCCCTATTATTTGAAACTGCCTACTCTAAAATCACAGACTTTAATGACCGCTCTGTCGTTCTTCACTCTACCTCAATTTAAATGTTCAGAAACGTTGTGTATACGTGATTAACTGTTGTGTATTAACTGTGTGATAGCATTTCATAACCAACTTTGATAATCATATGGATTCCAAGTAAAATAATTTCCCCTTGATGCTACTAATTTAAACGTGGTTAGCAATAAAAGTGATATAAGATTTCATTTGTGAGAAAGCCTAAATATTTCCAATTTAAAGAAAATGAGAATTTATTGAATTTCCAGTTTCTCCTTCAGAAGCTGTTAGTTAAAATATATATTACATATATAGATAAATAACAAAATAAGATCAAACTGGCTATCCAGTTAGTATTTTCTAACTGATATACTATGACAGCATTTTCAGTCCAGTTGGATAGCTATAAATCCGATATTAGAGAAAATGGAAAAGGAATAAATATTTAGTTCAGAAAATGGATAGATCTCTAAGAATTTTTCACAATTAAAATTAAACTTATGTTGTTTTATTTAGAACGACAATTAAGTATGTTTTTGTAACTAGTTAAGATAATTTGGATTCTAGATGACATGTTTTAATATCAAGATAAGTAATTTACTATGATTAGTATTAAATGACTTCTAATTTTTACCATTGATGATGGGAAATATAATAGTACTAGCAGTTACAGTAGGTTGTCAAGCAAAACACCAAGTACTAACATAAAAATTGCTATTAGGAGAAATTTTACTTTATAATTTTCTGAAGGAAAGTTAACCACTTTTATTTCTTTTTCATTATTTTATTTTTAGTCATATGAATGCATTTTTTATAATTGTATATGGATATTATGTAATTTACTTGTATATACTTGAAAATGATCAGAGCTCAGGTACATATATATAAAACATTGTTTATATTATATCACATTATTATTTTACTTCTGATCTTATATATAATGAAATAAGACTGGGTCTCCAAAAGACGCATTAGCTGATTGGTCCAGCTAGGCCTTATTTTTGGGGAAACACAGTATATCTAGACATAGACATATTAGGTTGGTGCAAATGTAATTGTGCTTTTTGCAATTACTTTTAATCCTTTGAACCACAATTATTTTTGAACCAACCTAATAGGAAGTATAGAGAGAGAAAATATGAACTTAAAGTACTGAAACTTGAGAAATCATTTAAAGATCAAGTAATGAAGGAAAAACATCCAATGTGTATGACGAGAAGGCTGAACTATTTATATATGGAAAACAAAACAACAAACTGCACATGAGATAGTGTCGTTAGAGCTATCAAGAACTGAAGATGGTCATAAAATATGGTTTGATAAATCACATTTAAAAATACTGGCTGCATTATTTACAGTGGCCAAGACATGGAAACAACCAAAGTGTCCTTCAATAGATGATTGGATAAAGAAGTCATGATATATATACACAATTGAGTATCATTCTGCCATAAGAAAAAAATGAAAAACTGTCATTTGCGACAACATGGATGGATCTTGAGATTATGATGTTAAGCGACATAAGTCAGGTAGAAAAAGTTGAGAACCATATGACTTCACTGATATATGGGATATAAAACTGAATGCAACACAGGAACAAGACAAACAAATAAACAAAAAATCATAGACACAGACAACAGTTTAGTGATTACCGTAGTTAAGGAGGCGAGGGGATGGTAGATGAGGGTAAAGGGGTCAAATATATGGTGATGGAAGGAGAACTGACTCTGGGTGGTAAGCATACAATGTGATCTATAGATGCTGTATTACAGAATTGCACACATCAAACCTATGTGCTTTTGCTAATTGTTGTCCCCCCAATAAATTTAATTAAAAAATAAAATAAAATAAAACACTGACAGTGGGAACAAGAGATGGCAGAAAGGGTCCATTGATTTTAAAACTCAGAGACTGTTGCTGACGTTGGTAAAAAGAGCTTTAGTGAAATAGTAGGTGAAAAGGTAGGTTATATTGCTTTGTAAGATGATTTGGAGTTGAGCAAAAAGAAACTCTCAGCTCACCAAATTATTACAAAATATCTCTTAAAAGTAAATTGTAGCTACATAAAGGTGGGGAGGTAAGTTTTAAAAAAAATTGTTTTGTTTTACCTATATTATTATACTAATAGGGATTATACAATAGAATAAAGGGAAAAAGTTACTCAAATAAATAGTTATTTAAGCAAGTGGAAAAATATCAATAGATGGTCAAATATAGGCTATTCTATTTTAACATTTTAGAGATGTTCAAGTTATTGATGGAGACAAAACTCAGGTGTGCTCATGAGATGTGTGCCTCATGGATCTCAGAATGTATTAAATAACTCCTAAAGAAGAAGTTCAAGGATTTGATGTGTGGTTATATCAGAGGGCCTTTAAGATCCTGCCTAAACAAAGTGTTCTATTGTGATGCAAGTTATTTGAAGAGTATCAACACCAAAAATACAAATGATACAATGTAACAAAAAAAAAGTGGGCAGAGATCCTGAATAGACCTTTTTTCCAGAGGACATACAGACGCCTTATAATAAATAGACAGATGAAAAGATGCTCAACGTAACTAATCATCAGAGAAATGCAAATTAAGCCACAATCAGACACCACTTCACTCCTGTTGCAATGATAATCATCAAAAAATTTAAAAAAAAAGTGCCCTGTTGGTGGGATTACAAATTGGTGCCTCCACTATGGAAAACCGTATGGAGGTTCCCACTATGGAAAACAGTATGGAGGTTCCTCAGAAAATTAAAAATAGAAATGCCTTATGACTCAGGTATTCCACTGATCTATGTATCTGTGTTTATGCCAACTGTTTTCACTATAACTTTCAAATATGGTTTGAAATCACAAATCATGATGCGCCAGCTTCATTCTTTCCAGCTATTAGGGGTTCTTTATAATTCCATATGAATTTTAGGATTGTTCTACTTCTGTAAAAAATACCATTGGAATTTTGACAGGGATTGAGTTCATATTCTTTTAATTAAAATTTATTGGGGTGAGATAAATTTATAGATGGCTTTGGATAATGTGGATATCTAAACAATATTATTCCAATCCATGAGCACAGTGTCTTTCCATTTATTTGTTCCTTCTCAATTTCTTTCAACAATGTTTTATGGTTTTTAGTGTATAGATTTGTCACTTCCATGGTTCAATCTTTCTATATATTTTATTGTTTTGATACTATTGTAAATAAGATTATTTTATTAATTTCTGTTTCTGATAGTTTGCTGTTAGTTTATAGAAATGCAAATAATTTTTACTGATATTATATGCTGAAACTTTCCTGCATTTGTTTATTAGTTCCAACAGTTTTTTTGATGAAGTCTAGGGTTTTCTATACATCATATCATCCTTAAACAGATAATTTTATTTCTTACTTTCTGATTTAGATGTCTTTTATTTTTCATTTGTTTCTTGCTAGTTGCTCTGGCTAGGATTTCCAATACTCTGTTGAAGAAAAGTGTGAGAGTGGGCATCTTTGCATTGTTCCATATCTTAGAGGAAAAGTTTTCAGCTTTTCATCATTGAGTATGACATTAGATGTCACATGTGGCTATTATTATTGAGGTACCTTTCCTCTATACCGAGTTTGTTGAGAGCTTTTATCATAAAAGGATGTTTAATTTTGTCAAATGCTTTTTTAGTATCTGTTGAGATGATGATAGGAATTTTTTCCTTCTTTTTTTTAATGTGGTGTATCATACTGATTGATTTGCATATGTTGAAATACTTGCATCCTCAGGAATAAATTTTACTTGATCATAGTGTAAGATTCTTTTAATGAACTGTTGAATTCAGTTTGCTAATATTTGTTGAAGATTTCTTCATCTATATTCATCAGGGATGTTCACCTATAATTTTTTTTTCTTGTAGTGACATTATCTGACATTGTAGTGACATTGGTATCAGTAGTTACCATTATTTGGATATACTCTCTCATGAGTCTTAAAATCTATTACAAATCGTATGTATGTTTTTTTTTTTGGGGGGGGGGAAGGTTAGGTTGACCAATTTCAATCTAGACTTTACTGTTTTCTAAATGAGACCTTGCACCAAGTAATTGTATCACTCGGTGCCTTGATTTCCTCATCTTGCATCAATTTTCTCATACTTCATAGGGTTGTTGTGAGTATTAAACAATATGTGTAAAGCACTTAAAGCACATCCAAGCACATATAGTTAGTGTTATCCAGGTGTTACTTCTCATTATTGCCATTATCTATCTATTACATAGAAACCTGGAAATGTCACAAAAGGTTTCTCTTAAGAAGTGACACTTGTACTGAGGTTGCAAAGAAAGGTAAGCTAGAAGCAGTCTTTTCAATAAATGGTGTTGGGTGAACTAGATAACAACATGCAAAAGAATGAAACTGGATCCCAATCTTATACCACACACAAAAATCAACTCAAAATTGATTAAGAGTTGATCATAAGACCAGAAACCACAAAAGCCCTTAAGGACAACATAGAGGGTGAGCTCCTTAACATTAGTCTTTGCAATATATTTTGGATTTGACACTGAAACAAAGACAATGACAGCAAAAATAAGTAAGTGGGACTACATTAAATTAAAAATCTTCTGCACACTAAAGAAAACCATCAATAAAATAAAAAGGCAACTTACAGAATGAGACATAATATTTGTATGTCATGTTATATAAGCAGTTAATACCCAAAATATGCAGGAACTCATACAACTCAACAACTAAAATGCAAAAAATGGGTAGAACAAATTAATAGACATTTTCCCAAAGAATAACACAGATGTTCAACAGGTACACGAAAGAATACTCAGCATCACTAAACTTCAGGGAAATGCAAGTCAAAACCACCATGAAATTTCACCTCACACTTGTTAGGATGGCTATTATCAGAAAAGCAAGAGAACAAATGCTTGTGAGAATGTGGAAAAGAACATCTTTTACACTGTTAGTCAGTCAGAATGTGAATTGGCACAGCCACAATGGAAAACAGAATTGAAGTTCCACAAAATATTCAAAAATAGAACTATTCTATGATCCAGCAATCACAGTATGGGTATGTATCTGAAGAAGATGAAATTGCTATCTTGAAGAGCTATCTGCATAGGTGAATGGATAAATAAAATATTGTATATATTATATTATTTATATTATATATTGTTATATTATATTATATATTACAATATATGTAGTGGAATATTTATTCACCCTTAAAAAGAAGAAGGAAATTCTCCCCTTGTGACAATATGGATGAATATGGAGGACATTTTGCTAATGAAATAAGCCAGAGAGAGAAAGACAAATACTTCATGTTATCACTTATATGTGGAATCTAATAAAAGAAAAAAAAATAGTCACGCTCATAGAAACAGAGTACAATGGTGATTCATGGGAGCTATGGGGGGGTAGGGGTGGAAATTGGAAGAGGTTGGTAAAAGGGTGTGGACTTCCAGTTATGAGTAAGGTCTTGAGTATCTAAGATATAAAATGGTGGTTATAGTTGATAATTTATTGTATAATTGAAATTTGCTAGGGAGGTAGAACTAAAATGTTCTAACTTCTCTTTATTTCCTTCTTGTCTCAAAGAAGACATTGTATGTAAACATGAAGATTCGAGTAGTTATGTTTATTTCTGTGATTCTAACTGATCTGAGAAAAGGAATCGAAAGGCAGACAGAAGCAGAGAAGGAAAGTAAAGATGATACTTGAGATTTTGATTCAAATTATTCAGTGACAGTGTGCATGCCTCAAATATGTAGGGCATAATCATTACATGAGCAATAAATTACCCGGCATTTTTTTTTTTTTTCATTTTGTTTGGTTAAATTACATTTCCAACTTTTGGGAAGAGTTTCAATACAGATCCTTTTGTCTGGAGTGTATTTAGTGTTCTGAAAAATAAAACTCAAATACGATGCAGCCTGATTCAAGCTGGCATAGCAATTGGCAAGGATCTCTCCATGCCAGGTCAAGTGAGACTTTCCTGTTAGGTCATAGTGAAGCACACTATGAATGATTACCCATTATCTTCAGATTCTGACCATGTTCTTACAATAGAAAAGGTTACAGACACAGGAGGAGGATGTGGACTGCTTCTTACAGCCATAAGATGTAATGCTGAGAAAAATATGTGTTGTTTTTTTTCCAAGTAGGCCCCTTGGAATAAAAAGGATATAACTTTGTTAGGAGAGGACTTTTCTGAATATAGCCTGTGATCTAAGACGACGATATACGAAACCATGTGCCATACCACTTTGCAAAAGTGAAATTTCCCTTGCTAAAGATATTATGCAAAATAGTAATGGGAATAGTCTGAAATAACCAGAGGAATGGAGCCCTTCAGTGCCCCATCCAAGTCCCTCTTTTGTGTGTGAGTATAGCATCCTGTTCCTGATGTCATCCATCATAAAGAAAAATAAAATAGGACACAACCCATGGCCAATATGAGATATCTATAATGGTGCAAGGCATATGCATATAAAATAGGGGTGGGTTTAATGTGGTCAAGCTCTTACAGTTGAGGATAATGAAGAACGATATCCAAGGACATCATTCAAGGACCAGATCCTTATTCAAAGGAAAAAAAAAAAAAGATTCCTAACAAATAAGATTCTGAAATCAGTACTAGTTAAGAGATCCCTCAAAACTGAAGTGAAAGAGCACCTCAGTGAATTAAGATAACTGTATTCCCCAAAATATCCCAAAGAGCCTATTATTTCTACACTGCTGAGGCAATTTCTGAGACGTTATAAAGCAGACAGACTTGTAATGGGTTGTTAAATCTTCTACAAATTCCTCCCATAGTAACTAGTCTCAGGTATCACCATGGAGAGCCATGACCAAGGACATTTCTCTCCAGCATCATTAGGTTCAATGAAACTTGCCGTTCAAGGGTTATACCCCACTGCCAACGAAGTATCAGTGTTCCTGTCCATAATCTGTTACTAGATTGGGTTGGTGTCTGTTATTTAATGCTTGTATGAACCATTTTACTATTATTAAGTTTTATTTCATCATTGTATATTTGCTTTGTTTATCCTGAATGATAAGGCTTATGAAAAAGTACATTGAAGATTGAAAAAATTGGTATCAGCTGGTGATCCTGGAACCTAGGGAGTAATAGCTCCTGACATTTCTCTGAATTGTGTAGCTGGATATGAAATTAGCTGTCTCTTTGGGGAACTCTTTTGGTGTACATTTCCATGTGTATGTCTGATTAGTTTGTAATATTAGGAAACTTATAGTTTTGATTTGTAGAAATGGAAACAAGCTCGTATATAATATTCCACATGCAGTTATGTGAGTGCCTGACAACCAACATATGTGTGGAAATGGCAGAGGGCAGGACTGATACTAAACATACATTAGCATACTTGGCACATTGACAGTAATTTTCCCTAGGGGTTATATATGTGCAATCCTAGTTCATATATATAATTCATAGATCTATGACTATATCTATTAATATTCATCTATATCTTTATCTGTATCTATATCTATGCCATTATATTATCTGTATCTATATCTTTATCTACATATATCTATCTATATCTATATCTATATCATGTATATCCACATATATTTATATTTATATATCTATATCTATCTATATATATGTATATACCTGTATCTGTCTATATCTATATCTATAGCTATATTCTATATCTGTATCTTCATCCATATCTATGTATATCTATCTATATCTGTCTACATCTATATCTAGCTATATCTATGTCTATACTATATCATATATACATATATGTATATATGTGTGTGTGTGTGTATATATATATATATATATGTATGTATATATGTATATGTATATATGTATATACCAGGGGTTCCAAAAAATGTATACAGGTGGACACATTGGTCAGCATTACTCAAGCAGTAGTTCACCATAATTAGAAGTGTCTGGATGCTGATGTAACCACTTTGAGCACCACTTGTAATTGCAGAGGTGAAACGTGGCTTGTATTCTTCTTTTGTTATCAGTATATATTGATTATTACAATCAATCATTTTTCTCCTGTCTTAAAATGTATATACATATTTTGGCACGCCCTGTATGTGTGTGTGTTTGTGTGTCTGTATGATATATATATATATATTCTCCCACCTCTGGTTATATGATAGCTGCTCAGTGATTACTTGATGACTGATGCAATAGATCCCATTTCCTATTCACATTTTACCTTTTCCCATTTTACCTTTGCAACATTGATTTCTCATTTGCAGAACATCTTTCCATTCTTTCAATCCTATGAAAGGTTTTAACATTCTGGAAATGCCTCTCTAACTCAGAACTGAAGGTAGTGTATGATTCTTTTAACACTCCTTGTATAGTCTCATCAAATAAATGGTCAATTTATGGTTAAACCATTACTTGTAAGATAGGTACCTATTTAACATAAGCTCTTAAATGATAATCTATGAATTCTTGTGTTTTCTGTCAGTGCAAACCTGGCATTAAAAACACTAAAAATATATGTCGTATCATTGGATGAATGTCACACATTTCCCAAAAATAAGGTGCCTGTGTCCTCCAAAGAAGATGAAGATATACAAACATAAAAGTAAATTGGTTAAAAGTAATTCTATTGCACTTTTTACCAGAAGTCGTTCACATGCAATCATATTACTGCTGGCTTAATAAATGATTATGTCTTACATATATAGAGAGGTGGATAGATATAGATAGGTATAGAAGATGATCATATAGATATAGATGACATAATTATAGATATATAATGGAAGTGATAATTTAAGAGAAACAAATACAAAAGTACTTAAACTGTAGCTATTTACACTCAGTATACTGATTCATTCTAAAAAACGTAGCACACCTAATTTTGCTAACTTGTAGGATTTATTATTTCAAGAATGCAGTATTCAGGGGGAAAATATTTAGTAAAGTACAGAAAAGTTGTTAAAATATTAATTATTTTGTTCTTTCCAAATGTAAGAAAGTTGAAAAATAGATGTATACAATTCCAAGAAAGATTAAATGAATACAGCAAAATGCACTCAAATCCATTTATTATTTTACTGCTGGTCCGATTATAGTTTTTTTTTTGGGGGGGGAAGCCTTGACCACTGCTTTTGAAGCTTCTCTGCAACAAATCATTCCTTCTGGTATGAATGGATTCTAATTAGTTGTGGCCCATATCAACAAACGAGTGTTTTTATTGTAATTTCTTCATATAAACGTAGGATCTTTATTCTTTTCTTCCTGGGAAGGTATTAGCTATAAAATGTATTCATGAATTTGAGGCATATTTATTGAAAACAACATGTCATTCTTAGGTATATCCATGAGAGGTTTGCTGTATTATCTGTCACCACAGTATATATACGCATGTTTAATGTTGAAGGCTTCTATTATTACAGGGCAATTGTAGTGCATTAAATCTGATATACATGCTGATAACATAAAGAAAAAAGTATATTGAATCATTTATGAAAAAAACCAGGATATGCATAAATACAATAAAAATATTGCATTTAAAGCACTTCCTGCAAATTCATTCTATGTTGTGACACACATGATAATCAAAAAGATAAAACAGTCACATCATCATACTCACATCATCACACTAATGACCTAAATAAAATATTCCCATTAAATTTGAGACAAATCCTTTAAAATGTGTCCCTTAAAGTTTCAAACCCTTCAATATCAGTATTATATGCGTACTAACTGTATAGAAATACAACTTCAATATAAAATATTTCTTAGGAAGATTTAGTTTTATAAATAAATAATGAATTCTCATGACATTGGAGTTGCTATAGTTTAAGACCATAATGACCTTAAAATTTATTTATTGAACCACTACTGTATGAAATGTACTGTCCTAAATGTTGTACATATTTTATCATAGTCGCTTTGTTTCCATGTGAGTAGACTGCCTATTAATATTCATTGCTCAGCATGCACAAATCAGAATGTTTTTACATGAATATCTATAAACATTTTTTAATAAGAATCTTTAAACACACATTAGTCACAGTGAATTACTTACATGTAAAGCTAATGCCATTCAGTGAATTGGCTCATTTTAAGAATAAGTTGTAGCTTACTCAAATTTATCGATCTACTGTTTTTTTAATGCAAAAGTGTAAGTGATATCACTAATATACAGTCTTATAGAAACACAGAAGCAACTAAGTAGTTAAACTTTTCATTTATTACATACATTTATATATTAGCAAAACAGTGCACATATTTAAAAAAATGTGCACTATTTTCTTTGTCTTTTATTAAACTGATAAAAATTCATAAAAATAAATTGTAAAACCAGAACTATTCTAATATTCAATGTTTCATGATCACTCAATGTTTCACACCCTTCAGAAACTAATGTGACCTGAATTTCTCTGCAGTATTCTCATGCATAAAATACAATCTAAGTGATTAAGACCTCATTTTTGTCACATTATTTGCAATGTATTGAATTCCTTAAGGTGTTACTTGCTTAATATTGGTAAGGTAGCAAAAACCAAAGTAGAAAAACTAAAGGTAATAAGAATAAAAATAATCCCTTGGACAACAACCAATACATATTTGGATGTTAACCTTGTTAACCCTATATTAAGAAAATAATATCATATGTCTGACTCAGTATATGATGTCAGATTTGCCAGTCAGCAAAGGGTCATGATATTTCTTAATTTATCATTTGATAGCAAATGCATTTCTTTTCTGTAGCACGATAAATGTTTTTTAAAAGAATCACATTGTATTATGCAGTTTAGCTACAAACGCAAGGTAATTGAAATAACGGATGATTACTAACAGGTAATAATAGCATGAGAAAGTTTTCAGTTTCAACATTGTTTTTTTATTGTTTTTTTAAAATTTGACTTTAAAAGAATGTTCAGCTAAGTGTAATGATTGTACAGGAATGATATTTCTATAATGTAGTTCATGAACAATATCAGTAATTAATTAGTTATAATTGAAAATAATTTATTTTAATTATATATTTTTATACATAAGCATTTTTATTGTAAAATAATGTTAAACAAAATTGTAATGATGGGAATAATAATTACAATAAAATTATGGGAATCATTTTGCAGTAGCAGTTAGAACAAAGTCCAGAGGGAGTTTTTCATTAAATACTTATTCATAGTTATTAATAATTAAAACTGCTCACTTAATTATGGTTTTATGGAGGCAAGGACATTAAATGACTGATTCATTGAACTAAAAAATATTTGCTTTTGACAATGCTAGAATTATTAACTATGTGAAATCTATTTTGGATGCTTCCAAAGACTACAATCACCCAAATTTTATTATTTTTCAAATAAATATAAAAATAGAGTATCAGACCAAATTAGTAGTCAATTAAACCTGTTAAGAGGTATAGATAGATGTGCCTATCTAATCTTGGTGCGTGTGTGTGTGTGTGTGTGTAAGCACTTGTATGCACTCACATCATTTTCTGCATTTACTTGAACATACGTTTTGAGAATTATTTTAAAAAGAATTTTAAAAACACAACTTTAAACATATTCTATAAATAACTAATAGACCACTAATTCATTCATCATTGATGGCCATAAATACATTTGAATGGTTAATGTTGTGTTATAAGTACTTTACAATAATGACCCCTCCAGGGAGTCACAATGACAAAGCACTAGTTTTGTTTAAAAATTTGTTATTATTTTTAAATTCTTACTTGCATATGGAACAAAATTTTAAATTTGAAATATTTAGTAATGTTATTAATTTATTGATACACTTATTCATATCATTATAATTATTATGCAATCTATGATATATTATAATCACAATATAAATACAATTGTGTGTGTATGTATAAAATTTTAAATTATCTAAGAAAACATTTAACCTTGAATGGAATGTAAGTTTGGGGAATCTATTCATGTCGGAATACATCCTTTTTGGTCTTAAAACTTGACTGAGAGAATTCAATTATAGCTTCAAAATACTTTTTATTAATGCATTGAAGACATTTTTCATCAAACTATAGATTTTGATATATGTTTGGGGACTCTCCAGGTGCTACTAGTCAAATGTAAGTTCATATTTAAAATTACCTGATCGTTTATTTTTTTCCACTCATTACTACAAATATATTTGTGTAGATGATCTTGTTGATATTATTTTCATTTTGGAATATCTTCTTTTACACACTTTATAGTTTTATTTTCTTAAGCCATATCTATGTACGTTATCCCCAAAGGTAATTATGTTTAGTGATTAAAAATCTATCACTCTATAATTACAGTCTTATTACTTGCTAGCTGATCTCATCTTTCAGTTCAGATAAATATGGTATGATTTTTGTGAGCATTCAGTTGAAACATGTATAAAATGAGCTGCTGTCAACGTTATCGAAAGATATCACTCTTTACATATTTCAATATATTTGCATATCCACAATCACTTGATAAATGATATTTGTCACTATAAATTATTTTAATAAATAATGAAGGTGTCCATCTTAATAAGAGTGATTGTTTTATCAAACAGAGAAGAAAAATATATTTCTAGGAGCATAGAGAATTATTTACAATAAATTTATTATCTATTATTTGTACCATACATGTTTTATTTAGTTACTTAAAAAGAAAAATACCAAAAAAAAAAAAAAAAAAAAAAAAAAAAGAAAAATACCAAAGTTTGAGCATCCAAATGGTGTTTACAAACTTCAAAGTCATTGTCTTTCATTGCTATAGTCTCTGTGAATATTTTTTTCTTAATGTGAATAGGTTTGAACCTTTTCTGAATGTCAGAAAAGAATTTCATGTCATTTATATTATTTTGATAGGTAAAATGTTCCAAATTTTTTGTTTGTTCTTTCCCCACTTGCAGTATGGACATTAATATTCATCACTTAGTTCCATGTTAAAGTGTCAAATACATGTTTTTATCTGCATGTAAGATTACCAATTAACAATTTTATCACACAAGTGAAGAATATTCTACCAGTCACGAAAATAAACGTTTATGACAGAGACTGTTTTTCTCTTCCCCACTTAAGTAATCGTATGTTCTTTGGGAGAAGTAGAGTGCCCCAATATAATCTAGCATTGACCACTCTCCCTTAGCTGAAAAAGTTTTTATGGTATACATCTGGCCAACATAATTCTAATATACTGGATGAAATTTCTATTAAAGCACTTAATAGGCTGATTGTGTTAGTATGTGCCCTTATGGTTTTTTGTTTATTTTTATTACCTCCTATTTGGAATTTGGATATGCTGGCTCCATCTCTCAGTTTTTTTCTTCTTGTAACTATGTGAACCACTAAAAGGTATACTGGAAAATCAGAAAATTCCATGAAAGTGATTATATCTAGTGATTGTACAGATATGCTAAAGAATAGAACTTACCTTCCACCCAAGAAAGGCAAACATCTTTCTTGGTTATACCCACTAATTTGATTTCTTTCTTTCTTTTTTGTTTTTTTTTTTTTTTGTTACTAACTATCCACTTCATTTCCTTTCTGAATCAAGGTTAACACTATATACAGATTTATGTGGAGATTACTTTTGTATACCTTTAAAAAAAGCAGTGACCAATACTGGATATATTTATTCATGTATTAAACAAAAATGCATATGTGTATGTGTCTGTATGGTAGTGTGTGTGTGTGTGTGTGTGTGTGTGTGTGTGTGAGTGTGTGTGTGTGTAAGTACATTGATAAACAAGTAGAACATCTTGAAAGATTAATGGTTTAGAGTATAACCTGGGATGTAATCCCAGAACTCCAAAAATATTAAAATAGTAATTTAGGAGCAAGTGAGAAATTCAGTAGTACAGAATCCAAATGAATTTATTTTGGTTTGGCATAAAGCATTCAATATATTAAAACAGTGGCACATAATTAGTAAGGTAAGTTGGAAATGGTAATAAATGATACTGAGTTAAACAATAAGTGTTTGGAAAAAATAAAGTAAAATTGAGTTTTAATCTCAAACCATACACAGAAAATATTTTCAGATGAATTAAAATTTTGAATATAATTGAGAAGTAAAATTTTAGGAGAAAACATTAGGATTTTTTAATTGAGATGTAGATTTTGTTTTCCTTTTAACACAAAATTGCAAATAAGGTATCATAAAAGAAAGAATATTAATATGGTAACATTAAACTTTAAGTATCTCCATGTAAAATATGCCCACATTAACTTTGTCAAAAGCAAAAAGCAATAGAAAACATACTTGTAATATACATATGGTCTACCAAGTTTTGATAACAAATCAGGGGCACTAATAAATCATTAAAATTAAAAACCTTTTTTAGAAAAACCATATTGTTTGAATATATATATATATATATATATATATATATATATATATATTCAAGATATATATATATATATATATATATATATATATATATATATATATATATATATATATATCCTAAAATATGTAAAGACGGTGATCTTATTCATAATGTTAGAATTTGTATATGTGTTTTTTAACACTTATGTTTGTATTATTGTTACTCTGAATTATGGGAGAATTGCTCAATTTAACTTCTACTACTTGGATTCAAGTTTCTCATTGATATAATTATTCTTCTTCACTTCTATGGCCATTTTTAACTTAATAATAGCCATTTTATCTACTAGAATTATTCCTGTGCTTAGAATATTTTGTTCTAATTTTGTAGATTCACTCTTATTGAAAACTAAAATTAGTTTTAAATATATTTATCAGAAAAAAATGCCTTTATTATTATTACATGTTATTATGGATTATTATTGACATTCTGCTATTGTTTCAGTCATAATCTGGTTTCATTTGTGATTTTATTTATTTTTATTTATTTTTAAAGGGATATCTATACCTCACAGGTATTAGAATGGAAAGTGGATTCTTTCAGATATTCTATATATCTTCAAATATTTAGGTCACGATAAGAAGGAGAAATTAGTTTTAGATGTATTATGGTTTAAATTCTCAGATAGAGATCCACCCATATATTCAAGAGAGACACACGGCTTGAGGTAATCACGCAGCAGATACTTTCATCGATACTTCTAACAGCCCCATCACCACCTCTAATATGCTGATAATTAATAGTATTATTAATGCTCCTACAGTAACAACAAAAATATCATGTAGTATCTTCTTAAGAATTTACCATCTCAGTCACTGTTTTTATATGCATTATCTTATTTTACCCTCACACTAAATACATATAATTACTCTTACCGCAATTTACAGGTAATGAAATAGAGATGCAGATTTTGCCCAGTTACAGATTACAGAATCTGTCCAATGTCTCAAAGTTATTCAGAAATGAAACCCAGAATTAAAAATAGCTCTAAATCTTTTGGCTATAAATTATGTATCCTTGACCACTCCTGAGATGTTTTGTCTTTCGTTTTATCTTTCGATTTCTTATTACCTGGGTTTTTCTCATTACAAATTGGCATATATATATATATTTATTACCATGGCTAGAGCCTGATCTTTCTATATAGAGCATCCTAATAATGTCAGGTTATTACCTAGATTTGGGTCACGTTATCTCATGTGGGTGAATTGTTAAAAAAGCTTAATTCACTCTCTTGGAAAAGAACAAATTCAAAATGGAAAGGACTATTTCTCTTTGAGACAGAGAACCTCCTGTCTAAAACCTCCGCTCCACCTGACATACAACTATGCCCTGGAAGCCATATCACCATTTATTATTTTAAACACCAAGGTGGTAGCTTAAGCCTCCTGGGAAACCTGGGCAACTCCAGGTTAGAGGTAAGATTCCTAATGTATTATCTTCCCAAAATCATTCAAGCAATACATTTATTTTTGCTAATCCATAAAGGGGAGTGTGGCACCAGCATTCTGCTTAGTGCTGATGTATGGATCTGTACCTTACAGAGTGTTTGGAGGGAAGTGCAAATTAGTGTTTATGAGCATTTATTTGTTTAAGATGTGTGTGTGTGTGTGTGTGTGTGTGTGTGTTTATGTATGTGTTGATTGCACTGTGTGAATGTGCCTGCACTGCTTGAAAAACTGCATTGCACTGCGATTATTTCAGCTATTGATATATCTAAGTTACATTGCATGATTGATATCCAGCAGTGAAATGATCTATGACATTTAATAGAATACAGAAAAAGATTTTAAATCCATTGTTCATGGATATATTTCTAAGTGTAATTGTTTGAAAACTATTTTTGTTCCATGACTTCAATCAAACTTGAAATTCTGTTTATGTCTTTGACCATCACTGGAGTAGTTTTTTTTATAAGTTATACTCATCCAATATCATGGAAAGCTAAGTCTTTATAAGTGTGTGTGTGTGTGTGTGTGTGTGTGTGTGTGTGTGTGTATTTACAGTATTTGTTTACCATTAATCTTATTTTTATTTTTGGTTTTCAATGTCCTTTGTATTTTTTTGAATGGTTGATCAATATAAATTTCTGTGAAGTGTTGATATAGTAATTTTAAGGGAGTCTTGTGCTCTATTCTTCTATACTGATAAAACATTACGACAACACATTTGAAAATTGAAACATAATTAGTGATGCTGCACTTAATATATTAAAGTTTTGCATGACTTTGCTTTTTATGGTTTATCTGATGATATGGTGTGAAAATTTATTTATTTTTACCATAAGGCATTCACACATTTCAAACTTTGATAACTTTTTTGAAATTGTACATAATTCCATTTAAAATATTGTGATTAATTAAAGATGTTTACATTAGAAACTAATGTTTGAATCCACCAAGCAAAAATAATTTGTAACATCAAACTCATATTTTAAGTAAAATCAAAAGGGTTAACTTCACATTAAGGGGTATATACTATTTACAAAACACTAATGAAAATACCACTTGTTATTTAGATGAATTTTAAGATTCGAAATGATGAAAGTCATTAAAGGATGGAAATGTCCCTATAAGGGAGAAAGGACAATATCATGCATAGAGAGAGTTAATGATCAATTAATTGTATGCATTGGAGTGATATTTATTTGTCCTTTGCATATTCATGAAGTATTTGTAAAATATATGGTGATATATTAATGCATATAAATACAGAATTTGATGCAATCAGTGGAATCATTTATGATTTGAATAATTAATGTTTAAGATGATAATATGAGTAGTGAATACTAGGATTAGTTAAAAGTAAAGAACAGCTTTTGAAGAATACCTTCTTTGGTACATATAACATTCTTTTTTTTTTTTTTTTAGTTAAAGTTTATCTGGGTGAAAATCTTTAGTAAAGTTATATAGATTTCAGGTGTACTGTTCTCTAATACTTATCTATGTATCACATTGTGTGTTTACCACACAGAGTCAGTACTCTTGCATCACCATGTATTAGACCCCCCTTCTAGAGCCCCCCTCCCCTCTTACCCTCTGGTATCCCCTAAACTGTTGTCTATGTCTATGAGTTTTTGTTCCTTCATTGGTTTGTGTTGTTTTTTTGTTGTTTTCAGTTTTATATACCACATATCAATGAAATCATATGGTTCTCTACTTTTCCTGTCTGACTTATGTCGCTTGGCATTATAATGTCAGGATCCATCCATGTTGTCACAGATGGTACTGTTTCATCTTTTCTTACCGCTGAATAGTATTCCATTGTGTATATATACCACAACGTCTTTATCCTTTCATCTGTCGAAGGACATTTTGGTTGTTTCCATATCTTGGCCACTGTAAACAAAGCTGCAATGAACATTGGACCACAGTTGTCTTTGTGGATAAATGTTTTCAGCCTCTCCAACACTTGTTACTATTTGTCTTGATGATAGCCATTCTAATTTTCTCCCACTCAGTTGGTTGCCTCCATATTTTGTAGATGGTTTCTTTTGCTGTGTGGAAGCTTTTAAGTGTGATATAGTCCCATTCATTTATTTTAGCTTTTACTTCCCTTGCCTTTTGAGTCAAATTCATAAAATGCTCTTTGAACCCAAGATACATAAATTTAGTACCTATGTTTTCTTCTATACAGTTTTTTGTTTCAGGTCTTATACTTAAGTCTTTATCCATTTTGAATTGATTTCAGTACATGATGACAGATAACAGTCCGGTTTCACTCTTTTGCCACGTGGCTTTCCAATTCTGCCAGCACCATTTATTGAAGAGGCTGTCTTTTCTCCATTGCATGTTTTTTGCTTCTCTGTTAAAAATTATCTGTCCTTATTTATGTGGGTTTATTTCTGGGTTCTCAGTTCTATTTCTTTGGTCTGTGTGTCTGTTTTTCTGACAGTACTTGCTGTTTTGATTATTGTTGCCCTGTAGTACAAGCTGAAGTTTGGAGTGTGATGCCTTCAGCATTGTTTTTTTTTCTTAGGATTGCTTTGGCTATTCGGGGTCTTTAGTGGTTCCTTACAAATCTGATGATTTTTTGTTCTTTTTCTTTAAAAAATGCCATTGGGATTTTGCTGGGGATTGCATTAAATTTCTATATTGCTTTGGGTAATACGTCCATTTTAACTATTTGATTCTTCCAATCCAGAAGAATGGAATGTCTTTCAATTTCTTTGTATTTTCTTTAATTTCTTTGAAAAATGTCTTATAATTTTCAGCGTATAGGTCTTTTACATCCTTGGTTAAGTTTTTTACTAGATATTTTATTCTTTTTTTTGTTGCAAGTGCAAAGGGAATTGTTTTTTATTTCTTATTCTGAGATTTCATTGTTAGTATATAGGAATGCAATGGACGTTTGTACGTTGATTTTGTAGCCAGCAACTTTACTGTATTCATTGATTTTTTTCTAATAGCTATTTGGTGGAGGCTTTAGGGTTTTCTAAATATAGCATCATATCATCTGCAGTGAGTCACAGTTTAACTTCTTCATTCCCAATTTGGAAGCCTTTTATTTCTTTCTCTTGCCTGATTGCTCTGGTGAGGACTTCCAACACTATGTTGAAAAGCAGAGGTGATAGGGGACAGTCCTGTCATGTTCCTAAATGTAGAGCAAAGGGCTTCAGTTTTTCACTGTTAATAACGATATTAGCTGAGGGTTTGTCATATGTGGCCTTGGTATGTTAAGGTATTTTCCTTCAATACCTATTGTATTAAGTGTTTTAATCATAAATGGATTTTTATCCCATCAAACACTTTTTTGGCATCAATTGATATAATCATATGATTTTTGTCCTTTATTTTGTTTATGTGATGTGTCATATTGATTTGCGTATGTTAAACAATCCTTGTGCCCCGGGGATGAACCCCACTTGGTCATGATGAATAATATTTTTAATCCATGTTGCACTTGATTTGCTAGAATTTTGTTCAGGATTTTTGCATCTGCATTCATCAGAGGTATTGTTCTGTAGTTTTCTTTTTTTGTGTTACTCTTACCAGGTTTTGGTATCAGTGTGATGTTGGCCTCATAAAATGAGTTAGGGACATTGTTTCTTCTTCAATTTTTTGGAAGACTGTGAGTAGGAGAGGTTTACATCCTCTTTGAATATTTGGTAGAATTCACTAGTGTAATCACATGGTCCCAGACTTTTGTTTTTGGGAAGGTTTCAGATGACTGATTCAATTTCCTACTTGTGATTAGTCTATTTAACTTTTCCAATTCTTCATGATTCAGCCTAGGGAGGCTATATTTCTAAAAAATTGTCCATTTTTCTAGGTGAGTGAATTTGGTGTCACATAGTCTTTCATAGTATTCTTGGATGATCCATTGTATTTCGGTGGTGTCCGTGATAACTTCTCCTCTTTCCTTTATGATTTTGTTTATTAGTGTCTTTTCTCTTTTTATCTTAGTGAGTGTAGCCAAGGGTTTGTCAATTTCATTAATCTTTTCAAAGAATCAGTTCTCTGGCACATTATTTTTTTCTATTGTCTTTTTTTACTATATTTCATTTAGTGCTGTTCCGATTTTTATTATTTTCTTTCTTCTGCTGACCTTAGCTTTCTTTTGATCTTCTAGTTCTAGTTCTTTAAGGTGTAACATGAGGTTATTTATCTGGGATTTTTCTTGTGTCATGAGATAGACCTGTAATGATATAAATTTCCCTCTTAAAACTGCTTTTGCTGCATCCCCAAAATTTGGGTAGAATGTATTTTCACTCTCATTTGTTTTTATGTATCTTTTTATGTCTCCTCTTATTTATTCTTTGACCCAATAGTTCTTTAAAAGTACGCTGTTTAATCTCCACATATTTGTGGTTTTTCCTGCTTTCTTTTTGCAGTTGATATCCAATTTCAAAGCCTTGTGATCAGGGAATATGTTTGGTATGATTTCAGTCTTCTTAAATTTGCTGAGGCTAGTTTTATGTCCCAATATATGGTCTATCCTTGAGAATGTTCCATGTGCCATGGGGGGGGAGGGAGGGAAATGTATACTCTAATGTTCTAGGATGAAGTGCTCTATACATGTCAATTATGTCCATTTCATCTAATATATTATTTAGGGCTGCTATTTCTTATTTTCTCTATGGATGATCTATCCATAGCTGTCAATGATGTATTTAGGTCCCTTACTATAATTGTGTTTTGGTCAATTTCTCCCTTTTTGTCTTGTTAGTAGTTGCTTGGTATATTTTGATGCTCCTTGATTGGGGGCATAAATATTGATGACTGTTATGTCTGTTTGTTGTATAGTCCCCTTTAGCATTATGAAATATCCATCTTTGTCTCTTGTTACCTTTTTTACCTTGAAGTCTGTTTCATCTGATATCAGTATGAATACACCTTTTTTTCTCCGGATGCCATTTGCTTGGAGTGTCAATTTCCACCCTTGCACTGAGTCTATGCTTGTCCTTTTATCTGAGTTGTGTCTCTCAGAGGCAGCATATGGTTGGGTTTAGTTAGTTAGTTAGTTAGTTAGTTAGTTAGTTAGTTAGTTAGTTTGTTTTGTTTTATTTTCCTTTTATCCAATCTATCACTCTGTGCCTTTTTATTGGTGAGTTCAGTCCATTTTCATTTAGGGTGATTATTGATATGTGAGTGTTTCCTATCATTCTATCTTTGGTTTTCTGGTATGACTGTGTCTCCATTGTTTCTTTGCCTTTTTGTTGTTGTCATCTATTATTTCTGTGTGGTGCTATTCTATGATTTTCCCCTCTGTTTCTTCTTTTTTTGTTTTTTTATTTCAGTTCCCGATCCCCCGCCCCCCCCCCACACACACACCATTAAGTTTATGTGAAAGAAAGATTGATATTTAGAGAATTCCATTTTCCTCAGCATGCTTACTTTCTCCATTCCCATATTCCAGTTGAGGCCTTTACTCTCCCTCATTTATCTTTTGGTTGTCACAAATCTTTTCTATTGATGCTGGTAAAAGAGCCTCCTTCTGTATTTCTTGTAGCGCAGGTCGGGTGTTAGAAAATTCCCTCAGCTTCTGCATGTCTGGAAAGGTCTTTATTCCTCCTTCATATCCAAAGGATATCTTTGCTGGATATATTATTCCTGGCTCATAATTTCTGTCTTTCAATGGTTTGAATATTGATTTCACCCCCTCCTAGTTTGTAGAGTTTTCTGCTGGGAAATCTGATGACATTGGGCTTTACAATGGGCTTTCCATTGTAGGTTACTGTCTTCTTTTCCCTGGCTGCCTTGAGGATTCTGTCTTTGTCGTTGATTTTAGACAACTTCAATGCAATGTGCCTTGGAAAAGGCCTGTTGAGGTTGCGCTAATTAGGTGTTCTATTTGCTATTTGGATTCAAGGATCCAGTTCTTTCCACAAGTTTGGGAAGTTCTCGTCAACTATTTCTTTTAGTATACTCTCTGTTCTCTTATCTCTTTTTTCTCCTTCTAGTATGCCCATTATACTTATATTGCTCTTTCTGTCAAGTCAGAAAGTTCTTGTTGAATTATTTCATTTCTTGTAAGTCTCTAGTCTCTTTATTCTTCTATCTGTGTCATTTCCAGATTTCTATCTTCTATGTCACTGATTCTTTCCTCTATCTGGTCAACTCTACTACCTAAGCTGACTATTCCATTCTGGATTTATTCTATTGAGTTCTTAATCTCCAGAAATTCTATTTGGTTCTTTTTTAAAATTTCAATCTCTTTGATAAAATGTTCATTTTTACTTTGATTGTGTTTCTGAGTTCATTAAACTGCCTTTCTGTGTTTTTTTGCATCTTGCTGAATTTTTTAAGAATTGCAATCTTGAATTCTCTGTCATTTAAGTCACATATTTCCATGTCTTTAAGTTCATTTTCTGGAGACTTTTCATTTTCTTTCTGAGTTGTCTTGTTACCATGGTTATTCATGGCAATTAATGATTTATTATTTCTCTTCCTTGACATCTACAGGGGTGGGTTCCTCAACAGGTTGATAGAAATAGCTCTTTCGTTTGTTTTCCAGTAAGTGTTGGTAGATTTTTTTTTTTTATTTTCTTTTCCGAATGCAGCCTTTTATTCTCTTTCACACTGTAGTGTTATGTTTTCTCGGCACTGTTCCTGCTCTGGGCACTATTCCAAAGCTCTTTCTGCTCAAACAATGGGGGGATTCCCTTGAAACGGGCCTCTTCTCTGTGAACAGTATGCCTGGGTCATATGGTGCCACCTCCGTTGGGGGGTGCGGAGAGCTTCTGAAGTTCCAAAGCTCTTTCTGCACCACATTCAGAGCTTGTGTGTTTCAGTAGCTCTGTTTACTCCTGCAGGGATCCACCCAGATAGGTGGGGCCAGGGGTGGGGTGGGTTGTGAGAGGTGGCCCAGAGCAATGGTGGTGACCACTACCACAGTCAGTCCTGCTTCCACAGCTCCCTCCCCTTTGCTGAAACTAGTTGGGTTGCAAGTCCCTGTCTGCAGATCACAGTTCTCAGAAATGCAAATGTTCTGTTCTTTTGATCTGACATTGCTACTGTTCCACTGCTAGCACTGTGGGGCGGGGAGGCTTAGCTGAGCTCTGGGAGGGTACGTAGGGGGCTGCTGGGCTCAGTGCCTAAGGCTTTCCTTCTCTGATCAGCAATGAAGGCTTAAACCACTGTTTTTAGCCTTCTTCCCTCATTTTTTGCTCCTAGTTCTCTGCCATGAGCGTTGGATTCAGCCCTGTTATATGCTGTCCCCTCAGCCCTGTTAGCCATAAGTGAAGCCCTAGCAGTCCGACTTCTTCTGTTTCCCACAGCTGCGGTAGTTCCGGATGCAGTGAGCTAGGGGCACTGAGCTAGGTCTGCGCCCTGTGCCCAAACATTCCCATCTCCACACTTCTCACTTTCCTCCTCCCTCAGTTGTTCAATTTGCCCACCTTTAGATGACTTCAGTAGTGTGCCTTTTGGCCTTGCCTGTCTGCTGAGCTGGGAGTCCTTTGTAGAGTTATAGTTGTTAAATTTGTTGTAATTTCCAGGGAAGATTTCAAGATTTCAAGAGGCTCATGCTGCCATTTTTATGATGTCATCTCAGTAGTCTTTCAATTAGACCTCGTATCTCAATTCTTCATTGACTTTCAAGTATATTGGTTGTACAGTTTCTTCTTTTATACATCTACTTTTATTTCCTCTCTTCCTAACATAACCATGCATGTTTAATGTTCATTATCTTGACACAATTTAAACTACTCCTGAAAAAAAAAAATATTCATATCTACTAGTGCATTCCTTTCTTGCTGTTAACGGCAGTAATATTCATTTGTCCATCTAAATATCACCCATTTACTCAGGCCTCTCATGTACATGCAATCTGAATTGTACCCTCTTTTATTCTCCAGCATAGTGTGTGTCTAAAAATGTGTTTATTTTTCTTATCTGTTTTTTTGGCTTAAATATAAGTTTCATGAAAATACAACCTTTGTTTCTATGTCTCTTTCTTTCACCACATTCACTCTTTGTTCTAGAAGAGTGCATATTAAATAGCAGGCATTATGTAAATGTTTGTATATCAGAAAAGGTAGAGAGAAATACATGTATGACCATACATATATGAATAAGCTAGTTTCCTGACAAGACAGAAAGGGGTTGCTTTTTGGTTGTGTTGTTGTTGAATATAGGGGCTATTCCTTTCATAACAGGGAAGGAAAATGATATAATGTTTATTTATACTGGTAGCTTTGGGAATTTTTCTTGTGGGAAGTTGCTATATTCTGTTTTGTCATTGTTTATAAGAGGTAAGGATATTTGCTATGGGTTGCTCATAGTTTATGTATCACATGACATAATGATGAACAATATTCAAGAAGTAATGAAATATTACATTAAATAATTATTATGTGAATAATTCACCAGTCACTTGATCTCACAGCATATGTATTTTATTGATCAACTCTAAACAAACCATTATCATTCCTTTCTTCAGAAAATATTTTTTCCCCAAACATGAATTATTTTTAAGTCAAGAGTCTACACTTTATCCTCTTTCAGATCTTTCTTTTTCCTGCAGCCACACCCATGTTTAATATCTGATTATAGCTACATGTTTATATCTCCTGGAGACCAAGACTGGTACTTGACCATAAAAAATACTGGTGAAATTTGTAGACAATTTCTTGTAGATATTTCAAAATCTTAGTGATGTGGAGAGGGGAGGTTGTACGAAGGTCATTTCACAACACTCAGTTATACAAGAAATACTTTAGTTTTACTGTGTTCCAAGCACTGGGTTATATTAAACCATGAGCATCCAAACATGAATAAGGCATGACATATTGTTCTTAAGAAGATACATCATCTAGTGAGGGAGACAAACATCAAAATAGAATTTATCATTAACATATTTATAACATAGGGTATATAACATAGGAGGGAATGAAAACACTGTTGCAAATGAGAATGTTTAAGTTGTATAAAGTTGGATTTTCCAAGCAGAATATATTAGGAATGATTGTGTGATGCAAGGTATCAAACATGGAGTAGCACAAACCATGAATGTCAATGGCATGTTATGAAAACGATCAAAAACTGTTTCAATTTGTCTCATTGGGTACATAGAATTATAAAGTAACTTTCAGACTGATTGATTAAATAGATGTCAATAATAGTAATCCAAATAGGACACACAAGTACTGCAAAGACGATTGAGCAGCCATCAATGTCAGAAAATTTTGTGTAAATAATAAGTAAAATTTGACATATTTGAGAGGATGTGTTAACTTCTTACCAACATAAAAAAACTAAATAAATAAGTATTCTAGAGTTGATCGAATCTAAAGGAAAATTGCTCCCACTGAAGTCCAACACATTTACTCATTTAATTATACTCCTGTTACCATTGAAGATAGAGCATAAAATGCATTGTCTTGTTCTAATTGAACTTTAAGAAAGGAAGTTTCTTATTGGGAAAACATGGGGAATATTTGGGAATTCTTAAATATCTATGGATTCCTCCAATCTTTCTTCATTTTAAGAAAGCCTTTCATATTTTATTCATTAAGAAAAATATCTTGATTTATTACATTTAGGTCAGAGTAGTGCTATTTTATAAGTAATATTCAAAAGTTTTTCAATAAATATTTAAGCAAGTATTGCTTATATTAGTTGACATTCATGGGAGATGTACACTATTATACATGCATTCCTTCAATAATCACTTGAAAATTAAACAGAGTAATTGCATGCAAAGTAGGGCTCAAACAATTGTATAAATGAACCCCATATATGTTCTAGTATAATATCATAAGCAAAATCACAAAACATAGGTAACATGGAAGCACAACACCAGGGTAAGAATATAGCATGTAGTAACTGCATATTAGAGAAAAAAAATAAAGCAAAGCAATAGGCAAACACCCTAACAAATAGCTATTCCAAAAAAGGATTTTAAGATGCTAAAGTATACCAAAATTCTCAACAGCTATTTGCTTCATATTCATACAACAAGAAAGTAAAATCAAATGCTTAAATTCCAGTCCTTAAAAATGACATCACATAATTGAGAATCTAAATTTCTTTTTAATTTTAAAAAGCCTTTTCAGTTTAAAATTGGATATATTACTGAAACATCTCTAGGTTTATTAATAACAGAGGGTTAAAAAGATACATTGCACTGAAGAATGGCTACATTATTAAATTCAGCAAAGGTTTACCAAAAGGTGGTTATTGCAGGATATTATAAAGATCCAGTTATAAAGGTTCTGTTTTTAGCAAAGTTTTAAATGAAATCCAGTTAGAGAAGCAAGTCATATAAAAATGACTGAGGATGAGATTGTTCAATGCCCATGTGAGGAAAAAAAAAAAATCCCTAAGCAAACTTTTACTTTACAATGGTTCCAGATTCATGGGAATGACATGAGGACTACTCATTTCCCCTTCAAGGAAGGACTCTGCCTAGATACCAGGAGAGGGCCATCATTAAGCAGCCTCCAGCCCTAATTCCTTCAGAATTTGCCTTAGCTGCAGAGTGCCTCTTTGCCCACAGTCACAACCTTTCTGAGTTAGCCCACAACTGGTGGCGAAGAAAAGCCTGGACATTTAAAAGAGATGGTGGACATTTTTAAAGGGAAATGTACATTCCAGAATTTCTATCCAAGTTGGTCGAGGCTCTGTCAGACCTGACTTACAGTTCATCTTCCTCCTCTACTCAGGGCTACTTCTCCTATCACTTCCTGGGTGTTCACTACTAATGCATGCTGGTCACCTCAATTTCCCTCTCAGCTTCAGCTTCCAGGGAACCATACAGGCAACAGTTAATATGCTGAGTTGCTTAACAGGTTCTCAAACAGGCTGAGCACACTGCCACATGCTCTAAGTGAGACCTTTTCTCTTCACTCTATGTAAAATGCAACACACTTCAGACCTCACTGTCTCTCTCTTTTGCTGTTTTTCCTTAGTAATGATTTCCGTTCAATCTGTTATATTTTTAATAGTTTATCTTTTATATCATCACTGTTCCCTCAGTAGATTGCTAGCTTCATGAGCATGTGGATTTCTGTTTTGTGAATTTATATATTTCCCGTGTCTTGAATGGGGCCTAGAACATGGTTGATGCTTATTAATTGTTTGTTGTATGAGTAAGTATTAGTTAAAATCTAGAAGTAATCCAAAAGTCATTGACTATAATCAGTGTAATTCTATTCTAAGTGAGAATAAAACACAAGAAAAACTAAAGAAAAAAAAGGAATAGATTTTTGACTTGCTTTAATGTGTGTAAACACTGTAAAAATAGGATAATTTTTGGCATAAGATGCTGGATAGTGTTTTCCTTAATAAGAAAAGGGATACTTCCTTTGAAAGGAGAACATGAATGCATTGGTTGTCCAGGAATCACACTGTTCTATTTCAAGAGCTAGTTTAGGGGAAATCATTAATTTTCTCATTATGATTATCTTGGAGTTACTAGAAAGATTAACCTGGATCAATTCTGTTCAATTATATATAGCAGAGAGGCAAATATAAATTGGTTAGTAAATCTTGTTTGATGATGATGAGCATGCCCTATAAATAAGATTTTATCGGATGACATTTAAATCTCTATTGTTCTATATATATGGCATGTATTGTTTTGTAATATGATTTTATTTTGTAATTTACCTTTATTTGACAACTTGGATTGTTTTAATATGTACATCAAGCAATATTAAGTGTTAAAACTTTGAAATGTGAATAAATCTAGTAGGGCAATTGAATTTATCTTTCTAAATATAATGGGATCTTTTTTTATTAATGTTTATTGGGGTGACAATAGTTAGTAAAGTTACACAGATTTCAGGTGTACAATTCTGTAATACATTATTTATATATCATATGTACTCACCACCCAGAGTCACTTCTCCTTCTATCACCATGTATTTGGTTTCTTTCACCCTCTTCTACCATCTCCCTATGCCTCTTACCCTCTGGTAACCACTAAACTACTGTCTATGTCTCTGAGGTTTTGTTTCTTTATTTGTGTGTCTTGTTCCTTTGTTGGTTTCAGTTTTATAGCCCACATATCAGTGAAATCATATGGTTCTCGACTTTTTTCTTTCTGACTTATTTTGCTTAGCATATAATAATCTCAAGGTCCATCTATGTTGTCGCAAAGGGCACTATTTCATTATAATAGGATCTTGATTTACCTAATGAGAAATCATAATTCAAACATTAAAGCATTGACATGCAAGAATCATTCTTTTCTTTTGATATAAAATTTTATGCACTAATAATTTTTTATCATTTTACCTATTGAATTAAATATGGTATAATACTTACTTGTATGTATGGGACAGCTACATAATCATTGGCAGAAACTTTGATAAAGAGCTTCTAGAATAAATGAGTCTATCTGTGGATTTACAGAACACATATGCTTTGAGCAATGCTATCTTTATACTGCAGACACTAGTGAGTTCAATCTCACTGACTATGTGAGCAGACAGACGGGATAAAAAGGCAATAGCCTTCCTAACTTAATCAGTCTTCCATGGTGAGTGACTAAGCTTGTAACTGCTATTCAAAAAGGTGTTCATTAAGGTTTCTGAAGCGTCCTTCACCTTGCAGGAGACAGGCCAGTTTATCGGATTGTTTAAATTAATAGACATGATGTTCTTTGCAATACCTTTTAATCGAAGTTCAGTATGCTTGCTCTCTACCAGCCAGGAACTGTATTCTGTTAGATACATTTTTATATGTGAAACCCAGGGATTCTTCGATGCTTTAATTCGTAACCCTACCTTGGAAATGTTGTGAGTTTTCTAGGGTATTATAGGAGTTAAGTTTTTGTTTTTGTTTGTTTGTTTGTTTGTTTTAATGTAGCTCTAAAACCAGGGACGAGTAGGGAAGAATTTTGGTATGTTGTTAAATCTGATTTATTTTTAAAAGAAATGCCAGAAAGGACATATCAATCAGCATTACCCTAAAATCCGTAGGCTAGCACTTTGGGATATGAAATATGCTTGGGGGAAGTAAAAGTTATGAATGAATATCTAAATGTAGATATATCTACAAAGATGAAATGGGGGAATAACTAATGATTTTGAAATATAACACCATGCAGCTTTGTGTTACATTAAAAGTCAAGAATCTGTCCTATTTTCCCTCTGGTGACTGTGTTAATAGAGAGGTGAATTTTCACCACACCTCCATTCACTTAATAATTTTTCACTGAACATGTACTTTTCCTAGGCACTGGCACTGTATGGGAATGAAAAAAAAAAAAAAAAAAAGGAAAATGATGCATGTATTCTGTTCCCACTGCGTCTAAGAAGGGAATTAAGAAAATTGCCTCTTCCATTCTCCCAGAATATAGACTTTCCCTTAAATTAAGACTCAGATTAGCAGAAAAAGGAGAGTGTGAGACTGATAGTGAACAGAAATACGGCGAGTTGTGCAGTGCTGAGGACATTGGGATTCCCCTAGAGAAGAGTGCAGCTTAACAGCTCAGCCATTCGCGTGAGACAAGCTAAAGGCAAAATAGGTAAAGGTCAATCACTAGCTTATAGGTCACAACTTGTTGCTAAAACCTATTAATAAAACAAAACTGAAGTAGCCCAGTAGAACAAAACACAAAACCCTATTTGAAAAGACCAAGAGGATCCACCAGCAATAGAATCGCACGCCATAACAATAATCAGTACCCCTAAAAAGAAGACAACAAAATTAACATTCACAACATCTGACATATATCTGACAAAATACTGGACATGCCAAGAAGTGGGAAAATGTGACTACTACAACCACTACAGAGTCATGAAAATAGACTCCAAGATGACCCAAGAATAATAAAGACGTTAAAATCAACTATAACAAAGATCGTGATAAGTTAAGGATGTATATTCAAATACCCAGCACAAACAATAACATTTTAAAATAGATAAAACCATTATAATAGATGTAAAAAAGGTATAATATGAAATAATTATTTGATGGAAAAAAAACAATGTATACAAAGAAGAAAAACCTAGGTAAGCGACTTGGCACGAATATAAAATAACTGAAAATATCAACCATTGCATATATATTAAAATTAAATTGAATCATTAAAAGTATCATGAATAAAATAATTCTATGTTAGATATTTAAAATGTTTAAACAGTTATGTAATTGTTTCAATTCTATCTAACTTTTTCATATGCAGGCAGAATTTTAATGTGTATTTTTTAATATGCTGTCTACCCAGTATTCAAAGATATAATTTTGGTAATGATTTTGTTTTATTCTGATGAATTTCCAAGTATGTCTACAGAAGACAAACTGCAAAGCTTCTAACGATAAAGAAATAATATTTTAATAGTACAATTTTGTTTTGTTTATTTTTATTACCCATTAAAAGGAGAAGAATTGTCAAAAATACAAGATTTGTCTTTTTGAGCTTAAGTAGATTAATTGCAGGTTTCAGTTTTACTGGGAAAATATCACCATTAAATCACACTACTACTACTAAAGATATTTCTAATAGAAAGACATTTCTAATGGAAAATCATTACCATTACTTGTGGCATATATTTTAAACATCTTTCCCATACTAAATATTGGATTCTAACACTGTTTCTGTCTTTCCTTCAAAAGCAGATCAGATTGTTCTTAACTGAAAGTATGGTTTTATTTTCAAGTTAAAAACTTGTGTTTCATAAATATAATGGGCATGTGTAATATTATTAGTAAAAGGATAACATACATTCAAAAGAAAAAAGCATTATAATTTCTATTGTTAAACTGACAGATAAGTAGTAAACTCAATTATAGCCTATAGTCACAACCTTGCAGGAAATTGCACTGATAGGGCACTAAAGAAAATCAAAACAACCAAGAAGAAGAAGAAAAAAATACATTTAGTTTAGTATATTGTTTTCATCCAATTAGGAACCACCCTCAATTACTGATGCATCTGTTCATTTCATCTAGTTTTAGGCATTTTTAGGAGTGTATGATCAGGATATCTTGCTACCTTTGACCTCTTTTACTTCACCTTTATGGTCTTCCTATAAACTGTCGCTTGCTGGTCACATCCACGTTCTTGAAGATATCTGTTTTTGGCACTTGGTGAGACCTAGGTCTTTCTACTTTCTTTTCCTCCATTGAAAGCTATCTCATTCTCAAGTTTCTGTGTGTGTGTGTGTGTGTGTGTTCCCTAGCTTGCTAAGAAATGAAATCATTCAACTTAAATAATAAGAAGAATGATTTAAAGTCATATAGGCATTATTATAAAGTGTTCTTTGAGGAATAATTGCCCTATGAATATCTTCCCTGAAACAGCTCTAAACATAAGTTCATTACACTGAATATCACAAAAGTGAAGTTGCCAACACAGGAGGATACTATTAAAGAATTATTTCTGTAAAAGAGGAGTCCCTGCTCTATCATAGTACTCCACCCATTAATCCAAAGACAGGACAAAATCCTTTTCCATTTAGCCCAAATACAACTTTTATTATTTGATTTTGCAAACCATCTTTCAGATAATGTATTTATCACTATTCTAATCACATGAATCATGTGATCTTCATTCACGGCAAGTCCTGAATGACGGTCATCCCATTGATTACACAGCTTCCACTGGTAAGGATTGCCAGTGTGCCTGGTCACAGAGGCAGCATACTGTTCTACCCCCTTTACTCAAATAAGATCACGGAGCTGAGCTGCCCAGTCTTTCTAACAATATGTGTCCATCCTTGCAAGATACACAATGGATACCAAGAGGGTAGATAGAAATAGAGCAAATAGAAAAATTGGAGTTTATAATTACTGGTTATTACTTTGAAAAACATTTTTCTAACATTCCAAAACAAAATTAATTAAAACACCAGACTGATTTCGACAAAGTATTCAATGTACCTCCGCAAGACCAGATCCTCTTACTGATATTTTAGAAAATATTGAAACCAACAGAAATTTCAGTTTTTCAATTTGGCCGTATCCCTTTGACCTGTCTATTTGAAACACAGAGATGAGAAACAACTAATTTTGTTTTTAACAGGGTTAGTTTAGTTGCTAGATACTCTTTTTAAAAGGATTTAGACTAAGTTCTTATTACAAATTATAAAACACAAAGTAATTCTGAAGTTTAATTTGAGTAGAATAACTTATTTTTATAATTTTCCTCATAGCAAAACAAAGTTCATAAATTATGTTTCAAATATGTGCTTTAAGATTTGTCCCGTATATTCCACTGACATTCATTTATTCCAATATTTTTCTTTTTTTATTTTTAGTTATTAGTTAAGTAGAATTCAGCAATCAAATGTAGCTTGCAGGCTAATGGAATAATTTTAAAATGTTATATGGATAAGGCTAACTAAAAACAAGTTAATACAGGTATGTATAGATCATCTATCTATCTATCTATCTATCTATCTATCTATCTATCTATCTATCTGTCATCTATCTAATCCCTGTGAGATAAACTAAATTGGAATTCAGGCAAATAAATCTAAAATAAATCACAAAGTCATAGAGAATGGATAATATATTTCCCTGTTCGAAAAGAAAAATCATGCATTCTGGGAAAAAGAAACAGCACACTTTTTCCTTCATGTGATTTTTCTTAGTTTGTTCTTTAATTTTCTTTAGCACTTAAAACAAAATTCCTAACTTTAAATATTGTCTCCACTGACAGTCGTCTAGTTCTGCTTTATCATAGTCATAATATCTTACCTTCATATACTACCACAACATCCTACTAGCTACACAGAATTTTAATATAATATAGAAAGATTAATATTGCATTTTATCTGACACTTTTTATCGCAGTGAGATATTTTGCATATTCTCAAAGTTATTTATTTTACGATACAGCAGGATTGAAGAAAAAGTTTTAAGAGAAATCAATCATAAATATTCAGACATTTGGCTTATTATTTTATGGAGTGAAAACTACAATTAACGTCTCCCCATTTTAGCTGCAGCTGATCATTTTTTTAGAGGGTTTCATCAGAGTTCATGTAAGCTTTGAGGATTATAGATGTTTAATAAATATTATTTTTAGTTTTGGGTTAGTCATTTGCTCATGCACTTTATGTATTTAATGTAACTGAAATCAAAACTACATAAACATGAGTTATCTTTATGAAATGTTCTATGTGCTTCATTCCTTATGGCAACTTAATGCAGTGATGCTTTCTACCATACCAAGCTGCAAATGTTTGTTAACTCTCAATTATTTTATTGAAGTAAGCAGATTTCTGACAACCGTCTGTATAGAGTGCACTCATTTCTGTTAATAAATCCATTTGAAAGTGAAATAGTCATTAAAGTGAGGAAGTAAGTACAGCATCTCTGGGAAGTTGGAGCTATATTTATATATATATATATATACTTTTTGTGACACATCCTGTGTAATGTTAGTTATAGAGGCATAGCATGAGTGCAACTTTTCTGCTAAAACACAGAAAAGCTTCATTTATATTGTGCTAATACAAATATCATCTTTAACAGAAACCAATACAATATATTTTAGTCTTAAAATTTACATAATTTGCGTTAATATCAGAAAAATATCTTGAAATGTTTAATATAATTTTTGGTACTTCATTACTCTAATTTGACATTGCTTTTTTTTTTTTTTTAAACTCTGTATTTTCTTTTTCTAGTATCCCCAAATGATATGTTTTTAAGTGAGTCTTTCAACATGACTAATTAATTACATCGAGATAATATGTAGCAACTTTTTCTACCCTGCTTTGCTCAAATGAATGATCAGTGTTGTCACTTATATAAATGCCTAAGTACATGTATTCACTCTGGAATATTTGACATGAAGTGTCTTAGTGGGAGTCAACTTGATCACAAACCAATGTTGCAAACTAAGTGTCAGCATATTCAGTTTCTTTTGCTATTTAAAATTATTGTTGTTTTTAGGTCAATGAAATATTTGTGTACGTGTTATTTTTCTTAGTTTGCATTCAAATTCAACTCTTATTGTACTTGGATTTCCTTCTTTGTTAGTGACTGCCTAGGCCTGCAAAGTGGTCTGCTTCAGAGCTTGTCAAAGTGAACTTTTTATGCTTTCTATATTCTGTACCTAAAGTTAGATCATCCCAAACATGACCTCCAAATTTGATGAGAAATCTATTTTCATGTCGTATGTTAACAAGTTAAAGCAATTTTCCACATTTTCATTACAAGTTCAGGTGACCTAGAATAATATGATAAAGTTCTGTTCAGGGAAACATATCTGATGAAGTAAAAATGGCTTTTCTATGGCTGAAGAAAAGTCTAAAGTGATGGTTACACATCCTAATCAGAACATGTGCCTAAATTCCTTAACCGAGATGTTACATTTATCTAATAAAATTCCTACTTATTTCAGATCAGTAAGATGGAGGACCCAGCTGTTAGTTCCTTGAATATGAAGACAGGGCTGGCCTGGGAAATAAAAGAGGTGTCATCCAAACGGAACTAATATCCCTGTCACAAGTATTTTTAGTGAGAAGAGTCAGTGCTCAGTGGGTACATCACCAAGAATACCTTGACTGTTCTAACATCTTCAGGAAACACAAGGGTTCAAGGTACCAACGAAGGAAGGAGATCATAGCAGAGCTTGTGCTGTGCTTACACTTGAGGTAAACAACCATGCAGAGTAAGAAGCTGCCTCAGTGACACAGTTGGATGATAATCCAGGGATGCATCAAATTAATATCACTCATAACACAAAATAGCTAGGATGTGTCTTGAGAAGATAATTAAGAGAATACTATCAAAAAGTTGAAATAGATTTATTTTTTAGTGTAACCTCACCCACTCTTCACCATCTTGGGAATAAAAAGGAGGATCTATACGCCTTCTTACCTGTGCACATTAGCTCCTTTGATACTCCAATAGAAAGTGATTATAGAGCATTTAGTGCCTTTTCCCATATATTAAAAAATCTGTTACCAAAATTGTATAGACCATGTGGCAAAAGGTAAACACATCACTTTTCACCATCTACATTCTGTTTTTTAAGGGACTATAATCAACTTTATGCTCCAGAAGATTCATGAATAATAAAATTATTTTATCAATGTATAACAATAATGGATATTAGTTCAGTTTGGCTGATGCATCTTTTATTTTCCAGGCTAGTCTTATCTTCATATTCAAGGAACTAGTGCCCATATGTTACGGTGTGAATATAAAGTGCTGAATTCACTGTGGGAAGCAGTTTCCTGGTTGCTTAATAAGGTAAAGATAAAATTACCATATGACCCAATGGCTCCACTACTGAATATATATCCACAAAACTGAAAATAGTAGATCTAACCCAAACTAATACATGTATGCTTAAGAAAACTATTCACAATAACCAAAAGATAAAAATAAATAAATAAAAAAACAACCCTCTGCTCATGAGTGAGTAAACAAATTACAATCTAGACATAAAATGCAATGGTGATAATTTCTTAATAAAAATTATGAAGTATTCATTTCTACAACATGTATGTATCATAACATACATTATGCTTAGTGAAAGAAGACACAAAAGGCCACATATTATGTGCTTCCACTAATATGAATGAAATACCTAGAGTAGGCAAATCCATAGAGATGGATGGCAGATTAGTCATTGCCTATGGAAGGGGGATGGGACAAACATGGAATGCCTGCTTAATGGTACAGGGTTTCCTTTTGGAGTGACATAGTCTGGAATCAGATAGTGGTGATGGTTGTACAGTACTGTGAATAAACTAAATGTCATTGCATTGTATACTTTAAAAGGGTCATATGGTAAATTGTATCTATATTTCACCACTCACGCCAATAAATAAATAAATAAATAAATAAATAATCAGTCACATTTCCCACTGGGCTAAGAAAGTTTCATAAAGGGGTATGATCATCTTTCCAGTGTGCATAGATACAAGGTTAAACTCAGACTTGATATAATCTCTTTCCAATGAGCATTTCATTAATCATTCTAATTATTTTATACTATTTTAGATTCTGCAATAATAAATTATTTGCTAGAAATAAAGTTTGTAATCTGTATGGTTGTATATCAGAAGATTTTGTCCAGGATAGTAACTTTGCAAGTGGAAATAACACTAGGTAAAATTTAACTACATAAAAATCCCAAATGTCCACCACTTCTTTTTTTCTTAAAATTGATAGATGTTTTTCATTACATTTGGAATATTGCCATGAGTGGTTCTTTGTTTGTTTGTTTTGTTGTTGTTTTTAATAGAATAATTAGTTGCATGTGGAAAAAATAATGGGCTTATTTCTGTGAATGATACTCGGGATGTGTGATGTGGCAAAAAAAGAAGGAATCCAGAGTAAAGTTTTCACAAGACAGGGTTTTGTTGAAAAGTTTAACTCTCTCAAGCTTAAGGAAAGTATACACAACCTAATTCTCTAGAATATTCTGAGAAATGTCATGTCCACTATACCAAGAAATTCATGAGTTCATATATTTTTGTCAAGTCTCATTTTAACTGTCTTCTTTTTGAGTCAAATGTACTTAAGTTTTATTTTCTTTAGTGCTGTTACTGTCTCAGTTATTTTACTTAGCTTTATTGTATTTCTTCCTGCTTTATTGAAACTTAAAAAAATGCATAAGAAATGTTCTAATAACCCAAAAGAAGACAAGAGTGGGAAAACAGAGGGGGAAAAATGCAAAAAAACACACCAATAAAAGCATAAAGCTAGTTGTAAGCACATCAATAATTATATTAAATATAAACTTCTTAAAAAGTCAATTAAAATAAAAGATCATAATAATGCATTAAAAGTGATCCAACTATATGCTCTCTATAAGAAACCCACTTCAAAATAATGGAATTAGTAGGTTAGAGGCAAAAGAAGGAAGATGACATACCATACAAACACTAATTAAAATAAACCGATATTTGCTATGTTAGTATCAGACAGCATAGAAATGAAATATAAGCATATTACCAGAGATAAAGAGAAACGCAAAATAATGATATAAAAGTCAAATAAGCAGGAATAAGTGTAGGTTCAAAATGTGTATTCACCTAACAATAGATCTTTAAAATTCATTAAGCAGAACTGATAAGATTGAAAGGAGACAGAAAACTTATAATTATAGCTGGTGACTTAAACACTCCTCTCTTAGTAATAAATAGTACTAGTAGTACTAGTAATAAGTAGTACTAGTAGACATAAATATCACAAAAAATGTAGAAGACTTGATCAACCTCAACAACTTGGATCTCATCAACATTTATTGAACACTTCACAAAAAGACAGCAGAAAACACATGTCTTCCAAGTGTACATAGAACATTCACCAAACATGCTCATATTCTAGGTTATCAAACAACAAATTGTGCGTAAATAAATAAATAAATAAATAAATAAAATGTAATGTATAGAAAGTACATATAATAGAGTTAAACTACAAATCAGTAACATGGCGTGTTAGGCAAAGATTTACTGACTTGATACTAAAAGCAAGTCCATGAAAACAACATATAGTAAAGTGTGCTTATTAAAAATTTTTCCACAAAAAAATTATTGTTCAGAGAATGAATAAACTAATATGCACTGGGGGAAAATATTTGGAATTCCCATATCCATCTATTATGAAAATGTCTCCTTGTACTATAATTGGCATTCCCATCACCACATTGTAAGAATTCAGGCAGAGATTGGCCCAAATTACTAAGTGGAACAATTATATATAGTGTCTTTTATATGACTTTTCCTTTTAAAATATTATTCATAGCTCATGTTAGCTTCCCCTGCCCTAAATATTAAATCTCAGCTACTCTCTAAGGATCTGTGATTCTCTGTAGAGAATAATTTTATTAGAAACCAAAATATTGGTGGCAGTGTTAGAACTCATGGTACATGGGATAGAAAAGAATGACTCCAAAGAAGAGCTGTTTTTAAGTCACTGTGCTAACAGGGTAACAAATATTGGAAATTCTCTATTTTAAGATTATGAATTCTGTGCAATTAAACATTTTTCACCTGCTCCTAAAAAAGAGTATTAACCCTTTTTCCTATTACTTTGGATATGCCAAGGTGTATATTGACATACAGAAAAACTAAGTTAAAAAGTAAAAGAAAAAGAAAAAAAAATCACTTATGTCTACTGCGCTCAAAAACTGAAGTATCCATTTATTTCTCAATCTTTCTAATACTTGTTTCGAATGCCCGGGGAGTGGCCCCACAGTTTGCAGTAGTGATTACCTTCCTAGCTATTATGCAAGGCCGTATTTTGAGATAAGAAACCAGAATTTTCAAAACAGAACTGGTAGGTGACTTTTTCAAGAGTTTGCAAGTGGAAGTCAAATTGTAGTAGTTTGAAGAGTTGATTAAGAAGAAAAATTAGCTTTACACAACCCTTAAGAAAGTTTGGCTGTGAGGGGGGAGAGAGTAATATAATGAGGAAAATCTAGTAGGAAGTGAGAGTTTTCAAAAGAAGAGATCATGAATAATAAATAGTCTTTTTGCTCATTGTGAGGCCTAATGTAATAGAATTTTGCATGATAGAACTTTAGCCTTAAGAAATGAGCCAAACTAAGTTTTCAGTTGTAGGAGGGATATCTAAAAATACAGGTGTCGATATAGGTAACTTATTGTTTGGGTGGAAAGAAATGAAAGACTTATTTGATTGCTTCTGTTTTATATGTAAAGTAAAAGATAGGTCAGATGGAAAGTTTTAGAATTGCAGAGAAGTTTTGAAATAAGAAGAAAAAAAAGTGAGAGCTCAGTGAGAAAGCAGGTAAATTACTGAACTGGTTTAAAAGGCCCAAATGATTTTTCCAATCACCTAAGAGCCTTTTTAAATATGGAGAAGACAATTTAGCAGACACAAATAAGGTTTTAGATAATGGGATTGCCCATTAAAGTTTAACACGGTAAAGATTCCCCAAATTAATTTACAGATTTGGTTCCAACTGAAAATAAAACAAAAATATACATGAGTAGAAAACTGTAAGGTAGTTTATCAAATATTTAACAGGTTATGGAACCATTTTAGAATATAAATTCCGATAAAGGCAAGGATTTTTCTCCACTAAAACTTACCTGTTATTTAGTACAGAACTAGGTATATGCTATAAGTAAATGTTAGCTAAATGACAGGAATTCATTCTAAATGAGTGAATGTACCTATGTTCAAGGAGATTGTATGTGCCTTTTAGTTATTTGTATACATTTATTTATTCTTTTAATGTTACATTCAGTGAGCTTTTCTGTACTATCACAATCACTAATAAATGTTTGTAAGCAGCAGAGACATATAAGGTTAAAACTCCTATTTCTTGATTGCTGGAGATGATAAAAAGCAGGGTTCCTAAGATATACGACATTTAAAAAGGTAAAATGTTTTGGAAAAGAAATATTAAATTTGTGATGCAAGAATAAGGGTTAGTTATACACTAACATTAGCAACAACTATAGCAGTTATTGAGTAGAAAAGCAAATGTCACATGCAGATATTGTTTTTCTTCACCTGAATAGAAAATAGCTTGCGTTAGGGAAAAAATAAATTATTAAAAAGGAAAATAAAATGGTCGCTGCCTTTTGTTTACAATGTTTACACCATGGAATTTTGTGCAAGTAGATAGTTTATTTAAATTTATAAAATATAAATTTATAAAATATAAGGACTAACTCTATTAAATGATTTCTAGTGTCTGCCTCTACATTGTACATTCTCAGTTAAGACTTCATTTTAAGAATGTAGGGGTTTCACAATTGAAAATCAACATTTACTATTGAAAATGTACCTATGTGATTTTTTTGAATAATAAAGCTTTAGTTTTGTAAGGACAAAGACTATTTCTGACTTTTTCATGATCTATCAATCACTAATGCTTAGTCCAAGTGATAAATAGTAGATATTCTTAAATATGTTAGTGAATAAGTGAAATAATTAAATAAAATATATTTTCATTTTCAAACACTTTTTAATGTATGCCTTTCTACATTTCTAGGTGTTTTATAATTCCAAATTATGTTACTCCTTAATAACCCTGCTCTGTTCTCATCTGATTTGTTTGTATGTATTGAGCTTTTAATATTTTCATAAATAAGTATGGCATCGTTGAGAGGATTTTTCAATATATTTCACATCATTATAAAAACATTACTACTTAGTCTATCAAATTTATGTTTTTAACTGTTTAACAAAAATATCAATACAATTTTAAAATGTTGTATAGCATAGGCTAAGTGAAAATTTTCTCCCATCATAGCCAGAGAGAGATTTGAAAAAAATTGTGATCTGATTCTTCTAATGCATTAATGATAAATTTAACTTTTGAAAACTGTATTAACTCTCTTTCCTCTCAGTGAGATGATTTAATATATGGTAGTGCCCCAATGCCTCTAAAAGGCTAGTAAAGGTCTGGAATGTGTCTTTTCTCATACATTTCCCCTTACAGGCTCTGCAAAATGGCTGTATAGTTAGACAAATACAATGCAGTCAAATGAGTCATTGTGTTTAATTATTCAGCAGATATTTATGGGACACTATTATGTGTCAGCAATGTGATAGGCATTAGGAAAAAGTCAAAGTATAGTAAGTCATGTTCTGTTCCCCTGGCATGTATTCAATCTCTCCGGTGAGAAAAGCACATGATGAAGTGCAATCCATCGTAATGAGTGCTGAGAAAAGGACAAAGGAAAAATAGTATTTGCATCTGGGTAGAATCTCTAGATGAGGAGGGATTAAAGCTTTGGCTAAATAATATTTATGCATGTCTGTTAAGGATCAGGATATCAGTCAGACATAAAGGAGAAAAGCAATGATGGTCAAAGCCAACAAGAGCAGAGACACTTAAGGGAAAAAAAATAAAGAAAAACACTCTTCAGAGGTTCACAGTGTATTTGAAGTGAGGGAGATTAAGATGAGAAGAACCACGTTAGGTAATCTCTAAGTTATATATTTATGAAAGGCATCCGATATATCCAAAGGAAATGAAATCTTGAACAGATATCTGTACTTCCATGTTTATTGCAGCATTATTCACAATAACCATAGTTATGGAAACAACCTAAACGTCCATTGAGGAGTGAATGGATAAAGAGAATGTGCTATACGTAAGGTTCAGTCTTTAAAAAGGGAAATTCTGCCATTTACAACAGTATGAATGAACATGAAGGGCATTATACTAAGTGAAATAAGCCAAGCAGAGAAAGACAAATAGTTCATAGTGTTACTTACATGTGGAATCTGAAAAAGAAAGTCAAACAAACATACAAATAGAGTAAAATGGTGGTTGTTAGGGGCTGAGGGCTGGGGTAATAGGTAGAGAATAGTAAGAGCGTCCTCCAAACTTTCAGTTCTTAAGATGAAGAATAAGCTCTGAAAATCGAATACATAACATGGAGACTATAATTGATAATATTGAATTGTATAATTTCAATTTTATAAGAGAGTAGAACTTAAGTGTTCTCAAAAAAAAAAAAAGAAGAAACAGTAAACATTTAAGGTGATGAATGATGGTTAATTAAGCAGATGTTTGGAATTCACAATGTATATCAAATTATCATGTTGTACACTTTATATTAGTTTTATTTGTCCATTATACCTCTATAAAGTTGGGGGGTCATTATGTGTGCATACTAACATTTTTTCCCTGCAAAGTTTCTATACCATATCCAATTCCTAACACCAATGTATTAAAGTTTCAGTTCCTCCACATTTTTGAAACTTGGCATCATCAGTCATTTTACCTTTAGCTATTATGTCAGTGTGCAGCAGTATCTCATTGTGGCTTTAATTTATGTTTTCCTCATTATTAATCATATAGAGAAAATTTTCAGATTTCATGTATATATATTTTTGAAAATACTTATTCAAATTTTTGCCTGATTTTTTTTCAGTGTGTATTCTGGATAGAAATACTTGGTCAGTGTGTGATTTAGAAATATTTCTCTCAATCTGTGGCTCGCCCTTTTATTTTTTTAAAAGTGCCATCTGAATAAAAAGTTTTAAATATATAATAAATACAATTTATGTTTTACATAGTATAGCTCTTTTCATAGCTAATATATTTTCGCCCAATACAACATCACAAAGATTTTCTCCTAGTATTAATTTCTGGAAAGTTTACATGTTTAGCTCTTCATTTAGGTCAAGATTTATGTTGTGTTTATGGTGTGAAATAAGGTTTAAAGTCCATTATTTTAAAACACATATATTTAATATTTAGCATTTTTTGCTAAAATACTCACATTTCCCTTCCCAGTAAATTACCTTGGCACCTTTGTTGAAAATCAATTGACCTTTTAAATATGGGTATATTTCTGGTCTACCTATTCTGATTTATCAGTATATTTTTTTTCTGAGAATTATTATATATTACTAAATGCACATTGTCTTAATGATTAAAGCTTTCTATTAAGCTTTGAAAGAGTACAGTTGACCCTTAAGCAACAAGGAGGTTAGGGGTGATAATACCCTATGCAGTTGTAAATTCAAGTATAACTTTTGACTCACAAAAACTTAACTAATAGCCTACTGTTAACCTGAAGCCTTACCAATAGCATAGACAGTCGATTAACACATATTTGGTATGAGATATATATATATATATATATATATATATATATATATAGCATATATATAGTACTCTTACAATATATGAATAGTAAGCTAGAGAAAAGAAAATGTTAACAAAATCATAAGAGATAATACATGCGGATTTTCTTAAATCTCCATATAAGTGGATGAGCACAGTGCAAACCCATGTTATACGTGGGTCCAATGTATGTGTAACTTAGAAGGTCACTGCTTAATAATATCCTGAATATTGCATTGCTAATAGCATTAATTCAATACTAGATGGTACAAATTGGATAGATTCGGTTCTAAATTCTATGAGTCAAATTAAACTGAATTGCTAAAAGAATGGCATGATCCTATTTTATGGATGAGAAAACTGAACTTAACATTGAATGCTTTGGCTATGATTTCTCAGATAGAAAGTAGCTTGTTTAATCTAAGATTCAGGTTATTCAGATACTCAAATATATCTATGTAAACCCAAATTGCTTTTGTGCCTTCTAAAATATTTTTAATAACATTCAGCTTGCTGAAAGATTCATAATGATTCAGCTCAGTTAGCACATCATTTGTTTTGTATCTTCAATGTTATCCCCTTTTTAAATACCTATTGCACTTAATATAATTTTACAAGCTAGGTGTTATTACCCCATGCTATATTAATGTATAAGTAAAATTATGTATCTGATGTCAGACATTGCTAGGTGGAAATACTGCTGAGCTATCTAATCATTTTATTGGCCATTGGCATGTTACTTTATTTAGATGCTACTCTTTCTTTAGTTGTAGAACTCAGTGTCGTAGTGCTATGACAAAAGTTAAATAACATAAAGTAGAGAAACTAGCATACACTTCCTCTTTGTTGCTACAGCTGCCAAAAATGTATAAAATGAGGATAACGTTTGTTAAATGGCTTTCCCCAAATTACATAAAGTTGATATTATTATTTCTTTTCTTTCTTTCTTTTTTTCATTCTACAGTGATTGCTCACATTAGAGTGGTAGTTCCTTGAGGGAAGAAACCTAGCTTTTGGTTATATCTTGCAGGGGATATAGCCAACTGAATCAATAGATCAGAAAATACTGTTGGTAATAAAGTGACAGTTCAACTCCCTCACAAAGTCAACAAACCATACACTGCGCTGTAGAATAAGGCAGCAGGGTATATTGATTAATAATTTTATTTTTTTTAATTAAGCTCTGTAGTAAGAACAAACAAAAAAAGTCGAAGAAAATAATGACAGTGAAGTTACCCAAACTCTTTGTTCCTGATTTATATAATCAATAAATTAGAGACACCTCTATGTATAGTATGTACGTCATAGTATCATCTCATGTGGTAACAAATGTGGCAACTGAATAAATTAATAACAATGCCTGTAATACAGAAAAACTGTTAAGAATACTTATGTTTCGATTGTTGGTTATTTGTTGTTATGGTTATATAGAGACTTTGATAATAACTAAAGAAGGAAAAACAGTTTTCATGGAACAATTGGCAGGTTACAGGAGGGCTTGCTTTATCTGGGGTTTGTGGCAATATTGGCTTGTGATTTATTTATCATCCACTGTGCGTGTGATAAATGTTAAGAATGCTGGGCAATATGAGAAGATTCTGTTTGGATCCTGTCCTGAGTGATAATAAAATGATTATCATTATTGTAGTGTGCAACAATTATATAAATATTTGAAACACCTTAAACAATTTTGATCCGTTTAACCTACTAACGTCCTCAGATAACATGGTAAGTTTACAGAGATTTCTGAAAGCAGAGTCTTCTGAAAAGGGGAAACAAAACAAAAACAAAAACAAAACAAACAAACAAAAAAACTGACATTTTCAGACACTTTTCTGTCCCCCTATTTACTTTGGTGCAAATATTTAGCACACATAAACACGGCTTTATCATTTTCACAGATGTATGATGGAAGAAAGGCAAAAATGGCATTAACGTATCTATGAATAATTTTGAGTTTTTATATCCTAAAGAAATTTTTAAAAAGTATTTTAAAAAAGTATTTGGTTCAATTGTTTTATCAAATTATCAAAAGAGGTTATTCTTTTGATGGCGATACCATTTTCACTAACATCTTAATTTTAAAATTCAGATAAGTATCCTTTATTATTCACTATAATAAAGCTTGTTTTTACCACATACCAATTTATTTAAGTAGTTATTTCTAAAATTAGTTTCCCCAATTCATAATATTATATCAATATTCTTAAAATCTTTGAGCTATATTTCAAATATAAACATCTGAACACTCTAGATTAAAAACAAAACTATGGGAATTTTTATAAATCCCTTAAAATACAAAAAGTTCATGTAAATTAAAATGTTTAAACTGTGTGGGGGTTGGGAGATGACATTTATGGAAGTGTTCAATTAGCTATGTTTTTTTCTTTTTTTCTTTTTTTTTTTTTTAATTTTCTCACCAGGGTTGCCACTTAAGCTCAATTGATTACAGAAAGGTATATCTTGCACTTGACTGTTGTAACACACTTTATGAGTTGAAAAATCCCAGGGTATAATGTTTATTCTTGCTGAGTTGCAGAATATAACAGCATGATGCAAAATATATCTCAGTAAATTATGAAATATGCATATTGAGCTTTTTGGGAAGTTTTCCATATGAAAGTTTTCCATGAGTCTGGGAGGACGTATTTTCAGTACTCAGGAGGTTGTGATCACAGCTGCTTTGCAGTAGAGTAATAGCCAAATTAGCAGTTTTTTTCTCTGCGATAAAGCAGCAGCAGCACCATTTTTATGATCAACTGATTGACTGGAAAATGGAGGTGCTAGTATGGGCACAGTAGTTAGCATTTGCACCCCACAAATCATCCCTAGAAGCCAACATGATATGATAAATAAAATGTTTGTTGTTTTTACTGCCCATTGTAATATGGTTAACATTTTATCTTACTTTTAAACTGGTACTTTATGATGTTTTTGTTTTGTTTTAACTTTGGTTTTGCTGATGTTTTTGGCAGTTATTTTAGTATACTTAAAAATCTGCTGATGTTCCACATTAAACACTAGTAGAAAAATGTAACTAATGGGCAATCTACTGAGGTAACATATTGGTTCTCTATTTCCTCTACTGCCCTTTTATATTTTCGGTGATTTTGCATGAAAAGAGGATAGAATTTTGCTAAGAAACCCAGCTTCTCTTTCTACTTATTTTCCCTCATTTGATATTTTTGCTAAAAGTTCATTTAAAAAAGTGGGTTAAAATTAGTTCCTCAAATGTCAGTTTTATATTATCATCTCCAAAGTCACTTTATTAGATATTACTTGAATTAGATCATATATACTGCTAAGATATTATGAACACCCCCTTGGAAGTACTGTATCAGGTTACCTTATGTGTACTTTTTCTATGTGGTAATAATCCTTACCACAACCTTCAAAATTCTTATTTTCTTAATTTTCGTGGTAAATAGATATTTCTGTAAAGGCAGTCTACACTTTGTCAAGAATATACTACTGACTGTCTAATGTTAAGTTACTTATTTCAGAATTGGAACTTCAGAAATTTCAAGTGCTCTCACTTAATTCAATAAAATCATTTGTTTGTGTTTTGTTTTGTTTTTCTTGAACTCCTATGTGACCCAAATTGACACTATACTATTGCTCACGTATAATATTTTCTGAAGATATTATCTTAAACATTTACCTATCCATAGTTTACTTATTTTGTTTCTCTAGTTAATCTATGCAGAGGTATGTATCTGTATTTTATGAACTTTCAAAGTATTAGATGACTTGCATTGCACTTATATATACTTAGTAGTTACATTGTATGACTTACATAATAGCTGGCTGTACATAGGCTTCCACTGGAAGAGGGTAGGAGAAGCATTCCCCCATGTCTTCTTGATTAATTAATTATGTTAACAGCTCTATTGAGATGTAATTGATATACAAATGGCAGCATATATAATGTGCACAATTTTGATAAGCTTGGACATAGGCAAATACCACAATACCATCACCACAATCACAGTAATAGACATAGCAAACACCTCCCAGAGCCCAGTGTTTACTTATGTTTTTCTCTCTGTTTTTTTTTTTTTTTTTGGTTTGTTTGTTTGTTTGTTTGTTTTTTCTCTTTTGTATGTATGTGGTAAGAACACTTAACATGAGGTCTATCCTCTTAAGTTTTGAAAGCACAATACCATATTGTTAACTGCAGGCACTGTGTTATACAGCTGATATTTAGAACTTATTCATCTAGCATAATTGAAACTCTGCACCCATTGAATAATAACTCCCCATTTCACCTATCCCTTAGTGCTCTCTATTGTGTTCTCTCTTTCTATGAGTTTCACTAATTTTGATATCTCATATAAGGGAAATCATGAAGTATTTGTTCTTCTGTAACTGGCTTATTTCACTGAAGCAAAATACCTTCCAGGTTCATCCATGTTGTGGCAAATACCGTGTTTCCCCCCAAATAATACTGGTTCTTATATTAAGGTTTGTTCCAAAAGACACATCAGGGCTTATGTTCAGGGGATGTCTTTCTGAAAAATCTTACGAGGGCTTATTTTCTGGTTAGATCTTATTTTTGGGGAAACACGGTGATAGGATTCTTCTTCTTCTTTTTTTTTTTTAATGACTGAACAATATTTTATTGTATGGATATACCACATTTCTTTTTATCCACTCATCTTTTGATGGGCACTAGGCTGTTTCTAACTTTAGCTACTGTGAAGGATGCTACAGTCATCTAAAAAAAGTTGAAATCATGGTCTTAAAGAGACAAGTATTTATAACTTGTATCTTCAGGATTATCTATGCTAGTGCTTAAGTGATGCTCTACAAAGAATTAACTGATAAGTGAAAGAGAACGAGATTAAGACAGACATTTTTATTTGACATACATACTTTTTATTATTATTATTATGTTTAATCTTGACTCTTTTGCTGTAAATTAGAACCAGTTTTATCTTTTCAAAAGAGATAAAGATGGCAGAGTAGGTAAATGCTACGCTTGCCTCCTTCTGTGACTACATCAAAATGACAACTAAATTATACGATAACCACCCTTGATAACCACCTGAGGACTAGCTGAACAGAACTCCTATTCTTAAAGATATAAAACAGAAGCCACATTGGGAGTGGTAGGAGAGGTGGGGATGTACAACAGGCTTGTGCCACACCTATGTGTGGCAGTTCAGAATCCAGAGCTATAGATTGACTGCAGAAGTCCCCACTGAAGAGGGAGGGGTCCTAGTCCAGAGCACCAGTGCTGGGAAGAGGAGTCCCCACAACAGCTGGCTGTGAAAATCAGTGAGGATTCTGTCCTTGTGAGATGGAAGGCTGCTACCAAGCCAAGCATTCTCTCAAAGGGCCCATGCACAGACTCACTCACAATCACTAGCCCTAAGCTCCAGCAAAGGGACAGCAGCTTGAAAGGTACCAGAGACATACAGGGAGGAACTAAATTGTCTGGGTTGGGGTGAGGGTTGGAGGGACAGCTCTCTCTCTGGTTCCGGCTGACACCATTGTACCTTTGTAGAGTCCTACCCACACAGGCATACAGTGCAGGCAGGCACCATATTTGAGTTTCCATTAATCCAGATAACACCTTTCTTACTGCATCCTTGTGATTCTCAGACCCCGTACCACCCAATTTGTGCACCCTACCAGAACCTGTTTCAGAGAATAACCCAAAAAAGAAGCCAGTCAGGGTGCATGCTGAGGACTTCTCTAAAATCTCTCAAAGATATGCAAACCCCAAAGAAGCAGTGGTAGCTTTGGCATGCCCCATGTCTCTTGTTAAGTGTTCCCACACCCTTCATTTGTGACAGTCAGCGTTGGTTTAGAGCATAACCATACTCAGGTGACTCTTAGCCCCTCACAGGCAGCTACCAACCAAAGATCACTTTGTAGCACTTACCAAGTGGCCCAGGATGGACAAGGGCAGTGATTGACCTTGTCCTCCACCAGAGCCCCTCAAAAGAGGCCCCAGAACCAACATACCAGGTGGCCAGCTTCAGACCACACCAGAGCACTATCTGATTATTGCCACAAATGGCATACCCAACGGGTGGATTTGGCACACATTGAAGCCCCACTGAAGCAAACCCCAATTCATGGGGTCATCCCTACAGAAGTCACAGTCAGCCCTCATAGCCAATCAGTTTGAGCCTCAATCCCATTCACTTTTGTGTCAACAGCAATCGAGGCTCAACTACAGCAGGAGAGCACACACAACACACACAAAGGACACCTCTGAAGCACCTGTTTCCGTTGAATAAAAAAACTGTGCCACTGGGCACCTCAGGACACCTGCTGCCTAAGACCACTCTGCCAAAACTGCAAAATATAGCAGATATACCTAATACATAGAAACAACACAGGGAGGAAGCCAACAGGAGGAAACAAAGAAATATGTCCCAAATCCAAAAAAAAAGAACTAAACAAATTATAGACAAGCAATCTACCTAATGCAGAGTTCAAAACACTGGTTATAAGGATGTTCAGTGAACTTAGGGGGAAAAGTAATTATCTCACTGAGAACTTCGACAAAGAAATAGAAAACATTAAAATGGAGATAAAAAATGAACATTAAAAAGGAGATAAAAAAAAAAAACATAAAAAAGAACCAGTCCGAAATGAATACAATAATTGAAATGAAGAATACATTAAATAGAATCACAGCAGAGTAGAAAAAGCGGAGGCTTGAATCAGAGACTTGGAAGACAAGATAGTGGAAAATACCCAACTGGAACAGAAAAAGAGGAAAAGAAAAAGAAAAAAAATAAGATTGTTTAAGGGATCTCTGGGACAACATCAAAGATAACAATATTCACATCATAGAAGTACAAGAAAGAAAAGAACAACTCAAGAGACTGAAAACCTATTTAAAGAAATTATGACTGAAAACTTCTGTAACCTGGTAAAGGAAATAGACATACTAGCCCAGGAAATGCAGAGCCCCAAAAAAGATAAACCCAAATAATCCCACACCTAGACACACCATAATTAAAATGCCAAAGTTTAAAGACAAAGAGAGAATCTCAAAAGTAGCAAGAGAAAAGCAGTTTGTTACCTACAAGGGAGCTCCCATAAGATTGTCAGCTGATTTCTCAACAGAAGCTGCAGGCCAGAAATGATTGACATGAAATAGTTAATGTGATGAAAAGTAAGGACCTGCATCCAAGATTACTTTAGCCAGTAAAGCTATCATTTTGAATTGAAGCACAGAAAAAGTGCTTCCAACAAAAGAAAAAGCTAAAGGAGCTCATTACCACCAAACTACTATGACAAAAATGTTAAAGGTTCTTCATTAAGAAGAAGAAAATAATAATAAAAATATGAATACGAAAATATTGCAAAGAAAAAACATTCTCACTGGCAAAGGCAAAACATACTAAAAGCAGTGGAACAATCAACACTAAATCTACTAAACAGGTTAAAAGACAAAAGTAGGATGATCATTTATAATTATAATAGGAAATTAAGGTACATACACAAACACACACAAGCAAAAGAAGTAAAAGATAATGACAAAAACATAAACATGGAAGGGGTGAGTAAAAATGGTAGTAACTATAAAATGTGTTCGAAATTAAGTGACTGTCAACTTAAAATAGACTGCTATAATCAGTTTGGTGTATATGAAACACAAAGTAACCACAAACCAAAAATCTACAAGAGATATACAAGAAGTAAAGAGAATAGAATCCAAATATAACATTACAGCCAGTGAACAACATACAAGAGAAGAAAGCAAGAGAATAAGAAAAAAGCAGAGAACTACAAAAACAATTAGAAAACAATAAAGTGATAATAACTACATACCTATCAATAATTACTTTAAATGTAAATGGATTAAATGCTCCAACCCAAATGCAAATGAAATAAGAAAAATTGTACATATATACAATAGAATATTTCTTGGCCATAAAAGTAAAATTAATAATAATAGCAATGATAAAAATAATAATAATGCCTATGAAGTCTTACAAGTTGCAACAACATGGATGAAGCTAAAGGATATTATGATAAGTGAAATAAGTCAGAGGGCAAATACCACACGGTTTTACTTATATGTGGAATCTAAAAAACAAAATAAATGAACAGACAAGATAGAAGCAAACTCATAGATACAAAGAACAAACAGTTGGTTGCCAGATGGGAGAGGGTTCAGAGGGCTGGGTAAAAAAGGTGAAGGAATTAAGAAGTACAAATTGGCAGTTACAAAATAGTTATCAGGCTGTAAAGTACAACTTAGGAGATATTATCAGTAATATTGTAATAACTATACGTGGTGTCAGGTGGGTACTAGACTTATGGGGGGATAACTTCATAAATTATGTAAATGTGTAATCACTGTGCTGTACAGCTGAAACTAATACAATATTAAATGTCAAATGTAATTTAAAATTTAAAATGTTAAAAAATAAAGAAGATGTATTATGTGGTCAAAACAGTCATGATGAATATCTTTTTTTTTTAAATGTGTGTTATTATTTAGTAAGTTGTATTGCATACTAAATATGCAATAAATATTAATTTATCATGCCTTAAAACTGCTCTGGATTTATATTGGATATGGAGATATTTTTGGTGGTTCCCATTGAATTTACCTTCTTCATAAGAACAAGATTTACCATTGAGAATCACCTCTTGTAAATTTGTGAAGTCAGAGTGGCATAGCAATTTCAGATAAACGGGAACATGAACTCTCTCTTTTTACATGGTAAAACTGGGATACACATGAAATCTTGACTCAACCAATCAGATGACTGTCCTGGAAACTTTAATTTTATATTGTGTGTATGTGAGAGAATAAATCCTTGGAATGTTTTTTTATCATAATGCATAGCCATGGGACAACCAACACTGGTTGTCATTTATCATAGTGTTTATTAGGGCATCATTCACTTAGCCAACAAATGTTAACTGCTCTATGTTTAAGGTAAGATTCTAAAAGCTGCAGCTTACCTAATAAGGAAAGGACACATGATAAAATTAATTAATTAAAATTATTGAATTAATTAACATAGAATTGCAAGTCATAAAGGTGCTATGGTGAAAAACAAAAGTGAAAAGAGGGATAAAGAATACGAGGGGAGTTAAAATGTGAAAGGGTCAGAGAAGACTTCACTGAGAAGACAGCATGTAATAAAAGACCTGAGAAAGAGAAAGAACTTCACCGTGCACTTACATAAGGGAAGGATATACCAGAAAAGGAAAGCATGACTGCAATTGTTTGAGGTTACAGAGTTAGTGGTTGGGAGTATGTACTTTAAGGTTGAGCAAGATTTGAAGGCAACTGCAAAGAACTCAACATTTATCTCAGACTGAAACAAGAAACTTTGAGAAGGCTTCTATGAAATGGGGAATGGTAGAATTCACTAAATGGGCATTCTGTGGCTAGTCTATTAAGCAGTAACAGTTGGTAAAACAGTTAGAAACAGTGTGACCAGTAGGAAGATCAATGCAATATCCAAATAAGAGACATCCATAGCTGCTGAGATTTACGAATATGCTTTAAATATAGAACAAACACAATTTGATAACAAATGGAAAGAAACGATCAAAAGTGGCACCTAATTCATTGGAATAAGATAGTAAAAATTTTGGGAGACAAGGATTTTGAGGGAAGAACATTAGGTCATTTTAGGACAAGTTTGAGATGTTCAATAGGTATCCAAATTTAGATGCAGATTACAGATTGGGTTAGTGGTATAAATTATCAGCACACTGATAGTATTGAATCTAATGGGAATAGAGGAAATTACCAAAGAGTGAGAGTGGAGAAGCAAAGAGTTGCAGTATTAAGCCTAGGGCACATCTACATTTAAAGAGAGTGAGGATGAGGAAGAAACTTTAAAGGAGAGAATGAAGAAGCAGAAAAAATAAAATTGTAAGAAAACAAAGAGAGATTGGTATCCTGGAAACCAATCTAAGCAAAGTTTTTGTAGGAGAAGAGATAATTAACTATTGTAAACGCTGCTGATAGAACAAAGATGAAGATGGAGAATTATTTATTAGTAATTTAGAGGCGACTGAGGAGCAATAATTTTGATGGAAAATTCAAGATATATATGTATGTCTGTTTCAAAGCAGTGTTTTGTTTTTTTTTGTTTGTCGGTCTGTTTGTTTTTCTACAGAAATGCATAATAACATGACTACTAGCACCCATGCAAATACTCAGACTCATATATGCATCTTAGTAACAATTCTTACTGAGGTTGTCCCCAGACATATTCAGGAAAGATTGAGAGGCAGATAGAGTCTCTGATAAAAACTGAAACCAACATAAATCTCTGTTCCTGGGACTAGGCAAACTTTCCTCTCCTTCTGCCACATAATACTAAGAACAAAAATAAATAATTTAACTTCTTGCTCCAGGAAATTCTTGCTTTGGAAGACAGGAATATAAACCTACTAAACAACTTACTTCTTAGAACTAACATCTTTCTCATCAAGTTTAGTTGTGACCAGAGGGTAAGGGGAGAGAGGGGCGGTAGATGAGGGAGGGTAAATGGGATCAAATATATGGTGATGGAAGGAGAACTGACTCTGGATGGCGAACACCCAATGTGATATAAAGATGACGTATTACAGAACTGCATGTCTGAAACCTATGTAATTTTATTAGCCATTATCACCACAATAAATTTTAATTAAAAAAAGTATCCTTTCAAGACCCTCACGTTTCTGTGCCACCAGTTTAGTGCTATTATATCATAATCTGCCCATTCAATACCACTGTCTTTCCTCACAAGGTCTACTTTAAAATCATTCACCCCAGGCCTTAAAGGCTTCCCTAATTTCCCTCCTTTCATATACTACTATCACTCTGTTAAGGGAGTGTTGTCCCTTTTTCTCCTAGGTCTAAACACGGAATTTTTTCGTAACCAACATATTGAGGGCATTTAGGAAGAGATACTGCTGAATATACAAAAACCTAAATTTTACAATGAGATTATATTCTTCTCAGAGTCAGAATCCTGTGTTTCAATCCTGGTGAACTACATATCCATCATAGTTTCAACGGGATACTTTGAAACACTGCTAAGGCTACCTGTTCAAAGACTCTTTGGGGGTATTAATGAAGGTTATCAGGGTAACAAGGCTATCCAGGGTTACTTTTCTCATTTCAGTCTCTTCTGACGCCCAGAATCTGCAGCTTCTAATGGGGCGTATGTATTATGTATACTTTGAAGAAATCTAGCGTTTGGTTAACAACAGAAAATATCTTTTCTGAACAGAGTAGCTTCAAACAGGAATAAGAGCTTTGAAGTTCTCACTGGTAATCTCTCCAAAAGAGGTAGATAGATTATGGATTCTATGTTTTGTTTTGTGTAGGCCAATCTAGAGAAATTCCTACAAATTAATGGGAAGGAGTGTCTATACACTCAATAAATTTCTTTGGTTACATAACAAAAGCTAGAACTGGGGGTTGGGGTTAAGCCAGGGGGTGATCAATTACTGTGATGATTAGCAGCATTTCTTGGTTTTATGGAACCTGTCACTCATACAATTTAGTGGGCTTTTATAATCATAATACAAAATTACAACGGAAGAATTCTTACAAATTGTCCTAGAGACTTGGAAGGAGCCTGTGCAAGTGATCAGTTTTGAAGATTAATCCATATTATTTTGCAGTAAATTCCCTTAGAATCGCCTCTATTGTTCAGAAATGAAAGAAGACAAAGAAATGACTTCCATAAAAAAAAAAAAAAGAAAAGCCCACCGTATCAGAGAGAACTGTCTGCTGTCCAAGTCAGATCAACCTAATAGAGCCAGGTGGTAATATAGGTATTTCTTTTGGTGAACACTGAATTTAATAATCGTTTTTAAAAGAATGATTAAACTAGACATAAAGTAAATGGTAAAGAACTACCAGTAAAGACATGTAAGATGTCTACTATGCACTCACCCATCTCAGATCCCATAACATTCATAACAGTGAAGAGCTAATGCTTTAGGTTGAGCATATCAAATTATGCCAGGAATGATGACAGCTGCTTCCAGGTTGATATTAGTTCATAAGTCAATTCTGGGAAGGAATGGTAGTGAGATTTTTCACCACTGTATTCTCTTAATGAAGACATATCCAACAGAGGAATGATCTTCTCTGCTGTAGCTGGGATGGAAGGTTATTGGGGGTTGCCTGCTTCTATCTGTATGTCAGGGTCACAAGTGTCCTCCATCTCACTGGTTGAGATCTGTCATCTACCTTCCAGAGTAACCAGATGATTATTTTCCTAGAGGAATGAGCTTTAACCTAGAAAACTTAAAATAAAAAACTTACACATCTCTCACTCAAGGTGAGCCTTAAAAATGGACAGTGGGTTCAAAAGAGAGAGAATCTATTTCAAAATCTTTAAAGCCACTGTGAATAGCAGAATTGTGGAACCACTGGTGACCGTAATAAAGTAAGAATTACACTTTCATTGTACATGGCCACCAGATGTCATTGTGGAAAAAAAAAAAAATGACTCCACAGTTGTGCCTATTTAGTCATTCTCTCTAGCATTCCATTTTAGCCACGACCCAGGCAGGGGAAAAAAGGAGAATATTTTTGGGGTTAAGATGCTCTCAGTTCTATTATATCTAAACAGACTTTCCTTTTTATTTTCCACTCTCAAACTCCTGAGTACCTATGTGCTTCACTAGGTAGTCAGGCCCTTGTAGAGTATGTCTACTTACCCATCTTTTGAAGGTGTTTTTGGATTACCCACCTTGGATTACCCATTTCTGTACTTAATGATACCTTCTGTAGTTCAATGTAATTGGCGTGGGAAAGCTAGAATGACCTATGTTGGGATTAACAATAGCTGGAATGAGAGTCCAATTATTAGATTACATAAAATCTGTGTACATCACATGCAGATCATATAATAGAAGTTGTCATGCCATAATGTCTATGCAATCCACCCACCAAAGAAAACAACACTTTCAAGTCCTGAGACCCTTCTATAGAACCCATCATAGCAGTGGTAGAGAATTGAGTAACTATATCTATAAATTGTAAGGTGGTCCAGATTTATAGGGTACTATGTCCATCTCTCCTTGAGGTACATACACATACCCATGTATGTGGCAAAAAGCAAGGCTCTGCAACTGTCATTATGTCCTCTTCATGTGTCCAGTAAATGTCTTAGAGATAGCAAAAAAATTCATGTTACTTTTGTAACCCTTGTGGTTTTAAGCAGGGACTTTTGCATCACCAATATGATGATTGTGCAATCCTGAGCATATGCCAGATGTTAATCTCTTTGTGGCAGTCCAGTTTTCAGATTATGTATATGTGTTACATCCGATCTAGTTTGTAATTTCATTGTTGTACTTTCTTTCAGAAGGCATAAGCCATATAATAGTGCTTTTAATGGTCCTGTTTTGGGTGACGTAGATACTGATAGCACTAGGCCGTTTGCAATAGCCTGTAATTTAGTCTATCTGCTCATGACATGCTATAGCCAGAGTTCAGACAATTATATGAAATTACCAACACAAAACACTAACAGTTTTGGGGATGTTTGTTTGTTTGTTTGTTTTTGTTTGTTTGTTTTGTTTTGTTATGGATTGTTGAAACACTCTGTTGGATAACTCAGGAGCAAGAAGAGAACTTTGATTTCTTTTCAGATACTAACTCTTGTAGGTGAGAACAGCTTTAAGTCAGAGCCAGTTTCAGTTTAAATGAAAAATTTAGCAGGGCCATATCTTTTACTATTCCATGTTTACGGAGTTGGTTAAGGCATCAGCAGTCTTATTGAATGAAATGTTTTTATTTCAGGATAGAGTTTTCAACGTTTGATCCCATTTTAAGTGATTCTAGCTTAAAGAATACCCCCTGCCTGTACTGAAATATTGGGTGACAAAACCGTTTTTGTTTTTTGTTGTTGTTGTTGTTGTTGTCTTTAAAGGGGAGAAAATTTGTTTTCACTAAGCATAAGAAACAGATTGAAGTCTATTTGCAGATTAATGGGGAAAAAAAATGAGATTCTGTGTCTAGGAAGTCCGGGAATGTCTAGGATTTTCCTTTTGCAATTCACATGTGTTGGAGCATATAATCAGTGATGCCTTGGATACTAAGGGAAAAAAATGGTAGGAGACCAGGAAACAGTCTTGGCATTTTTAAACTTGAAAATGCTCAAAATAGATATAGATATGTTCTGTGGTCTTATCAATATTTTTGTTTCAATATTTCTAAAAATTATCGATGTCATCTTTTGAACCCTCCTTGTGAGTACCCAGTGTGCTTAGTGTATAATATCTGTCTATCTATCTATCTATCTATCTATCTATCTATCTATCTATCTATCTATCTATCTATCATCTAGATCATCATCATCTTTCTAATTGGTAGTATGCTACATAATCATTTATCTAATCATTAGTATGCTAAACATACTAAAGATGTCTTCTTTGTATGTGTGTTCATACTGATGTCTTCAATTCTGATCCATCATAACATGGATATTCTACCTGACTCCCCACACTCATCTATAACATCCAACTCAGTCAGAAACCTGGCATCCACCACCAGTCTTTGATTTATTTAACTGCTCAGTTCCAGTATAAATGAATAGCGGTTTCAGTTTTCTTAGCCTGTATCCCAGTAGGAAATATTTTTATTAACCAGAGTAAAGTGCTTTTACGTACAGTTTCTTTTTCCTTTAGTTTTACGAGTTTTCTCATTTCCAAAGTTAGCTAGGTCAGCATCATTATTCCATCCTCATCAGTGAGGCTGTATTATACATTTGTAATACAGTTAGATTCTTTTGTCACAGTGTGCATACCAGACTGAGATTCCCTTGACAGCTAAATGATAACTTACATTTGTACACATTAACATTTATTCTTTTTTCTGTAATGTTCAGTGAGTAGAAAAATTCACGTTATCATGTTTCCACAATTAAGGTTACATATAGAATAGTTTCACTGCCCTAAAATATTCCCTGTGCTTCAATGATTCCAATCTCTCTCTCTCTCTCTCTCTCTCTCTCTCTCTCTCTCTCTCTCCCTCGGGCAACGACTAAGTTTTGCTGCCTTTATAGCATTCCCTTTTCCAAAATGTTGTGTCATTGGAATAATACACTATATAACCATTTCAGACAGTGTTTTTTCACTTAGCATAATGCATTTAAGCTCCATCTATGTCTGTTCATTCTTTGGTTTTCTTTTTATTGATAAATAATATTCTATTGTGTGGACATGCTAATTTCTTTATGCATTCACAATTGAAGAAGATTTTGCAGTTTGGGGTGATTATAAATAAAAATGCTATAAACAATCATGCATGTTTTTGAGTGGGCTTCAGTTTTCAAAACAGTTGATTATATACTTGGAATCATGATTTCTTGATAATATTGTAACACTGTACTAACTTTGCAAAAAATGACCAAACTACCTTCCAAAATGGCTGTCATTTTATATTCCCACTAGCCAGGAATGACAGCTTTTTTTGCTCCCCATCTTCACCAACGGCTGGTGTTTTTAGGTTTTTGGATTTTAGTCATTCTAGTAGATAGATATGCAGTGGTGTCTAAATGTTGCTTTAATTTGTAATTCATTTTTTTTCACAATAGCAAAATTTAATTCTTAATACAGTCAAGGAAAATTATGAAAATGGCAAATTTATCCCATCACAGGTCAGGCTATCAGGAAAGATATACTAGGTGCCTAATGCATGGCATGTAGTAAGACTGAATATCGTCTTGAGGAGATCTGTCATTAACGTGTTTTCTTGACAGCCATGTCTTTTTATTCAGGAATCTGAATAAAAGAAGAGTATGGATTGCAGTACTGCTTCTCTTTTTTCCCATCCTATTATTTTTTGGTTGAATCATCTTAAAACTTCATTAAACAGGAAACTTCACGCTCAGCTGGTCTTACTAATTCTACTATATATGTAAAGACAAAAATAATTCCAAATAATACACAAAGTCTTCAAAGAATAAAAACAGAGTGACCGCATTCCAATGTCTTTATGAGGTCAGCATAACCTTAGTACCAAAACCTGAGATCATCATAAAGGAAATATCAGGCTGATGTCATTCATAAATATCAAAATCCTAAAACAGTATAAGCAAACTGAATCTGGCAATATATGAAAAGGTTATTATAATATGAGCAAATGAAATGTAACCCAGAAATGGTTTAACATTGGTAAATCAATTGTAATTATATGCATTCCCAGAAAAAAAGAGAAAAAAATAGGAAAAAAATAATAATTTGATAAAATTCATCTTGCATTTATAATGAAAACTCTTAGCAAACTAGGAAAATGGGAAGTTCTGAATCTGGTAATGAACATCTACTAAGAGCCTACAGCAAGCATCACACTTAAAGGAGGACTTGAAAACTTTCCTCTGAGATAGAAAAGAGAAAGCAAAACATTACTTTCAACATTGTTTTGTAGACAAGAAAAATTAAAAAGCTACAGGGATTCAAAAGAAATTACTGAAAATATTGTTATTCTTAGACAATATTATCATACAAATTTAAAATATGTAACAGTCTGCAGATAAGTTATTATAACTAATAGTAAGTTTAGCAAGTTTTCTGAGTACAAGTTCAACATATAAATTTTTATACATTTCTATGTGACAGAAAAGGAAATGTAAACATGATTATTTACAATAGTATCAAAATGTAAAATTCCTGAATATAAATCTAATGGGAGATATGTAGGCATCTATACATAAATCTGTAGAGCATTACTGATAGAAATTAATTTTTTACAAAAGGGCTCAACGATTTAAGTTATTACATCAAATACAAAAGGAAATGATTAGAAGGAATTAGACTTGTTTTATAAGAGAGACACCTGTTGAGTCTTTGACCATGTGTTAGACTCTCCAATTATATGAGATCTCTGCATTTAAATTCATAGAACAAGTCAAGCTAAAATTTAAAAAAAAATCATATGCTTCTTTTGAGATGCTTTTGAGTCAGTCAATAAGAAATGGGCTATATTAGACACAAGGTCATGGATGTAATCCTTGGATATAAATGTGAACATGAATCATGCAATAATCAAGTGGATGTTTTCAGCAATCTAGACACAGCATAACTAAGGGAGAGATTAGAGGTGAGATTTATTCACACAGCTGATGTAGACAAACATTATGGAGAGTTTGCTATAATTGGCAAATGCTTGGGTGAAGTAATGGAGCACAGAAGCAGGTAACATAATTTAGAATGAGAAGTGAAGACAGGAAAGAATGAAAGTTGCTATGGGGTCAAGTCTAAGTGATTAAATTATCTGTTATGGATAAAGTAACATGAGGGTGATATTTTCTAAGATGAGGGTATGGATATCAGAGAATGAATACTAGTTCAGTTTAATTAACTAAACATATAGTTATTAAGTATTTATGGGTGGAAAGCACATGGGTAAGTAGAAGTTGAATTCCCCTTATTTCTTCTGTCCTAGTTATATCCCTCATGTTTTACAGTAACTATCTCCTCCTGTCTCTTAGGTGATAAGCTTGTATTTCTCCTGCTCAGTTTAAAATATAACTTAAGCAGTTTGTGACATTCCACTATGAGAATAGTTTGAATATGACTGTGTCTGAAATATGCAAGAGTAGATAGCAGAGATCTAGTAGGATGTATTTTTTAAATTCTGTATTGTATCTCTCAGAAACAAGATTTGTAAGTACTCATACATGTTATGCAGAAGAACCTTGAAAATATTATAATAACTGGAAGAAGCCAGTCACAAAATACCACAAATGATATAACTCAATTTATATGAAATATCCAGAAAAGACTAATCCATAGATCCGTGCCTGTGGAGAGGATGGGATTGGGAGCAACTCTGCCTGATGGTATGGTGTTTTATTTGGAGGTGATGGAAATATTCCAAAATTAGTTAGAACTGTTTGCACAACTCTGTGAATGTACTAACAAAACTGATTTGTGTACTTTAAAAGGGTGAATTTTATTGAATGTGAATTATATCTCACTAAAGATGTTACTTAAAAATTTAAACTACTAAAATTGACTTTACTAACATGATACTTATATATTTGAGTGTCCAAATTGACTTTTTGTTTGTTTTTCCTCTGCTTTAAAATTATTTTTGTAATATCAGAGAAAAATTGCCCTGGATGTAATTAGCATTCAAGGAAGACTATCCTAGACTATTTAAGTAGGGGAGAGAGATTAAACTTAACTTCACAGAAACAAAAGGCAGGAGAATTTTGTTTTGTTTAATTTAATTTATTTACTTTATTTTTCAGTTGAAGTTTATTGGGGTGACAATTGTTAGTAAAGTTATATAGGTATCAGATGTACAATTCTGTAATACATCATCTATATATCACAGTGCATATTGCATTTTTATGTGGTAACAATGAAATCTCAGAAAAAGAAATAAAAGCAATATATAGTTTTGCAATTGAAACAAAAAGAATAAAATACCTAGGAATAAACTTAACCAGGAGAGTTTTCAAGGATTGGGATGAGCTAGTGGAAAACTATTAGAAAATGTTAGAGGGAAATTGTCAGTGTGATTAGGTTATCTTTGTTCATAATGAACATATTTATTATTTTTCCTCTGCATGTTAATTATTTTTATTCTCTAGCTGCTTTTAAGGTTATTTATAGGTGGTTTTAAAACTCGAACATGGTTTGCCCTCCATTTCTTGTATTTGGACGATAGTGAGTTCTTTGGATCTAAAGATTTAGAGTTTAAAAAATAAAAAATTAGCTGACTTCCCTCACAGCTCACTGATGCTTTATCCTTTTCTGATATTGTTCTTTTACAATTTGTATTATTTCTTTCTGTATTTTACTTTATATAATGTTACTGCTCTCTCTTCGTGTTCACTAATTTTTTCTTCTGCGTGTGTTCAGATTTTTTTTTGCCTTTCTGTTATTCATTTCCAGTGTGATTACCTGATGACCAATTAAGATACGTCATATGATTCCATTTCTTAAAATTTTCAATTAAATTTTCTTACATTGACAATTAGCCTTCTACTATATGTACCAATGTTCCAACAAAACATTAAAAATAATCCTTTTTTAAAAACTCTACCATGCAACATTTAGGGCTGAAATTAAATTGAAACTATTAGATCCTATATCAACAACAACAAAAATAAACTATAAAATGAGGAATTTTCCATGCATGGCTGAAAATTATTTAATACTCAGATCTATTAACAGACAGATGTAGCTCAGTGTACTTCAGTGCCTGGAAACTATAAAGTTGCTTTTCACATTTATTAAGTGCATCCTGTTTCAAAAATTTGAACCGTGAACAAGTCTAAAATATTTTCAAGGACCTATTATAATGAAAATCGGATCAGTGTTTTTAAAAGGATGTACAAGCAGTTATAGGAATGTGTATTCAATTTAAAATAATTTAGTCTAAAGTTCATGTTGTCTATTCCATGATATTAGCACTGAGACCCTTAAAAATTAAATAAAAGTTATAATTAAATCCAAGTTTGCTATAGCTTCTTAGCATGAAATCAAAGAAAATTATAAAACCAGCAGTGGGTTAGTATCAATTTTCTTAATAAATTGTATTGGTAAAAATAAACAGCACATCCAAACACAGATACTCACTTGGTTAAGCCAACTGTGTACTCGAATAAATGAAAAGTCTTGTAATTGTGATCACGTATCCAAACATAAGTTTTGTTGACCTATCAAAACAGAAATATTTCCTTGGTTGTTTTTGTTATGTTTTCTTTTCTTATCATTATTATTCTTGCTACTTATTATTTAGGGTTTAGGAAGTTCCAGGTTCCATGTAAAGTTTTTCATTCTGAAAAGAAACTATGAGCAAAGATTGATTTTACAGAAGTTCAAATTAAAGATTAAAGTGGTTAAGTTCCTGTCCCAATGACACACTGTTAAAAAGTGGTTTACCTAATTTCAAGGATATGTCTTTATTTAAAAACAGATGCAGTTTCAATGATGTCATATGTCTCCAAATTTGACCTTGCACAACACTACTATGTGTATCATGTATATAATAAAATATACTTAAGGTAAAAACTAAAATGAAAAAATGGTACTATGCTTATTGCTCTATTTATCGATATTGTTAATTTACCTAACATATTGGTGGCAACAATATGCTTTATTATGTTAAAAGTAAAACAAAATATTGTTTACCAAATATTTGAGATTTTTAATATTAAAAATAATTTGAATGAATTTAATATATTTTGACATATAAATACTGTGTAGCAAGACATGCTAAATTTATCTGGACCACAACTCTCCTATACAAACTAAAGCAGGTATACTAACTAAAGTAGGTTATTTCTACTTTGTATCAAGCCATTATGATCTAATTACAAATACATGAATTTAAATTATCCTTCAAGATAAATTACATAATCAAGGGATGAGAGATAACTTGACTCAGACGAAGCATTGATACCTATGTAATAGCTCTGGGAACTCGTAGGTACAAATTATTTAATTTCTGATGCATGAATTCTCAAAAAATGCTAGGGTAATTTCCCTTTTATCTGACACATTATTATTGTAAACTAAATATTTCTCATAATAATCTATATAGAATTTATTTGTCTTGTATCACAACATCATTCACAAAAATTGCCACTATTATTCTTTCTAGATTATTTATAAAGTGAGATTCATACTTACCAGAAGTATATATATATATATATATATATATATATATATATATATATATATAGAGAGAGAGAGAGAGAGAGAGAGAGAGAGAGAGAAAGAGAGAGAGGCATAAGCACTGGGAAGGTTATATCCATAATTTAACTTATAATTCATCAGTATAGACATGCAATAAAATGAAGATACAGCTTTAAGTCACATGCATAGGCCATCCTGACCAACGTGTTCATGGTGATTAATATGACACTTACAGTTCTAAAAAGTCTCTGATGACTAATGGTTTGAATGGTTTTTCCAGTATTTTAACATGTGAAAATAATACTATAAATGTAATGAAAATATATTTTCATTTTACATATTAAATTGCTTATTTCTTAAATAATTGTGTACTAGTCTTTAAAAAAGGAAATAAATTAAGCATATATAAATTTTTAAAAAAGCAAGCAAAACTTTTTCAAGCAGTATTATAAGATAATGAACAAATCGAGCCAAATGTATCCTTCAAAGATATTCCTTGCTCAAACTTCATTTGAAATATTTCACGCACTAAAACAATCATTTAAACATCTTATAATATGTAATTCTGAAATCATAATTTTAACACTCATATGCACATAATTTCATGATGTAAAATTTTAGGATGGGAGCGCATTTCTGTTTTTGTTTCTCAGTGATTGAATCATGTGTGTGTGTGTGTCCTTAAATGAATACAAGCTATTTTCTCTTTTCTTCAATTATTGTTTCTGCTACTTAACCAATTAGAAAGCAGTGAATCCAGGTGGTAATCAAAGCAGTACAAAATTACTCTCACAGTATAATTTCACTAGATATTATGTGGTAATTATCACTGTAACATCAGCATTAATGGCAGGAATAATTTAGTTCTCCTACTGGCCCTAGAATCAGGATGACCCCGTCTAGTATCTTCTTGTATATGTAAGATAGTTTCATGATTGACGTTTATGCCAAATGTAAGAAGTAAGCAGTTTAAAGTAGAAACCAATTTGATTTCTACAAAATAATTAGGACTGGAATTGTACTGAATTAAAGTCACTGATTGATAAATATAGTCTTGGAAAGTACATATTTTTGAACAGAGATTTAACCTGAAATTTACAAAACGCAGAATTATAAAAATACATTTTAACCGCAAGGAAAAAATAAAGGCTAGAATTACAGGTAGGCTATAAGTAAGTTAAATTTTATCATTGTAAATATTGGTGACCATTTGTTGCTTAGAAAGAAGCAATATATAAAAACATTCCTACTAAATCTCTTATGTGACTCCAAAGTAATTTTTGAAGGAATTTTCAAGACACACTAACATTCTCTCCATTAAAGTAAAATGCTGAACAATATACTTTGCAGTAAAATAAACTAATTATATTTGAGATAGAGGTATTTATTACTTAAATTTAGTAGAAGACTAAAGCATTTAATCAATGTTTCTTGCTTCTTAACTTGATTTCCCTTCTTATATATTGTGTAGGTTTTGGACAACTTAATAGTTTTTTTCTCTAAAAACTTGAAATTTGGAGGAAAACGTGCCCAGAGAGTCAAAACAAAACTGCTTTTTTAGGAATCTATGTTTTATCCCTCTGGATTATATTTTCTACCATTTGTGTTATGTATCTGACTTCACTGTCTATACCTTGGGGGCTGATTAGATGATTTCTCTTTATTTTTGCTATCTCTGTTTCAGTCTGTATCTCTGTGTTCCTCCTGAGAGTTGCTTAAATTGCTTCTTCCTTGCATCACTAGTTTTTTAACCCATCTTCATCTCCTCTTAGCTTACATTCGTGTAATGATGCTTATGCCTTGTCTGGACACCTCCATTCCACTTTCCCAGTATCATTAACATTATCTGTAAAATCATTTAGATCTATTCCAGAATTTCCAAACCTTGACCATATTGACATTTTTCATTGGATAATTCTTTTTTGTGTGTTTATGCATGGGGAGGAGAGAGTACTGTCCTGTGCAATGCTGGATGTTTAGCAGCATCCCTGTATGTACCTGGTAGAAGAACTTCAACGCAATTGTAATAACCTAAAATGTCTCCAGACATTACCAAATGTCTCCATGGAGCAATTCTTCAATTGACAACGACTGGTATATATGATGATGTTCCTATATTGAAACTCTTCTAGATTATCACTATAGTTGGTGATTTAAAGCTGTGTTTTTTCAGTTGGTTTGTTTTTGCTAACATGATTTGTGTTTAAAACATAAGCCTATATATAAATCCTGGTATCACGTTATATAAGTTTAAATTATAGTTACCTAGAATGTCTTAATTAACATTAGATTAAAATGAATAGTTCTCTTTATGTAATAGCTAACAGTCATATTCTAAAATATATTAGGCATATCTTTAAGGTTCACTGTGTCTCTTCCATTATTCTAGTCCAGTAGCCAGAGAAAAAAAAAAATATTACACATTAAACCATAAACACCTAATGAGAAAGAGCTATTTCAAATGGCACTGATTATAGTTTCAGAAAAAATAATAAATTTGAATAAGGATATTTAAGCAAATTAAAAGATAAAAATAAGTTTCTGTCTTCCATTTCTGGCAGTTGAGTGGATTAGGTTCACTGAACAACCTTTCCAATTCTCACAACTAAAATATATATTTTAAAATCCAATGGTGAATTGGAGTAAAATTTTAAAATGCAGAGATATCAAAAATAAATTGAAACCATGAATCTTTGGCAGTAAGAGCACAAACACCAACTTTAGCTAGGAGTGTTTCTGTTTAGTGCTGGGGAACTGCAGCTGCTTCTGACAATTGCACTAGCATACAGGATATGTACTGAAGCTTAGGCCTTATTACAGGAAGGGGGTAGGGGATTACCAATGCAACTGAGAATCAAAAGTCTGCAAACAATCCAATGAGGATAAGACTTTTACTCTGTAATGTGCTGGTTTCAACTTTAGATCTGTGTGAAAGGAAAACATACATATTAATCACCCAAGTAACAATCCACCATGAGCAAAGTTCAGAAGACTAACGTCTCCTGTCATTCCATTTATTACCTGTTTCAATTATTAAAACTCTACACCGTTAAACTATCTTCATTTATTTTATTTTGTTTTTTATTTTTATTTTTTATTTTTATTTTTTGCTGTTCTGATTTGGTCTTTTCTGCTATCTTCTCTACCAAATTGCTGATTTGATCCTCTGCTTCCTCTAAACTGTTGTGATTCCATCTAATTTATTATTCATTTCAGTTGTATTCTTCATTTCTGACTGGTTCTCTTTTATGTTTTCTATCTCTTTGTTGAAGTTGTCACTGAGATAATTTATTCTTCCCCTAAGTTCATTGAGCATCCTTATAACCAGTGTTTTGAACTCTGCATTTGTAGATTGCTTGTCTCCACCTTGTTTAGTTCTTTCTCTTGAGTTTTGTTCTATTCCCTTATTCAGGATATGTTTCTTTGTCTTCTCATGTTGGCTTCCTCCCTGTGTTTGCTTTTGTGTATTAGGTAGATCTGTTGTATCTCAGTCTTTCCAGACTGGCCTTATGTAGTGGACACCCTGTGTGGTCCAGTGGCAGTCTTTCTGTTCACTGATCCGAAGGCTCAAAGGGTGTCATTTTTGTGTGCTGTTGTGGTTGAGCCTTGATTGTTGTTGACACATCCGGTGGTGGGATTGACCATTAGCCTGACTGGCTGTGAAGCCTATCTCACAGCTAACTCTTGAAGGTTGTATGTATGTATTACTTACAGATCTGAGATTCTAGAGTGTGATTGAAAGTTTATGCAGTTGCCTAAAAAAATATGTAAATATCTCTATTTTATGTATACATGGTAGTGCCTAGGAATCATGATCTCATTTTACTTCCTGATTGTACAATGCTTAGCAATGAAGTATTATAAGAATTAATCTTTAAAAACCGTGAGAGACTTACAGTAATTTTCTCTGTATGTTGGGCATTTTGCAATGGTGAAGAAAGCATAATAGAACAAATGATTTAAGTGGTTATGGCACCAACTGTGGGAGGCTAATGTAAGGTAAAGTGAATAAACTATAGAATTATGGTTTATAATTTTACCCCAGAGAGATAAGAAAAATATTAAATTGATATATTAACTGATTATCACTCTAACTTCTTCCCTGCTATGACTTTATCAGGTATATTTTGTGCAAGAAGTATTTCCTTTTATTTATTGTATAAGATTTTATTTAAAAACCATATTCAAATGTTAAGCCATTTCATTTTAAAGTTAACGTAAAAGAGAAAATTCTTACATGTATTTTGTTCTGGGACCCAATTCCAGCAGGTGTGTGCTCGTGCATGTGTGTGTGTGTGTGTGTGTGTGTGTGTGTGTGTGGTGTATTTCCCCATACAAGCATGCAATATTGTGTACACTAGTTGGTTGTCCTATAATCCAACTCAATTATTACATTATCTACTCAGAGATAGCATCACATTTCACAGGTTAAGGGCTCAGTCCCACAAGATGGTCCTCCCTTCAGATTCCAGTCAGTCTTAGGTTGTGCTTCTGACCCACCAGCTTCAAATTGGAGGTTCCAATGCCCCCTTTCAACTCAGGATGAAAATTTCAAGTCCAAGTTGTCACCCATTCCTATAACACCCTCCTGGTGTTTAATTAATTTCCTAGAGCACTCACAGAACTGAGAGAACAATTTACTTACTAGATTACCAGTTTATTATAAAAGGACATAATTCAGGAACAACCAGATGGAAGAGATACATAGGGCAAAGTACGTGGAAAGGGACATGGGACATCCATGCCCTCTCCAGGTGTATCACCCTTTATAAATCTCTGTTCACCACCCTGAACCTCTCTGGACCCCACTTTATTTGGTTTTAATGGACACTTCATTATATAATTGATTAAATCATTGGCCATTGGTGATGAACTCAATCGCAGGCCCTTGTCTTCTTTTTGGAGGATGGGAAGAGAGATTGAAAGTATCAACCCTCTAATCATAGTGGGGTTGGCTCCACTGGTAACCAACCCCCATCCTTAGGTTCTTTCCAAAAGTCACCTCATTAACATAGCAACATATATGTTTGTCACTCTTAACACTTAGGAAATTCCAAGTGTTTTGGGAACTGTGAACCAGGAATTGTGGATGATGACAAAATAGATATGAAAAACATATATTTGGTCATTCAAATGACCAAATATATATTTTCTTAAAAATCACAATATCTAGACCACCTCAGGGATGCTGTGGATGCCTGGTCATGGCATTGTACACCAGAGGCTGGACATTAATGAATGCCAACTATAATTTTATGTGTATAATGTGATGGCTCGGTGTGAGGTCGGGGTGGTGGTGGATGGGGGGGGAGGGGGGTTCACGGTGTGAGGGATGTAAAAATAAAATAAAATAAAATAAAACTAAAAAAAATCACAATATCATACTTATTATATTATATTAAAATAATACATATTGTTTCAGCATGTGAAACTACAGTTAATAGTGAACTAGTCCACTGAGATTGACTTTCTTCTGGTAAATATACAATCTCAGAAAACACTTATTTTTTATTTCTTTTTTTTTTTTTACTGTCTATGTACATTTATACTGAAAATCTTATTTCAGGGAATTGTGGGCTAAAATGGAGTTTATCATCAGGAGATTACCCCATTCCTTTTACTTATAATTTGATTTTATATAAATCTAATACTTTAAAATGAAAATCTCATGAAATGTTTATCTTAATGATGTGATAATTTTGTGTAAATTTAATTCTGAACGACTGCAGATCAAAGACAATAGGTATAGAATTTTTCTATTTTTCTAAAGAATAGTCCAGAGTGATAAACTCTTTACTGCATTTCCCACCAATGCCCTTGGAGTGAACTCCTTTTAAGAAGAAGGTAGGCCTTCCCCTTTCCTATAGGATCGCTAATATTGTCAAATAGAACCAAGAACTTTTACCCTCTGAGATCTCTTGGGACCACTGCTTTCACCCTGTTTCATCAGAGGTGAGAACTTGTCAGTAGGCACATTTAATCATAGGCCATATCAGGAATATCTTCCGGGACCAAAGTGAACCTAAAGTCTCACTCTGAGTTCTTAAATAGGTTACCAGACTTTACTGATTGGTAAAGAATCGTGATGTTGCTCCTTATTGTAGAAGTATTGAGCCATAATGCAATATATGTTTTAAAATAGAATAGTTTAAAAGAAAAGGCTACCACTTCAAAAATGAATATAAAAACAAGTCAATTACCTTAAATTTTAAAAGCCATACTACATTATTCACTATAGTAAAATATTTACATACACTAGTTCATTTAATTATTATAATAATTAATGAGGAAGATGAAAAAAATGAGACTAAAAATAGATTAAAAGTTATTTCCAACTTTTCAAAGACAATGAATGATCCAGGATTTAAAGCCAGGTCAGTTTAACTGGACAACCATAACTTCGTGCTCTGTAGCATGGCCTTCATATTTTCATGGATTTGGTAATAAATCTAAAAATAATTCAGAAATTGAATTAAACACAAATTAAACACAACTTTAAAATTGTAATTTTGATATGTTCAATAAGAGTCAAAAGTAAGTTGAATTGTCTCAATGTGACTTTATTTTTGTCATTAGATCAATCTGACTGAAAGATTGTATACTGAGGTTAATTTTGCTGCAAAATATTCCTCAGACCATACTGAATTTTACAGTTTTTTAAAAAGCCACTTAGCAAGACTCAAAGAGAGAATACAATTTCACCAAAAAAGCAAGAATGTTTAAAATCAATGAAATAAATATTAAGAGAAAAAACTCAAAAAAACAGAAACAGATTTTATACTAAAAAAGTAAACAGTAAAATGATAAAATATAGGAATTGCATTTATGCACTTTAGGATTTGAAATAATTTAACTGAGAATGATTATGTGTTTATTTTTTCTCAGTTTTGTACTTAGTATTTTGTATACTTGGCTTATGTATTCATCTTGTGGAATACATTTCCTGATTTTCCCTCTTATTACAACATTTTTTTTTAAATAGAAAAACCTGAGTGAAATATTTTTAAGTTTCGTTGTATATCTTGATATTAACATACTTTGATCTCTTGATTTAGGAATTCCTATTTTCTTTAACCTGATTAATAATTGATTGTTTATTTACTTTTTGTTTTTAAATTATTATTCAGATATTTTTTTCAAGATTATTTATAAGATATGCACATTTTCTTTCCCTCCAATTCATTGTGTGTGTGAGTGTGAGTGTGTGTGTGTGTGTGTGTGTGTGTGTGTTTAGTCTTTACTTTCTGTTAATGACAAATAACAGCAAGAGAGTTTACTATCCACAGTTATCCTTCTCCCCTGTCACATGGATAATCTGACATCTTCTTCCAACCGCATCCCTCTGCTCTTCCATGAGTCAGATAAAATAATGGAACTTTGCTTTTGGATTTTAGAATGTGTACCAACTTTGGAGAATTCTTACTCTGTCAACATTTCATTATTTCTGAAGTACAAGATATCTATCCTGTATCATCTCAAATTCTGTAGTAGTATTTTGTTTTTCATTGAGCTTGGCATTTTTCTTTTTATTCTTATGCTCAGGATGACAGATCACCCTACTTTCCATTAAGATGGAATAGCTGTTTCATATTCCCCTCAGTTTTACTGGATTCAAAGAAGGGGAGATAATGCTGTATTTATGGCATGATTTTAAATGCAGAAATTTTTATAACTTTTAATTGCATCTTGAAATCTCATTAATTCTACACTTTTTAAAATATTTAAATATTTAAAATATTTTGAACCCCTTACATATAAAAAGTACTCTGTGATGTGATGTGAAAAATTAGTTAAGATACAGTTCAGTTCCTTAAAGTTGTTCACAACTAGCTCAGAAAGAACATATATACATCTAATTACAATACATGACAGAGTCTGAGAAGGTCTAAAATTATAACTGATTAAGATATAATAATGAGATTGGTAAAATAAAAAGATAACTGTTGAAAACTGTCATATTTCTTTTTTGAGTTGTGGAATCATGACAGCATACCATAAATATTCTTTTCAAGTTATCCTCATTAGGTCTTCAAATCTTTCACTTTAGATTTACAATGGTCTGGAAAGACCTGCTGTTATATCTCTCTGAATACTGTAAATTACTCATGAATCAGCATATTTCATGTTAAATTGAAGTTGAGAAATTGTCTCAACTATGGCAGTAATTGATATCTTACAAGTCGAAAATCTTTATAACCCTTTCAGTGTAATTTATTTTGTGTCTCAGTCAGATATGAATAAACCACTATGTCATATTTGTGCTTTTTGCAGTTGAAGGACATTTTTACGATTTTCATCAATAAGTGTTGACATTTTTAGCTCATAACACAATTGCTGAATGGGATTTATTTTATTGATGAAATTTGAAGGCACTTCATTTTGTGTTAAAATATTTTTTAGAAAGTATTTCAGTTCTGTTCTCTTTAGAGTCCTTGTGAGCAAATGTCTAAGTGTGAATTTTGTTATAGTTTTATTCTTTCATGTACTTATATTATTTCCGAAAATGTACTAAACAGTTTTCTCTGAAGACATATTATATTACGTATACAAATATTGATGTTTTCGCTGTTCAGCTAGTAAACATTTCTTTTTCTTACATAGCTTCATATTTCTTGGTAAATTCCATTTGTTTCCTAAGCAGCATAGGAGATATAGTTTATTGCTCTTTCAACTCTCCATCACCCATAACAAGAAATCACATACTTAATTTCCAAGGTATTTTATACCATGTATTTTATGTTAAATAATACAGATGACTTTGTAAGTACATTATTCTAGAAAACAGACTGATAAATGTATGAAATCTTAAGGCCAAAAAACTGAGGTGACTAGAGAGCAATACATTTTATTTAATAAATGCAGTTGCTGTAGTTGAATACTTCAGAGCTCCCAACACACATTTTATCTTGATTAATAGCAACAATATAAAAATCTATTCAGAATTTTCCACATACTGTACTTAATACTCAGGATAGATTGAGAAACAAAGCAGAAACTCTTTGTATCGTATTGAAGTATGGAAAACAGACATTAAAGGAAATATTACATAATTAATCAGACACAATTGTGCAATGAGGAAATGACTTTTAAGCTGAAACCAGAAGGATAACTTAGATTGTATGAGCAAAGATTTGGAAATAACAAGGTGTAAGTATTCTCAACATTTAACATATGAGAAGATTGAGAACAGGATGAGAACATCCATTTCAAAGACCAGAAAGAAATTTTAAAAGAGTGCATCATAGATCAATGGTAACTGTCACAAAATGAATTTACATGAACTAGTGAAGGCCATATCATGTGGCACATAGATTCATGATTTGGGACTCTACCTGAAGAATTTTAAGTGGCAGAGGGTAATACAATCCACTGTATGTCAGTTCAGTATCGCTTTAGTTGCTATGTGGATTATACATTTGTAGGTGGCTTATCAATAGTTTAGGCAAGCAGATGGAGACTAGGAAGCAGAATTTCTTAAAACTGGTGAATGAGTATAAATTTAGTAACATGGAGATACTGAGATAAATTCCCTACTTTCTGGAATTATTAGCTTGGAGTAAATGCTACTCTTTACTGAATGGAAGAACTTCTGAAAAGAACCAAATAGTTCTTTATTCAGAAAAAGATCTTGGATACCTTTTGGAGCACTGCTATTCTGAGAAGCAAATGAAATACTCAAGCAGGGATTTATCAAATAAAAATATTTATTGATTAGCCATTGAAAGTTGGAGTCACTAAGATACATAAAACATACAAAAGTATTATCATGCAGATTATATTGAAGTGAAGGTAACAAAAAAATAAAAAACAAACAGTAGCAGGGTATAAGTCCTTTGAAGAAAAACTAGACAAGAGATTCAAGGGAATAAAGGATGATAGTAGTAGCTATATTAGAGAAGGCAGGTCAGAAAATGTCTCTGAACAGGCAGCTCAGTGACAAGCTCTGAGTGGTTGAGAGATAAGCATTTCAGGGAGCAATAAAAATGTCCTGAGATGGTGAGTTGACAGATGGAAATAGCTGACTTCATAATAACGTTTCATTGGGAATTATTGACTCATCCCTGGCAGGTTAAATTTTGGGATTAAATGATATGATTCAAGGATGAAGCCCAATATTTAATATCATAATTTGCCTCAAAATGTTCTTCATGATAAATTTCTTCATGATAAATGTTATAGTCTCTGCATCACTTAGGTTCCTGTAAAGTAACTATGACATACTTTGGAAAATAAAGCACTTTCTAGAAAATTATATACTGGCTTATTAGAGCACAATCTTCCCACATTAGGCCATGTGAGTTTGATGTTAATTATTGATTGATTGATTTTTGCTATGGCAGAAGATTGTGGCCTGAGACTGTCATATATTGATTTAAGACATGGGTTCAGTTGACATTTTTAACAGTTTTCAAGCAAGAAGATGGTGCTCTTATTCTTTAGCAAGGTGGAAATGGCCACATCTATGGAACCAATGTGTTGAGTCAGTTTGGGATTTCAAAGTTCTCAAGCACATCGTGAACAGAAATTGCCAAGACAGAACCATTTACATCAAGGGCACTAAAATGGAGCCAGAAGGTCACAGAGAGGTCTGACTCATGCAAGTCCCACCCATATTATTTAAATCCCAAAATTGAGATGAAGAGAAGGAACAAATGATACATTTGTTTAAATAAACTAATATTTAAAGTTATGCATGAATGGATAGAAAGTATAAAACAATGAAACCCATGAAAGACATCATGCCTTATGTTAAAGACCCAGCCATCACAAAAGAACATGGTGCATATTTTTCAACACAGTTGCCTTGAAATTATCAAGTGATAGAGAATTGTAGAAGAACATAAAAAATAAGGTTTGTTTTCCCTAATATTTTATTAAAGCATAGCATAATGAACTTACTATTATCGGATTAAGAACCTTAAAAATAATGTCTGGGAACAGTGCCTTACAAAAGTCGCAAGAAAGGAAAAAATAGTTCATCATTTTCCAAGATTGGTGTGACATGAAAGCACCAGTTATGTTCAATATAAAAAATATTGTTAACACACTAGTCACAAGAACTCTAAGAAAGAAAATTATATCTGATTGCCTCAAGGATTGTTTTTTTTTGAAGTGAGTTTTACTGATCTGCAGAATAATGAAGTTTTTTTGACAATTCAAACCAATTACTGAGTATATTCAGGAAAAAAAAAATTCTGACCAACTTCCATGGATGTATTCATGGATCTATTCATGACAGAATGTGCTCCATGGTCAAAAATTGGCAGACCATGATTGAAGGTCATTGAATATCTAACTACCTATGGCTATTTGCTTTGTCTGTTTGTTGGTTTTATTAAAGAATGCAAGTGGATTCAGAAGACTTCTTATGCTCAGGATCACAATTCTACCAAATCTGAAGATGGTAGAAATCATGACCTGGGAGGTGCAGACAGCATGACAATTATGAATAAAGCTGCCATACACATTCATATACAGATTTTTGAGTGGATAGTTTTAAACTCCTTGGGGACACACCAAAGAGTATGATTGATAGATCATACGGTAAGAGTATGTTTAGAGTTGTAAGAAACTGCCAAATTGTCTAGCAAAGTAGCTGGACCATTTTGCATCCCCGACAATGATAAATGAGTATTCTTGTTGCTCTTCAATCTCATCAGCATTTGTTCTAAATTTTGGCCATGCTAATAGGTGCATAGTGGTAGCTCATTGTTAAATTGATTTATACTTCCTTAATGATATACTCTGTGGAGAATCTTCATATACTTTTTTGTCATTGGTGTATGTTTTTTTGATGTGATATCTGTTAGTTGGTCTTTTTTTGGGGGAGGAGTGGAATGCTGGGGAGCAGTTTGTTGTTCCAGGGCCCATCACCTCCAAATCAAGTTATTGTCCTTCAGTCTAGCTGTAGAGGACGCATCTCAGCTCCAAGTCCAGTCGCCGTTTTCAGTCTTTAGTTGCAGGGGTCGCAATCCACCATCCCATGCGGGAATTGAACCGGCAACCTTGTTGTTAAGAGCTCACACTCTAACCAACTGAGTCATCTGGCTGCCCCTCCGGCAACTCACTGTCTTCAATCTAGTTGTGGAGGGTGCAGCTCACTGGCTCATGTGGGAATCCAATCAGCAGCCCTGTAGTTAAGAGCTCAGTCTCTAATCAGCTGAGCCATCCAGCCACATCAAGGTTGGTCCATTTTTCAATTGGGTTGTTTATTTTCTTATTGCTGTGTTAGTTTTAAGAGATTTTTGCGTATTGTGAATAACAATCCTTTACCAGATGTGTCTTTTGCAAATATTCTCTCCGGTTCTGTGGCTTGTCTTTTCATTCAATTGGCAGTGTTTTACGGAGCAGTTTGTAATTTTAATAAAGTTCAGGTTATCATTTTTTCTTCCACAAATTATGCCTTTGATTTTATATCTGAAAAGGCATCCCAAGGTTATCTAGGGTTTCTCCTACATTATAGGAGTTTTATAATTCTGTATTTAAATGTAGATCTCTTTTCCACCTTGAGTTAGTTTTGTGAAGGATATAAGGTCTGTATCTAGATTTCTTGATTTATTTTTACATGTGAATGACTACTTTTTTTGGCATTATTTGTTAAAAGAGTGTCTTTTCTCCATTTTTTAACCTTGCTCCTTGGTCAAAAAGTAGTTGACCATGTTAATGTGGCCTATTTCTGTATTCTGTATTCCTGGCATTGATCTACTTGTCTATTTATTTATGCAGCTTGACATGTAGACTTGAAGTTTTGTATTGCCAGTCGCCCAACTTTGACTTTTTATTCTTTCTTAATATCAAATGAGCTTTTCGGTATTTCATCATTTTTTTTGTTGTTTTCTTAATGTATTTGGCATAGGTTTAGTACTAGAAAGACATAAAAATGTATATCTGAAGACATGTCTTTTAAAGAATAATTTAACAATGTTCATTATCGAATAAGAAACGAGTTGCAGTTGCAGTAATCTTGGAAATAAAAAAAATGTTATGAGTCTGACTACAATGGCTGGAGTAACATAACTTCAAGTGCTAAGAATCAGGATTTATGAAATTAAGTAAATCCAAGTTCAAAAGTGAAATTTCAAAATTCTCATATAATGAGGCAGTGGTGGTTAGATAACATTTCACAAGAGCAGATGTTCAGTACTCTTTTGGGAAAGTTTTACACTGTTTGCTAGCCTATGTCAATATACCGTGTTTCCCCAAAAATAAGACCTACCCCGAGAATAATCCCCAGTTAAGAGCGTCAGCTAGACACACACATTTAGTTCGTTATGATGATGTTCCAGAAGGTGATATGACTGTATTTGAATAAATGTAGATTGTTGTACATGAAAATATAAGACATCCCCTGAGAATATGCCCTAATGCATCTTTTGTAGCAAAAATTAACATAAGACTTGGTCTTATTTTAAGGGAAATATGGTATAAGACCCGGTCTTATTTTTGGGGAAGCACGGTATGTAAATCACTATCACCAAAACTCAAAAGAATCAGCATTCCATTAGATTATAAAAAGATATAAATAAGTCAATTGCATGAATCTGAGAATATAATTCTTAAAATTTAATGACAAAGTACATTAATAAAGGTTTACATATAATCATTGCAATTAAATTGTAAACTGTTAATGTTTAATACCTGCAATTATGTATTTCTTCATAAAGGAAAGAACAATTTTAATATTTCCTAGAAAGGGATTGATATAAAAACTAATATGAGCCTTAGTATATAATTGGCCTAGTGATCTATGAGACTAAATACCTTTGCACTTGAGGCATATAATTTTTCTTCAGTTTTGTTATTTTTCTTACATTTAATGATTCAAGAAGGCACAGATATCCTAATGCCTATGAAATATTAAGTAAGCAAATTGTTGAATCAACAGATGAATTAGTTATTTAGTATTTAGTTTGTATCAATTAAGGTTCAGAAATGCCAATATTAGTTCATGGTAGAATTTTCATTATTTTCACTATTTAGGGAAAAAAGAAACTTCAAATGAGTTCACACATATAAGGGACTCACATTTTTTAAAATGAGATTATATATCTTCTTTTGCTTATTAAGATATATTTTAAGAGATAATGCTTAATGAAGTTTATTTTTATTTTTCTCACTTTTTGCTTATTTGACTGTCCTAGAGAAGTGTTTCCATGAAGTATGTAAGGGAAATATTTCTTCAGTTAACGAAAAGTTAACAATTATGCTGAGCAGAAACAAGAGATGACAACAAAGAAATGACCACTGGATTTGATCTTGGAACTATTCAGTGACAATGATCAGAGCAGTTTCTATGGTGTTATAAAGATGGATACCTAGAAAGACTGGCTGTAAAAGTAGAGGCTAGCATGAAAGGAAGCAAATAATAAATAGTACCTTCAATAAATTTTTCTCTAAACTGATAACCTCCAAGAATAATATATTACTCACATGTCTAACTCCAAGAATATTACTTGTGTTTTTTGCATAGTACATATTCTTAAATATGTGTTTGAAAACCGTTAATTCATCAATATATTATGTTTCATAGAATATCGTAAACTAATCTCCTCTAATTATTTGAGTTATTCTGAATGTATAGTAATACAAAATTACACTTATAACATGCAACATTCTTCTCCTGTTTTGTTAACGAAGTTAGAGAATTTTAAGTAATGATTGCTTCCTTAATTTTCTTCTTATGTTTTTAAAAATTTACTCCTATCAGTGAATATTGCAAATTGCTAGAATCTTCAAATTCCTTCATTTGTAATAATTACATTCCTCTATTCATAGTCACTGTCATGTGTTTTTATTATATTACATAGCTTTGTTAAATGTATTATCAATTAATGGTATTTATATATCAGCTCTGTATGCATACATTTTTCATGTCCTATGCATGTATTCGCTCTTACTACTTTACTAAGACTGTAGTCCCACTTTTTGGCTATATTTTGCCACATAATTTTTAGTATCATGTATTTTGACTAAAAAGAAAAAAAAATCAAGGCAATACATTCTTTCTGAGTGCATCTAGTGACATATTCTAATAATTCTGTAATGCAATATGACAAACAGTTCTATACATTATAAAAAGAGTTATGTATATTTCTCTAGTGCTTTGGCTATTTTAAAATTAATGATTTGTTATTAATTCTTTTGCATTAAAAGCAGGAATTGTGTATTGTTAAATATCTATTGAATATATTGTCCATATGTAATTTTTACATGTACTATATACAGAGCAAAAAACATACATGTTATAAATAATATATATATATATGTACATACATATATATGTATATACATATATATATATATAAAATCTTTGATTTTATATATATATATATAAAATCTTTGATTTTATATATATATATATATATATATATATATATATATAAATCTTTGATTTTACAATAGTCAACAAACAATAAAAACAGGAAAATCTTGGTTTTATAAGTATGAACTCCAGAGACTTTTTTTATTTGACCAACATGCACAATATTATAAAGCAATCAGATAACATACTATTATCAGGAGTCTATGGAAAGATTACCATGTTTATAACTCAATACTGGTGAAACTTTTGAAAAATATTCTTCTTCTATGAAGACTTGTAGTGCACTTATACTCACTATAATCTTAGGGAATATGCTAAATTTAAATTGAAATAATCATATTTTCTGAGTCAGTTCAGAATATCTACTATTTAAATTGCAAGAATATTAAGTTGAAATACACACAAGAGACTGAGCAGGGTAATAATTGGTTGTTTTGTTTCGTTTTGTTTGCTCTCTTATTGACATCGTGAAGAACATCCACGTGATAACTATTGAATATTTTCCAATAACTAAATGTCATTTTAATATTCTTTTATCTTGCCAAAAACATTTAGTAGTCATCAATGTGCCGTGAGTACAAAATCAATAAGGTACCAGCACAGAAAGTAATACTCATGTAGATTCACAATACATAATTCTATTAACATTTATTTCAAGAATATTTTAAGTAATATTAATTTTTGTCCCATGTTGAATCACATTATTAATGCTTATCAAAATAGACGATGTATTGCAGCTGATGAAAACAGTGGTTGAATAATTATAAGATGACAAAGTTCTTTTGTGTTATTTATCAGAGAGATCTCGATATTTACCTTTAACTGTGTTGAGAGATGCCCAATGGATCACGAATGATGAGACCGGTGACTTGACTATTGCTTTAACAGTAATGATGTCCCTGGTGACTTAAATAAGCAGTAACGGCACAGAGCTGAAGGTGCCTGCCTCACTTGAATTGATTGAAAATAGAATAATAAAAAAAAAAATAGAGGATGTGTATGGACAGCACCTTTAAGAAGGTTTGCTGTTGTTTGCTGCTTTGTTTGTTGGCATAGGGAAGAAAACAGTGGTCCAGAGAATGGCAAGGATTGATCATGAGGTGATTTAAAAAAGATATATACACAATAGATTATTATTCAGCTTTAAAAAAAAGAAGGAAATCCCACTATTTGCAACTACAAGTATGAACCTGGAGGATGTTGTACTAAGTATAATAAACCAGACACAGAAAGACAAATACAGCATTATCTCACTAATACGTGGAATCTAAGTCAGACTCATATTAATAAGAGAGTAGAATGGTGGTTACCAGATGCACTGGTATGAGGAAAATAGGAGATGTTGGTAAAAGGGTACAAACATTCAGTTTTAATATGAATAAGTTCTGGGGACCTAATGCACATTATGGTGATTATAGTTAGTAATGTCATATTATATGCTAGAAATTTGCTAAGAGTGTCGATCTCAAGTGTTCTCACCACACACACACAAAATAACTACCTGAGGTGACAGCTGTGTTAATTAATTTGATTTTGGTAGTCATTTCACAATGTGTATGAATAAATCATCATGTTATATACCTTAATGAATCCCATTGTACAACATAAATATATACAATTTGTATTTGTTAATCATACCTCAATAAAACTAAGGATAAATAAAAACTAAACAACTTCTCATGGACTGAAAAGTGCCAGTAGAGTGAATAAAATGATGTTACAGGAGACAAATTAGAGAATTGTCAAAGTGAAGTCCTGAGTTGCATAAAAGAGATGCAATTTTTATATACACATGACAGCAAATATTTTTCTAGAAATACAGATAATTTGGAGAAATGCAGTAGCAGAACATAAGTCAATCTGGCCTCAGATACTGGTAGACAGATGTAGTGAATAGCGCTTGCAAATGCTATCTTACGATTGTTTCATTTCTATGTGAAATAGGCGTCAAGGCCATTGGTGGAAAGTCAGAATGTGAAACAACTCGATGAAGCTTTAAAGAAAGAAGATAATCTCTTAAAAATATCTGGAAGAGTGGGATAATAAAGAGATGTAGGATAGTAAAGGGAAGCAAGGTAATAATAAATGGGCTAAAGAAATTCTAGTAAAACATTAAGGACCCAACTTAGGTTAGTAATTGTAAGATTAAAATGTGGCCATTACTATATATGGCTTTGTATTTTACTCCAGCCATACTCAACTGTGTGGTTCAAGCGTGGGGTAGTCTAAGACTACATTTTGGATTATTAAATATAGTAAAATGCAGTTAAATGGGACAAAGGACCTAAGGCCGTATGCAAGTTTGTGATCAGGTTATAGATTTCAGGGGTTGTTGATACATCAGAATAAATGAGTTGGATCCATAGGATGCAATGTTCAGAAGTTGGAGTGACCAAAATTTAAAAAATGGGAGTGAATACAAGTTCAAATATTTTATTGTAATATATATTTCTAAAGGGATAAACTAGTATATTATTTTTCCAAATTACATTTTTTAATTAGTATTGATATGCTCAATTCTCAAAATGCTGTGGTAAATATACAATGCTTTGACTATACGTTAGTGCAATATTTATTGTTGAAATGTAGTTCCCTTGTGGTAATGCAGTAAGATAAAAGAAGGGAAAAATGGTGATTTCTCCCTTCTTTTTTGGACTAATGATGTCACTTTAATGATGTCCTTGGGTCCATAAGACTGAGACTTGAGTTTTCTCTTGGTGTATTTGGTGACAGCTTTGTCACTAACATCCTAGAAGTACAGAACCATGAGTGGCACTGTCATACAGAAGCTAAACAAACAGCAAACAGCTAAAAGGAACTCCTTCCTCTCCCTCTCCTGTACAAAGGAGTCGATTTTTCCAGTGCTTTAAATGAAGAGAGATGGTTTCTCCTGGATATTTTGCTGTTCCTGCCTGCTGAGCAGTTTCAGGACTAGGCCCATCTTTGTGTCCAAGCTGGAGAAAAACAGCAACAATAAAATCCTTAACTGCTTGTACAGGACTTTCTTCAAGTTTTCAACTCCCTTTCAATCTGCCTGTACTTGCATATTTTTCACAGTCCTCAGATAGTTGTTCTTTGTATTCTGCCCAGAGCTTTCAATTGTTATATGTAGGGAAACAAGGCTCTAGTGGGTTTATGCCATCTCTGCCAGCATCGTTGCATTATTTAATCAACACAAAGAAACTCGTCTTTGTTTCATTCAAAGGAAAAAATGTCACAACCAATATCGGAAGGCCAATCTAGGTTTGTAGAAAACTTCTGATAAATGAAAAGTTATGCTATCTGTGGTTCAAAAACGGACTCTGTTTTGAGTATAATTTCAGATTAGATACATGAATATATACTATAATTGCAGTAAATTATCAGAGGCACAATGAAGGAATAATACAGTACATATACTTTCTGGCACTTAAACATTTAGAGAATTATAAATAGAATCTAGACAAATATAAATAGAATTATCTGTATTTGTTTTTCTATAACTTATTATGTGCAATATTGGAATATATTTTTCCCAAACATATTTTATTAGATGGGAAATCCATGTTCCCTTTTGCTCATTATAATAATTCATAAAATTAATAACTAAAATTAAAAAAATCCCATAATCATTTCTATGGAAAAAAATACATATAACACGAGAAGAGATTTCACAATGTTACAAGTAAAATTCTACAATAGCCTCAGTAGGATGAAAGGAAAATCATACCTTTTTCATAACGAAATCTGTTGTTTATGTGGTGCACCAGTATTTATTTGTTTTAGTACCCGATAATGTTATATTTTTTACTTGCATTATGGTGGCTTTCCAATTTAAGTAAAAAGAGCCAAAGCTAAATGTTAATCAGTGCCTATTTAAAATCATGGCAAGAGAATGTGTGTGTGTGTGTGTGTGTGTGTGTGTGTGTTTGTATGTGTGTTGTGTGTGCATCCCCACATATGAAAAGGGAATAATTTGAGGCTGCAACAAAAATGTCCAAGTGCCCCATGCCAAAGATAAACAGTCCAGTGACAAGAGTTCTGTATCATTCAGTGTCATATTCGCCTTGGCTGCGGCATGTCATTAGAAGTTATATACATGATTGTCCAGTTTTACTTCAATGATTGGAAACAAATTACCTGTACATCTCTTGGGGATTAAGTTATCTCTATGCATACATATAAATCATGCGGAAGGACACCAAATTACCCCCTAAATGCTCGCAACCTCTATTCTTTCATAATAACACGCATTTCATCTGTAGACGTTTAATAGTGTAGTGCAGTTAATATGTTTCTAAAATGACCCTATCACACTCGGGATTATTAACTACAACAAATCTGAACAGCAATTCCAGGCTGCCAGTTTCTTGGCAGTATAGTAGATCATTTTAATACAAGATATACCTGATAAGTTTTAGCTGCTTTCTACTTTTAAAGACAATTTTCTCTGCCCCTCTCTTCAGGCCAATAAAAGAGAAAGAGTCAGAACGTTAGGGTAACTTTAGTTACTCTGGCACTATAGTGTTTAAATATGTCTTGGTTCAAATATATCTTTAGCTACTTAAAACTCTTCTAGTAAATGTTCCAACTTTAAAATCCACAGAGTTAGTTTGGAAAAGATTTTTTATTTGAAAAGTACCTTAAGCTATGACTTTGCAATTGAATTTCTGTCAGAACTGCTATAATTAAATTCAACTTTGCAGGAGGAAAATTATGAAAACCACTTTTGAACATGATACATCCATTTCAAGTTACATCAAAGGTAGGAAAATTAAATGTCTTTAAACATTATTATTTTTTTTATTTTTCAAAATAGTAAAAATAAAAAAGATAGAAGACAGTTATAGAAGCTCATATTTACTGTTTATAGGATTGCTTAAATAAAATTTTTAACTGAAAATTATATTTATTTAATAAGTTCTAGACTTTTATAACTAGCAGAGGTTTAGGTGAAGAGAAGTCTGATATTGTAACTGAAAAATATCCCACCTAAAAATAACAGGGTGGTTTTGAAAATCATACGCAATCAAAAAATTCATCATATGATGAAAAGAGGGATTGAAACGTCATTTCAGACACATGCACACCATAGATCTGACACTATACCAGAATTTACTAATTATCATAAAGACATATTGTTAAATGCTTCATATAATTTATTATGTTAAAATTAGACCATTATGAACAGTAATACATATGTTTTATAAATTTATGTTTTGTCTACTTTTTAAAAACATATTTGGAGTATAGAAATGATATTGTACAAAATTCCAAAATGTGACAACTGTTTATATGAGTCATATATGAGATCACTGTATACGTGTGTGTGTGTGTGTGTGTGTGTATATATATATATATATATAATTGTATATGTATAGTCTCTAATTATACTCACCGTATTTCACAGGTTCAGAAATTTGTCTTTTCATATTTTAATAATTCTGAAAATTGTGATGATTAAATTCATATTAACACATGTTTGCTAGCTACTACAAAGTAGACTAGGTTGTGTGGAGGGCTGTAACATTGATGCACTGGAGCAGTCTGCTCTCAAAACAGTGATAATTGTGTGCACTGTATAGAGAGACTCTAAAATAATAATGAATAAGACTAGAATTTAGACTTTTTTGTTATGCCCACGTACTGGTAATTCTACACAACATTAGTGATAAAATATCCCTATAAGACAAGACAGACTATTCCTGCCCCCCCCAAAAAAAAAAAAAAGTTAAAATATATTTTTTAAATTCCTTTATGGTTTTCAAATGAATTTTAAAATAGCATTTGTAATAAATCAATTTAAATGTGAATGTGATGTTACCAATATTGGAAGTGCAGATGAAATGCCTATATCCAAAAATGAAACTAACAATCCTTGAGGCTGTAAAGAGATTTTTTTAAAAATCAACGATGGTTCTATATACACAGGAAACTAGAGATAGAAATGTATCTTTTGTATGCCTCATAAAGTTCTGAAAGCAGAGGTCAAAAGAACCAGAAATCTGGAAGAATAAACTGCTGAAGATATTACTACCTTTGTACTAATTTATTCACATTTCAGAATATACTATAAAGAGTATGCAATGGTTTTCTTACTGTCAAACAAAACATAATTTGGTGGATAACTTTCAGTTTTCAGAATGAGAGAGATTCCCCAGACAAGCAGTGTATTAAACATTAGAAATAATTATACATATCTATGAAAAGACATTGAACTTTTTGTGGTGATTTTATACCGACCTTATCTGGAGTGGTACAGGAAGAATAATAAAGTTAATTAGATCACAACTTTAGTTTTGAAGAATCATTTGACATTACTAATATTTACATCTCTAAAAATATACTATGAAAATAACCTAAAAGCTATATGCTTTAAATAGAGATCTTTGTAAATTCTTTACAGATTCACTAAAATACCATCAAATAAATTAACCAAAATTAATGTTTCCATATACATTCTAAAATTTGAATAAAATTAATATTATAGTCATATAAAATTAGATCCCCTTTAGTTGAAATATATCCAGTAGAATTTTAATTAAAGGTTATAAAATTCAGTCTCAAACATTATGTGTATTGGTTTGGCTTAGAAACAAATAACTTAACATTCTTATTCCTTAATACATGCGTTGTTCCCTTAATACATGCATTGGCTTAAAGGTCATACCAGTTAGATCTATATACGTTTTCTTATAGAATTTCTATTACATACTATTATGTTGGTGTCCCATTTTGTTGGTACACGGATAGGTATGGATATTTGTACATAATGTGACTTCATGAGAATATTGCTTGTCTTTGTTCAGACTGCTATAAGTAAGATACCATAAACTGCGACTTATAAGCAAAATGCATTTCTTTCTCACAGTTCTGGAGGTAGAGAAGTCCAAGATCAGGACACTGGCACATTCAGTGTTGCTTGTGGGCCCATATCCTAAGTCATACACTGCTATGTTTTCACTGTGTCTTCACATGCTTCCAGAGAAAGTTTCCAGGTGGGAATTCTCTCCCGTTCTCAAGATTTTTTTTCCCGCTTCTTCGTTCTCAAATCCTGAGAAAAGTTGGTTGGGGAATCGGGAAAATCGGCTCCTTGAACCCAGGTGGTTGGTAGTATTGGCCGTCATCTTGTGGAAACAATTCATCGTGGAGAAGAGAAAACAGTTTATATCTCAGGATTCGGGAACAGGAACGCGAAAAAAATTCCTGATAATGGGCTGGAATTCCTGCCTGGAAACCCTAGGTTCCAAGAGACATGGGCTTTCTATGGGGTGTCTTTATAAGAGCACTATTCTCATTCAGGTGGGCTCTGACTCCATGACTTAATCACCTCCCTAAGGCGCCACTTCCAAATATCATCACACAGGGGATTACTTACGAATTTGGGTCGGGGTGGGGGGGGGCACAAACATTTAGGCCATAGCATTAATTATGTGAAGACACAGTACTTTTAACCTGAAAATATCATTTAATAATTTAGATGTCTTAAGTTTTAGATGTTTGTAAATCTATTGCTATTTATAATTTATAACCTTGCTTCTCCCTATTCAGCAAATTTATCAAATCTCTAGGTTAACTCAAACATTTTAGCTTCCCTTCATATGTAGAAATTCTCCCTTCATATGGAGAAATTCTCCCTTCATATGGAGAAATTCTAGCAATATATTTGAAAAATGAATAAACCCTCAAAATATAAAATGTATATTTGAAAAAATTCTGAGATTATTATATATATTTTCATTCTAAAGATTTTTCCTGAGAAAATTGAAATTACTCACATAATTTTCTTTTAAGTCAATTAGATCCTTGCTAGATCAGAAGGTTCCTTGAGAAACAGCAGTCATTTTGTGGTCTATAAAATATACACCTCACAGATGCTCACATATTAGCCCACCCCCACTTAGATAAGAGAATATATATCTACTAATAGGCAGGGATGCTGATTTTTCTTTGGTTCTGAAGAGTAATTGGGATATCTTCTTGGAATACAAAAAGTGAGGGAAATGGTGCCACGTACACAAATAACTAATGAAACTGCTGCTAACAGGAGCAGTTAGAGGTAGGTGAGGATGGGGGAGGTGAACATGGCTAGGCAGGCAATGAGCTAAATTATTCATGATATTATAGAACATGTTGTGTTTGGGATCTTAAAGAAAAAGCAAAGGGAACTAATTAAGTCAGTTAAAATTGGAAGTGACATGGTCATAGTTTTGTAAAAGCACTATACTCTACGTAAAATTAAATGAACTGGTGCCTTAAAAGACAGACATATGTCTGTTACAAGGATTTTCTAATTCTCCAAGTGGAGCATGAAGATTGAATGAACTGTGGTGGTATCGGTTGAGATTCACAATTTCAGAAACATACAAATCAAGGTAAAATTTCTTTTAATTTATGCTTTAAAAGCACAATATTACTGAGCAATGCTTTTTAATTTGGCAACAAGAAAATATAAGAATATGTTTTTTTCAAGACAATCTCTGATTTAGAAGTGCATCACAGATTATTACATGGAGGATTGCTTCTCCATGAACATTGAGTTTTTGAAAAGAGAATCTGAAACACATTTTTTAAAGGCTCATGATATAGTATTTTGGTGTTCATTTTCTCTTAAGTGATACAGAAAAATAAGCCTCAATGTCTTAAAGCCTAAAAGCTGAAATACAGTTATGTAGATTAAAGAATCTGTAGTCAAATATCTGATAATACAATTTTTCTCAGAAGAAAAAAAAGTTTTAGTTTTTTTTCCAGTTTTATTGAAGTATAATTGACAAAGTTGTACATTTTTAGTGTACAACCTGATAATGTAATAAGTTTCTACATTGTGAAATAATCACCACAATCAAGTTAACACATCTGTCAGAAAAAATTAAAAGCTGCAGTGATCTTTACCTTTAGAATTTATAATAGTACCCTAAAAAAATAATAAAATATATATCTATATATATATATCTATAGCTATATCTATCTATCTCTCTCTATATATATATATCAAAGGAAATAAATCATTTCTCACAGCAAAAAGATATTAACTACCATAGTCATATCAGCCAATGATAAGGAAGAAAAATGTACATTATGATTTATACATATGTGTGTTTTTTGAGGGGGAAACTTGCAAATTCTTTAGAACATTTAATTTAATGCTACTTTCATTTTACTACAAATGTTCAATAGTCTAGTACATTATTTTCATTTGCCACTTTTTTATGAAATATCCAAATTGGCCCTTCACTCAAAAACCAATGGGAAATCACTATTTAGGAAAGTTGCTTCTCCTTCACCTAGTGTTTTGTCATATTGAGAGTACAGAGAAGGTAGAGACAGATCAAAGACCAAGCAAGTGACTGTGTTCACAGATTGGTTTTTCTAATTTCTAGGGTGTAACTCTTGCTTAAATGTATAATTTTTTCTCCTTCCCAAAATATCATTTATTTTTCATTATCATAAAACACAAAAGAACATATATTCCTAATATCTTCAAATATCCCCATCTTGAAGAGTTCTCCCCACATAGCATCAGCAATGGAACCATTCTTTACTTTTATCTCTATTCATCCAATATGGCGGATGATAGTTTACTTTTATTTTATTCACCTTTGGAAAAAAATACCAAAATTAATTTCATAAAATGGAGTTTTATTGATGATTACTTAAAAGAGAACTTGGTGGAATTGTGGAATTTGATCAATTTCATATCATTGGCTAGCAGCAAGACATTCATACTTCTTGAAAACGAAAAAAGGTCTTATTTGTAAAAACACACTCAGCGTAGCTGTAGGCTTATAGCATGTTTCATAATAATGAATTTAATAATAAAAATAAAACATATTCATAAATTATTGTTTCTCTAGAATAAATAGACTCTATCCATATGCTCTCTTTTGTTTGTATACCATCATTTCTAAATCTATTTCTTTGTTATGTATGCGTGTATACTACAGAGTCTGAAAACGGAAGACTCTTGTTAATATTAATACTTATTTTCTACAAGTAGATCTGGTAATATTGCAACTTGCCACCTTGTGATAAATTCACCTTTCAATATTTTTCTTTATTATTTTCATTTATTAGAGTATCTTACTTTGTTTTTTTATAAATGTTACTTTCACTCTCTTTTTCTGTTCATTTTGTTGTTTCTTTTCAAAGTGAATTTTTTTTTCATATTTTAATGTGAGACATCGGTATTTCTTAATGCTCACATAGGATACCTTTCTGATAGGAGGTACTTCTACAACTTTAAATAATATATTGAAACCTATTGATCCTGTAACTTTAGAAAGAATTTCTTTACTCAGAATTTCACTTTCTGTCCCGACCCGCAGGACACTACACGAGGGACCCCGAAGCACCTAGAAGGGAGGAAAATGGGAGACACAAAGACCGGAGACAAGACAGGAGTTCTGATCAAGTCTCTCTTTATTGCAGCTCAATCAGGGGTTATATACATTCTTCTGCTGGGTGGAGGGGCATTAACATAAGAAGGGTTGCCCCAGGCTAGCATCTTAAGCCATCCAGACACCCCCTACAGAAATGTGGGTGTTATCTAAAGACCCAAGTAACTTCCTCTATCTCATGCTTCTCAGTTATGTGATGGTGCCTTATAGGCACCCGCCCCCTACAGGTCCCCCTTTTCTGTTTTATAAAAAAAGAGCTCTAAGCCCCTAGGGAACTGCGCCTGTCTTAGGTTGGGACAGTCCATCTCTGTGAAACCGGGTACAGTGACAGGTTTTTTAATTTTTATGTTACTTAGAGAGCTGTCCTCTTACCCGTCATTGGCTATCCAGTTCATCTCACAGGGGAGGAGTCCTGTTTTATGACTCCTGTTATTGGAGATAGGGATCTCCTCGCTCTTGCATCTCCAGTCGGGTGTAATGGACCTGTATGGGCTTGGCCTGCAAGGCCTCTATTTGTTGTCTGAGAAAGCGCATGAGTTTATTGAGGAGGATGGGTCCCAGTGATAGTAGGATAAAGCACCCGAGTATGGGGCCAAGCTGGGGTAGTAAGTAGGGAAAAAGTCCATTGAATCCAGAGAGGGTTGGAAAGGAGGTCTCTTCTTTTTTCAAGGTCTTCTGGTCATTTTTGACTCTGTCACGAACAATTCCAGATTTGTTAGCATAAAAACAACATTTTTCTCTGAGGGCCAGGCAGATGCCCCCTTTTTCTGCAGTAAGTAAATCTAATCCCCTCCTGTTTTGGAGGACAACTTCTGCTAGGGAATCAACCTGATCTTGAAGATCTTGGATAGTTTCTGAGAGTACCTGGACATCTGATATAAGTTGCCCAGATAATTTATGGTATTGTACTAGGGAATGTCCTATCCCCGCGGACCCGGTGGCAAGTGCGGTGGTGATGCCTAGACCCGCTAATAAGGGAATAAAATGGACTGCACGTTTAGTGCGTCCTGCAATATGTTCGAAAGTCGGGATAGGGACTGGCTCATCTCCTGGAATGATGGATACATCTGGGAGGAGGGAGCCTAGGGCACAAACTCCTGTCCAGTTTTGTGGTAAATAGGTGTAGGCATAATTATTTCCACAAATATATACCGATCCATTGGGTGCACACATAGCAGAGGATACATTAATGAAGGAGGAGCAATCTGTAAAGGAGAGGCTTCTAAAAATAACCTCTATAGTATATTGTTAAAGCCAAGGGGTTGGACTCAAAAAGGGAGAGCTATGTTGCATGAATTAGCAGTCATTTTTGTGCCTGTTGTGAAAGATGGCTTCTCAGGGAGCAGGGCTGTCCCTGGAATGGGGGTTAACATCTATTTGTTTTATAAGTCTCTCGGGAAGCCACCGGGCAGCTTGGGTTTTAGTATCGAAAATGCAGACTGATCCTCGTCCCCAAATGAGGACAGGATCTGGGCCTGACCATAGATTTGTTATGGGGTCTTCATCACTATCTGCACTGCCTCCTTCAGTTTTTATTGGGGGGAATTCAATAACAGGGAAAAGATTAAGAGGGGGTTTTTTAGCAGCAGAGGAGAGTTGTGAATCTAACTGTTGAAGTTGTTTAAGGAGAGTTAGATGTTGTTTTTTGAGTTGAACGGTTTTTTCTAATTGTTGGACTTGGTGGGAGAGGAGAGTTTGATCAGGATCGTGGAGAGGAGCTGAAGGCATTTGGGGATTATAGGGAGGGGGCAATTGATTAGAGGCCAGAGACTGCCAGTCAGGATTAGCGGCAGCTTCCTCTAAATCAGCCTCATCCTCAAGGCTTAACTGATCGTCCTCAGGTGGGCTGGAATTTACATTAAAATCAGGACAATTAGGTGAGGACTCTTTTAGTCCTGAGATAAACTTGTCATGAACACTAACCTCTTGTCCCATTATGAGAAGGAATAAAGACTCTCCTCACGTAGGCAGTCGGTTGGTACAATCCGCCAACACGGACCCAAACGAGATGGCACGGATGGTAACGACCCGCAGACGAATGTCTTTTGGGACTCACCCGGCCAGAGAGACGGGGGTGTTGGGATGAGAGGAGAAAAAACCCTTACGTGAGCAATCGGTTGGTATAATCCGCCAACACGGACCCCGAGAGGCGACGCGGCTGGTAACGACCCTCAGGCGAAAGCCAGTCGGGACTCAACCGGTCGGGAAATCCTCTGGGTGGACGATTGGAGCTCAAAGTAAGCAGGCAAAATCTCGCTCAAACGGTCCCAAACACCTAGAAAACTGTCTCGTTGGTGAACGACTAAAACCCAAAGTGAGCTGAGAGCAGATAAAAAGGGAGACTGGGACAACAGGTTAGGGGAAAGGGGAACCCTAGTCTAAGTGTCTGAGGGGAAGCCTGTAGACTATACATAAGTCTAGAACACAAATATATGTCCCATTTTTTGAAGGAGTCGTCCGCTTACCTGTACAGATCTCCCACAAGTTGGGTAGTCTTATGGTGATCAAAGAAGAAATATGCTGCAGCTCCTTAGACCGGACGAACTCAGACGTCTCGTCTTCTAGGAGACTTCAGGCCCCACGTTGGGCGCCAGTTGTCCCGACCCGCAGGACACTACACGAGGGACCCCGAAGCACCTAGAAGGGAGGAAAATGGGAGACACAAAGACCGGAGACAAGACAGGAGTTCTGATCAAGTCTCTCTTTATTGCAGCTCAATCAGGGGTTATATACATTCTTCTGCTGGGTGGAGGGGCATTAACATAAGAAGGGTTGCCCCAGGCTAGCATCTTAAGCCATCCAGACACCCCCTACAGAAATGTGGGTGTTATCTAAAGACCCAAGTAACTTCCTCTATCTCATGCTTCTCAGTTATGTGATGGTGCCTTATAGGCACCCGCCCCCTACAACTTTCCTTATTCCTTCTTCCAACAAATACATTGACAATAATATAAATAAATAATATTTCTTTCAGTAGTGTCAATTTTTATGATTGAACTCATAGGGAATGAGATGTGATCCTCCATCAAAAATTTGTGCTAGTCTCCTCTTCTGCAACCTCCTGCCTCACATTTCTGTTTCCCCTTACCATGCTCTGTTTTTTTGTGTGTATTTTGTTTTTTTGTTTTGTGGGTTTTTTTGGTTTAATTTGTTTTTACTCCTATCACTTTGTTGCATATTATGATTTTCTTATTTGTTGTATTACTTATTTTCTGCCTGTACCAATGGGATTGTAAACTTAATGAACACAAAACTTTACTTGCTTTATTCATTTGTCTACCATATATTTGTGCTCAATATTTACTGAATTAATGAAAGCGTGAATTCTCCTTAGACTTCATCGTGTTCGTTCCTGATGGTCCATTACATAATGTTCCTGGTCATGTCTATTCACATCCGAACTTAAAAACGAACATGTGTAGACTCACATTATAGCTGTTACATTATTTAGCTAATTGTCAGTTAGCCACTGCACACATGAATTCAACCAATTACATGTCAAATTGAACTCAATAATTTCAAACATGTAGATAGATGTTGACATGACAAAAATAAGATGTAATGATGTGCTTGTATTTATAGAGTTTATATCATATATGTAAACAACTTTAAAATGAATTTCAATTGAAACTATGGCCACAAAGGATTTCGATATAGTATGGTGATGAAAAGCAGTGGGGGACCACTTAGAAAGAAGGGTGACTCTGAATGCCTCATACACTGGCACAAGAATTGAAGAGGGAGGGCATAATGATACAAGAATACACATATTGCTAGGACAGATATATAAGAATACTAATGTTCAGATACCAGCCAATAATAATGGAGGCTGAACTGATCAGGAACAACTATTAGGTTGGTATTTTTGCAGAGCTTGTTGAACATTAACACTTCCAAAAGTACAAATAAGATATATAGGAAAAAGGTAGAGTTAATGCTATTTCTACTAATTTAAATATTTCAATCTTAGTGATATCATACAACATACATCATGTTGAAACAGAGAGATATGAGTCTTTTCCAAAATGTTTGTGCTCTGTTGCTATTCTTGGCTAAACCCAGTGAATGCTATGTTGTAAAGAGATCTCTAGTTTGAGAACTGCATGGAAAATGTTCTCCCCAATACTCAACTATTATTAATTTTATGTGTGTTTTTATTTTATTGTGGCATTATTAACCATCTCTATAGTACACCAATAGAAGTTAAGAACTGTCGTTTGCCAGCAAAATGTGATTTCACAGGGCTTATATTGTATAGCTATTATTACGGTAAATGGAAAACAATTACATTATTCATAGCTAGCAAATAGTAAATAGATTTATAACAAACACTTCTTAAATTATTAACAGTATTATATATGTATATATTCATGTATTTGCTATGTAATTGTTTATCTGATATTTAATCCAAGAAAAATGTTTCTGGATATCCAACAAGATAGTAAGCTTTCATAATTCAGTCTTCCCATTGAATATATACTCTATTTTCTTAATGAAGTTTTGCAAAGATATGTAATCAGAGTGATACTTTTTCACTAATTTAAGTTGATGCACAAGAGATTATAGGAGGCATGAGTCCAATTTTAAGTAGAAATCGGTGGACAGGATGGAATTTTGTTAGGCTATGTTCTTAACTCAGGTATTTTGCAGTACAAAAACTATGAGGAAAATATTAGAATTAAAAATAAAAAACTAATGAAATATTTGATACCTGGAACACATGCTCTCAGGAATTACATGAAAATAAGAAAATATGTTTTCAAATACTAGGATTGGTTTTCACTCCTAATATTAAATGTAATAGCAATGTAAACAATCCCTTTTATATTAAGTATATTCCATTGTGGAGAACAAAAATAAGAGGATTTCTCATATTTAGACCAACTTTTATAGTCTCTATAAATTTTAAATATAGAATGTATGAAGTATTATTTTGTGTGTTTTGTTTTTTTTTAATTTCACTGAGGATTTTTTTTTTCCCAAGTCAAGTTGTTGTCCTTTCAAACTTACTTGTGCAGCGTGCCGTTCAGCTTCAAGTTGTTGTCCTTTCAGTCTTAGTTGTGGAGGGTGCAGCTCAGCTCCTGGACCAGTCACCGTTGCTAGCTGCAGGGGGTGTAGCCCACCATCCCTTGGGGGACTCAAAGAGTTGAACCCATAACCTTGTGGTTGAGAGCCCACTGGCCCATGTGGAAATCGAACAGGCAGCCTTTGGAGTTAGGAGCTTGGAGCTCTAACCGCCTGAGCCACCAGACTGGCCTGTGATGTATTTATTTATTTTTTTTGGTGATTAAAATGTCTGATTACCTTTAAAGATTTAATGTGATAGCAAAATAATAGGTGTGTATATTTCCTTTTCTAAGTAGGAAATCAAATGGAGTAATATTTTTAGTTAAAATGCATAAATATTTACATGTACGAGGTCGCACAATTAAGTTTTTGAACTCATCCTAGAAAAAATGCTATATACCTCACTGCTGAATATCACTACGGTCACCTTCAAAGTATTCCCCTTGGGAAGCTATGTACCAACTCCAGTGCCTAGTTCATCTTTCAAAGCAATTTTGGACCTCTCTGGAATGGCTATCAGAGCTGTTGTCGTATTACCCTTGATGCCCTGAACGTCATCAAAGTGTCTTCCTTTCAATGTTTTCTTTGTTTTTGGGTAAAGAAAAAGTCACTGGGGGCCAGATCAGGTGAGAAGGGATGGTGTTCCGATACAGTTATTTGTTTACTGGCTGAAAACTCCCTCACAGACGATGCTGTGTGAACTGGTGCATTGTCGTGATGCAAAAGCCATGAATTGTCAAAAAGTTCAGGTTGTCTAACTTTTTCACACAGCAATTTCAGCACTTCCAAATAGTAAACTTGGTTAACTATTTGGGCAGTTGATATAAATTCATAAAAATAATCCCTCTGATATCAAAAAAGGTTAGCAACATTGTTGCAAAGAGTTTGCGAATTTAATTGTACGGCCTTGTATGTCCATATATTTGTCTCTGTTCATATGATTAAATATATTCATTTTTCAATCCAATTAGCTTAATAAGCAAACTAATATATTTATGTACCCATATATTCATAGGCATGAAATAAATGCCCATTAATTCACAGACATAAAGCATGTATCTTTTAACAATATCTTTGAAACCCATACATTTTTCTAAAATATATAAACTTGTCTTATTTCTGAAATAGTCTGTTTACAAAATGCCATGATAATCCTCCATTTATATTAGTGTTCTATTAATGAAGTCCATTACTGTTTAATATTTTATTACATGTATGAAATATTTTGATTAAATTGATAGACCTGCCTTTGTCTTTATTTTATTTTTTTTCTGTGTTTATTTCTGTTTTTCTTTCTCCTTTTTTTCTGCTCCTTTATTTTAAACAATCATGATTGGCATAAATTCCTAAACTCTTTATAACATTTTTGATGACTGTTCAGATTTAGGATATATAACATAATACTGTTTGTTATTTTTCATGATAATAGATGATAACTTCAGGGGACCAAAAAGAAAAGGAAAAAAAAAAAACAACTAAGAATTAAACTTGCCACACGTTTAACTAAAGCATTAAAAAGCATTGCATTTTTCCTCCATTACTTCATTATATCAATTACAGCAACTTTTCTCACATAGTGTAATGTGACCGTAAGAATTTAGAACTTTTCAAGTTTTTGACTCAATTTGAAATATCAGAACCAGTGTCCCTGTGGGCCTAGATTTCTTTGCCACCTTCCCTTTTCTTTGCCTGTATGCCTCCCCTGGACTATAACATTTACGAGACACTTGTGGAAAGCAGCAGAAGAACATCACAAACACAACACACATAAGGAGTTCCATACAAAGAATTTTTGTTTGTTTTCCGGGTATCATGGGAACCAACAAGTGTGGTCACATCAAAATGAATATACCAAAAACTCTAGTTTATCCTCCTGCATTGCAAAAGGACCAGCATTTTAAGGGCCACTGTTATTCTTAATTGAGATGAGCGCTAATTGTTGGAGATGAAGTCAAGAGATGGACAATTGAAAATTATGAGAAAACTTCACTTCTTTATTTCCACTTTAATGTCTTTCCATATATTTGTTAGAAAATCTTTAGGAACCATTAATATGAATTCCACTGCAGAGATTTATGATTTGACATGAGTGTTGACTACAGGACTAACGAGTGCTACCATTCATATTGTGGTACTTTAATAAGGAGGGAGGCAATGGATATTACTCTGAAAAGATGATGTTTCCTTTCTCCCAATGTATTAGTGTGCTAGAGTTGCAGTAAGAAGGTACCAAATACTGGGTGGCTTAAACACAGAGATTAGTTTAATCACAATTTTTGAGGCTAGAGTCAACGTTCAAGGTGTTGGCAGGGTTGGTTTTTTCTGAGGCATCCCTGGTTGTCACGTAGATGGCCTTTTTCTCCCTATGACATTGCCTATGTTATTGGGCATCGGTCATATTGGATTAGGGACCACCCTAATGAACTCATTTTAAAGGAATCACCTGCTTAAAGACTCCATCTCCAAATACTGTCAGATTCTGAAAAAGTAGGGCTTGGAACTTCAACATGTGAAATTTTGTGGGAAAGGAGGACAGTTCATTTCATGACACCCAGCATTGGCTTATTATCTTGTATACTTGTGTATGAGCAATATTATTAGTTTGGTACAAAAGTAATTGCAGTTTAAAAGGTTTAAAAAAAGATTGCAAAATCTGCAATTACTTTTGCACCAGCCTAATAAATCATTCATTGAGCAAAGATGTCACAAAACATTAGACTAAAACAGATTGAAGGAGTGCTTCACACTGAGCAAGTTGCAAGAGTGGGGTAAGTCAGATGGGTTCAGGAAGTCAAAAAGCGAGATATTTTGTTGAATTATAGGAAGAGAAGCAGAAGGTAAAAGTCCACTGAGACTCTTTCTATTTACCAAAAAATATAAACTCTGTACAACTGCTAAAAGAGTCTAGGTAAAATTAAAATTAGTTTAGGTTTTCTACGAAATTATAACTGATTTGCAATTATTATGATATGGTAAATATAATAATAATTGATAGGAGTAAAAATTATATTCCGCAAGTTATAGTTCAAGCTTTTTGAAAGGTTGAACAAAGATACTTCATAGAGTAGATATGGAATTTAAGATTCAGCTCTTTACAGAGGTCAAAAATACTATCTGGAAGTCATATCAAAGTGAAAAGCAGGAGATAACCAGTTAACATAATTGTTATAAAATCTCCTCTGTTCAGCTACTAGTCAAGATAGCAGAGTAGGTAAATTTTATGTCCCCCTCACCACCTCCCTGGTGGTTACAAATAATATTTTATTGTATAGATTTAATTTTAAGTTTAAATTTAAACAATGGCTAAGTCCTTCCTTATAAATGATATATACATTTTAGAACGTTCCAATCCAAACACTACTCATCCAAACTAAATATCATTGTTTCCTGGTATTTAACTTTTGAACATTTTTAAAACCTCACTCTTGTGCTGATAATTTTGAATTTGCATTTATTTTGTAATTGTATGTTTTCCATTCCTTATTCATCACAGGTAACATTTGAGATCATTCTTCATAAGGTAAGTCACTTTAAAATTTTCTAAAATTGGCTAAAATATCTTTTTTTAGCAATGTTATTATAGCAATTGACAGCAATATGCGTATTCATGTATATATGCATATATGTATATATGAAAATATTTGTTTATTAGACATTTATGTTTCATTAATTGTGTGGACTTCTGTTTTTCTTTAATACTTTCATGTGGGCATATTACATACGTACGTAAATATGTAGATATGTAATATTTCTATTGGGTATATTATATATATGAAAATATATTAAAATGTGCTTATATGATAAGTATGTAAACCCTGTTGGCAATTCCTTGCAGTATTTTTCTCCGGGATGGTTATTGCCTTTTAAATGTTTTTCTGTTTGTTTGTTTCTTTTTTGTTTTGTTTTTTATCCACATACATTTTCAATATTTATTTTCCTTCCATTTTATCAGTATTTGTCTTTAACATTTCTGGTTTTTATGTCAGATAATAAAAGGCCTTCCTGCCCAAGATTAAAAGCATACATACATCATATTTATTTTCCGCCAGTATTCATATGCTTGAATGTAGTATGTTCATATATTTACTGTTTTTAGAATCCACAGATATATTAAGATGTTTAAGATTTATTGCTTTGCTATTTTTCTTTTCTACCATTGGTTTTTTTTCCCCCCATTTTTCATTTTGAGTGCAATTTAATGATTGGCTTTTAGCCATTCTCCTATCTTAATTTTCTAATTAAATACTTTAATAGCAGAATTTTTAAATTTACCTAGGTGTGCAAGTATAATACATCTTATACTGTAGATTTATAATGTTCAGATACATTAAATATAAATACATAGATCTATTTCTTTCTTAGATGCTTCTTCCATTTATTTCTATTCAAAATGATGTTCTGCATATAAGAGGTTATTTAATCTCAAAGTTTTTATTAGAAAATTAATATGTATATCTATAGATATGCAGATTGACATATTATCATATAACAAATCATCATTTTTATTTTTAGCACTAACTCATACATGATTACAATTCACCATGAAGAAATTATCGTAGATTTACTAATCTAAACATAATTAAAGTCATTATCAATGTTAAAAGTACCTTATACCATGTAATGAGAAACAATTTTGGTTTTCTTTTCCATTTGGTGACTAATGCTAATAATTCATTTATTTCTAATTTGTAAAGTGTTTCCCATTTGGCTATGACACTTTTACTTACTAATTAATAATTAAAGTAAGATGTGTGGGAAATTAATAAGTGCTTTCATGGTGCTGATGAATACATATTTGCTAGGGAATTAGTTAATATTGTTCTAGCCACAGTGTGGATACAACCAATCTTCACAATCCACAGATTGTCCTTAGGTAAGCACAGCCCTAATATTTGTTTTCATTGTTTCTTTAAAACACAGTGAATTTGTGTTATCAAATTTACGTTGATTTAAAATTAAACACAATAGGTAGCATACGTCAGCTATCAAAAGTGTGAGTGGCCATCAGAGTTCAGTTATTTACCCTGATGATAATGTATTTGTCATATGATTGGAGATTTATTATACTCCAGTATATTTTTCAATATAGCATTTTATGACTAATGTAGTAAGCACAAACATTAACTTATGTATATAAATGCACAGCTTGTAATTAACTGTACGTTTTTGGCATGAATGTAATTTCCATTTAATTTTACATAAATTGGTTCTTCTAAATGAGAATTGCATACTACTTTATTTTACAATTAAGAGACACAATTTATTTTTCATTTTTTAAAAAATCTGAATAGATATAATTTAAAATCTGAATAAATAGTAATTTAATTTTATAAGTAAATATAAATCTAATAAACATTTGGGAAAAACTAGTATTTACACTCTATACATTTATCAATTTTCACAAATTATATTAAATTGCTATACTAAGTCTATGAAGTTTTAAATCGGGCAAGGCTATCTATATAAATAGATAAAAAATATTACATTTTATTTAATTGTCCTAATTTCACAATCAAAAAACAAAACAAAACAAAACAAAACAAAAACACGAGAGTATGTCTGTATAAGATTTGGATTTGTTATGATGGTGATTATTATGTTTCAACAAACAAAAACTTACTCTTATTTATTAGGATATAGTGCAACCATACTTGATTTAAACATTTTTTTTTCTAATATTACTTTCATAACATTTACTGATTTAAAGTGGATATTTTTCTTATAAGTTCAGAGATATTAATATATGTATCTAAATTTTCTATCAGTTTACATATGTAAATAAATATGAGTATCTCTCTTTGAGTGCCTATATGTGTGGGGTTGGATTTGTTGTTTGTCAATGTGTACCTACTAAACTGTATCTGTGATGCTCCTCAACACATAAAAATTAAGAGAGACATTTTAGAAAGTTTTTTTTTTTTTTTTTAGCTGTAAATGCTTTGAAAACTCTAGATGGAGGAATAATTTATTGGCACATATGCCCAAAAGGGGAATTCGAACCATCTCAGTCTAATAGTTTCCTTGTTTAATTACTTTAACAATTGTTATACACAGTGACTCCACATATGCTCCAGACAGTTATTGAGGTTGTATGGTAAACACGATGATACATGATCTCTTCCATTTGGAATTTGTTTTCACATCTAAGTTAAAAATATTTAAATAACTAAACTTTGAAAAACACATAAGAATAAACAATTGCTATAAATATATTGAGGCAAAACTGGATATTCTTGTACAAATGTCATTGACCAAGAAAATGTGGCACATATGAGAGAACGTATAGGCCTAGAAATAAATTAAAGCAGGCCCAGAATTATAGGATGATCCGCCTTCCTGGAGTTAATTTGTTGCCTTAGCATTATTATAAAGTCTTTGCAATTTTCAAAGGTGTGCTGGTTTGAAAGATAAGTTCTAGTTGTCATCATCATTTTTTTTTAAAGAAAAAAAGTAACCCCAGAAGTCATTCTACTTACTGTTCTAGTTGTTTTCAGATATTTCTGAAATTGGCTTACATTTTGTATATTCGTGTAAAACGTCTTTCTCAATCCAAGATTATAAATACTTTCTCCTTACTTGAAGGGTTAATAATGACGGATGATATGAAAGGAGGGTACAGAAGAAAAAAAGAAGAGTTGGATAAAAATAATTAGTGCAAATGACCTCTAGATAAAAATGAATTTAAGAGAGAGAATAAAAGCAATAATTTTAGATAAAATTTAAATTTACCTGAATAACTAGCCAAATTGAGGAGGTAGTCCTACCTGATCAGGGGATTTTTAAATAATGCTTCTGGCATAACTACAAAGTATTCTGTCTTTCACAATGAGTACTTTTAACATTATTAAGAAAAAGACAAAAATCCGGAGCATGCACCTTCCTTCAGGGACTTAGTAAATATACAAGGTGTGATCAAATAATACAGTGAATGTTTAATTTAAAAAAAAATAATATTACAGTATATGACACATTGCCATTAATCCCATTCAAGTACCCACCTTGCTTTGAACACATTTATCCTGTTGTTCTTGTCACTCATATATTAGAAATGTTTTTGATAAAGAAAAAAATATGTAAGTAGTTAAAAGGGATTAAAATTGAGAGAGGAAATAGAAGAGATTTGCACTTTCTCTATATGTAGCATTCTGAAAGGAAGGAGTTAAGAACAATAGGTGCAAAAATTGCCTTCAAACCGAGAAAGACTCTTCCTTCTGTGAAATAAAGAAAAGGAGATATAAATATGCATGGTTATATAAATTGTGTAATTGCAATACAGCAAATTTTAGGAGATTACACAGGTAATGTCCTCCATTTTGTCTAGAAAATGAGAAAGCTTAATTCTGTTTTTATAAAAGCGATGTAAGTTTAACAGGATACTGGTCAAAAATAAGAATAGTTGCTCAAGGGTATAAAAAGAAATTGGTAATTATGAACAAGTAAAACAGTTAATGGGAGGATTGAAAGAACATCTTTTGTCGATCTTGGGTTATTACGGTAAATGTTGGCGTTTATTAGAACTGGCCACTTAGAGTTGTTTGTTTTCCTAAGACATAAATTATTTATTTCTTTGATTAATGAATAGAACATCATGTCCATTATGCAATATGTGAACATTTACATGTCCATTTATGCTAGATTGGTAACAGCTATAAAGTTATAAAAAGGCTAACATTTTAAAGTTAGTTTTCTCTTCTTGTTGTTCTGTAGTGATCCTATATAGCACTTTATAGATCATTAATATACAAAGTCTATGCATAAAACTTTGAGGAAAAAATTATGAGTTTAAAAATAATTTGCTCTTAGAATTTAATACATTAGGTCCAATTTAAACTCCACCTTCCTTGAAACACAGCTTCTTGATACAAAAATAATTTTCTTTTCCTGCTGTCATTTTGTACCAGGAGGGATACTGCATTAATTTAAGAGCAAATCCTTTTGTTCTGTCCATTTCAAGCTCCAAATCCAAAATCTCAACCTGTGGATTACAACAATTTTTCTCTCCCCGAGAATGTGTTTTCTTATAACACAGAAAAGGAAATGAAAAGGAAATTCAAAATCTCCAGCTGTTTAAAACTGGAAAAAAAAGAAAAAAAGAATTTGCTGCAGCTTAAAATGTATGTGTTGGACTTGAGTGAAGATTAGGGCAATTAATTTTGGTTGTTTCCCTTACCTGAAAAATCAATCAGACAGTGATGATATCATCAGGTACATCAAAGGTTTTAAAGAAAACGGAGTAAACAAGACTTAATTATTGCATTCACCACATAGGGGGTGCCCTCTAGGAACCTAAACTGTAAGGCAGATTAATTTTCTTCCCTTCATTTTTTTTCCCCTGTAGCGATTGCTATAGCAACAAAACTAAATTGCATGTGAGGCCAAACTTTTAAGGCGAACAGCTGCTACACGACTCCCAGATTTTAGAACAGCTGCTACACGACTCCCAGATTTTAGTATGAAAGAAAGAATAGCCATCCAAAGTGTTGGTTAATTCTACAAAGGTCCAGTTTAATGTGTATCGAATAGACTGCTCATTGTTTTAGAGAGAATCTTGGAAATATCATCATTGTTTATATGTATCATGCAAATCACTGCTAGAGCTAGTCTTTCTTTTATACAAAAGAGTACAATAAAATCTTCTCTACAAAGTTAATTAGATTTAGTAGATAGGATTATTTGTGTAAGTGATTCTCCTTTTATAAAAAGCTTACTCTAGCAAAGATAGAACAATTGAAATACTTTTATTGTATAGTGTCTTTTGCTTTTTATCATTTTCTTATGTATGCAATATATAAAAGGCAAGAAGGTCTGTGATATAATTCACTTATTTTATGGGGCCATTAGCCAACATGATGAAATTCATTTTATGTGATGTAGATTTGTACATAAAAATAATACTATTATTAGCATATTTGTGGAAATGAAAATTAATAGTATTGCCATTTTTGATCTAACAATATTTAATATCTTATTCATAAAAGTTTTGAAAATATGGCAAAAATGATTTTTATGTAGATATGTTTCTTAAAAGAAATTCAATTTTTCTAAATAATAAGCAGACATTTTGTGGGTGTGTATGGCTGTGGGTCAAAATTTATGTGCTATTGCAATCAAATGTATTTGACTAATATAGTTGCTCTCCTAATGAAAGCTCTGTTTATTTAAAATAGGTGGCTGTGTGTTGAAAAGGTAAAACAGTATAAATTTACAAGGATTTTGCATCTGCTATTTCATCAGCTAATTTGTCAAATGTTTCATGATTGCCTGTGATTTATTATAGGCAGGCTGATATATCCTGCCTTTTATTTATATATTTACTTAATTTATCCTAGAGCCCTCAGATTTTCTTTCTTTGAAATAACACCTACATTTTATAGGAATTATATATATAGTTTGAAAGAAATTCATCCCACCTCAGATCTAAGAGAGTCCCTAGTTAGTCTTTGGTAATAAATATGAATACATAACCCTGTCATCCAGTCAGTCCAAAGTTTTCCCTGGTACACAGTGATTGGTTAGGTAAGGATACCTGTCTTAATTTGGTCCCATCACAGTGAATTCCAGTTCTCACTTTCTCTCTCTCTCTCTCTCTCTCTCTCTCTCTCTCTCTCTCTCTCTCTCTCTCTCTCTCTCTCTCTCTCTCTCTCCCCCTTCCTCCGACCCTTTTCCCTCTCCCTCCCTTTAGCCCTTTCCATCTCTTTCCTTTCCTCCTTCCTTCCTTCTTTCCCTCTCTCTTCTTCTCTTCCAATCTTTCCTCATGGATGAAGAAGAAGGTAATACCACTGTGTTGGTTAATACCTTGAGATAAGTAAGGACCAGTTATTGGATAAACCTAACATTGACAAAGTGCAGAAAGAAATAACATGGGAGGTGAAAACATTAAACCACTCAGAACAATCCAGAAGCCTGTAAGTTTTTTTTAATTTTCTAGCCAAAGCCCTTACTTCTAAATGTTTTACTGTTGTAATATGTGCCATTAAATGCCCTACCTGTTTAATGAAGTTTGAGTTAGGTTTTATGTTACCTAAAAACATATAATTCTCATTAATGTACCACCATTCTTGACTATCGAATGATGAATTTAATTCCCTGGTTTGAACTTAAAAAAAAAAAAAAAAAAAAAAAACTAGACAATTTTTATTCCATATGTCATGATGACATGTTACATAAAAAACAAGAAGAAAAAAAAGAGGGGGCATATAAAATTGAACACAAGGTATTTATTCCCAAATTGCTCACTTTTAAGAGTGTTTTTACATCATAACAAGGTTATATTACTTTATTGAAAAAAAACTGTAGGCCCAAAAACATTTACTAATTTCAAAATTGGGATGGACACTCAGCAGTTCTATTATTGGCAAAGATCTTAGCAGATTTAAACATATGTATTTTATTTATAATATCAACTCATGCTCAACAAAAATACATTAAGTAAATGATACAATATACTATTGTCTCTCCCAGAGAAACACAATATTAATATTTCAGTACAAAATTAATTAGATATTTAAAACGTAGCTGTTAATTAATTTTAATATTGAAACCTATTATATGCATATAATTTGGGGTACAAAGTCCGTGGTAGAACAGACTTTATTATTCTTGTCCTATTAGAACTGACTGGCCACTAACACTTCAGATATTTTAAAAATTTACAACATCATACATAATCATTTAATGTTATAGTGTTCTAAAGGAAATGATTGGTAAGCATGAAAGAACATTATTGGTTGCTTCTCTGAAGTCCACACTCTTTCCAGAAGATAACATTTGGGCTGAGATATGTATGATAAATAGCACTTAGAGGTGTAGAAGGACATGGGGGTACTATTAGCAAAGGGGCCAACACGGGAAAGGCTTTGAGGTTAACAAAGAGAGAGCAAGAACTTCTCTTAATCAGAAAAAAAATGAGAGAGGGAAATTAAAGGGAGAGCCAGTAAGTAGTAACCAAAAGAGTTGTAAATGAGGCCTGAAAAACAGGCATGAGCCAGATCATATGAAGGCTCCTATCTTCCATAATTGTTTCACGTTTCATTATAAATCGAGTACAAATTTACTGAAAGTCTTTAAACTCTAGAGGGCTAATGTCCAAGAAAAACATTAAAACGTTCATCATTCTATTGGTTAAAAAAATAGATTTAAAGAGAGTGAGAGACAAAGAAAAAAATAAAACACACACAAAAATACTAAAACCTGTTAGAAGGTGCTACCGTGTTTCCCTGAAAATAAGACAGCCAGACAATCAACTCTAAAGTGTCTTTTGGAGCAAAAATTAATGTAAGACCTGGTATTATATTATATTATATTATATTATATTATATTATATTATATTATATTATATTATATTATATTATTAATTATATAAGACCCGGTTTTATATTATAGTAAAATAAGGCAGGGTCTTATATTAATTTTTGCTCCAAAAAACCCATTAGATTGATTGTCTGGCTAGGTCTTGTTTTTGGGGAAACACAGTATGTAAGAGCTGTAGGTCATTCGAACGAAAATAAGCAATGGTGATGGCAGAGTATTAAGTCTGTGTGTGTGTGTGTGTGTGTGTGTGAAAAAGAGAGAGAGAGAGAGAGAGAGAGAGAGAGAGAGAGAGAGAGAGAGAGAGAGAGAGAGAGATGAGAATGAAGGAGATCTGATGTTTGATTCAATGTTAGATGAGAGAGATAGGTGCCAAGCTGGATTTACTGTTTCTGCAGTGTACAATTCGGTAGTTGGTACTTCTCTTTTCTGAACTGGAGAATGGAGCAAGTTCCTAATTGAAGAGTAGAGTATAGACTGAAAGCTGGGTTCATATATTTTATTTGAATAAATACAGAACATCCCAGCCTCATGACCTCCAGAGATGTCAGACAATTGACTATTCAGGTATGAAACTCAAAAGAGAGATGCTAGCTGAAATATGAATCTGGAAATTGACAGCCTCTGGGTTACTTAGGTAATAAAATTATACCATCACTTCGCATTATAATGAACAGTATTATTTTACTTTTTAAATTAACATACAGTAAAAGTGACTTTATTTTAAGGTACAGTTTTATGAAGTTTTACATATTTATGTAAATACTATCAATTGTAGAGATACAACACCATGCCATCACGCTAAAGGCTCCCTCTTGTTATCTCTTTGTAGTCACACACCTGGCCCCCTCCTCATCCTGTAGGGCACTGATCTGTTATCTGTCATTATGCTTTTTGTTTTCTTTTTTGAGAAAGTCATATAGACAGAATCATATAATGAGTGACCTTTTGAGACTTGCTTCTTTTATTTAACCTTTAATATCCCTCTAAGTTGTGCATATGAATACAACCTGCTACTGGCAAGCTAAGGGATTTGGTGTGTCTAAACATAAGTATTCCTCTTTCATATTCATTGTATACATGCACTGCGGTGTGGTTATCCATTCATCACCTGAAGAACTTTTGGGTTTTTCCAGTTATTTTGTTTTCTTTTGTTTGTTTTTTTAATTTTATAAGTGTAAACTCTATACACGTTTGCAGACATGGTTTTGGGTAACTATAACTTCTCATTTTCCTAGGGTAAATTTTGGCAAGTAAAAATGTTAAATTATATGGTATGCATATGGGTAACTTTATAAAAAACTAGCAAATGTTTTCCAGAGTGAACATGTAACTGCTTTCCAGTGAGCTGTGTGTGTGAGTTCCATTTGCTCTGCATCTTCACTAGGATTTGATGTTGTCATAATTGTTTCTTTTTAAGCCATTCTAATAACTGTGTAGTAGAATCTAGTGACAAATTTATTCCCCTAGTATAGAAATACATTTATTTGCCATCTACATATTCTCATATCTTATTTGCCTTGATTTGTCTCCACATATACACATATCTTCTTTCGTCAAGGGTCTGTACAAGTCTTTTGCCTCTATTTCCCCCTTTTCCCATTGGGTTGCTTATATTTTACAGTTGATTTTAAATGTTCTTATTAATTCTGACTAAATCTTTTGTCAGATATGTAAATGCAAATAATTTCTTCTAGCCTATAGGTTTTCTTTCATTCTCTGAAGAGACCCTTTCAAAAGAAAAAAATAATAATAATATTTGACGAAATGTAATTAATGTTTCTTAGTTTGTAATATTGGTGTTATGTTTATACACTCTGCCTAATTCTAGATAAGGAAAAATTCTCATATGTGTTCTAAAATTTTTATAATTTTGTTTTACATTCATATCTATTATGTAGTTGATTTTTGTTAAAAATCAGACTTCTACTTCAAAGATTCAGACTTATACATCTTGATGTCCACTCTGTTCTAATATCATTTATTGAAAAGATGACCACCCTCATAGTCTTTTGCCCTTACACTTTAGTCATGAATCAATTGGTCATTTTCTTGTGGCACAAGTTGAGAAAACTATTATTTTGTTCATCTGTGTGTCTCTAATTTCACCAAATACCACACTGTCTTGTTTACTGTAGATTTATATTGTTATCAATTCAAACAGTGTCATTCTTCCAGTTATATTCTTGTATTTTGAAACTTTTGTTTTCTAGTAACTCTGTTCTTGCATTCATAGAATCTGCTTGGCTATATCTACAAAATAATTTTTATGGGATTCTGATGGATACTGTGGTAAATCTGTAGAACAATTTGGAAGAATTGACATCTTTACTACGTTGAATCTTTGACCCAATAAACTCAGAATTTCTCTGTGTTAATTGAGGTCATCTTTTATTTATTTTATCATTTTTTTCAGTCCTTTTTACGTACTTAATTTTTAACTTCAGAATTTTCAATCTTTTTTAATATAGTTCAAATGGTAATTTTAGGTTAGATACCTACTTTCCTTGTGAGTATACTGACATATGATCAACGTTTGTGTACTGAATTTGTTTCCTGTAACATTAATGAACTCACTTATTATTTCTTGGAGTTGTGTGTGTGTGTGTGTGTGTGTGTGTGTTTCCAAGATTTCTTTATAGATAACATTGTTATCTATGAATAGGGACAGTTATTTCATTCTTTCCAATTAGTGTGCCCTTTATTTCTTTTTCTTGCCTTATTACACTAAATGGATTTCAGTGAGAAGTTGAATAGAACCAATGAGAGGAATTGGTTGATTTTATCTAAATTGTTAAATATATGTACATAAAGTTGTTCATGGTATTCCTTATAATTCTTTAATTGCTGTGGTGTCTAAAGTAAAATTCCTACTATCATTCTTGATATTGGTTATTTTTATGTTTTCTAAATCTGTCTTGTTAGTTTATCAATATTATTAAAAGAATCGACCTTTAGTTTTATTGAAATTTCTCTATTGCTTTCTGTTCTCAAATTCTACATTTTTCTATCTTTTCTTTCCCTTTCTCTTCTTTTCTTATTTATTCAGATTGAGCATTGCATCACTTATATGAGACCTATTTGGTACATAATATGGTACATATTTTCCTTTAAGCACTGATTTAGCTGCATTCTACAGAGTTTAATATGTTGTATTTTTATTTTTTCCACTTTAAAATATTCTATAATTTTTCTTACACTCATTCCTTTTTGAATCATTAATTATGTAAAGTGTGTTGTTTTATTCTGTGTATGTTTATTTGGCTTTTTGTATTTTTTTTTCTATTTGTCATTTATGTGTAGATTTGTGTTTCTCATTAATCATGAGTGTTTTCATTATTAGCCATTATCATTATTATTATCTATATGTACATTAATTTCTTATTTTTTAATCACAGTTTTTCTCCTCTCTTTCTTGGTCTCCATTGCCATTAGTATTCTTTGTTTGTTATCTCATACGTTTCTAATGCTGTGGTTATTAATTTTGTTCCATCTTTTGTGCCTCTATTGTTTAAATATTGATTGGGGTATTTTTTGGTTTTTGTTTTTGGTTTTGTTTCTTTCTGCTTTTGAATACCTTCAATCTTACTGACCCTTTTCTTGTCATCTAAATTCTTTGTTAGATTTTTTTAACGGTTATTATATCTTCATTTTGCCATTTGTTACTATATGTCTGCATACATTTCTTTGCTGGTATTTTAAAACTATGTTCATGTCAAGTGTTCCTTAATGATTATCAGAACATTTTAAAAATAGTTATTTTTAAGTGTCTTTCAGAGAACTCCAACATTAATGCTGTCTTGTCATTGGCATCTGTTGATTGTCTCTTTTCTGATATTTGTGGAGATTTTTCCAGTTCTTCTTTTAGTGATTGTTTTTGAATGTCCCATGGACACTGAATTTTGTGATATGAGGCACTATGCCATGTTTAATTTCTGTGGAAAGCATTCATATTTTTGTTTTAGCAGGCAATCAACGTGGCTGAATTTAGCTGAAGCATTCTGTCCAGGCTTCTGTGGGTTTTGGTTTTAATGTTAGTTCAATTTTCAAAGACCTTGCAGTGCTATTGTGATCTGCTCCACATGTTGTCACTTTTACTTTAGCCATTAGCCACTTTTGGGAACTAAGCAGTGGTCTATCTCTTAGACGAGTATTGAAAGTATTTGTGTAGGGTTGAATTCACACATGCTCCACTGGGGTGAACCCAAAAGTTTAGTTTTTCTAGGTCCTCACTCTATGTCATCTTCCTGGTACTATCTAGATACCCTTTTATATCCTTTGGCTATTAAAAAGGGAGTCTTTTTACATCCTTGCTCACCAATGTGACTACACCTGCATCCCAGAGTAAGTGGCAGAAGACAGAGAGAGAAAAGCATCAAGGTTTGTCCTCATTTTGGGTAATACCGCTTTTTTAATTGAAAAGGATTTTTTCCCTAACTGAGATTTTTATGCCCTGCACTTCCTGGCTGTCTCTGTCTTTGCCAGAGAATCCTTTCCTGTACCTGTAACCTGGACTAGAGGTGTCCCTGGCACTCTCTCTGACTATGCTGATATCCACTTCTAGCTTCTAGATTGCCTTGAGACCAGATTAAGACATAACAGAGGAAAAACATAGAAAAAAAAATCACTGCTATTCAATAATGTTTCAAATTCTGGTCTAATCAATCTGCCTGCTCTTATTTATTTCTCAGAATTCCTCACATATCTTTCCCAACTTCTCTGTTTAAGTTTTATAGATGCATTCATTGGGAGAGAAAGGGTGTACTGTGCTCACTTGCTCTTTAAGTTTCCTGAAGTAGGAACCTAACTATTTTATTTTTACAACATCACTAAGCATTCTAGTCTGATATGGGACTCTGTGGCATATTTAAAACCAATATGTCTTAATTATAACCGTGCAAACCCATAAACATCTTACAAAAAACAAAGCCCAAAAGACAATGCAGCCCTTGCTTATGAGAGAATATGGAGATCTGAACAATGCAGCATCTTCACTTACTCAGCTATGCTTTAACATTTTCAACTATTTGGAATTACTTGCAAAATGAGCTTTTAATAGCAGCTATTTCAAATCCTGAATGTATGCACCATTTAAGGATTCCACCTGAATATAATTCCCCACACAAATGTGAACCTTATCATCATGCCATTCATAGAAAATGTATCAGCCCAGACAGAGAATTTAGGCTAACGGAATGCTGCTGCTGCTGCTGAGACTATGAAACTCCTAGTAGGACTAAAGGTTTTAGAAACCATTCTAAATTGTGGAAACAGCTAGAATTCTCCAATGTGGAAATTTAAACTTAAAATTCAATAGTACTAAAATACTACACTAATAATATATTTTAAAAGGAAACAACGAGGGTTATGTTTGTCATAATAGAACCACATCCCTAAGGCAGTAAGAGATAACAACCTTGACCAAGTATCTGTATTCCCAAGAGTAGTTATTATCTTCTGACAACTATGCACTAGATTCACTTTGCTTCTATAATAAATGTATTGTGATAGAAAATGTAGCATAATTTTACAGAAGATAAAATCAACTTGACAGTAGTCTTTTTTTTTTTTTACATGAAATAATCTAACATGTAAAATATTTTCTAGCCAACTAGGGTACCTCTTTGTAACTTTTCTAGTTTATAAGTCAGCATCATTTGGCGACATAGCAACCTGCCTGTGAGCTTAATCCATGGGGCTCTCTGAACTATTAACCCATAGTTGACAAGATGCTCACATTAATGCTCTATGATATGTATCATTTCATGAAATGTTGCAGTCCGATGTGAAGCTAGAAAAAGCAGAGCCCCAATTTGCATTGTCTTTGGAGACTAAAATCGGCTTTCATCCTAAAGGTCATACAATTTTGGTCTTAAAATCATATTGTACAAAGTTTTTCAAAATTATTTTTGGATTATGTGAGGATTCCTACTTATAAATTTTATTTTTTTTTAATAAAGTTTGGGAGAAGGTGCATTTAGTTTAGGAAAAGGGAGTTCTTTAGGTATTTTAATCTGTCAGGGATGTAATATAAAGTATTAGAATCTTAAAATAGTGTGAGATATGTTGAGATGGGAAGTTAAAAAAAAAAAAAAGTATAAATCCTGTTTAAGAAACCAGGGAATACAGATATCACCGAGAGTCACTCCAGATAAGGTGGGCGGCCTGCTACAGCCCGCTAGGGGGTTTGAAGAGGATTTTCAGAAGCTACCAGCAAACCCTCACATGTACATCTCCCAACGCCAATGTGCTTAACCCCCACTGCAGCAGGGGCAAACCTGGCTTCTATTTCATTTTCCAACTCTTCGCACAAGTGTATTTTAATGGCACAATTTAAACTGAAAATTTTGAGGCCAGAGAGCTTTTCAGTCCATGTAGTATGGGAAAAAGCTTATAAAAGCATTTGAAATCATTACCAACAGACGATGATGATCATTTCTAACTACACTTCTACTCAGGATTAAAATTAAAAGAAAAACTATACAACATCATCCCTTTGCTTCCCGTATTAGTTTTCCGGAGCTCCTGTAACAAAGTACCGCAAAATGGGTGACTTAAATAGCAGAAATGTATTGTATCGCAATTCTAGAGGCCAGAAGTCCAAAATAAAGGTTGAGAAGTAGCTATTCCTTATGAGAGCTGTGAGGGAGAATCTGTTCCATGCCTCTGTATTATGGTCACTGTATAAATAAAGCTTTTATTAAGTCACCAATGGTATGGTAATCAACGCATTTTAGTACAAGATAGACATCTACGTCTAACCTGTTTTTGGTTTTTTTTTTTGAGTTTCAATAAAAGCCATTTAAATCTCTCCAAAATGGTGCCATTTTGGACCCTCAGTTGACATCTGCTTTTGGATAGTGGGGTCAGCAGCCTTGGAGAGGAAATAATTATGTAGTTGAATCCATGCAAATACTTTCATAACTGCCATCCTAGTTTAATTGTTTATGCACTTATTGAGCATATACAAAGACGGCTGATTGACTTTTACAGAATAAGTCACCTTCCCCACCTGATTATTAAGGAGCTCATCAGTATTGACTAAGCATTCCAGTGGAACACGTATCTCTTTAATTCTGTACCCTTTCTGACAGAGCCAGTTACATATATTTTCCAAGACCTGCACTTGTAAATTTTTCTTATTTCCTCAAAAACCTTGACCATTTAGCCAAAATATTAGCCACTTCAGATCAAGTAGTGTAAATACACATATTTGACCATTTCCTCTTTAGGCAAAATATACACCTCAGGTTCTGTACTTTGGGAGGATTTCTTCCTCACTGTCTTTTACATCCTTTCTAGATTAAGGACATTCTAGATTAGTAAAGCAGTTCACTTCTGGATGATGCTAACATTTCATGTGGATTCCAAATATTTCCCTCAACACCTGAAAACAGTCATGTCTTTCTAGATTTTAAATAAATGTGTAAATGTCTACTATTGCAGGTGTATGCCTATATATTTCTCCTTTCCTTTCCTGGGGTATCTGCTTTATATAAATTGTTGCTATGTTATTGATGCAGGCTATTAGCAACTCTTGTAACTTTACTGGAAATCGTAGCCTTTTGCATTATGAAGTATTCTGTTTGCCTCATGTAGTGAGTTTTTGTCCAAAAATCTACCTTGTATGATATTAAAACTGTGATCTAAATTTGGATTTACCCCTTTGTATTTTATATGTATATTTTGACGGTTATGAATAATTTCATTTTAGATGGTTCTCTTCTATCGTTTCAAATACGTTTTGCTTTATTATTGATGTCTTTCTTAAATAAATGTTTAATTTCACTTATTTTATTATCTGTATGTTTGAGTTTAAAAGTATAACATTTTTGTTATGTTTTCTTTTAGATTTATGGTTTTATTCTATTGATGTACTCTCTCTCTCTTTTTTTACAGTTTTAGTGATATAGCAGGTCCTTTGGGTGTTTATTACAGGAATGCAAAATTATTTTAACATTTGAAAATAGGTAAATGTAATTTTCCATATTACCAGACTGAAGAAGAAAATAAAATAAAGAAAAACATGTGATATTTTTCATAAACTCCATAATAGGTTTTGGTGCAGTTTAACCCATTCATGATAAAGGACATATCTGGGGGAAAAAAATCTGAAAATAAAAATGTAACTGATATGCTAAGAAAAGAGAGAAAATAGAATCATGTAAAAAGCTCAAATAAATGACAAAATTTATAAGAAAGGAAGAGTGAAAGACAAAAAATATTAACAAAGAACAAAGACAACAGATAGAAAAAGAGTAATAAATGCACTAATTAAAAGATAGTGTCATAGTGGATCAAAAAACAAGACCCAACTATATAGTGTCTACATCAATCCCACTTTAAATATGAAGACACACATAGATTAAAAGTAAATGGATGAAGAAAAATATGCCATGCTAACACTAATCAGATAAAGCAGGGTTAGCTATATTATTTTCAGAGAGAGCAGACTTCTAAGCAAGAAAAGTTACCAGGGATAGAGAAGTATATTATATAATGATAAAGAGGTCAATTCTCCAAGAAGAGATAACAATCCTTAATGTCTATGCACCAAACAACAGTGCCAAAGTATGTGAGGCGAAACTGATAGGAATAGATAAATCTATCATCACAGTTAGAGACTTCAACTCAGAAGTGGACCAATCCAACAGGCAGACAATCAGGACATAGTCGAACACCATAGCACCATCATTCAAGTGGATGTAAAAGACATCTGTAGGTTACTTCCATTTACCAACAACAGAATACACATTCTTCTACATGGAACATTCACCAAGATAGACCACATTCTGAGCCATAAAACATACCTTACATTTAAAGGAACAGAAATCACACAAGTACTCCTCTCAGACCAAAATGAAATTCAACTAGAAATTGATAGCAGAAAGATGACAGGCATATGATCCAAAAGAACCAACACAATATTGAAGAACAAAATTGGAGGACTGGCCCTACCTGACTTCAGGACTTACTCTATAGGAATAATAAGCAAGATAGGGTGGTATTGATGAAAGAATGGAGAAATATGTCAGTGTGGCAGAATAGAGATCACAGAAATCAATCCATACACTTACAATTAACCAATATTTGACAAAGGAACAAAAACAACACAATGGAAAAATATTATATTTTCAACAAATGGTGTTGGAAAAATTGGACATCCACTTGCAGAAAGTTAATCTAGACAAAGATCTTACAACTTCACAAAATACTCATAGATCACAGACCTAAATGTAAAAAAACAAAATATAAAAGTCCTAAGATAACACAGGGAAAACCCTAGATGACCTTGTATGGATATGACTTTTTAGATACAACATCAAAGGCACAATCTGCTTTGGAAATAATTGATAAATTGGACTACCTTAAAAGTAACAACTTCTGCTCTGCAAAAGTCAATGTGAAAAGCATGAGAAGACAAACCACAAATTAGGAGAATATATTTGCAATAGACACATCTAATAAAGGACTGTTATCCAATTGTTTGCCTTATCTATGAACAATACATAAAGATATATGTACAGTTTCTCTTAAAGAAAGTTCAAAAGAGCCTTGCTTTGTAAATAGCTGTGTAGAGATTATGGAAGTTATTTTTTTTTAATATTATAGAGATAAGAATATATTTGAATAAGCCATTTATAGACCACTACATTCCCAGAATCCCCTCTCCTATCCTTATTGATTAAATTGTATTGAGATTTGAGACATATACATTGCATATAGAAAAGTGAGTGTGCACGCACGTACATGTACACACACACACACACACACACACACACACACACACACACACAGAGATTGAAAACCTATTGAGAAAAAAAAAACACAAAATTAGAGGTAGAAACAAATTCAAATATATGATTAATCCAGAAAAATGTAAGTGAATTAATGGGTTAAATATAAGTTTCTCAGTTTGTATTATATAACAACATTCATTCATATCTTTTAACAACAAATTAAATTTTTTAAAGAAATTTAACTATAGGAATGGAAAAGCCTAAATAAATATATTTCAAATATCAGTATTAAAATAAATATATACAGTTTCTTTGCCCATTTTTTATCCATTTTTTTTCTGGAGTTGTTGGAGTTGATTATTAAATCTGTATATGATATATGGTTTGCAACTATTTCATTCCATTCTATAGGTTTCCTTTTCATTCTGTTGATCGTGTTCTTTGTTGTGCAGAAGGCTTTTCTTTTGATGTAGTGTATGTAGTACTATATACATAATGGAATCTTATTTAGCTTTAAAAAGAAATGAAATTCTGCTATTTGTGATAACATGAAGGACATTATGCTAAGTTGGATAAGACAGACACACAGGACAAATACTACATACCACTTACACGAGGATTCTAAAATAGTCAAACTAATAGTAACAGAGAATGGTAGTTACAAGGTGTTGGGATGAGGAGGAAATGGAGAGGTATTAGTCAAAGGGTATGAAGTTTTAGTCCTAGAGATGTATTGTAGAGCATAGTGCCTACAGTTAACAACATTGTATTGCATACTTGAAATTTTGCTAGAAGGATAGATCATGTGTTAAATGTTCCTATCATACTAATAATAACAATAACAGTGATGATAATAATATATAAAGAGGGCAGAAGGAAAGTTTTGATTTATGACATAAATGTAATAATGGTTTCATAGATGTATACTTATTTTCTAATTCATAAAGGGTATACATTAAATAAGTTCAGTTTATGTGTCTTAATCATATATCACTAAAGTAGTTTAAGAAAGAAACACATATGTGTGTATAGACATATATGTTAATCAAATTAAAGAAAATTTATATATGTATAAATAATAAATGAACTCGGACAACATATTTTAGAAAAATAATGAACTACTGCAAAAGTATCACTTTTATACTTACTAAACTTATAAAAACATGTCTTCCTTTATTGAAAAACTACCTGGGTTCATGTGCATAAATAAAAGAAACACTTTATCAAAAGATATAGATATAACAAATCTCAATACAATGATGTATTCTCATAACCTATAATGCAAACAATTTCAGAATTTCAACAATAGATTGACAAATCTGTTTTACGACCATGAAGAGAAAATTTAACATACAATTTTAGAAATTCAAATATAAAACAGATAAACAAAGTTTATTCCAAAGATGATTTCAACAATATAATTTAAAAACATTTTCTAATGAATTTCTAGACCAGTTCAACTGGGTAACAAAAATCAGAGACACATTTTTCTTGGGGTTTCTCTTGCATTGCACACAGTATTTAGGAAAACTCATATCATGATTTTTTTAGTACATACAGAAATAAATTTAATAAAGCACAAATTAAATAATTACTTGTGATAGTCAGTGAGCAACATTGTTTATTGTTGTTTTTGAACCCAGGAAGTAAATCCAAAGTGAAAGAATATGCACAAAGGAGAGATTATTCAATTCTTAAAATCTTTCAACATAATTTACAAAAATTTCATGACTTTGAAGTGCTAAAAATGGCCATGTTATTTGTTATCAAGTTTTTCTGCTTCACATATATACATTTTTTCTCATCTTAAAGTGAACCAGAAGTGATAAATTACTTGGTAAGACAAAGAAAGTAGCATCTTGATGATCCTTCTGTTTTTATAGACACCCTCACCACTATATACCTTGGAACAAAATAGAAACACGGCTGAATAACATAGACCCTCTAATTATTTGCTGAGATATATAAAGAAATATAAATAAAATTAAGCTTATTCAACCAGGCTAGATTACCATTGAGTAACTCACCCCATTTTATTTGCACTTCCATTTCTTGCTGTGAAATCTTAAGGGAATGTGTACTATTTATATTATATGTAAGTCGTATTACAATTTTCCTATGTTATGCTTTACTTTTTTTAAGTTGGTTGCTATTTATTCTTAGAAAACAAATGTGTTTGCTAAAATCAAATATGAGAATAAGTTTTAAAAAATCTCAAGGTCAGTTACTGATTCATGTATTAATTAATTCTTGGTTCCCTAAGTCATGAAAAGAGTTATTTCAATGTTTCAAGTGCCTGATCTCTTTAAAGAGTGATTTTATTGACTAATAATACTTTCCTAAATGTATCACAACTGTTTTATTTAGACTTTTCTTTACAATTTACAATTCAATTCTAAATCAATTTCTTTTAACAGCTTGAGAAAGATGATCTCAAGTGAATGTAAGCAGATGTTCCCATTTAAATAAAAACCATCAAAAATTTGACATGTATTTAATTCTACAACTCTTCTGTACTACTTACAAAATACATTTTAATTAATATTAGGTAAAAAAATTTAAAATCACATAAGTTCTTCTATTCCATTCCAATAGTGGCTTTATTACTTTTATACTTACTAAATGTATAAAAACATGTCTTCCTTTATTGAAAAACTACCTGGATTCATGTACATACGTAAAGATATGCCTTAGCTCAATCATCTATTTTAATTATTGACCCACTCATAATTCATCATTTCATTATATACTGGTACTGTGCCTTTACTGTGGATAATTTTTCTTTTATGACTATTTAATAGAGAATCAAATAGATTTCTCATTGTAAAATTATTTGCCTTTAGGTGCATTGCACTGTAAAGTATGCAATCAACTATTGGCTTAGTTACAGCTTGTCCATCTGTAATTTAATATTCCCAGTTAAACTTATTAGTTTATTTTAATGTAAAATAAAATACATAAAAATGGCCTAACACTAGTAGTCGAGAGCATTTGAAACACGGCCTAGAAAAATAGCTATTATTTATCACTAGTTAAATACTTGAACCTAGATAGATATATTGGGGTCAAATTATATCATCTTCAAAATGAGGGTATTGAAACTTATTTTCCATTCAACAACAAAGTCAGATTATTATATGATAATGATGAAATTATGGAAGTTTTATTTCACTGCACTCCTTTCTAAAAAAAAATCATTAGAATTTTATTATCATAACAAGATAATCAACTGTATAATGGTACAAAGGAGGACATTATTAACAATCAATAGTCTTTATGTAATGTCTCATAAATCATATATATGTATATCAGTCCGTGTGTGTGTGTGTGTGTGTGTGTGTGTGTGTGTGTGTGCATATGATATTTATAGGATCCTATACCATGTGTGAAGCACTGTAATAGCACTGTAAGGAAGACTCAGGTTATTTCAAATATGCACTGTGTATTTAAGGGCAATCACTAAAAGAAAGAAGTTTATTTGTAGTAAGTCAACAGAACAGATTTAATGGTATCAAATATTTGCTTGATTAAATTGAGAAAAGACGGATAAAGAGGAAAAAAGAAACAAATAGTAAATGGAACAAATAAAGCAGCTAGCAACAGGATAGCTTTTACTCCAACCATACCTATAGGCACTTTATATATTAATGATCGAAACACAACAGGTAAAAGACATAGATCATGAAATTGGATAAAAGTCAAAACCAAACTGTCTTCTATCTATGAAAACCTATTTAAAATATACAGACAAGTTAAAAATAAAAGGATGGAGATATATATCTATAGTAAACTATATATACATAGCTATATATACCCCAAAAATGTTGTAATAGTTATCTTAATTTCAGACAAAGTGACTTTAGAATAAGAAATGTTTTCACATTTAAAGAGTGATATACATAATGAAATTTAAGAAAGCATAACTATTCTAAGTGCATGTGCAACTAAAATCTGAGCTTAAAAATACCTGTAGTAAACAATGATAGACCTGAAAAGAAATAGAAAAAATATCACGATTATAGTTAGATACATCAAAATTCCTTTCTCTGATAATATTTTTTTGGGCTATTATGATTTATAATAATAATAATAATAATAATAATAATTACATTAGGTCTTTGTTCCTGTTTCTGACTCGTAGCACCTAAAACCCTTAAAATTTCCTACGAGAAACAAGATGTTTTTTTGATATTTATGTTAATTAGGTAAGTTTTGGACTGACCTAAAGATGGGGGCTAGTTGCCAGTAGAACCAAACATGTGATTAGAGGTTTGGAACTATTTTATTCCCACCCCTCTGACCTCCAGGAAGGGGAGAGAGGCTGAAAGTTTAATCAGTTGACAATGCCCAATGATTTAATCAACCATGGCTTTGTTAAAAAGACTCCATATAACCCAAAAAGATGGCGTTCAGAGTTTCCAGGTTGGTGAACATATGGAAGAGGTAGGAGAATGGCTTGTCTGGAGAGGGACTGAAAGTTCCTTTCCCTATACCTTGCCCTATTCATCTCTTCCATCTGGCTATTCCTGAATTACATCCTATGATAAACCAGGAATCTAATAAAGTCACATGGTTCTTTGATTTCTGTGAGTCACTATAGCAAATTAATCAAACCCAAAAAGGGAGTAGATGGAACCTCCAGACTATAGACATTTGGTCAGAAGCACCTAGACTTGCAACTGGCATCTGAAGTGTGTGGGGGGAGGGGCGGGGGACAGAGGAAGGAGGGGCAGAGAGGAGAAAATAGGAAGTCTTATAGGATTCGGCCCTGAACCTGTGGAATCTAATGCTGTCTACAGGTAAATAGTGGCAGAATTCAGGTGAATTGTAGGACACCCAGCTATTGTTGTTACCGGGAATGACGCTGTACCTCTGTCTTCTTGACTGAAGAATTCGGTCAAGAACACTTCTTTTTGTTGTTGTCTGTTTGGTTGGTTGTTTGGCTTTCTGTGCAGCAATAGGACAGCAAGAAGTGTATTAGTAAAAAAGAGTACACTCCAAGACATGGAATGGGCTGACCCAAGAAAGGGAAGCAGCCTCACCTTAAATTGTATGAAAGCTTTTGTTTCTATGAGTAAAATTTCCTCCCCCTCTGCCTTCTCTTATCTCTCTTTCTCCCTGAGGTCCTAGCTCTCCCTTCTCTGTCATTTAATAATGCATTTCTTTGATTTAGGGGCATGTGTAAAACACATCTCTTAAGGGTATGTGTAAACCTGGAATTCTGCTGGGCTAGTAAGGTATTGCTCGTCCTGACAAATGGGATGTCTTCCTCCCTTCTCTGGCTTTTAACAGCACGTCTTTTTGATTTAGAGGTATGTGTAAGCCTGGAATACTGCCAGGCAGCTGCCAGGGGTCTTGACCCAAGTAGGAGCTGCAGCAAGGGACTTTGTAACCTGGGATAAATGTCTCCTTCTCCTGCGCATTTCTATCTATCTACCTAAGCTTTCATAATCTGGCTAAATGCTTTAATGTAATTGAGACCCTATTTACTATGAGACCAAAAATCAATTAACCTCTCTGGATTTTATAATTTCAGTAAAAGTAAGTTTAAGTAAAGTATAATTGTAACTAGATTGATTATTTCAAGTGAGTAACATAAAGTTATGAAGCACTAAAATTTATAATTATTTGCATTATTAGTATTATGAATGTTAATATTGTTTAATAAGTTCCTGAAGAGGTAAGTAAATAATAAAGACAAGAACAATTAGCACTTATCACAAATTGTTAGCTTCATGGTTTTCAACATCATTCATAGGCTACCAAATATGTATCTCCACCAAGAAGGTCTTCCCCAAACTGTACTCATACACAAATACCAGTGTAAAAGTTAGCAAACAGAAACCTCAGTTGTGAGCTGTCATGCCCTATGTCTATTGCAAAGCCCAGGAGAAAGAACTCTGTTCATAATGAGACAGGATAGTTAGCACGTCCCTAGGTAGACGGGGAGGTCCCTGGTGGACTAAACAAAAGGCAGCCCTATCCTAAAACTCCAGGTTTTGAAATCACTCCTTCCGCTCTAGGACATAATGTAACAAGGCCTTGAGATTAATCATAAAATTCCTTTTGGCCTGACAAATGGAGCCAATCTGATAGATAAGAGTGGGTTACTTTGCTAATTTCTTTAGGATGGGCAGGCAGAACAAACCTGGTAGACAAATTTTATTAGAAGGAGCCAGTTCCCTTCTTCAAACAGTTCTCTTCTTGAAACAGCTCCTCTTCCTCAAACCGTCAAGGGAAGGTACAAAAGTAAGAACTTTTGCCTCAGTCATGGGGCACCCACATTCTGGACCCCCTCCAGCTAGGGAGCTCTGATTCTTTGTTTTCAATAAACTACTGATAGAGAAAGTGACATAAAATGGTGGCCGGATCGGAGAGAGAAGTCCCCAGCCTAAGCCCCAGCCCACTTCCGCATAACCCCCTCCAAGCCACACCTTGAGCCAATCACCAGATGAAACCTTCCTTCCCCTACTCAAGAAAGTCCCCAACCCATAAAACCTGCAAAAAACCTTGCTAGGGGCTCAGTATTTGTGAAAGATCCCGCTGAGTCCCATGGCATAATAAAGCTGACCTTCCTAACTCTCTGAGTGCCGCTTGGGTTCTTTCCGGTACTGGTATCCTTAACACTATCCTCTTTTTAAACTGTTTGCCTTTCCTAGGTACATGTTTCCATTTTTCGGTCTCACAAGACACAATCCCAGCCGACACCCAGAAACTGCTGGTTGACCCAATATCATCTACATCATTTGGGGACTCACAGGAAAAATATTCCTACATCAATAACAGCCCTCCCAATTTCCTCTTATCTATAACAGAGTTCCCTCCCCATCATTTCTAATGATGTGCACATGGTTTGACATTAAAGTGCAGGTCCTGAATTGGAATTCTGTGTTGTTCCCAAATAAAGCCAATATTGCTGGAGAACTATCTGGCTGCTGTTTGTTTAATGTCAACACCAGATTACTGTCTCCACTTAGACTTCTATTAAGTATTCAAATCCAATATGTCTAAAACCCCTCTCAGATAATCTCTCCCCACTGTAGATTTCACCCCATCTCAATAATTCCAGATTCTGGAGCTCAAACCCTTGGAATCATTCTGAAATTTCTCTCAGATTCTATGTTCTATGTTACTCCAAATCCAGAATTATACTGCTTCTCCTTGCTGTAACACTACAAGCAAAGCCACTAACCTTTCTAAAAATGCAGCAATGATACCCCCTGATTTTGTACATTTTCCCCTACTGGATAGACACAATGATCCTTTTAATATACATTGTACCTCATGTCAAAACTCTGCTCCAAAGGCCCCACATCACTCAGATCAAAAGTTAAAGGTTTTCTAAGACCTGAAAAATTTGTACAATCTGGTTCTCTGTTATCTTTGGGGCATCATTCCTTGTGTTTTCTTAATAAATTATGTTTTGCTAAATAAATAGTTTACTCTTTATCCATTCATTTACACTGTCTGTTTTCTTCATTGCATTACATCTCCAGCATTAAAATAGTGCTTGGCACATAAGAGGTGGTTAATCAATTATCTGTTGACAAATTAATAAGGTAAAGGTTATTCTATATGAATGTGTTTGATTTTCAGAAAGATATTTGAAATTCTTAACATCTGTATTTCTGACCAGAGATTGTCATGAAAAGGTTTTACTTTTGAATTTTGTTCATAATGTGTTTGAATATTTGAAGATGGACAACCACTTATAATGCTACTTTGTTTTTAAAACAAATGAAAGTAGCCATGATTTTTTTAAAAATATATGTTTGACAAGACTCTGATTATTATAGTAGTAATAAAAAAATTGAAATTAGATACCAAATTTATCTCCCTGGACCAGTAGTGGAAAAAAAAAAAAAGATGCCATTAGGAAAACATTATCTATAGAAATTAAAGCATGAACTAGAAAAATACTGGCTGGAATTTTTTTTTTTTAATTTAGCAAGAAAGCACTGAGAATAGAACTTGATCTTATTAAAAGATAATCAGGATCAAATAAAACTTAGAGCTAAGTGCTGAAATAATACAGAGGTACCCATAGCTTTACAATTTGCTCAGTGAGTGAGATGGCCTCAACATTCTCTTCACCTTAACTCAATTAGACAGGTTTCTTTCCTACTGCAGTTTTCTGACCTTCCTTTCTCAGAGCATTTTCCTTAGAAAACTTGCAATTGTAAATTCTTTCTCTACCCCTTTGGGATGTAAACCTTCCACAATTCAGGAACATCTATCTCAAGGACCTGGGGGCCATCCCTTTGAAATGTAATGATCCAGAAAAATAGCAATTTTGTTTTCCAGGCTAACTTCCTCAAGCACCAATTAGCAAATACAGATGGCCTAATCACTTTGAATAACCTGACACTTAAGTCCTCTAGCATTTTTCACTAGCTCACCCAATACTCAAAATTTCTCCCATCTTTTCGCATTCATTCCTTTTCAATTATTTGATGGACTTCAATAAAGAAAAATATAATACTATTAACTATTTAATTGCATTGTAGCTCATATCACTTGGAAAAAGCAGAATAAAGGCTTGATTTTTAAATTGTTTGTTAAATATGAATTGGTTATTATGCATTACCCAAAGGTGACTAAAGCTTCCCTTCAATTATGAACTTAGGCCATTTAAGGATTTTTTTTTTAATGAAAACAATTTATCATAACATATTTTTTATTATTTTGAGATTTGAAGACATAAAGTTCTCTTCTCTCCAATATTATAGACAAATTTATTTATATTGTTTGTTATAAATTTACAACTTTTTAAAAAGTAGTATACTCTTTCCATTTGGAATTTATCCTTTCTAAGGAGCAGTTACATATTTTTTTTTCTCTGTGATTCTTTGCTTGTCACTATACCACTTAATAAAAATTCATCTTTCCTCTGCTGATGTTAGTCATTTTTGAAATGAACTTTATAAATAGCAGTACTAGCTTCATAACAATACCTGATGACATTTTTATTGGCACTGAACTCAATTTATAGATTAACTAGGAATGTGACATATTTAAGATATTGAGCTTTGATGCAAGGTCATGGTGCATCTCTTCAATTAACTCAATGTCTTTTATAGTTTTTTTATAGTTTTTCCATATATACATATATATATATATTACGGAGAGTTCCTGTGAGGCCTAACCTCAGTATATTATTTCCCCGTTTTCTCTTCCATTACATCCAAATTTTGTATTCTTTACTTTTTTTACTTGTATGTATGATGGCTATTGATTTTTGTAAGTTAAACATATAACCTGATATTTTAGTAAATTAACTAGTTGTTATAATAATTTTGCAATTACTTTTTTGGACCCAGATGCATAGTCATAAATAGACATATATATTCATACAGAATGAATGAATAAAGCATAAAATAACGAATAATTTCATTGGTAGGAAAAAAAGACACTTCCTTTATTACCATAAGAACAATTTGAATTAAGAAAAAAGAAGAATGAGTACCATCGTACCTTGTTTACCACTAACAAGCCAAAGGAAAAAAACATCTAATCTTTTTTTTTTCTGCTTTATTTTATTTTGTTAGATTTTTTTCATTTTTTTAATTAGTTTCAGGTGCACAAAACAATGTAATAGTTAGACAGTTACCATTTATATCCCTCACACAGTGACAGCCCCCTCCCCCCATCCGCTACCCCTCTTACATGGCACACAACCATTATATTTCCACTGTCTCTATTCCTAATGCTGTATTCCGCTTCTTGTAACCACATATATATATACATATAAAAACGGAATGCATTTAATACATATAATATTAATACATATAAATACATATAAATGCGGAATTCCGGAATGCGGAATACAGCATTAGGAATAGAGACAGTGGAAATATAATGGTTGTGTGCCATGTGAGAGGGGTAGCGGATGGGGGGAGGGGGTTGTCACTGTGTGAGGGATATAAATGATAACTGTATATGTATATATATATATATATATATATATATATATATGTGTATATTATATATACATATATTTTATATATATATATATGAAATTGTAGTTGACATTCATTATGTTCATTATTGTTCAACTTCAGCTTCAGATGTATAGTACAGTAATCAGGCATCTACATCATCACTGTGGTTGTCTCCCTAATGAGACACGTGTCCATCAGATACCCTATAAAATCTTTACAACGTTATTGATTACATTCCCCAAGTTGACTTTCATTTCCCTGTGGCAATCTTGTGGTTACTGACTGTTCTTTCTAATCCCCTCACCTTCCCTCTTATCCCCACCACCTCATCCCATCTAGCAACCTTCGGTTTTTCCTTTATGTCTCTGAGACTGTTTCTTATTACTTCATTCATTTATCCATTTCTTTAGATTCCACGTATAAGTGAGATCATATGGTATTTGTCTTTCTCTGTCTGACTTATTTCACTTAACATAATGTTCTCTAGGTCCATCCAATTGTTGCAAATGGTAATATTTCCTTCTTTTTATGGCTGTGTAATACTCCATTGTATAAATGTACCACAGTTTCTTAATCCAGTCGTCTACCTATGGGCATTTCGGTTGTTTCCATGTCTCGGCTATTGTGTACAGTTCTGCAACAAACATAGGAATGCATATTTTTTTTTTGAATTAGAGTTTTGGATTTCTCCAGATAGATACCTAGGAGTGGAATTGCTGGGCCATAAGATAGTTCCATTTTCAGATTGTTGAGATACCTCCATACTGAAAAACATCTAATCTTGAAGAAGGCCTTTTTCTCACTGGTTTAAGCAGATATCATAGAACTGAACTGTGGGGACAGAGCCCGAGAGGGCAGTTTCCAGGCTCTCGGCGTCACGTGGAAAGGTGCTGGCTGGGGTAGTAAATGGCCATCAGTTGTGGCTAGTTGGCCATAACCATTGAGCCGTTGGCCATTAGTATAACTGCCACGGCTGCGCTGGAGAGTTGGAGTCGAGGAGAGTCGAGGAGAGTCAGTTGGTTGGCAGAAAACCGGACTGCAGGTCGCACGTCATGAGAATCCAGCCTCCAGTGAGACTATAGTGGTATGACATAGTGGTCACCTATGGCTCCGGGGGTGTTCCTTTTTGGCCTAGCCTCATCCTGCTTTCTTATGTGGGGAGCGGGAGCAGACACCCCTGCAGGCGGCCCTGCATGACATGAACCATCAGCCATACCTGGCTGTTTGTGATATTTATAGTATACAACACTCTAGTACACTAGATGGAGCAATTGACATTTACCACAAAACATCAAAAAGGAATACACTGGGAGTCCATGAAAAATAACTCACCAGAAGTTTTCAAACATTTTTCAGAAATAATTTGAAGAGGCTAAAATGCAAGCATAGCCTCTAGAATTAAAGTCAACTAAATATTTTAGTGCTATTTTGACATCATTATTATATAAGGAAGGGTATGGTCTAGGGAACCACAAAATACCATAATACAAGTTCATCAATTTTTTTTTTAAATGGCTAATAGCTGCATATTACTATGATTTCAAATTATGTCACCAATGATCTAACTAATTTCACTAGTAAATTATGGTGATTTGTAAATATTTGTATTTTCATAAGTATTAATTATGAGTAATAGATTAAAGTGGCAGAAACAGATTTTATTTTACACCAGCTGCTCAGAATACCAAGGAAAGAAAACTATTGAAACAAATCAGATTTCCCAAAAGTATACAAACAATGAATCTTTTTGTTAAGAATGTCAAGTTTAATTTAATATTACTGTTTCAGTGTACTACTTTCCAACATGTATTTCTTTAGGGCCTTGTGCCAGCTACCTGGATCGACTCCAGTGCCTGCTGAGCTAAAATCTGGCTTGCCTAAGGAATAATTCCAATGTACTCAAGTTTGACACACAACATACATATCCTTCTGAATAGAGTTAAACTGTTGAGAGCAATTTGAATGATGAACTTGAGTTCAATTTCAAAGAAGTAATCAGGTTTTTTTGGGGGCCTATTATACTGTTTCAAGTTTCTCCTTCTTCTTCACTGAACCTCTTTCCTCTTCATTGAATATCATGTTTATTCACTCTATAGAAATGACAAACAATACTTGAAACATCTGGAACTGTACTGCCTGATAAAGTACCTAGCATCGTCACAAAGTGATTTATTTCCTTTTGGATACTTGACACTGCTTTTTTCCACATAACTAAAAAGAAAAAAAGTTTTCTGCATTCAGTATAAGTAAATAACAAGTCATACACTAATTAATTAACTGAAGTAATTCCTCTGAATAATTGGAGGGCGTTATAGATCTTGAATGTTATCACAGTGTAAATACAAATAAATAATATGACCACTAATTCATAATTATTGACACTGGAATTCTTTTAACATTAAAACATTCATAACATTCACCCTGATTCTAAAAGTTTTCTCTCTTGAGGCTGTTTTAGAAAAGCAAAATAGGACTTAGTGCAGGATATAATATTTAAAATTATACATTCATCTATAAATAATGTCATAATAACCCTGTCAAAAAAAACAAAGATAACTTCTCTTAAACGTTGAAATCTAGATTCATTATGTTCTAGCCCAGGTAGAGAAATATGGATTGGGGGAAATATTTAGCATATTTACAGTGTATCCCCCCCTCTGTTTTGACTATGTGTCATTGTTTTAATGATTTCCAATTTTGACTCAGTGCAGTGCTAGTCATATGGTTCTCAGAATTCACGAGCATAGTAAACGCTAGGTTCCTCCAAAGTCTTCACACAATGCGAAAAATGCTGGGACACCCTTTCTGGGAAAGACACCGAAATCCAGTCTAACATATGAGCAGCAAGATATTATTCACCTAGTTTCATTACAGAAAGTTACGGAAGCAGAGGTTTAGAGAGATTATTTTTCTGCTTAAAATATAGCCATAACAATTATACCTACCATTCAAAATACTAGAAATCTCAAAATTTAATAATCATACTTGAGTTTTATGAAATTAAGACATGCATTGTACATAAGGACCTTCATGGTGTGATATTATGGATAATGGGAAACTACTCAGTGTCAAATATCTTCTTCATTGTATTGAAATTGTACCAAAAGTGAGATCATTGTATTAAAAATTCATATAAATGCTTCCTTAGTTCAGTTTTAGTATATGCCAGATGGACTAGAAACTATAACAGCACTAAATGATAAAGGACAGAAAAGATGTGCATAAAAACAGAATAAAGAATAGAACCATTAAAAGTAAACTATTGAAAACATTGACTTACGATTTGCTCTAGATTGGCCTATATTCAAATAATAGATATTGTCAACAAGTATGTGTACAAAAAGAAGTATATTTATGCTGATATATACTTTACGGCATATTTTACAAAAAATATTGAATCAACTATTTTAAGCCACAGTATTATGAGACAATAATAGTTCAATATTTTGCCTAGCAAAATTATGTTACAATAAACATGCATTTGGTGCCCTGGATTCTGAAATAACTTTATTTCCTGCTGTGAAACTGAGAAGATGTGGTTGATGATATCAGGTTTTAGGCTCACATTTTGTATTGATTTGTCAGAATGAGGAGCAGTAACTACAGGCCTGGGAGACCATGCTGCTTTGCCCTTCTGGCTTCAAATAAGCACAAGCTGAGGAGTAAACAGTAATATGAAAACGCAGAAGACTCAGGGATTATTATGTGGAACATTTGCTAGATCTTCTCTGGTTTAAGACACATGACTGTCTTTGGAATATTTAAGAATAAATAAATATGTAAATAAATTTGAGTTTACAGAATGTAGTTTTCAACATTAGATATTCATAGATATTCTGATACTAGTAATGAAAGTCTACAACAAACAAAACCTTACTCCCTGCTCTGCTTTATACCTTGAGACATGTAATGTCCCAAACAAGTAATTTTAATCCAATAAAGGTTTAATTTGGTCTTTTTACTTTATAAATGTACTCACTTAATAAATGTTGCCAGGTTTGAACAGCAAGGGATATATCAAAGATGTATTAAAATGTCTTAAGTAAGTCTATTTTCTTGATGCTGCATTATGAAACATTTTTTTCAGTCCTAAAGCTAATCTATATACTACTCCATGCTGCATAAAATATAAGGATAATAGATTTTTCAATGGTTATTTCATTACTGTAATGACACCAATAATTCAATAACATACTTCCAAATCTTCTCTCCTTTTGAGAAACACTACAATATACATTTTAAAATTTCAATTCTCTTAATTTGTATTAAACTGTTATTTTTGTATATTATCACAAGTAAAGTTTATCTGTGGAGTCGGTGACAGTAATTATTAAGGAGGGTTTTTAAATAACAACCAATCATGGATGAGACTTAGAGATAAAATTATTGAATAAAATTGACTTATGTAGTTGATTCATGCTTCCAAATCAGTGTTCTTTTATTTTTAGTGAAAGAACAAGAAAAGGGAACCAAAATGGAAATTTTACAATTTTATGATCTGCTGATACATAAAGTGACCAGGAGAGAGATTACACTTGGTGCAAATTAGATGCGGCATTCTGCTAGAGGTTATGACAGACTTGTACACTTTGTTGACAATCCTGTAGCAAAATGAGGTATGTCCTGAGGCATTCATAAGTGAACAATATAGGGAATGATGCAAATTGTTTACATTTGTAAAGTATCTTTTTCCAGATAGTTAATAAGACCCTTAATTGGGACTTCAGGTGCATTTTTTTATTATTATTTTTAAAACAAGACAGTACTAATTATTTATTTTGGGACATATGGGAAAATAAAGCTGTTGATCTATAATCTCTGTTAATGACTATGTTGCCAAAAACACAAAAATCAAAGAAATTAGCCAAATGTGCTTTAAATAATACTAATAGAGCCATAAATTGCCATAAGTTTGCCTTGAAACCAACAAGATATTTGAACACCTCATTTAACTCAACTGTTAATACTTAGGGATGTTAAGTATTGTTTATCTCATGGAGAAATAGCAAAGTAAAGCAAAACAGAACAAACCAAAACAAACAAACAAACACGCTTCTCCTTTATGACGGGGTTATTATTTGTTACAGAAGTAGACCTATAAAAAGAACAGAAATCTTAGCTAAGTTTTTAGACTTAGCTATAGTGCTTTAATGCTATAAATAATCCTTATTATGAGTGAAAGATCTGAGTATTCTATTTCAAACTCTTGCTTTTTAAAATCACTCACAATGTACAAATCACTCACAAAGTCAAAATTCAGATGTCACTTCCTAAAAATGCCTACATGAACCACACTCAGCCAGCATAAATTAGTATCTAGCTCAGTGATCTCAGAACAATATGTGTGTGGCACTCTGCTGCCACGTATCAGTTAGCATGGTAATTTGCCAGATTTCAGGCTATGAATTCGTTTGGAGGACTGTTTTGGTCTCTAGAGTCTAATAACTGAGCCCACTGATTCCCCCAAAATGTTTCTTTAAATGAAACAATTGTTAGCCGGGCTCTCCGTGTATTCTTTAGTCAAGGTTTTGTTTTCCTTTTCTTTTTGCGTTTTTTGTTGTTGTTGTTGTTGTTGTTTTTGTTGTTGTTGTTTTCCACAAGGTAGAATAATATACTTTTTTTCCTTCAGTTGGATAATTAAGTTGTCATTCTTATTTTAAAAAATGCCTCTATTTGTGTTTTTAACGCTAATTTTAAGTTGATGACAGTTTACACTGGAAGCTTTCTCAAAGCGTATATCAGAGTCAAGGTACTCTCATTAGACTTACATTTTACTATTTAATAGTGTTGTTAGTTTCTCTCTAAAACAAACAATATTTTTCATAGGTGTATATGCTATAGTATGTTCCCATTTTGAAAAACTACAAAATACATGGCATTCTAAATTTTCTGATAATACTTACTGTTAAGAAATTTGATTATTTTGTTCAGCCTTATATTCCTCAAGCTAATACGAATTCTGAACCATTTATTTTTTTTTTACAATTTTTATTAACAACTTTGAGGACTCACGTTTTGTGAAACATACCCTGAAAAATGTTTTATTATTTTATTATAATCACATAAAAAATGTAGTTCATAGCTGTTACATTAGCTTTAAATTTACAGAAACACTTCAGGATACTCAATATCTTGAAAAGAGTTATCCCACAGTAAGAGAATGGAACAAACAGAAGAAAAATAAGTCATCCAATAGGCAATTCAGTAATGTTTCAACAAAATATTTTCCAGACTGAAAGAAGTCATCACTGAGTTACAACACACTTATTTAAATAGATTTACAAGAAGGTACATATTGAGCATCTGTATAGTAAAGTAAATTTTAAAATTTTGCAAGCTTTTTGTAAGAAAAAAATAATCATCGCAAATATTTTCACATAAATAATTTTAAAAAAATCAGAATGTCATCAATCTTACCAGAAACAGTGAAAGTTAGGACATTGGGACATTCCACAAACCATCTGAAGGAAAAAAATTTCAACATGCAATTTTATACCCAGCTTTACTATTGATTCAGTGTGAGAGCAAAATAAATGTCCTTTGATACATTAGAAGTCTCGAAATGCACTACCCTGTCTTTGTTTGGTTGGGTTATCATAACAAAATAACACTTATGGTTGGCTTGAGCAATGGAAATTTATTTTTCACAGTTCAGGAAGATCCTAGAAGTTCAAGATCAATGTGTGAACAGGGTCAGTGTCTGCTGAGAACTCTCTCCTTGGGTTGCAGATGGTTGCTTTCTTGCTCCATTCTCACATAGCCTTTTTCTGTGCTTGCCTAGAGAAAGATCTCTCTTCCTCTTTTTATAAGGTAACTAGTCCCATCATGCTGGTTCCATCATGCTGGTTCCACCATGCTGGTTCCACCATGCTTTTTATAAGATAACTAGTCCCATCATGCTGGTTCCACCTCCATGTCCTAATTCAACCCTAATTTTCTGCTACAGGTTCATGTCCAAATACCATCATATTGGGAGTTTGGGCTTCCATATAAGAATTGGAGGAGGGGACACAAACATTCATTCCATAAACACTCTTCCTTTGCTTTCAGTAGGTTATTTAAAAAATACACTGAAACAAAATGAGTAAACAAAAAGGTAGCATAAGCCCTACCTTTTTCACTCATCTGTTAAATTCAGTTGCCACTAGATATTTGATCCTGTCTGATACCCTAGTATGTTTAGACTTAATACATTTATTCCTGAAAGTTTCTTGAAAATACTTAGGCAGGCTTACCACTGGAGAATAATTGGTTTAACGTTGTTTGGGAAGTGTTTATCAGCTTCTGTGTGATAATATTTGTTCATTAATTAATCTTTTTACTCTGTAAATATTTAATTTTTAGGGTCTTTTTGGTGCTATATGTAGGGAGTGGCGTATACTTACGTGTCTTCACAATTTAAAAATTAATCAGTAAGATAAAATATATGATTTACTCTTCCTTTGATATTTTTTCAGTGTGTTCCTATTAAGGAGAAAGCATAATTGGTTTAATAAATGGAACAACGTAACTTACATTCTCTTATTAATGAACGACAGACTATGGATTAAGACACTTCTTTTAAAGTGGGTAAAATGAAAATAGAATTGTGATTTCTTCCAAGTCTATTTAAATATTTTCATTTTCTTTTGTCTTTTATCCTGTGCTTTCAACTCTCTTTTTGCTGGCTACATGTTATGTCAATACATGTCTGCAAATGTGATGGGTAAAGGGGAATAAACAGTATAAAGAAACAATAACAAAATGGAGTGAAAATGGTGCAAGAAGTAGACAGGAAAGATCTTTGGCTTTAGGGTGCAAGACTAAAGAAACTTCTCTTGTGTCTAATCACTGAATTCCATGTAGATAATGCATTAAAAACAATCTGTTTAAATAAATCCTAAATATGGTGTGAAGTTTGGGCCTGTCTATGGAATCCGTGGTACACCCTGCCTATTCTGCTCTGTGAGTACTGTGATAAAAATTTATATAGATATTATATTTAAATCAATATAGTTACTTGCTCTGAATAAGGCAATTTGTTAAGCATACAAAACCATTACATGGGTTCAAAACCCAGTTATAACACTTGTTAGCTGTGTTATAATAGTCAAGTTATTTAAAATCCATAAGCCACAGCTTCCTTACCTAGTCAATGTGATGATACTAAGTTATTTAATGGGGAAGTATGTAGAACAATTTACATTGCCTGACAAATAGTAAGCATTCAAATGTTGATTTGTTAAAAAAAATATGTATAATGACCAAAATAGTGTTTATATAAATAAGATAGAATAGACTAGATAGCCGATACTTAAACAATAGTGTAAATTCGAATGTGTATTATATTTAATTGCATATTTTTGATATTTCCAACAATAGATTTACCATGGAAATAACAGTCATATTTAGCTTTCTTTCTTTTTTAAAGCAAACGAGGAAATGACTTCATTTTCCTTTCTTCTTAATGGAATAACATACCTTACATTTTCTTATGTTATTTTGTGTTATCATGTCCTTTTTATTAACAATATAAAATATAAAGACATTTTATTGCTGTTTAGAAAGGATAATATGAAGCTTAAACAGAAAATATTCCATAGCCTGTTAGGCAACATTTCAATTGATATTTAAAACATTGAATGAATTTGAAACAACCATTTTATAGGTAAAACCAGGTGGACAAGTGATTTTTTTTGCACATTTCCAAGTGCTAAGTGTTGTTTTTTAATATAAAAATCCTTTCCTGACTCTGAAATGACACTAGAGATAACTGTGCAAATACTAAGGAAAGTAGAGATACATTCTTAAACATACTGAGCTGCTAGAATACTGGAATACATACAGAACTCCCTAATCAAACTCACTTTAATCTTTAACATTAATAGAGATTAGTCTCTGGAGTTACCTTAATCTTCTTTCATGTCACTAAAAACTTGAAAAGATTTGTGGGCATGGATATTATTGAAATTGAACCTTAATTGGAACTTAATTTCCATAATTATGCATAATTACACATGTTTATTACTCCTATGATGAGGATACATTTTTCTTTAGCTCCCAGGAAATGTGTGTTAAAGCATCACAAACAGCATTGGATAATATCATTATGTACTTCATTGACTTTATTTGGTTGTATACAGTATTATGATTCAAAGGGAGACACAAAGAACTTACAGTACAATAGCCTCTCACTTTGCTAAGTGACTTTAATAAAATCAAAGATATAATTTCAAGAAGATTATCACATATATATTCAGAGAATGGACAGATTTAAATCAGATTAAAACTATATAAAATGTGTTGCCTACTTCTGTAAGTCTCAGTTGTGAAAAGATCAGTAATAATCAGGTGTTTTGGGAGTAATGGATCAAGTAACACTTAATTGCATTTTTACTAAATCAAATAAAATTATTTAGCCCATTAATTTCCCCGGAATATCTAGAGTACAGGCAGAGTGAGCGATTAATTTTGAAAGTGCTGACAACTTATGACAGCAGTGCTGTCTCATCATCAACACACCAATTTAAAATGATCAATAGGTGATTATGTAACTTTTGATTTTATGCTGGGTGAGTCATTCTTCTAATTATGATTTAAGAGGTTTTTATAAATACCTAGGATGTACTAACAGTCCTAGGCTGGCTTAAGACTAGGGGTACATGGAAGCATTTTAGGTAAAAGATAAAATGAAAGATTGTGAAGAGAGGAGTTCTTACATGGTCCATGAAAAGGCAACTCAAAGAATATTAAAGTCTCGAATGAGCAAAGAAATAATTGTATGCCCTTTGGGACATTTTATCAAACAGCCAGGGCAGGGCAGACTTCCTTTCTGTCTTAATTTTCAAAATAAATAGCATGTTTAAATATGAAATACAGAAATTTTTCTGAAGTATCATTCCTTAAAATTTCTAATGAATTTGGGAACACTTATTAAATATTAAATATTAATTACTTGGTTTCTTTCTTCTGCTGGTACATTGTGTTAAGAGAAACCCCAGTTTTGTAAATATGTACTTTAGCTAGTCCTGCTGTATTGAATAGTGATGTTTTTTTAACATAAATGCAAAAGACCCTTCCTCTCTCTCTCTCTCTCTCTCTCTCTCTCTCTCTCTCTCTCTCTCTCTCTCTCTCTCTCTCTTTCTTACTGTAGTCTCTGAACTCATCTACTACCTCTGTAGTTCTTAGCCTTGGTATCAATAATAAAATCTCCTCCGGATCTTATCCAACTATACCAAAATATGAAGCCATATATTTTCTTATAAGATTCTAAATTGATCATTATCATGTAGGAATTACTTTTCAGATAATTTTAATATGCACTTATAGTTAAGAATCACTTTAATAGACTAAGTGCTTTTTGAACAGGAGCTCTTATTTATCCAGATTGGCACCAGAACATAGACCAGAGACAGTAAAAAATAAATGTATTTTATTATATGTGTGTGTGCGTGTGTGTGTGTGTGTGTGTGTGTGTGTGTGTATACTTTTAGATTCTGTGGTAATATCTATTGGTAAATAGCTTTTTGAGGAAGCCAACCAATATGTGGTGAATTTCACATTTAAAAGTACACGAGTTTGATCTTCGGTTATAAAAAAACTGAAAGTGCAGTTATTTTCATGAGATGCCTATAGAGAAGTCACTTTTTTTCTGGTGATTTTGGAATCAGGTAGAATTCAAAGTGTCTGGAGTATTTTGACTTTTTTTTAATAGACATTGTAAATAACTGACTCTTTTCAGCTCCAAATTTTGGGGAAAATGATTAGCGATCTTTGAAATAAAAAATATCAATAGTTAAAATATATTGTATGCTAGGCAACATGTTATTCAAATTTTATTTAATCCTGGCCAAAACTCCAAAATATAGACAATTTTATAAAAAAGAAACCAAGTTCTAGATATATGCTATAATTTTACTAAGCTTGCATATTTTCAAGTTACAAAATTAAAATTTAAAGCATGATCAATCTGAGCTCTTAACAGTAATATCAAATTGCCTGGTGTATTTGGCCTTCTCCAATAACAACAATAAGCATGCTGTCCTGTAAGCCTCTGTAAAAGGTGGTATTTTTAGAAAAATAGTTAGAAGCAGTTTGTCCAGAGAAGAACAAAAGTAAGAGACCTTTGAGATTCCTGTGAAAGCAGTTGGATGTTGGCAGCTGACCATGATGGCCTTCCTGATACCTTAGCTTCACTAAACGTGAGAAGATAGGCTTCTTGACTCGAAGCTGCTGATTTCCTATTTTTTAGAGTGTTTACTTTAGAGAACATCATTGTACATTCTTCCTTTGCCCCTCCAAGATGTAAATATTTTAACAATGTTTTTGCCAGCCTCCAACCCAGGAATATCTTTCTCAAGGACCTGGAAGCCATCCCTTTGAAATGTAATCATCAAGGAAGATCATGAACTTATCTCCCAGTTTTTGTGGGAGAGTAGAAAACCTAACTTGGGCAGGTGCCTTGCTCTAAGTTGTAAAATTCCCTCATGTTATTTCAGAGCAATAGCCTTCAGTAAAGTTTCCTTCCCTGTTTAAACATTACTTTAATATATTCATTTCAGTTAATTTAAATATATGTGTATATGTGTGTGTGTGTGTGTGTGTGTATATATATATATACATATATATGTATGTATATATATATATATATATATATACATATGTATATATTTGCCTTGACTAAGAAAATAGCAGAAACAACAACAAATCACTTTTTCAGTAATGCTTTTATTCCTTCTTTTAGCCGTTCACTAATTTGACATGTGTTTTCAGTAAAATTACTTACACAAGATATTTCATGAATTATGATTAAAAATAACAATATCCACAATACAAATAGTGTTTTAAGAATTAAATTTCAATTTATAGAATTGAGTTTTATTTTCGTCTGGCTAAAATAAGAGTTAGCAATCTAGAATTATCTTTTAGCTTTGTCAATATTTTAAACTTCAGTATATCTGATTATCTTAAAGCTTTGGAATTTGGGGGGGGCGGTTTGCATTTATTTTAGACATGAAATCTAGAAATTATTTCCATTTATCACAGGTATGCAATTATAAGACTTAGAGACGAGAATTAGTGCAATAACGTACACATAAAGCACAATCTACTAAAATCCCAACTTTAATCATTTATGATTTTCTTCCATTAGATCTTCCTCACTAATAGAATTGTGGTTAGGCATGTGCTTCTATTAGGAATGGCACCATGCGGTGTCCCTCCATTAGATTCCTCAAGTACATACCGTGTTTTTCCGAAAATAAGATCGGGTCATATATCATTTTTTAGTACATTAGGGCTTATTTTCAGAAGCTATCTTATTTTTTTCACATATGACCATCTACATTTATTCAAATACATCATGTCATCTTCTGGAACATTGTCATAATGTGCTAAGTGCATCCATCTGACTGAGATCTTAATTGGGGCTTATTTTGGGGGGTAGGTCTTATTTTTGGGAAAACACGGTATGCCTCAAAATGTATATGAAAAACCAAAGAAAATTAGCACTTACTTTAGTCATGTTAGCACCACTGTCTTCATACATTTTTGTACACTTTGGTTAAAACTGTTGGAAACAAATAAGATGTGTATTTTCTCCTCATATGCCTAAAATTTAAAAAAGTACTCACCTTTTCTCTTTATCCATTTCTAGTCCTCTCTTCTACAGGGCCTGTTTTATTAAATATCAAGTCATTGGTTGGAAGAGGACTGTTAACAGCTCTGACCAGCATGCTCTCAGATTAAAGCACAGTGTGGAAAAGACAAATGCTTCTTTCTGTTATCTCAGTATAGGTCTTATTGTTCAGGAACAGTTCCGGATATCCATGGCCATGTTGGGTGACACTTTGAATGACTAGGTTTAAGCCCTATGTCTAGGTATAGATCAAGGTGTAGATAAGTAGACATAAAACACATCAACTGTGATTTTAATAGGGTTAGTTGCCAAAAGACAATTCACAAAGAACCAGATGAATTTTCTTAATAATTAGTTAAATAAAGAGCACTTGTCCATATCATGGAAAGACTAATAAATGAGTTAGACAATTAGTTGAGTGGAAGCGTAACTTGTAGAACCATAGTCACATTATAGTACCACACACTGTTAAAAAATACTTAATTTTAGAGTGTTGGGGGCGTGTATGTGTACTGCATAAACATAGTTTTATCTATGAAGGTGGCACGAATTTTGTGTGATGGCAAATAGAGGCTTTAATTTACTTTTATTTTATGCATCAGTTTATTGAAATAATGCATTTCACATCTTAATATAGCCCATTAAAATAGCAATTAAAAGTAGAAATTTATTATTAAATGTGCCAGAGTATTTATTAGAAAGTGATGACATTTTCAGCAAAATGTACAAAAGGAGACATGAATCAACAAAAATACAGGGGATATTTGTGTTTTGAATGACTCAGTATTGTAACATTGACATTTCTCTCTAAGTTTATAAATTCCATTATTTTCAGTTGGAATTCCAGTGTTTTAGAATTTTTTTTCCTTAAAGAAAACTGTTAAGAAACTAATCTATATTGATTTTTTAAAAAAGAGAGGGAGAGTGAAAGAGAAAGGAGATCTGGGAATGATGAATGACTTGCACTTTTAGGTATTAACATTCATTATGCTTAAAGTAATTAAAATTGTACATAAATGACATATCAATAATCAGATCAATAGAATAAAATCAAGAATGCAGAAATAGACCCATCTGTAGATGGGATTTTAAATGTGATAAAAGAGACCTTTTAAGTCTTTGGTAATAGGATGAAAAATTCAAACTAATGTGCTTAGGGAATTGCAAGTCTATTACAATATACAAATAACTTTAGAACTCTCTTAAACTATGAAAACAAATTCAGATAAAAATAGAAAAATGAAAAGAATGTTTGGCATATTGGGTGACCATTCTGCAAATATTATCCTTCAAACTTTCCTCTCTGTATTTGTTGATTTATTCTTCATAATAATTTATTAAATTCTTATTATCCTCTTTTACCTTAAGAGCAATGAGGAGTAGAGAGGTTAAGTAATGTGAATGAAATCACATGATCAGTAAGTAGTGGAGCTGATATTCAAAATCAGGAAATCTGACACCAATGTCTGACCTCGGATTCTACATAAAACATTAATACTTGAAAATGCATAAAATATTGTGTCTGTTTTTAATAAGTGGGGTATGCGGAAATAGTTTCCATGGGATGAAACACAAAACCTTAAAATAAGACTCTCAAATGTTTAAATGTGTTATTTTAAAAGATTATATGACCAAAAAAAATACTGTAAAGAAAGTTATAAGATCATGGTAAGAAAAGGATTTGAATAATGAGAATGCTTAGAAAACAAAAACAAAAGCCGTTGAAGAAAATATAATACCCTCTACAAAGCTAGAGAACTGTTCAGCTATCTTTAAATGTAATGAGCAAAAATGGTTAATATCCACCACATATTAAAGCAAAAAACAAAAAAAAAACTTCAGAATAAAATAAAACACATATAAGAAATTACTCCCCCCCAAAATTCCATATTGTAGCATTCATTGACTTATTTTTTGTTAAATACCTTTTCATGGGCTGTTATGTGGATGCAATGATCAGCAAGCGAATGTACAGGTTAAACTCTTGGAAATATAGTTTACTGATTTGTTACAAAGAAGTACAGCAGTGAAGACATTTGGCTTAAGTACAGATGGGTAGCTCTTGCAGATTTATTCTTGCACATTTTCTAAGTGACTTTTAAAAAAATGGTTTACACCCTAAGGAACTATTTTTACAAGAATATAGCACATAGGTTACGTCTTCCATATTACTGTAACTTTTCTCATTTAATTGATGCATTGTGTACATACAGACTCATATTGCTTGTTTATTACTTCAATAGAATCAAGAATGAGGATAGTATAAAAATGCTGTAGTAGTTTTTTCTTCCACCAGACTCTTCTCTTTTACCTCCTGTTATTCTGGGTACAGACAAGCTCCAAATTAAGAAGAATGAGAATGCTTAGAAAACAAAAACAAAAGCCATTGAAGAAAATCTGATACCCCCTACAAATCTAAAGAACTGTTCAGTTATCTTGAACTTTAATGGGGTGCTGAACTGTAGTGGAAAGAAAATGGATCTCAGTGTTATTACACATGCTTTAGAATGTTTGTCCTTGACATAATTACACAAAATAACAATGCAGAAATCCAAAGGACATTTATGATTAGCAAATAAAAATTGTTGCCAGAGATTGAAATGCCCTGGAGAAGGACTGTCTGACCTTCTTTTATAAGTGAAGCATATCAGTAAACAGCAATGATAAATGAAAACAAACAGTGCCATGAATGAAAGTAAGGTATGTGAATTTAAATGCACCTCTTTCCAATTAAGTCAGTATAATTAAATATTGAGATACAGTACAATTAAATGCCGTTGTTGCTGGAAAATAACTATAATTTTAGTAGGTTTTCAAAATCATCTGTCCATTTATGTCTTACTGATAGTTTGACAGCAGGCTTTCTTCTGTCTTATAATAACATATCTCCTGACATTTTCAATTAATCTTGCATAGATACCATGATCAAGAAATGATTTCCACAAGAGTATTATTTTCAAGTGTTTTTGGAATCTAGATTTTTTAATGCTCATAGTTACTGCAACTACGTATATAAACATAGTTACTCATAGTTACTACAACTACATATGTATTTGTGTATATATATACATGGATTCTGAAATGCACTACTAAACATTTTGTTTTAACAATGCAGTATTGCCCGTCATGTTATGATTTTATTGACAATGACACATTTCCAGGATTTGAAAGAATAGCCTTGGTATCTGCTTTACCTTTAGCATAAAGTTAGTTCATATCATCAGATTGTTACATTTTTAGTTTTATAAAGATTATCAGATGCTAAGGAAGTTAAATGGTGAAAAATATGTTTTCTAAAAAAAAATAGAAAAATTGGCTAGATACATTGTGTTATCTTGGATTGAATCCTGGAATAACATAAAAGGCAAGTATTGGTGGGAAAACTTGTGAAATCTGAATTAAGTCTGGAAATCAGTTAATATACCAATATCGGTTTCCTTTTTTAATTCAGTTTTTCCAGCACCATTTTTTTTTGCTGTTGTTGTTGTTTGTTTGTTATATTAAATTTACTGAGGTAACATTGGTTAGTAAAATTATACAGGTTTCAAGGTACAATTCTATAATACATCATCTATATATTGCATTGTGTGTTCACCACCCAAAATCAGTTCTCCTTCCTCACCATATATTTGATCCCCTTTACAGTCTTCTACCATCTTCCCTCTCACCTTTCCCTCTGGTAACCACCAAACTGCTGTGTCTATGAGATTTTGTTTGCTTGTTTATTTGTTTGGTTTGCTGCTTTCAGTTTTATATCCCACAGATGAGTGAAATCAGAGTTCTGGACTTATTTGTGACTTATTTTGCTTAGCATGAACATCTCAAAATCCATCCGTGCCGTCGCAAATGGCAGTATTTCATCTATTCTTATGGCCAAATAATAGTGCATTCTATATATGTTCCACATGTTCTCTATCCAATCATTTATTGAAGCACAGCTCAGTTGCTTCCATTTCTTGGACACCATGAATCATGCAGCAGTGAACATAAGGGTAAATATATCTTTATGGATAAATATTTTCACCTTGGGGGGTGAATACCCAGAAGAGGGATTGCTGGGACATATTGGTAGTTCTTAATTTTTTGAGGAATCTTCATACTGTTTTCCATAGTAGCTGTACCAACTTACATGCTCACCAGCAGTGTATAAGGGGTCCTTTTTCTCCACAGCCTCTCCGACACTTGGTATTACTTGATTTGTCAATAATAGCCATTTAACAGCTGTGAGGTGGTATCTCGTTGTGCTTTTGATTTGCATTTCCCTAATAGCTCGTGAAGTTGAGGATTTTTTTGTATATCTGTTAGTCATTTGTACGTCTTCTTGAAAGAAATGTCTCTTCAGGTCCTCTGCCCTTTTTATATTTGTTTGTTTATTTTTGTTGTTGTTGTTGAGTTGTATGATTTCTTTATATATTTTGGATATTAACCCCTTATTGGAGGTGTTTGCAAATATATTCTCCCATTTGGTTGTTTGCCTGTTTGTTTTATTGATGGTTTCTTTTGCAGAGCTTTTTTTTTTTTCCAGAGTAATTTTGTTTAATATAATCTCATTCATTTATTTTTGCTTTTACTTCCCTTGCCTTTGAGGTAAAATTCATAAAATTCTCTCTAAGACCAAGCTTAGTACCTATGCTTCCTTCTATGCAACTTATAGTATCAGTTCCTGTATTTAGGTCTTTGATCGATTTTGAATTAATTTTGGTACATGGTGACAGATAGCAGTCTAGTTTCATTCTTTTGAATGTGGCTTTCCGATTTTCCCAGCACCCATTGCAGAGGTTTTCTTTCCTCCATTGTATGTTTTTGGTTCCTTTGTCAAAAATTATCTTCCCGTATATATGTGGGTTTATTTCTGGGTTCTTAATTCTGTTCCATTGGTCAGTATATCTGTGTTTTGTTTTTGTTTTGTTTTGTTTTGTTTTTTTCCAATACCATGTTATTTTGATTATTGTCACTTAAGTATAATTTGAAGTCAGGGAGTGTAATACCTTCAGCCTTGTTCTTTTTTCTCAGGTTTGCTTTGGCTGTTCAGGATCTTTTGTGATTCCATACAATTCTGATGATTTTTTGTTATATATCTTTTAAAAATGCCATTGGGATTTTGATGGGGATTGCATTAAATCTATATATTGCTTTGGGTAATATGGACTTTTTAACTTCGTCAATTCTTTCAATCCACGAACACAGACTATCTTTCCATTTCTTTGTGTTTTCTTCAAATTCTTTTAATAATGTCTTATAGTTTACAGTATATAGGTCCTTAACATCCTTTGTTAAATTTATTCTTATTTATTCTATTTTTTTTGTTGCAATTGCAAAAGGAATTGTTTTGTTTTTCTTTCTGAATGTTTATCATTAATATATAGGAATGCAATGGATTTTTGTACGTCAATTTTTTATCCTGCAACTTTATTATTCATTGTTTCTAACAGTTTTTTTGGTGGAGTCTTTAGGGTGCTCTATATAAAGAATCATATCATCTGCAAAAAAGTGACAATTTCACTACTTCATTCCAATTTTGAATACCTTTTATTTCTTATCCACTTGATTGTTCTGGCTAGTCTTCCAATACATCATTGAATAACAGCTGAGAGGGGACACCTTGTTTTATTCCTAATCGTAGAGGAAATTCTTTCAGTTTTTCACCATAATATATGATATTTTCTGAGGGTTTCTCATATATGGCCTTTATTATATTGAGGTACTTTCCTTCTATACCCATTTTATTAAGTGTTTTAATCATAAATGGATATTATATCTTGTACAATGCTTTTTCTCCATGTATTGATATGATCATATGATCCCTATTTATGTTGTTTATGTGATGTATTACATTAATTAATTTGCATATATTGAATCATCCTTGCTTCCCTGGAATGAACCCCACTTGAGTGTGATGTGTAACGTTTTTAATGTATTGTTATATTTGCTTAGCTAGTATTTTGTTTGGGATTTTTGCATCTGTATTCATCAGAGATATCGGACTTTAGTTTTTATTGTGTGTGTTACCCTTACCAAGTTTTGGTATCGGGATAATATTGGCCTCATTAAAGGAGTTGGGAAGTATTGCCTGTTCTTTAAATTTTGGGAAGAGTTTGAGGAAGACAGGTATTAAATCATCTTTGAATGTTTGGTAGAATTCACTAGTGAAGCCATCTGGTCCTGGACTTTTTTTTTTTTTATAGTTTTATTTTATTTTATTTTATTTTTACATCCCTCACACCGTGAACCCCCCTCCCCCCATGCACCACCACCCCGACCTCACACCGAGCCATCACATTATACACATAAAATTATAGTGGACTTTTTTGCTTTTAGGGAGGTTTTGGATGATTGTTTCAATTCCCTTGATATTGATCAGTCTATATAGATTTTCCAGTTTTTCGTGATTCAGTCTAGGAAGGTTATATATTTCTAAGAACTTGTCCATTTCTTCTAGGTCATTGCATTTGGTGGTAGATAGTCTTTCATAGTATTCTTGCATGATCCTTTGTATTTCTATGGTATCTGTCCAAATTTCTTCTCTTTCATTTATGACTGTTTATCTCTGCTTTTTCTCTTTCTTTCTAGTGAATCTAGCCAGGGGCTTGTCAATTTTATTAATCTTTTTAAAGAACCAATTCTTTGTTGCATTAATCTTTTTGTATTGTGTTTTTTTCTCTATTTCATTTAATTCTGTTCTAATTTTCTATTATTTCTTTCCTTCTGATGACTTTGTGATTCATTTGTTGTTTTTCTAGTTCTTTAAAATGTAATATTAGGTTGTTTATTTGGGATTGTTTTTTTGTTTCTTGAGATAGACTTGTAATGATATAAACTGCCATCTTATCACTGCTCTTGGAATATCCCAAAAGTTTTGATATGTTGTATTTTTATTCTTATTTTTTTCTACAGATATTTTGATATCTCCTCTTATTTCTTTCCTGACCCAGTCATTCTGTAGCAGCATGTTGTTTAACATCCACATCTTTTGTTTGTTTGTTTGTTTAAAATGAACGTAATGGTAACCACACACAAAAAAGTTCACAACTGAGACACATAAGATTTAAAAAAAAGAAAGAAAGATAAAAGAAAAAAAGAGGAAGCAGAGAAAAAAATCATAAAATACCACTAAATTAAAATAACACAGAGAAAAATAAGGGCAAAGAACAGTGGAGACACTGAGCTACTAGAAAATAAAAAAAAATAAAATGGCTAAAGGAAATCCTCATATATCAATAATAACCCTTTTAATAGCACTCATCTATAAAAAGGCACAAAGTAGCAGATTGGACCAAAAAACAAAACCCAACCATATGCTGCCTTCAAGAGACATATCTCAGCTTCAAGGACAAATGCAGACTCAAAGTGAAAGCATAGAAAGCAATACTCCAAACAAATGGCATCCAGAGAAAAGCAGGTGTGTATCCATATTTATATCTAACGAAATAGACTTAAAGATAAAAAAGGTAACAGAAGACAAAGATAGGCATTTTATTATAATAAAAGGGACAATACATCAAGAATACATAACACTTATCAATATATATGCTCCCAATCAGGGAGCACCAAAATATACCAAGCAACTTCTCACAGAACTAAAGGGAGAAACTGACAAAAACACAATTATAGTAGGGAACCTAAATATACCATTGACAGCTATGGATGGATAATCCAAACAAAAAACCAATAATGAAACATCAGTCTTAAGTGACACATTAGACCAAATGGACATAATTGACATTTAGAGAGTCTTTCCTCTCAGAAAACTAGAATAGACATTCTTTTGCTAAGGTGCACATGGCACATTCTCAAGGATATATCATATGTTGGGACACAAAACTAGCCTCAACAAATTAAGAAGATTGAAATCATACCAAGCATTTTCTCTGACCACAATGCTTTGAAATTAGACATCAACTGCAGATTTTTTGGGTAGATAACGAGGAGAGGGATTGATGGGTCATATAGTAATTCTATTCTTCTTCGTATTATTATTTTTTTAAGTCTGTGTTTACTTTATTTATTTATTTATTTATTTTTTTAAAATTGGGGAACAGTGTGCTTCTCCAGGGCCCATCAGCTCTAATTCATTGTCCTTCAATCTAGTCGTGGAGCGTGCAGCTCACTGGCCCATGTGGGAATTGAACCGGCAACCCTGTTGTTCAGAGCTCAGACTTTAACCAGCTGAGCCATTTTGCCACACCTATTCTTAACTTTGAGGAACCTCATCACTGTTTCAATAGTGGCTGCACCAGTCTGTGTTCCCACTAACAGGGTAAAAGGAACAGAGGGTTCCTTTTTCTCTGCAACCTCTCCAACACTGTTACTACTTGTCTTGTTGATGATAGACATTCTAACTGGTGTGAGGTGATATCTCATTGTGGTTTTTATTTGTGTGGTATATAAAACTGAAAACAACAAAGGAACAAGACAAACAAATGAATAAACAAAAACTCATAGACACACACAATAGTTTAGTGGTTACCAGAGGTTATAGGGAGAGGTAGATGGTAGATGGTAGATGAGGGTAAAAGAGATCAAATATATGGTGATGAAAGGAGAACTGAATCTGGGTGGTGAACACACAATGTGATAGATATATGGTATATTACAGGATTGTACACCTGAAACCTATGTAACTTTACTAACAATTGTCACCCCAATAAACATAAATAAAAAAAGAAAGAAAAAAAGAAAGAAAACGAAGAAATCACACACACAAAGAAAGAAATTGGAGATCAAGTGTAAAAAAGAAACCAACATTGGTTTCTTAACAGTTTAAATGTACCATGATATGCAAGATGATAATAATCAGGGGAAACTGAGTGGGGTGTGTTTGGGAACTCTGTATTCTTAGAAGTTTTTCTGTAAATATAAAATTATTCAAAAATAAACGTGTTAAAGTTGGAGAGAAGCTTTTATTTAAAAATTAAAGGGTAAATAACACTAAATATAAATAACACATTTAACATATTTTCAAAAATAAATTGTTGAAAGGTGCACTGTAGATATTTAGCCAAATGAGGTAATAGATAAAGGGATGTCAACACAACCTGCTTCTATTTGGTGTACAGATGAGAGATACTCTGAGTAATATGGGTAAGGCACAGTTTCAAGAAAGTAATTATGCTCTGTGACAAAGCTATTGTGAGTTGGAAATTCTCTAGTTTTTGTCTAAACTCTGTAAGGGTGAAAAATTAATTGTGATAATACACAAAATTGCCATATATTAGTACTGATGTAAATAAGCCATCTGGATGGAGTGTGGAAAATTGAATCATACAGAAGAGTGAATGAAAATATATTCTAGACATACAAACAGCCAGAAATTAAGTTATATGGCTTAGATTAACACCCTTTTACTATCAAAAAGATCTTCATATAAAAATAGAGAAAATATTTTGCCCTGGCATTGCTTCCTTTTGATTTCCTTTCTACCAAAATAATATATTTTTTTAACTTTCTCCTTTTATTCTGTGACTTAAGCAATAATTTTAAGAACAATACACTGAAAAAGGGCAGTCAGCTAATAAGCTAAAGCTAGAGAAAGCAAAAAAAAAAATATATATATATATGCATATACATATATATGTGTGTGTATATATATATATATATATATATATATATATATATATATATATATAATCTTGAATGAAGGATAAAAGCAGACTCAGGAAAGACTGACAAGCTATCCTCTTTCCATGACCAGAAGACATGCAAAGAAAGGATGATTTCGTATTCTTTTACTAAACTGATTCAGCTGTATATTAAAAAAAAAAAAAAGTATCAAATACCACTCTTCTGGTGGCAGAAGACACTTAAACTCAACTACTCTGGATGGCTTGATTTTTAATTAATTCAATATAAATGTCTACTCTTCTTCTGTCTTGAGAAGCACCATAAAATAAAGGATAACAGTAATAATTACTGTGGAGTTAAGGGAGGACATAACTTAGCCAGAGTATGGTATCTAAACTGACTAATCAAATATGAAACTAATAGTACTACCTAATATCGATTGAGTGTTTTTTATGTAACAATCATTGCCTTAAGGAATTGGTAGTGCTATTAGAGGTATAGTCATACTTATGGTAATGAAGTCAGCACGGTTTTTATTTTTAATGTATAAATGAGGTAACCACAACGTTGCTGGTTCAACTCCTTGAGTTCCGCAAGGGATGGTGGGCTCTGCCCCCTCAAATAAGATTGAACACGGCACCTTGAGCTGAGCTACCGCTTAGCTCATGGATGGCTCAGTTGGTTGGAGTGTGTCCTCTCAACCACAAAGTTGCTGGTTCAACTCCCACAAGGGATGGTGGGCTGTGCCCCCTGCAACTAGCAATGGCAACTGGACCTGGAGCTGAGCTGCCCTCCACAACTAAGACTGAAAGGACAACAACTTGAAGCTGAATGGCACCCTCCACAGCTAGGATTGAAAGGACAACAACTTAACTTGGAAAAAAAAAATAAAAGTCCTGAAAGTACACATTGTTCCCCAATAAAGTCCTATTAAAAAAAAAGAAAAATAAGGAAAAAAGAAAGTCTCACAAGAAACAAACCCTGCTGGTAGTTTCCTCTTGGACTGCTAGCTGCCAGAACTGTGAGGAAAGAAATTTCTATTGTTGAAGCCACCTAATATGTAGTACTTTGCTATGGTAACTTTAGCAAACTAATACAGTAATATTATATCTTTCTAATGGTGGCATGTAGAAACTCAAATAATCATAACAGTGATAGTATTTCACATCCTTCGTGTCTTATTTATAACATGGTTCACATGCCTCACACTGATTAAAAATACATTTTGTGATAGCTCACCAACAATTTGAATTGGAATTCATTGTTTTCTAGGCAACTTTAATATGATTGAAATCATACCAAGCATATTCTCTGATCACAAGGCTTTGGAATTGGATATCAACTGCAAAAAGAAAGCAGGAAAAACCATAAATACATGGAGATTAAACAACATACTTTTAAAGAACGACTGGATCAAAGAAGAAATTAGAGATCAAAAAATACATAGAAACAAATGAGAATGAAAATACATCCTAGCAACATTTTTGGGATGCAGCAAAACAGTTTTAAGAGGGAAATTTATATCATTTCAGGCCTATCTCAAGAAACAAGAAAAATCACAAATAAATGACCTCATGTTACACCTTAAAGGACTAGAGAAAGAAGCACAAATGAAACCCAAGTTCAGCAAAAGAAAGAAAATAATAAAAATCAGAGCAGAACTAAATGAAATAGAGAACAAAAAGACAATAGAAAAAAATTAATGTGACAAAGAGCTGGTTCTTTGAAAAGATTAACAAAATTGGCAAACCCTTTGCTGGGCTCACTAAGATAAAAAGAGAGAAGACACTAATTAACAAAATCAGAAATGAAAAAGGGGAAGTTATCACAGACACCACAGAAATACAAAGGATTATCCAAGGATACTATGAAGGACTATATGCCACCAAATTCAATAACCTAGAAGAAATGGACAAGTTCTTAGAAACATATCGCCTTCCTAGGCTGAACCATGAAGAACTGGAAAATCTAAACAGACCAATCACCAGTAACAAAATTGAATCGTCATCCAAAACCTTCCCAAAAGCAAAAGTCTGGAACCAGATGGCTTCACTAGTGAATTCTACCAGACATTCAAAGAGGATCTAATGCCTGTCCTGCTCAAACTCTAAAGTGCCAAATATATGGTGATGGAAGAACTGACTTGGGGTGGTGAACAAACAATGGGATTTATAGATGATGTAATACATAATTGTACACCTGAAACCTATGTAACTTTACTAACAATTGTCACCCCTATAAACTTTAATTAAAAAAAAAAAAAATGAAGAAGAGACAATACTCCCTAACTCATTTTATGAAGGCAACATTATCCTGATACCAAAACCTGGTAAGGACAACACAAAAAGAGAGAACTACAGACCGATATCTCTGATGAATACTGATGCATAAATCCTAAACAAAATTCTAGAAAATCGAATACAACAATGCATTAAAAAGATTATTCATCGCGTCCAAGTGGGGTTCATCCCCGGGGCACAAGGATGGTTCAACATCTGCAAATTCATCAATGTGATACATCACATAAACAAAATAAAGAACAAAAATCTTATGATTATATTAATTAATGCAGAAAAAGCATCTGACAAAATACAACATCTCTTTATAATTAAAACACTTAATAAAATATGTATAGAAGGAAAATACCTTAACATAATAAAGGCCATATATGACAAACCCTCAGCTAATCTTATAATTAACGGTGAAAAACTGAAGCCCTTTGATCTATGTTCAGGAATGGTGTCCCCTATCACCTCTGCTTTTCAACATAGTGTTGGAAATCCTCAACAGAGCAATCAGGCAAGAGAAATAAATAAAACACATCCAAATTGGGAATGAAGAAGTTGAATTGTCACTCTGCAGATGACATGATTCTATATATATAGAAAACCCTAAAGACTCCACCAAAAAGCTATTAGAAACAATCAACAAATACAGTAAACTTGCTGGCTACAAAATCAACATACAAAAGTCCATTGCATTCCTATATACTAACAATGAAATCTCAGAAAAATAAATAAATAAATAAATAATAAATAAATAAATAAATAAATAAATAAATAAATAAATATACAGTTCCTTTTGCAATTGCAGCAAAAAGAATAAAATACCTAGGAATAAACTTAACCAAGGATGTAAGAGACCTATATGCTAAAAACTATCAGACATTTTAAAAAGAAACTGAAGAAGACACAAAGAAATGGAAAGACATTCCAAGCTCATGGATTAGAACAATGAACATAGTTAAAATAGCCATATTACCCAAAGCAATATACAGATTTAATGTGATCCCCATCAAAATCCCAATGGTACTTTTGAAAGAAATAGAACAAAAAAATCATCAAATAGGTAGGTGAATCCCTTGCCAAAAACTTATGTAAATGTAATTATTTACGAAATTTCCAAAATCACACAAAAATAAAGTAGTACGTATGTTACATACCTATAATCCAATCTTATTTCAGCCATACAAATACGTACTTATGTATGTAGGTACATAGGTAAGTAAGTAGGTATGTTTGTATTTATTGCATTGCTCAAGTAATTTAAAGCAAATCTAAGTGATCAATTAATTCATCCATGAATTCTGTATTATGTCTTGTTACAAATGGAAAAAAAAAGCTAGTTTTTCACATAACTGCAATGTTATTAAAACCTCTAATAAGTTTAACAGTAATTCCAAAGCAATATCTATGTCCATAATTAGATTTCCATTATTGTCTTGCAACTTTCATTTTATAGTGGGTTTGTTTCAGATTCTAAACAAGAGCCATACTTCTGTCACCCATTTTCAGTCTCTTAATTTATAATTACCTGACCTTACACACATACACCTTTTTAGTCGGGCAATTTTTATTGTTGAAAAACTTGACTATGTCTCCTATAGAAAATCCCACTTTCTGGTTATAGGTAATTGTTTCTATTTTTTCACTATTTCCTGTAAAATGATGCATGTAGCGGTTTGAAAAGATTTAGAATCAAGTTAAGCAGGCCGGGAGGGGTTGATATCACTTTAAAAGGCACAGAAGCAGGGTTGCTCTGCTATTAAGGATGTTAAAACTGATCAGTGTTTTCAGTTATTAACATCCTGATTTCTCTATTACGATTGCCCTAATAAATGTTTCAGGTAGTGGTTTTATCATCAATCAGTGATCACTGCTTAGATAAATTACTTCATTCAGTTTTAAAATGGTGATTTTTCTAATTCTATCATTCATCTCAATGTATTATAAAGAACTTTGCCTCAAAGAATTCAGTTAACCTTAAATACAGCTTGTATAATAAGAGCAGAATTACTGATGTTCAATGAATATATTTAAATATGATATGAACATATATCTGTATATCTAAATGTGTTTCAATAAAATCAGCTCGTTATTATCTAACACTCTCATTGTCTCATCATTTGATAGTGGGAACCTCTGATGTTTAGTAACTTTTTGACAGTCATATCAGAAGTCTTAATTATTTCCTTGTTTTCTCTACGAACACAATATTCCAGGTTCAATTGGGCTCCGACTTGCAACCAGTATTGGGAAATGATCTTTAGAATCCAGTGTCAGGGTGCTGGGTTTATTCATTCCTAGGTTTTCATTATTGTTAATGAAAAATATCTAATGAACTCTCCAATTCAATGTTAGGATAATACAAGTTTTTAACTTTAGGTCTTTGATCCACGCATTTTGTTTCTCTTTAAGAAAACTTTGTTTTCAATGTATTAACATAATTGTGTTTATGTTAATAATGCTGCAATACTCATATAGTGGTGTAAAATAATAACACAATGTTAGAACATATACTACTGAACCCATTTCAAGGTTTTCTTTTGGTTCCTTTGCCCTTAACACGGTTACTGGCATTTTTATAAAGAGGTAGATGTGTAGAGAACAGGGGTAAAACCAGGCAGTTGTGCTAGCATTATCCCTTAATTGCCCTCTCCTCCATTATTACTCAAAATCTGTTAATAAATAGACAGAAAAATAAAGAAATAAGTGTTATGTCTATTAAGCCACATTTGTAGTATTTTATGAAATCTATCTTCTCTGGATAACTTATTCCTAGTATTTGAATCCACATCCCTTGTTTTTGATCCCAGGGTCCTAATTTGTTCATTTTGTATTTATTCACCTACTTGTCTCAAATGTTGATGTGTTTCTCTGGATGTATTTTATAAAGATCTATTGAAATCCCTGATGACTGACACTGCCCTAGTACCTGACGATTTTCCTGCAATCCCGTAACATATCTCTGAGGACATTGTTATCATTGCTTATTATCATTATTATTCATTTATACTTTTATTACTAACATTTGCTCTGAAGCCCCTTTTAGTAATCCTCACACCACTTTGCCAAGAAGCACTTTCATTTGGGAAGTGTTTACATTTGTTTCTATGGACTCCTGAGCTAGCAAAACAATCAGGATATGTTGGCATAGGTCTAGGCAACTTTATTCAGTATTCTATTCAGGTCTAGGCAACTTGATTCAGTATTCTATGACTCGTAATTGAGAATAACATCTTACATTTTAATAAATGACGCATATGCAGGACTTTATAGGGAATCTTTTTAAAAGATCTAAAAACATTATCATGCATTAGTCATTTAAGTTAGTGCAAGAACTTTTCCTCCAAAAACAAAAGTTTCTAAACATGTTATCTTTCTCAGTAATGAGTTTATGATGGTTTGGGAAGACTTTCAACTTTCCTGGACAAATATACTGTTATAAAAGTTAAATTACTGATGAAGACATAGTTGTTCTAAAATGTGGGGCTCATTCATACTTAGGCATATTAGATGACTCTGCTTTTGAAGAATTATAATTAGCATCCCATTGGAATGTAATTAACCCATCCTTCTATAAAATCTCTATTTCTTTACTCAGCTATTTAGTTTATAATAATATTACAATTTTATAGAGTTTGTGTTTCATGTCAACTTTTCATTAAAGCATAACATACATGGAGCAACATGCGCAAATCTTAAAGTGTAGCTCAATTTCAGACCTGTGTGAATAGCATCCAGATCAAGAAATGAAAAATACCAGAACTTTCAAGGTCCTCTAATGCTCACAAGAGCAACCCTTATCCTTACTTCTAGTGGAATGGCTTAGTTTTGCTTTTTTTTAGACCTTTATGTTATATAGAAGTTGTTTATATTAATGACTCATTCATGATGTATTCATTTATGTCTAGTTTCTTCCACTGAACATGTTTGTGAAATTCTACATATATGTTTGTTTGCTTGTAGTTATAATTCCTCATCTAATTGTCCTATGGTTTGATATTGAATGAATAGTCCACAGTTTGTCTATTCCTTGTAATGTGGATGAATTAAGATTTTGAAAGAGGTATACTAATACAATACATAAGAATAATTTAGTATATCCTACAACATGAGAATTTATAAAATGTACCTCATTCATTTAAAATCTCACAAAATTTAGGTAAAAAGGAAGGTAAGTATAAAAACTTAGTATCTACTGTACTTAGCATTTATGTTTTGCCACTAAGTATCTTTATAAATTATCTTATATAATTGAGTCCTTCAGATAATGCTGAGAACAGCCTTTCTCGTAATATCCACTATGGGAGTGATGAAATTATACTTTGAGAATTTTTTAAAAAATTTCACAGAAAGTAAATACTAGAGATAATATTCAAACCAGATTTTTTATGTTATATTACAAGTTGTACCCTTATCAACTAAAGAATATTACTTAAATGCACTTTTTTTTTCTTTTTGCACTTTTGAGTACTCTACGATGTTATACAAGTCCAATTCCTTTATTAATTCTCTCCTCACTGAATATTATACTCTGTGTTAGTCTCTAGGGTAATTTGGATGCAGAAATTATAGGCTCTGAATTGTAGGAGCTCCTAAATAGATTAAAGAGAACAGACACATTAACATCCATTTAATTGTATGCATATGGTAGTTCAGCATAGGTACAACTACATAAAAACCAAATTTTATCAAATCATATCCCAATGGACTGATTCTTCCTGATCTTTCTTGTGTGGACCACGTCAGCATTCACTGTGGTAACATCACCTTTGAGTGTTTCCTCTCTATATCCCTCCATCCACACCCAGTGTTTACCTAATCTATACGTTAAATGTCTTGTTGTAGAGAATGCAGCTAAATTATTCCACAGTACATACTGCTGCCTCAGCATAAATTGTGTGTGGCTAAACAGCCTGCAGGGGCCTTTGAACTGACACTAGACCCTCCTGCCAGTACAAGCTCTAGATAACAATCACAAGCAAGTGTAAGGTCCTGATTCTTCTCCCCCAACTGCCCTAGTGACAAACACTTTCCCTAACCTCCAAGGCCTTCCCCTTGTGTACCTTGAAAAGACCCTGTGGATATTAACAAAGCCCCACTCTGTTTGATTTGATGTGACCCATCCAGTCTTAGCCAGGAAACCCCAAAGCACTCTGCCCTGCTGACACTCCCAGATATGTGCCCAGGTCCTGCCTACTCTCTGCCTGGACCCTGCCTTGACCTCCCCAGGTGGCTCTGAAGGCTTGTCCCTCCTCTGGCACCTGTGAGTAATGAAGCTCTCTAATTTACTTTCCCTTGAGGTCTTTTGTTGAACCATAGCTTACGTTGGACATCCCAGGGATTTACTTAACAATCATTAATTTAATAAAGACACAACACGAGTGAATTTTTTTCTTCCATTCTCACTTATGCTTCCTTAAATTAGTGCCTTATAGTCTCTTATCTGATAGCTTTACATGTTCATTGGCAAAAGGAATCTATGATAGAAGCATATAAACTAAGTTATTAGGTTGGTGCAATTGCAGTTTTTGCATTTTAAACCTTTTAAACCACAATTAGTTTTGCACCAACCTATAAAACTAAGGGGTGCACAAAGAATAAATGGATATTGTGCTAAACCACTACATTCAGATATTGCAATTGTTATCAGAACTAACAGGAGATCTTCTGTCTTGGCACCTTTCCTCTCCAGAATAAAGGACAAACTAAATTCCATGACACTGAACTTCTTGGTCCTTACAGAGGCCTCGCAGCATCTGCTTTATATTGTTAAACTTTTATCAGACTCTTCCCTGATTCCAGAAAAGCAAAGACATCCTGGAAAAAAAATTAGTCAAATCAATTTTAACAAGGATTATCATATGAAATTTGAAAAATGCAGGCCTTTTGATCCTAACCTCTATTTTTAAGGGGAACAGGAGTGAAAATATATGCGATTGTCTATTGGTTTTATTTCTCTGGAGAACACCTACTAATACAGTATGAAGACAGAAAGTGGGATAACTGGGGGAGAAGTAAGTGGTTACTAGATTATCTCCAAAAGCAGACCAATGTAAAAAAAGAGAAAAAAGAAAAGAAAAAGAGTATATGTTATTCTTAATTTGTAATATAGACTAAGAATGGAAGATGCCTGTGTTGCTACTATGATTATAAATTATCAAGTTCAAATAGTTTTAATCTACTGTCACAGCATCAAAAATAAATTAAAATATGTGGTGAAAAGTCACAGTTGATAATTTTATTAAGTGGTAATATACATATGTTTCTTTGATTATTTTAATATTTAATACCCTGCTAAATTTGTAATCTAGCAATAAAGTAGATTAAAATATTTGGAATGAATAAATTTTGACATTGTTTTAATATTAAGGAATCAGTACTGTCCTAAGTGCTGTACATATATTAACTAATTTTCTATTCATATCAATCCAATTAGATAGGGTTTATCATATTCCTATTTTAAGATGGGAAAACTTTGGCACAGAATGCTTATAAAACTTGGCCAAGCACATAAAGCTTGCAAAGGATCAAGCCAGGATTTGAACTGGCCATTATACACTCATATTTGCATAATTATTTAGTATATATATTTTAGCAAAACCTTTGAAAATTTCTACATATTTTGGAGTGTAAGTAGAAACATATTTGATCTGTTACCATTCAGTAGCTCCAATTCATGGAATGCTGTTGTTTTAGGCTTATGGCCACTTCAATATTTTTCTCACATTTAACTAATTTTTTTAAGCAATATTGCTTGCTACCCTGTTTTCCCGAAAATCAGACCTTGCTGGAAATCAGCTCTAATACGTCTTTTGGAGCAAAAATTAATATAAGATCTGGTTATATTATATTATATTATATTATATTATATTATATTATATTATATTATATTATAAACATTATGTAAGACCCAGTCTTATAGTAAATAATATATTTACTTATAGTAAATAAGACCGGGTTTTGTAGTAAAATAAGACTAGGTCTTATATTAATTTTTGCTCCAAAAGATGCATTAGAGCTGATTGTCTGGCTGGGTCTTATTTTTGGGGAAACACGGTATGTGATACTGAATGGAATCCTGTTTTAAAAATTCAAGATGTGACTAAACAATTATGGTACTAAACAGAAACATTACATTTGAAAAGAGAAGAGAGATACTGTTGCTCTTTTTCAGGAATGTGTTTTCAGATTGAAAAATCCTGTGAATGGCCTTTTCTTTTCTTCCAGAAATGTTACATAGAACATATTAAATCTAAAAGTTATATAATGTATCTGTTTCATTGGTCACTTTGTTATATGTGAAAAATGTAAACTATTCTGTCAATTTCTGCAAGAGGCTTAGTAAATGTCTAACCAAAAAGAACCATTTCTCCATTTTGGATCGTATCCATCACACAGTCATCTGAGTTAAGGAAGTACATAGAAAAGTTGAAAGTAAGTGGAAAATGTTTGGTTTTGTTTTTCCTCTTTATCTTATACTAGTCAGCACATGCTAATTATTTGCATTCTAACACATATGAACCTAAAGCTCGGTTGGGGGATTCTCTATGTTGGGGGTTAATGGTGAGTTTGTGCTTATCGTAATTCACCTCTTGATATGAGATCACGCCACTAAAATTTATGTTATCAAGAACAGGTTCTGTGCATGTGTGTTAATCTCCTAAAGCTGCCTTAAAATATACCACAGACTGGGTGGCTTAAAACAGCAGGGACAAAATACATTGAGACAAAATACAAATGAGACAAAATACATTATCTCATTTTTCTGGAGTCCAGAAGTCCTAAATCAAGATGTGGCAGAGCTGGTGCCTTTTTAGGAGCTCAGAGGGAGAATCTATACCTCTTTCTTAGCCTCTAGTAATGCCTGTCCATCCTTAGTGTTCCTTGGCTTGTGGCCACATAACTTCATTCTCTGCTTTTGTAGTCACATAGCATTCTTTCTCTTTATATATACCTTTTCTTCTTATAAGAACACCAGTTTATTGGATTAGGGCCCACTCTACCCCCGAGTGACTTCATCTTAACATGATTTCATCTGCTAGAGACCTTATTTTCAAATAAGATCACATAAACATATACTGGAGCATAGGACTTCAACATATTTTTGCGATAACCAATTCAGCCTGTGATCATCTACCATCTGGCTGTCCAAAACTCATGCCTTTCCCACGTGCAGAATACATTCACTCCATCCCAGTATCCCCCAAAGTCCTAACCCATTACAGCATCACTTAAGTCTCAAATCTCTTATAAATATAGTTATCTCAAAAATTCCCAAATCTCATCTTCAAAATCATCTAAATCAGGTTTGGGTAAAACTGAGTATATTCCATCCTGGGGCAAATTCTTTCCACCTGTAGCCTGTGCAAATTAGAAAACAAGTTGTCCGCTTCCAAAATACAGTGGAAGGACAGGTATTAGACATTCATTAGGTATTCCCATTTCATAATGGAGAAATGTGAAGGAAAAAGGAGAATACAGGTCCACAGCAAGTTGAAATCCAGCAGGGCAAATTCCATTAGAATTTACATCCTGAGAATAAGCTCAGTGGTGCAAGGTTCTGTTCTCTTGGCCGATGGGGCAGCAGCCCCACTATTTCAGTCCTTGATAGTGACTTGGCTAATAGGCCTGTAGTAACAGTTGCAACCTTATGGCCTTTGAACCACCCTCAAAGTCATTCTTTCCTTTTCTTGAAGGACAACACATCTTCACAGATGAGTAGTTCTATTGGACAATTTGAACCTGGAAAGTCCAAAGGCCTGAGAGCCTCCCTTCATTTTGTCCCATTTCAGCCTCCTTCAGTCTAAGATGGCAGTATTTCTGTCAAGACTCTTAATTGAATCCTTGAGTCACATGCTTAAATCTTCATCAAAAGTTTATCCAGCCATACCCTTGGTGTTCTCCTAAGAGTGTGCTTTAGTTTGTTTGTTTGTTTGGTTGGTTGGTTGTTTTTTTTTTTTTTTTTTTTCTTTCCCAATTTGGATAAGCTAAGAATTTTCCAAATCAAGTTCTGGTTTAACAGTTCTCTCCCTAACTATTTCTTTTTTTTTTTTTCCTTGCATTTAACTATAAGCAGTAAGGGAAAATCAGGCCACACCATCAACATTCTACTTGGAAATATCCTCAGCTAATGATTCAAGTACATTGTTTACAAGTTTTACTTTTTACCCAACAGTACAATCTAACTTATTAGACATCTGCCACTTATAACAAGGATCAACGTCCATTTTCCAATAACATGTTATAATTTATATTTGCAACCTCATCAAACACACCTTTAATATTAATATTTCTAGCAAGAGTTGGTTTGATAATATATCTACACTCTCTTAGAAGATAAAAAAAAATGTCTACTATCTTAACTTAGTTCTGATACCTCATCAGACTTGTGTTTAACATCCAAATAAGAACGACCTTGTCAGAGCAATCTAGAATTATTATATTGTGTGCACCAAACTTCTTCCAGTTTCTACCCATTACCCAATTCCAAAGATACCTCCACCTTTTTTGGTATTTGTTATAGCAATGCCTTTCTTCCCAGTACCAAAATCTGTTATTAGTTTCCTAGGGCTGTTGTAACAAAGTACCATAAACCAGATGGATTAAAACTACAGACACTTATTTACTCACAATTCTGGAGGCAGAAATCTGAAATCAGTGTGTTGGCAGAGGTTGTTTCTTCCTGGGGGGCTCAGAGGGTGAATCAATCTTACACTTCTCTGATAGTTGATAGCAATCCTTGGTATTACATGGCTATTGCAGCATAACTCCAATCTCTGTCTCAGTTATCACATGACATTCTCTCTTCTTGTCTGTGTCTCTTCTCCTCTTCTTATAAGGACATCTGGATTAGGAACTATACTAACCCAGTGTGACCTTGTAACTTGATTTTATCTGCAAAGACCCTATTTCTAAATAAGGCCATATTCACAGGTCCTAGGTGTAGGAATTCAATGTATGATTTTGGGGACACAATTCAACCCATGACAGGACCTCATCATACTTTTTGGAAAATGCACATACTTTTACCATTTGCTTTTAAGAGAAAAGCATGTGGAGTAACTGCCAAAACGTAGGCATTTCTGTAGGTTGTTCCTATAGTACCAAGGTCTCATCTAAGAAACTCTTCCAACACAGCTCAGGGCTTTATGCATTTTTGCATTGCTCCACCCCACATTAATCCCTATCACAAGTTCAAATTCTGTATAAAGAAACAGTGAGAAATTGGAAAACTCAATCCTTACTCTTCAGCTATATAGTATCATGCTTTGAGTTTAAACCCTGTTAAATACCATATAATTAAATTTGGGGAATTGTGTAATTTGTATTTTACTAGCAGATGCAACGAAATTAGCAGTAATTAATCCAGACCTCTGCCTGGTTGATTCACTGAGTTAAATTGAAATATTTCAGTAGTTTCAAAACTTCATATAAAATTCAAATTAAAATATCATGAAAAATATATAAAAAGAAATATGCTACAACTATTAAGGTCACAAAACACTTTTAGTGTTTTATGGTGAATATTAAAAAAAAGAAATGTATTGCAGAATCCATAGTGGCTAGCACTTGAATAATTTGTCTCTCAAAATGGCATCACTGTTTGCTTTTTCTGAAGAAAGAAGAGGAAAGGTTTGTATTGTCTATTTACCAAATACTTTTTGTGTGTGTTTGTGCACATCTGTGTATAATATATGTATTTTTTTGACACGGGCATATATATAAGTGGCTGATTGGTCGGCAACTCTCTTTTTAAAATTTAAATATAATCTCATTAATTTTAATTTAATTACAAATATGGTGCAATAGTCTTATATGGAAATATTGTTATATGTTTCATATGTAAAATATCTATCTGGATTTGAATTTTCATGAGAGTTAATAAAAGTTGCCTAAGATAATTATGTATATAGACTTATTTCTGTTATATATTTTAAACTACAAATGAGCTATGTCTTATTATGAATTATCTTGATGTCTGATTCAAAATAAATGCCGCTACTTCTATTCAGATTTCAACAAAAATATTTCAAGGTATAGTTATTAAAAAGAAAAGTTTTAATTTTCACAATTGTAATGTAAGTTACAAATATTTTAATTAACAAACTATTTTGTGAGTGTGTGTATTCCATTCTTGGAAAAAAATAAAGTTTTAAGTGGTGATGGATTTTTAAGATTATCATACATTATTAATTACTTAGTGCTTACTAAGTGTCAGTAACTAAGCTAAGTAATTTATATGTGTTAATTTATTTAATTCACACAACAACACTGTACAGTAGCTACTATTCATCTTCTGACTTTAGAAATAAAGAAATGGAACTACAGGACATCATGTAGCTTGCCCCAGGTTACAAGCTAGTAAATGTCCAAACTGAGATTTTAATATGGGAGTTAAGTTTCATAGGGTTCATTTTCAACAAACAGGCTATACTGCTTTCTACTAAATTATGATATAAATGTAACAGCTATTTTAATTTTAACTTTTGACTAGTTGTCTACAATTCAGCCCCTCTTCATTTTCCACCAAATCACTTTTGGAATGTACAAGTTATTAACAGAATGTATGCTACTTAAAAGATCATTGTTTTTTGTTATGTTTTAACTATTTTATCCCCAGTAATAAGAGGAATACCTACTTCATTATAGGTTCTCTATGAATATTTGAAGAAATAAATTAATGAATGAGTGATTTTGCTGTCCCCAATATTCCTTTGTTATATTCCTTCCATTGTTAGACTTTGTTAAACTCATGTTATGCTAATTCCTGTGTTTAATTCATGTCAGACAATAAATGTTTGTGTTTCTGACACTTAGTAAGGGCTAAGTAGCATAGCTATGATAATCTTAAAAATCCATCACCACTCAGAGCTTTAGTATACAACAGGAATTTTGGCCACTGATCTAATAAGTTGTGAATGTAAGGTTTAGGATCTAAAGTGGGAGTTGGAAAACTATGGTTCTGTGACTAAATCCTGCTTACTGTGTATTTTTTAAAAATTAATTGGTGGGCTGGCCCAGTGGCTCAGGCAGTTGGAGCTCCGTGTTCCTAACTCCAAAGACTAACGGTTCGATTCCCACATGGGCCAGTGGGTTCTCAACCACAAGGTTGCCGGTTCAACTCCAGCAAGGGATGGTGGGCTCTGCGCCCCCTGCAACTAGCAATGGCAACTGGACCTGGAGCTTAGCTGCCCCCTCCACAACTAAAACTGAAAGGACAACTTGAAGCAGAACGGCACCCTCCACGACTAAGATTGAAAGGACAACAACTTGACTTGGAAAAAAATCCTGGAAGTACATACTGGAAGTACATACTGGAAGTACATACAATAAAGTCCTGTTCATTCCCCTTCCCCAATAAAATCTTTAAAAAAATAATAATAATTGGCATTGGAACTTAGGCACAGTCATAGTTTTATATATTGTTTGTGGCTGTTTATTGCCTCATGACAGGGTTGAGTAGTTATGACAGATATACCACGGCCTGCAACGTTTTAAATATTTATTATCTGGCCTTTTACAGAGGAGTTTGCAGGTCCCAGATTTAAAACATTGATGAAACTCTAAGACACAATTTAATAATGCAGGTGAAGCAATTTTATTCCTTTGTTGATACCTCAGATCTTGTCAAATAAATGGAGAAAAGTGAGCCCCCTAATGCAGAAAAGTCAGCCAGTGCCATATCTTTGTAATAACCCCTTAATGTAACTCGTTCCTTCTATGGGGAGAAAAAAAAAGTGAAAAACTCATAATACAATATGATTGGGTATCAACATGGTTTGCATTATGATATCAGCAGTAAAACGGCATAAAGTGGGAAAAAACAAACATGGAAATGCCACACTACAGAAGTTGAAGTTACCATTTTACTTTTTGTAGTAAGGGATTCTAAATATGAAATACTTTATTAAAAGCTAACATTATTATATGTTTAAAGAGGTAGCAAAATTAGAAGGCTCTCCTACGACCGCAGAGTGATTACGCTAGAGAACACACCACAAAATAGTGATAGTAATTCAGGATAAATTGCATAGCAATCATCAGGAACGTAAGGAGAAATGCTGCGAATAGACCCATCTCAATAACAGACAATCATCAGGCCTAGAAGTTCTTTTCAGAAAGATGATGCTGTAGCCAGCCTCCAAAATATCCCACAATGGGCCCTGCTTCCTGATTTTCACACTCTCCTATTGTCAGTCCCTTCTCTCATTGTGCCAGGGTGTGTCTGAGTGCCACTAGACTACATTAGAAGTGATAGCATGTCACACATGAAGAAACTGAGGTGTAGGGAGATTGAAGAAGTTATTAAAGGTCTATACAGTAAATAGAGGATCGATCTGAGGATCTTTCTTTCTCCAGAAACCCATATCAGACTTCAATAATTTGTTTAACTGAAAGTTTTTTCCCCCCTATGTAGGGAATGAAAGTCATAACGCAAACATAGGAACAGAGTGCTAATCTTCAGCAAATAATTTACATAAACTCTGATAATATTTATAGTTTGCTAAAGTCTTTAAACTTTGTAGCGAATCAGTTGTCTGAAAAAATATGAATCTAATTTTGTATGAAACAGTATCACAGAATAAGTGAATAGAAATAGTAGGTCTTGGTAGCTTGGGTTTATATAAATTCATGCATTCCAGTAAAATATTCATACAGATTTATTATGAAACAAATTACTGTTACTACAGAACTAAATCTAGCTTCGAGTAAAGACATAATGTCATACTTTGGCCCAAAGGTCATGTCATAAATTAAAGCTGAAATTAGTCCAGCAGGGTCCCATGATTTTTTCTCAGCATGAAATGTTAATAATATGACTTAGACTGCCCTTATTTCACTATTGTTTCAAGATATCTTGTTAATATTTCTCTTTGGCATTGTCATTTTCTCCTCAGCATATACTTTTTTTCCTCTAAAAAATATATTTCAGCTCCAGCTGCACCTTATTCAGCTGGCCATCTGTTGAACATTTGGCTTCAGCTGTAAATGCTGGCATATCCACTCTGCAGGGACATTTTGCGAAATGACCATTCTTCATCTACAAAGTCATTCCTGAGACCATGTCATATGCAGGTGCTCTAATTTTTGAGAAAACAAATTTATGCTATTCAGAAAACAATGACTTCAGTAAACAACATGACAATTAAGATTTATTAAATCTTTCCATGCACAAAAGATTGTGTTGAAACATATAATTGTGGGGTTTTGTTGTCTATTCTAACTAAAATCAGAAATTAAAATATTCAGAAAAGCCATGTCAATAAAGTTAATAAAGCAACAGTTTATCTGCAGGATAGCTAGTTTTAAAGAATTATTTTCCTATATAAAATGTTTAGCTTCATTTTCTGCTATCAAAAGAGACTCACATGTTTCTTTTTCTCTCCTAATTATATTTGTGTGTGTGTGTGCGTGTGTGTGTGTGTGTGTGTATATATATATATATATATATATATATATATATATATATATATATATATAAACATATATGTATATATATGTTTAGTGGAGGTTAAAAAAATGTTCATTTTAACTAGTATTTGAAAAAATACCTACTGTTTATGAATATTTGAATAATAGAAAATTCTTTTAAAATACGATTCTGTAATTTATTTATTTAGAATAAATAATTTGGAGTTTTATTTACTGCTACAGAAAGTGAACTTATGTGTAAATAGATGTTAGTTACTACCTAGCAGAAAAAAATTTGAATCACTTAAAATAGTTTTTATTATAGTTAATAGATTTTTAAATAATAAATCAGTGCAGTTCCATTAATATTATCTTTCTAAATCTATCCAGTATACTTGTTTAACGATGCAAATATGAGATGATTAATAATAAAAAATTGTGAAATGGAAAGATTTCAGTTAATATTCTATGATTTTCTAAACATATGTATAAGTCTGCATATAAGCAATTTATTGAATTCTATTTAATAAACCCTAATTGTTCAGTAGAAAATATTATATATATTTTCTTTTTTGGGGGGGATATATATATATGTATGTATATGTGTATATATACACATATACGTATATATCTCCAAAATACAGCTGCTACTTTTCCTTTTTGTTCCTCGCCCTGCTGGTGCTCCACTGTTAACTATTACTATAATGTTCTTGGAGGTAAAGCACTGGCTTAGAGGTGAATTTCATCAACTTTAGAAGCCAAAGGAATTATTATGAAAAAGGGGCATCATATAAAATTTGCAATACCACATTGTTTTATTTTTAAATGGAAACTGGTCCCTATAGTCACATAGAGGTTATAAATATCGTAGATTTGATATATCCTTTTCCTAACCATATTCCATCCACTAAGGGGAAACTTAATTACAGCACAATTCATACTGAGGCATTTTGAAAAAATTTGACGTTGTAAAAAACATTTTCACCTTTTTTTCCAGAAACATAAAACTCCTTATGACACTTGTGACTAACGTCTATTTCTTTTTTGGAATTCAGTAATCATTAATAGTTGAGTTAAACAGGAAATCAGCTGGGCAAAATAAGTTCTTCATTGCTAAAAGCATCAATTAAAAAGTCAGGGAAGTGACGGACTTAGCTATTAAATGCTGACAAACACATAGTTTAAAAGCTGGATGTTAAAAGTGAATTTCTAAAAATCTATGAAATTGGGAACATTAGGGACAATGAAAATTGAAATGAATTACAAGGGAGAAGTAGTTTAAAGATGAAATTGAACACCTGTGAATCTGGGATGAGTTGGTAAACATATTACAGGATACTAAACTCATCATCTTTAATAGCAGTAAGCATTTAAGAAATGAAATGTGTTTTCCCGGGATCAGAAATTCTGCCTTGTGTCTACACATTTTTATATATCAAAGACTGAGTTATGGATAACAGGGCAGATACATTTACTCTTGTTTACATAGGAAATTAAAATGCAACACACATAGAAAGAAAATTTATGAGCAGATTGTCAATAAGGATTTATTCCTTTTTTCATCATACTATATCATAGTTGGTCTACAGTGACTTTTAATTAAACATTGGAGAAAGTATAAATATCTTATTTTCTAACTAAAATAATCGAATGCAAAAAAAAAATAATAATCGAATGCAAAAACTTTTTTTTAAATCACAATATATTTATTTTTGGTTTATTTTGCTAAGTGCAAGTAATCAAGAAGAGAGTTATCAACATAGACACGAGCTTACCTTTGTGTACAACATTAACAAAGCAACTTCTAACTTACTACCATGTTTTCCATAAAATAAGATCTAACCGGACAATCAGTTCTAATGTGTCTTTTGGAGCAAAAATTAATATAAGACCCGGTATTATTATATTATATTGCATTGCATTGTATTGTATTGTACTGTACTGCATTGTATTGCATTATGTTATATATTCAGACCCACTCTTATAGTAAAATAAGACCCACCATTAAAGCTGATTGCCTGGCTAGCTCTTATTTTCGGGAAACAAGGAGGAATTAAACTGTACTAATGAAAATAAAATACATATTTGCTGAGGAAAATAAAGTGTATAAAGTTTCACTAAGAAGGATTTAAATAGCAGAAAAATAAGTATGCATTTTTGACAACCCTTTTTCTGATTGCTGATAAAGGGATTCTATGGTTACGCTGTTTTTAATTATTAATCATGTGATTAGTATTGACTGAAACCTTTATATATTCAACCACTAGATCTTACACAGTCAAACTATTTTTTATATGCTTTCAAAAATATGTAACTTTAACTAGTATTTCTAAGAAACTTAGAAAACCAAATACATTCATTTTGTTAGGGAAAAAAACAATGCTTTCTTTTGACAAAATAAGACAGATTTTTAAGTGACAACTTGGGAGTATACTTTTTTGTAGAACTTTATCTTTCCGTAAACTTTCTATTTGTACAAAAATAGCAAAGAATGTAACTGTTCATTATTTAACAGAGGAAAAAAATAATTACGTCATCACATTTAAATAAGAATATAAAAACAGAATGCCTTCCATAGAAAGCAAACCATGCATTTTAGAGAGTTAAATATGCTAATTTAAAAGTATATGCTTATACAATGTATTAGATACTGACCCATAGCTGAGCACACATTTTGGTGTATTTAGGCTGAAAAAGAATAAAAGATATGTAAGAGATAGATTTCTATGATGAACTAGCCACAATGTCTTTTCATGACTTAAATACAATCTAATTTTCAAATATTATTTAAGAAAGAGTTGAAAACCCTTCTACGTAAAATCCTGTCTAGAGCATTTATCTATACATGCTGAACTACTAATATTAAGTTAAATAAGCTGATTAATCTTGCAATACATAGGAATACATATTAGCATTCCTATTTTTATGGAATTATGCTCATTATATATGTATATATATAAGTTCCATATGTATGTATGTATATATATAATTTCCATATATATGAATGTTTATGTGATCATATATGTATGTATAGTATACGTGTATATAAACACATATTTACATGTATGTATGCATACATAGGTATGTGTCTATGAGGATGCATTTTGGGGAAATTATTTCACATTACATATAATCAGTGATTAGCTTGTAAATAATAGTAAATAACAAACAGTTCTTGGAGAGGAAACCAAAACAATTTGTAACATTTGGCAATTTCAAAGCCAATCATCATGGTAGATGTCAAACTAACATCATGATGTCAACTGGCTTACACGATTTGAGAAGTTTCAGCAATCAGTTTTCGCAAAGCAGTAAGAGCTGGTTCCAGTATACCACTCTATGTAGTGAACAATAAGAATGGCTGAATTAAGTGTTGCTTGTTAACTTTATTTAAAACATTTACAATAATTAATATTGGTATGTAAAAATAGCATTACCAAGCAAAACATAATTTTATTCAGCCTAAAAATAAGAATAGCACTGACAACAACATAGAGGTCTTGCACAATAATTTGACTCTATGTTGTTTATTTTTCAGTTTTTAATCCATGTGTTTTATAAAATTGTAAAATTTTCATATGTAATTTTTCATGTACTTTGTTTTCATTTCACTTTCTCCTTTATGATAATAATTATTATTTTTACATTTTACCATTTAAAAATAAAACAACTTTGAAGAGGAACAATATGGTTATTAAGTTCTATTGAAATACAAAATGAAACAAAACAAAACAGACCCCAAACCTTTGTAGCAATGTTTCTTTTAGTGGCCTCATGAAAACAAATTTCCTAAAAGATAAAAATTTGTTTTATATAATATAAATATTCATATTTTCCTACTTTTCAAAAAAACATATTAATTGTTAAAATTATTATTAAATTCATGTTTTCATAATTTTTTCTTACACTTGACCCACTCTACTGTTTATCCACTATAAAATTTAGCATAAATATTCTATCTCCTTTATTATGAAACTTCCTGTTCATATTTTATTTCCTATACCCAAGAATTACCATGATTTCTGGGCCCTATGTTAATAAATAAAAGTAAAATTTGTACCTTTAAATTGTCCTGTGATATTTCACATTAACTAATATTCAATACCGTGCATATAGATAGCAAAAGATAAAAGACAAATAAAATGTCAATGAAATCATTTAATACTTTTTAAAATTTCTGCAATGTATTTCCCAAATGAATAATTCAAGCTTTTATTTCAAAAAAACTAGAAAAAACAAGAGCAATTTATACCTAAAGCAAGCAGAAAGTAGCAAATAATAATTATAAAAGAGAAAAGAAAGTACGTAGTAAACAAGAGAAGAGGCAAAATTCAAAGAAACAAATAGCTGATTCCTCAAGAACAAAACTGAAAAACATCTAACAAGACTGAAATAAATAAATAGCACAATTCGTCAATATTAAGGATAACAGAGGGGATATCACTAATAGATCACAATGTAGTCTGTAGAAAAAAATTCAAAGTATTTTGATGAAATAAGACAGATTCTTAAGTAACTAATTGGGAGCTTTCTTTTACCATTAAAGAAATAATGTACAAATCTTTACCCTAATAAGTTCAATAACTTAGAAAAAAATAGACCAATTCACTGAAAACTGCAGTCTACCAAAAGAGATAGGCCAAACAAATAGTTCTATAATCATTAAAGTAATATAATTATAAGTAAAATTATCCCCAAAGTAAAATTATAAGTTTTAGAAAAAAGCATAGAATTCTTCAAGAGCTAGGATTTACTGAAGAATTATTATATATGACACGGAAAACATGATCCATAAAATAAAATAAAACATCCTATTTATATTTTTCTAATGATCCATATGAGTTCTTAAATGCCTTTAATAATAAACCTACATTGGTTTCTTTTTTTTTCTTCAATTTATTGGGGTAACATTTGTTAGTAAAATTACATAGATTTCAGGTGTACAATTCTGTATTCCATCATCTATAAATCCCACTGTGTGTTCATCACCCAGAGTCAGTTCTCTTTCCATCACCATATATTTGATCCCCCTTACCCTCATCTCCCTCCCCTCACCCCCCTTCCCCTCTGGTAACCACTAAACTATTGTCTGTGTCTATGAGTTCTTGTTTCTCATTTGTTTGTCTTGTTCTTTTGTTGTTTTTGGTTTATATGGTTGGTTTCTTAATCTAATTAGAATTTATCAAACTGAACACTTTTGCTTTAAATTTTGGAAAAACATACATTGTATTTAATTAGTGTACTTAAAGAAATATGTTGCAACGTTATTGTCTACAAACATATACACAGACACATACACAAAATAAAAAGAAATGCTCACATTTTAAATAAGTGGCACAGATCACAAATACTTGCCCCAATAAATGTTGCTTTACATTTATATTTTGCCCTCTCTACATGCCATTCCATTTTCTTTTAAAATATTTTAATGTTCCAGACACATGCATCAACTTTTGGTTTCTATGAGGGGGACCAATAAAATTCCCTTCTTCTTTCCTTGAGTTTTGAAAGGAATTAAAGAAATCTCAAAAGTGACACATGGAAGCCAAATGTACCTCCTCTTTTACAGCTAACGTCTAAGCCATAGGATGCGTATTAATGCAAATGTCATTCATCCATCCAGAACCGGCATTACTGAGTTAGGGAAGATTTCCTCCTCTCCTTCGAGCTCTACTCTTGTACAACAATGAGATGGTGAACTGAGAGATGACGTGCAGCCTATGGACAATTCATTTTAAGGGGTGATTCAGTAAAGATATTTAGTTGATTCCTCCCAGATTTGTCAACGAGATAATTCATATGACTTCTCCTGGGTCAGATTAAATAAAGTTCCAAAGATGAGTCAGAGTGTTATACTAATTCAAGTCTATCTCCATGGAAGAAAATGGCAGAAGAGAAAAGGTGTTGCTCCCTAAGAGTGGTCATTAGAAATTAATCATTGCAGTGGATGCTTGGGTCACTGCACAGGTACTCTTTCTGGATGGAGATGTTTATTTTCTCAGCCATCAAGAATATTAGCTTCTTCCCCCTCAAAAGCTTTCGCTCACCTACAGGAAGCACTCTGACTCAATGTGGGGTCCCTTCCCTGAGGACAGCATACAACCAAAGGGTGGACTGTTTAGATCAGGGGAGTCCAAACTTTTTTGAACGTTTTTCACCAAGGGCCATATGAGGTAAAATACACAAACAGCCCGGTCACGCACACGAGGTGAAGTACATATTGCCTCACCTGGTTTACTTAAGTAAACTAAATATATTTTTGGAATTTGCTGCGGGCCAATTAAAAATGGATTGCGGGCCGCAGTTGGCCCGCAGGCCGCAGATTGGACACCCCTAATTTAGATGCTCAAAGACCCTTCCCCCTCATCTCAGAACAATTGCCTTTAGGATAATTTTAAAAGGACATTCATTACAAATTTTCCTGTTGGACCAACATCTTCTTCCAAATCATGCTTTCCTGTTCCCCACAGGTGTTCCCAAGACCCAGTCCAATAGGCTACTGCAAGCAGATCTCAGAGGCTACTGTGTTTATCAGAGAACCAGACTATGGTCATACAGTCATTCATTCAGTATACAGAAGTCTGTCTGTCTCGCTGGTATGTGTGTGTATTTTTCCCCCCACATGTATACAAAGGTGTTACAATTAAGTTTGTGAACTTGTTGCAATGTTGCTACTAACCCTTTTTGATATCAGAGGGATTATTCATTATGAATTCGTAAAAACTGGACAAACAGTTAACCAAGTTTACTATCTGGACGTGCTGAAAAGACAGCATGAAAAAGTTAGAGGACCTGAACTTTTGCCAACAATTCATGGCTCTTACATCATAACAGTGCACCAGCTCACACAGAACTGTCTATGAGGGAGTTTTTAGCCAGTAAACAAATAATTGTATTAGAACACCCTCCCTGCTCACTTGATCTGGCCCCCAATGACTTCTTTCTGTCATTACCTGAAGGTAAAGGAAATATTGAATGGAAGACATTTTAATAACATTCAGGACAACAATGGTAATATGAGAACAGTTCTGGTGGCCATTCCAGAGAAAGAGTTCCGAAGTTGCTTTGAAGGGTGGACCAGGCACTGGTGTCGGTGCTTAACTTCCCAAGGGGAGTACTTCGAATGAAAAAGTATTCCGCTAATGATATTCAGCAATGAGGTGTGTAGCACTTTTCCTAGGATGGGTTCGGGAACTTAATTGTCTGACCTCGTACATATGCACACATGTATACATGTATACTTATGTATGTATATGAGATGTCCCTGCTGAATGTCACTGGCATTCCTTTGATTGCTACTATTCTTAGGTAGAGCATTCAGCAGGGACATTTCACAATGAATACACAATTGTTATTAAATATTTCGGCAAATCTTTGAACTCTTTAAGAAATCAAATCTTCTGTTATTCTCACTGCTACCAAAACAGGAATAAGGGACTCAAATAATACAATGTGTGATACACATTTACTGATGTTGATTATAAACAATGCCATCTAATTAAGTAAACTTAATCAAATATCCCAGTTTTTGTTACATTTATTTACAACACTTCTGAAAGGCAATACTCCAAATCGTGCTCTAATATGAAATTACAACAAATTATATTAAATTTTTCTCCCATGATTGTATATCTGGTAATAATTGGACCTATTATTTTAAACTCAGTCTTCATAATACTGCTCTATAGAGGTAAACAATCATAGAAATTGCCAGAAACTCTAATGGATCCAGAATATACTCTCAGAATTTGTGCTGTTTTTGTTGTTTAAAATTATAAATTAGTATTTATTTTATTCTAGTGTCTCTCATAAAACATTGAAAGCAGAATACATATTAATTGTCAGTGCAAGAAAACTAAAACAGTTTTAATTGGTATTTGCTGGCAAACTGTTATGTCTGTGGGAAAATGGTCAATAGTAAAATAGCAACTATTTAATACTAGTGAGAGCTAAATATAACTCTATCAATATGCAAAACATTTGATTTAAAATAAAACTTGGACAATGTGTCTCTCTGTACTGATTATTGCTTATCAGAAAGATTCCACCAGCTAACCCCGAGGACGTTTTCTGTTGCAATAATCTGACAGAATTTTCTGAAAGGCTTAATTCCTAAACTATAAATTTCAGTAAACTAATGTGATTTATAAAATGTAACATTGTATCTTATAAGATGTATGTTCTTGTAAGATATCAAAATCTACAACAATTGACTTGACAAAGAACTTCCAAAAATCTCGCAAGATGATATTCTTGAAAGATATCCATGATTATGTCTACAAAATACAAATATTCAAAACTGTAGATGGTCCTTAAGACACTTCGGTAGATGTTGTATTTATAATATAGGGGAGATAGAAATTAGATGATAGACAGATAGATAGATGATAGATAGATTTTAATTTCATACAGTGCAGTTTTTCTCTGACTTTATATTTTGCTTTTATAGATTTACATATTCTAGTGTTCTTTTTTTTCATGACTTTACTTAACTTTTCCAAAATTTAGTCAAGTTTCTTGCTTACGAAGAACATAGTTTTGTCATTGTTGTTGTTGGTTTTGCTTGTTTGTTTTTTTGTTTTTCCTTTTTTATCAACAAGAAAACCATGATTTAGGAAATGTATTAGAAACCACACACATTACTGCTTATAGTCTTCATTAGATTGCATAGCCTCTACCGTGTATCCCCGAAAATAAGACCTAGCCAGAACATCAGCTCTAATGTGTCTTTTGGAGCAAAAATTAATATAAAACTCGGTCTTGTTTTAACATAAGACCGGGTTAATAGAATAGAATAGAATAGAATAGAATAGAATAGAATAGAATAGAATATGGGGTATAATAAAATATAATATTAATATAGTACAATATTATATAATATAATTAGTACAGTATAGTATAATATAATGTAATAGATAATATAATACTATAATATATTATTTAGTATAATATAGTATAATATAATAATATAGTACCGGGTTTATTTTACTATAAGTCAGGGTATAATATAATATAATATAATATAATATAACATAATATACTATAATACCGGGTCTTATATGAATTTTTGCTTCAAAAGGCACGTTAGAGCTGATTGTCCAGCGAGGTTTTAATTTTTGGGGAAACATGATAGTATGTTAGACATAAAAATGCAACACTATAAAATCTCTTAGATTGCAACAATTATATTGATAAAATATCTTATTTCACAAAGTAGAGAATGCTGGAATGTATACTTCCTAATCATGTTTCAGGTTATTTATTCAACCATAGATTTATTGATCCAATCTCTGCCACTCTTAACTTCATCTGTTCTTTATCCAGTTCTCCAACCATTCTGTTTCAGAAACTTTGGAAATCACATTTCTTCATATTTATCCTTCAGATCAAAATTTAAATGTCATTTCACCAAGGATAATTGCCCTAGGACCTAGACTGTGTCAGAACTTCCACTTAGGTACTTTGCTCGTACCCTGCACTTTCCTTATTAGCACTTGCCCCTGGTTTAATAATGTCTTTTATTTGTGTAATCACACAATACATATCACAGCTGTTAAGAGTATAAGCCCCATGAACCTGTGGATGTATTTGTTCGCATTTTTATTCTTAGTATCTAGCAGAGACCTTGTTCACTGAAGTTGTTTCAGGAACCCTTACTTACAGAGGAAGGGAGGAGGGAGAGAAGGAAAAAAGGTAGGGAGGGAAGGGAAGAGAGAGAGACAGAGAGACAGAGAGAAAAGAAAGAAGGAAGGAAGGTAAATGTCAATTTTTTTGTGCCAAAGGAGATGAAGGAGTAATTGCACTCTGTGAGCTTTCACCAAAACTAAACTCCTAAATAGGAGGAGAAAAAAATGTGTTTCTCCAATATTCTTTAGTTTACAAATTCTTATATAGGATTAACTAAAGGTTTTCCAGACTTACTGTTATGAGTTGAACTGTGTTCTTCCCAATGTTCTAATGTTGACATCCTAATCCCCAGGGCGTCAAAATATAACCAATCTGATTAAGTTAAAATGAGGTCTTCAGGCGGCCTCTAATTCAGTATGACTGATTTTCTTATAAGAAGAGGAAATGTGGACACATGGAGAGATGATAGGCGCGTGTGTGCACAAAGAGAAAGCCCATGTGAGGACACAGTGAGGAGCCAGCTGCAATACAAACAGGGAGGGCTCAGGAGAAACTAAACATGTCATTACCTTGACCTTGGACTTCTGGCCTCCAGAACTGTGAGAAATACATTTGTATTGTTTAAGCCACCCAGACTATGGTACTTTGTAAAGGCAGTCCTAGAAAACTAATACATTTACCTAATCTACTTTAGTGCTGAAAATAGTAGATGTCCTAACTGTAATTGATATATGGGCCTCAGACAAGAAACTAATGCTTGAATTCATATTTCAATGGGATTTTAGAAACTAGTTACTGAAAAACATCTATTTGTGTTCTTAAAATATTTTATTTCTATTTTCTTTTGTGTTTTAGAGTGTGTTGAGGAAGAAGAAAAAATGACCTTGGGGAAAAATATTTAATGCTGAATAAAATAAATTATAAGTATGTCTTTGTACCTAAAGCACTATGTCATAAATATTAATAAATCCTATCATTCTCAGTGGGCAATACTGGATAAATGCCAAAATCCTCTAACATGCATACACAAAGAAAAAATGAAATAGATAATTAACAGTGTGTGTCTTCCACCTCTAATTTTAAAATTGCTCAGAATATTTATTATTTTATTAAAATTTTACTGTAGTGAGGCATAAAAGCCTTGGATTCTGTATGTTTTGAATTATACACGTATTTACAAATGACAAATGAGAAGATAATTTTCACATCTCTGATTTTCTTGCAAAACCTGTAACCTAAGGGTCAGACCACTAGTATGATCTTAACTAGTGGCTAAAATAATGGAGAAATAATCTAATTTTAAGTCATGATTCATTTCCAAATACCTCTTTCCACAAAATGAATTTTCAATTAACAATATTGATTCTTTAATTTTCTTTTGTAAGTCGCTGATGACTTTTAAGATAACCTTAAGTACCTCTGTCATGTAAAGTTGTCAAAGGAATACAACAAAGAAAATCAAATGGAAAAAAAAAAAGCATTTCAGAGGATGTATTAGACTTTTCTGGGACACAGAAATGTTCAAGAAATCAGATATGCCAGAGGGATACATCACACTTTAAAATAAATTCTATTTAAGGAAGCCAACCTATATAGCATTTTTTTTCCTTTTTTTCTATTATTAATATCTCACAAAATCCTAGCTTCTCGGTGTACTCTCGGACAAGATTTATTAGCATAGGATTTTAGTTAGTAGTCTAAACCTCAAAATTCTATTTCATAGTATACTGGAGGCTATTCATTAGCATACTGTGAAGCATGTCATAAATAATTTAAACTATAGTTGTCAAAATAAATGGGGAAAAATCCATTTATGCTGCACTCCCCTTAATTTTTTTATTGTGCATGTATTTGCTGCTTACTAATCTACAAAATCTTATAAATCACAGTCCTTGTCAGTTTAGTGAATTAATCTACCTCACTTCAACTTAATTGATTATGATGGAAGAATACCAGCAAGTATCTTAAACTGTCATTCATATATTGTTCTTAAAAATGCATGAAAATATTCTTTAAAATGATGTTCATAAAACCCCAGGAAATACTTAAGAAAAAATATTCCAGCAGTTTAGTAAAAGTGATTTCTTATCATTCTGGAAATTCTAAAAAAACAACATCAGAACAAGAAATGTAAAAGAGAACATCAAATTGATTTAAAAAACATTAACAGGGGGGAAAAAAAAGTAATGCCATCTATTTTTACAGAGGATTAGCAAGCAGCAGAGATAATCCAGACTCCCAAAATACAAATTACATGTTTTTTCTTTCTTTTTTTTTTTTTTTTTAAGATTTTAGTTTAGTGCTTAAAGTAACAGTGTAAGTGTATTCCAGACCATTTTATTGGTCTGTAACTTACTCAATATGGGGCCTCAAGTTAATTAATTTAACTTGATCTTTAAATAAAAGTTATTCCTATCTTTTGTTTTTTGACATGATCTTTTGTCACATGGGATTCTTTGATGTGAAATCCAAGCTTGGCCTCCATTTTAGGATCAATCTCAGTACTTTTGGTCAATTTGAATCTTATCAGTATATCACTTACTGACTGAGGGACTTTTGGTTTTAAGGGGATTATAAAATTTGTCCCTAGAAGTAGTAAATGAGAAATTTGCATGACTGCCTTCGGGCCAGAACTCTATGCTTCAACACATTTTATTTTATTTCATTCTTATGAAAGATATCATAATCTTATGAATAAGACTTTACTCTATAGGTCTCTGTGTGAATTTAATTCCCCAATTCAGCATAATAGTGGTGCATTTCCTTTTTTTTTTTCTTTATACAGATTCATAAAGTACGATTTTCAGTTCCTGAGAATTATCTCAGTACTAGGTATGGTTTGAACTGCTGCCAAAAGACAATATTCTACTTTGCAAATAACCTACAAAAATATGCTCTCAAACGCCATAGAAAACTCATTCAGACTGGCTAAAGATGCAGTTTGACGAATAAATATAACACAGAAAATGTAATAATATGTAATAAATACAATAGAATTTAGCACAAGCTTGTTTGAATATACGTATTTAAGCTGCTCATGCATTTTGCTGGAAAAATAAGTGTAATAAAAAGCACATAAAATCTTTGAAAAATTAACCGGGCATGTTCTGGGTCTGCATGTATGGAGCTTGGACATCACCACTCTATCCTAACAAAAAGTAAAAAGCTAAACAAACTGAAAATCAGCAACTCTTCTTGGATCTACAGAGAGGTGAGGACACAGGCAAACCAATGACCCCAAGATTAGAAAGGGAGAAAAATGCAGGATGTCACTGCTTAGTGCAGCAGAGAATCAGAAGTAGAACTATCATGGGAACCAGATGCAGGTTAGGACAACCTGAGCTGTGCATGATGAGTTGCTGAGGGCTCAATAGCTTTCTAGCTCTGAGAGTTAAAAAGTGTAAGAACGCCGTCACAGAGGGACTACCACATGCCCTCACCAGATTCTCACAATAAATATAAAAGAATTCCCTCAGGCTTCAGGCCAGAGAAAGAGCAAATAACTCATTTTAAAATATACCAGAGTACTCTGTGCTTTCCAAGGCCTTCCTTCAGGATAAACTAGTTAATGATACTCTAATCTGTGGAAGGGAATATGCAACACTAGACAACTCTAGCCATCTTGTCCCACCTAAGAGGAAGGAAAACAAAAAAACAAAAACTGAGAAACACCTGTGATGTTTACAGAGTCTCATTAAAATACTGAAACCTAAGAATAGGACTCTAGAACACTTCCCCCCCCACACCTCACCACCACCTCACTAAAGACGAATTTACAACAGTACCTTATACCCGGTGCATCGCATCCCCTAATCAAGAAAATAATTACAATGTATATCAAAAGACAAAAACATAATATGAAGAGACAGAGCTGGACATGGTGGGTATGTTGGAATTATCAGACCAAGAATTTAAAACCACTGTGACTAATATGCTAAGGGTTCTAATGGATAGAGCAAACAGCATGTAAGAAGAGATTGGCAATGTAAGGAGAGAGATGGAAATCCTAAAAGAGCCAAAAAGAAATGCTAGAGATAAACAACAACAACAAATCTGAAGCAGAAATTAATAATGCCTTTGATGGGCCTGTTAGTAGGCTGGACACAGTTGAGGAAAGAATTTCTGATATTGAGGATATGTCAACAAAAACTTCCAAAATTAATAAGTAAGGGGAACAAAAACTGAACAAAACAGAATAGAATGTTCAAGGGCTGTGGAACAATTGTGAAAGACATACATGTCTTTCACCAGAAGGAGTACCAGAATACCAGAAGGAGAAGAAAAAGAAAAGCTGAAGAAGTATTTGAAACACTAATGACTGAAAATGTCCCATGAATTAAATGTCAGACACCAAACTACAGGTTCAAGAAGCTCAGAGAACACCAAACAGGATAAATAAAAATAATAATAAAAAAAAGAGAACCAAAAATCCTTGCATCTAGACATATCATTTTCAAAGGACAGAACAATCAACCATAAAGAAAAAGTTCCAGAAGAAGCCAGTTAAAAATGAATACTTTACCTATACAGGAAGAGTTACATCTAACATTTTCTCAGAAAACATGCAAACAAGAAGAGAGGGGAGTAAAACATTTATAGTGTCAGAAAAAACCACCAACCTACAATTCTGTATCATAAGAAATTATCCTTCAAACCTGAAAGAGAAATAAAGACTCTCTCAAACAAACGGAAATTGAGGGAATTTGTTGCCGGTAGTTCTGATTTGCAAGAAATATTAAAGAAGTTCTTTAGGGAGAAGAAAAATAATATGTGAGAAATTCAGATCTACATAAAGAAGCACAGATAAAAGGGAAAACATAATATTCTAGTTCCCACCTTAAAAACTAGAAATAATTGAAGAAGATCGCTGTATTATATAGTAGAAAATTAGATATTTTCAGGCAGTTCAGGCAATTATATACAGGAAAAATAGAGTAAATTGTACATGTAGTAGGACAATTAAAGCAATAATGTGTTGTAATATATGTTAACAAAGTTTTTGATACGTTTTTGCTTTTTATATGTATATGTATATACATATGTCAGTAAATTATATATGCTCACATATACACATATATCCTATGTATGATATATATGTGCATGTGTAATATAGAAGTTTTTAAGAATATGCCCCAAAATAATTTTACCATATGGTTAAAATAGTATTGTATGTAAAGCCAAAATTATATAATGTGAAAAATATATGAAATGTAAGGATGTAACACAAAATCTGCAGTCTGCAATCTGGAAGAGGACCCTCACCCGCACTCAATCGTTCTGGCCCCCTGATCTCAGACTTCCAGGCTTCAGAACTATTAAAAATAAATTTTTTTTTCTTTTAAGCCACCCAATCTATAACATTCTGAAGTAAGATAGCAAGCTCCACATTAATTTTAAAAGGCATTAGAACATCACTGGACATGATGAATTAGAAGTAGAAAGTGTTTACAGGACTGTTTATTGGAATCTGATGAGCCATTTTTTATATGGTTATGTGGGGGAAATATGAGTATTTCCAAAGGTTCTAAACTGGTATCTAAGAATAAGTTCTGCTAACTCTACAACTTTTCCTGAATGAGGTATGCCAAACTATAATACTCTCTCCATTTCTAACCCCTTTCGTACACAGAATTCAGTTTATGTAAAAAAATAAATAAATAAAAAGTTAACAGGTGTAATTTTAAAAACATATTATTTCAGATGTGCCCATAAGGTATTAAGCTGAAAAGAACATGAATCCGATTCTAACAAGAAGAGAAAGCTGGATCAATTACAAAATCATAACCTTTCTTGAATCCATCAGAGAGTTGAGGTTGGTACACAAAAAAACATAACTTGATATCTAAGAGAATATGGATCTATTTCAAGGAGAGATGAGGTGTGAGCACTGACCTACAGTGGTAGAGCAAAGGAGGAAGAGATATGGATACCATGCAAGTAGGTAATAAGTTATAAGAATTTATCTGAATTCTATAACAAGTGGCTAAAAGCTGAGTACATGCTAAATGTGTGTACAGAAACCCTGGGAGCTGCTCATGCAAGTGGAGTTTGTACTCACATTCAGGTCCTTCTCCACGGATACCTACCATCCAGTCATGGGTATGTTTGGAGTCAGGGAGATAGATGAAAAATATCAGGGAGATAGATGAAAAACCTCTTTGGTGACTTGTGAATAGAAAACACATAGAGCCCTAATGGGGCCCTCACTTCCTATGAAACAAATACCTTAAGCTGATGGAGGAGAGATACGTAACAAACTTGTCCATCCCTCCAGCAGGTCAAAATCCACTGTAGCCATGAAATATGGAACTAATAATAATAATAATAATAATAATAATAAAGTCTCTACTATATAGGAAAGTGCATTGCAAAGTCCTAGGCCCAAGAATCTATTTTACTATCATAAGAAAGCTTCTACACCTAAGAGAAGAGCAAGATACTCTATCTCCAGAAAATCCCAACAAAGATGCTGAGATCTTTGTTTGAAATAGGATGATAGAAAAGATTACTGAAAAATACACACTTTGGATAACTCAGCACACCAAGACCACTTAAGCATAATACTGGAGAATGAAAAACACAAAACCATCCCTGACCACTAAAACATACAGAATGAAATCAGTAAGAGTTGAACATTAAGGATTGTCAGGAGAATAAGGACAGAAACCCTCTGTGGCATGGTTGGTGGCAGAGTAAAGGTCAAAACCTGAGAATGGATCAAGAACATTAAGAAAAACTCTCTGGTTCCCCAGCTCCTACCTGAAGCACAAGATAACACATAAAAATTTGAAACCTGTTGTACACTGAGGATAACAAAAACAATGAGAACATCCAAACCCATCTCAGCACCTCATGAGAAAGAATCAAACTCCCACACTCATCAGCAAACAGAGAACTACGCAGGCACACTTTTGGGGGTTAATATAACTTACCTTGGTCTCTGCTGTGCTACCATTCTAACACTCAATCAAAAGTAAGTGTAACATTAATTCAAAAGTACAAGATTAATTTTCTGAAAGGGCAACATAGAACAATACACTATCAAGAGTAAACCAAGATTAACCAATGAACCAGATATTGAAATAGTCAGACAGAAAATTTAAAGTAACTACAAATTTATAATTAAAGATCTGTAAAAAAGATGAACAACATACATAAATGAATGGGGAATTTTAGGGAGAAAAACATACCGAACTTGAAGTTAGGTCATTAAAAATAACTAAAACCGTGTAGATGTTTATTAAATTTATTGATGTTTTCAAGAAAAGTTTTGGTTTCTTGTTATCAATTTCATTTATTTCTCTTGGTTTTTGATTCTCAGACTCCTGAACAGCTATAATTATAAAAGCCTCAGAGAAAAAACAAACAAACAAAAAAAAAACTAATGTTTACTTTCTTTGGTTTCCCCTTTTCTCCAGAATTTTGTTACCTTAAATCCTTTCTGATCTCCCGATGTTCAACTTTTTGTCTCCCCAGCACCTCCAGACTGCTGAAAGCCACTGATTTCTCCTTGGTCTTCATACCATGAGTTACTTTATAGCAAGTGGCACTAAATTAAAAAGTAGAAAATAAGAGGCCCACTTTCTCCCAAAATGTTTCACTTCTTTCAAAGGTCTTGCTCCCTTTTGTCTCCAAATAGGTATTTCCATTAATAAGTATAGTATTTTTTTTATTATAGTGAAATGAACATGATGTAATACCTATCATTTCGACCATCATGAATGTGCAATGCAGCTGCATAAAAATGCATGTTGTATAACTACCACCACTTAGCTATACCTAAAACTTTTATTATCCCCAACAAAATCTGTACGCACTAAACAATAACTCCACCTTTCCCATCTCCACAGTCACTGTCAACCTCTATTCTACTTTCTGTCTTGAGAAATTTCCATGTTCTTAGGTACATCATATGAGTGGAATTATATAATATTTGTCTGTTTGTGTCTGGCTTATTTCAGTAAGGAAAATGTTGTTAAGATCAATCCATGTTGTAGCATGTATCAAAATTGTATTCCTTTTTATGGAGACATAACTTTTCATTGTATGGATTGTCAAAGAAAAACAGAGCTGGGCATTAAAGTGATGAAAATAGATTTCATTCAGTAACTACTGTCAGTTGGGGAAAGAGCTGAGCTCTATTACAATATGCACAGAGGTGATTGGGTATGTAAAGGTAGAAGGAGGGAGGGTAGAGAGAGGAGCTTAGCAGAGTCAGAGAAGTGAAAAAATACAAAGTGTTGGTCAGTGTAAGTGTGATGAGGCCCACTGTGTTTGTGAGCTGGCAGTAACTGAAGTTAGTATTCCGTCCTCCCACAGAGACTGGGGGAGAGAGGCCTTATCCTTCCTGATGATTTGATTTCAAAGGAATGGCTCTCGGGTCCTTGAGACAGACACTTCTGAGATGTAAGAAATACATATTAATAATTGTAAGCCCTTTTAAAATAAATCCAATAAACGGGGGGGGGGCACATATTGTCAAGTATTGGTTAGAGCAAGGGGTCAATTATACTGATGACCTTGAGTTTTTTCAGGTAGTAATTTCAAAGACAGGCTGGAGTCAGTGAGGGGTGATCCTAGAGATATGGGCATCTGTTGCTAGAATCAATGCTAGAGTCTGGTCAAATTTCTTACTGCAGTGATTTAGAAGAAGTTATGTGACAAGAGTTCTGCAATGTTCATATATACAGCGTTTTGTCTATTCATCTGTTGTTGGACAATTAGATTGTTTTTTTCCTTTTGGCAACAATGATTAATACCATGATTAATACGTTACGAACATGGGTGTACAAATATTTGTTCGTCCTTTCAGTCTTCCTTGATGTACACCTAGGAGCCAAGTTGCTGTGCCATATGGCAGCTCCATGTTTAACCTTTTAAGAAACCACCAAACTGTGTTCCAAAATGGCTGCACCACTTACTATTCAGTAAGCAATACACACGGGTTCCAAATTCTCCATGTCTTTGTCAACACTTGCTATTTTTCATGTTTTCTCTTCAGTGTAACCACCCTAGTAGGTGTTAAGTGCTATCTCCTAGTTTTGATTTGCTTTTCCCTTATAACTAATAATGTTGAATATCTTCTCATATGCTTATCAACCATTTGTATGTCTTCTTTGGAGAAAAGTCTATTACAGCCTTTTGCCTTTTTTAAAACTAAATGTTTCACACTCTTTAACCAGAGAGTACAAATTGCCTGAGACATATTTATCTCCTGGTTTTGTTTTTTTTCTTCTCTTCATTTTCCCATTTTCCCTTCCTTTATAGCATAGTTTATCTCTATGTGATGTCATTTTTGTTTATACAGTGAGCGATGGTACATACTTAACAGTCAGCTCTCTGCAAGAAAAATACTTGTGCATGTATACATATAAAAGTCTATTACTTATATAAATGAAGTGTTGCACACATACACAAATATCAATACACAATACAATTCTCTTTAAATTCCTTCGAGCCAATCAGTTCTCAAGAAGGCTTATACAATGTTTTGCCAAACCTTTGAATCTGTGGATGCAACTGACTGATGAGAATAGTTTTGACATAAAATTCTGTCGATATTTTTGTTTAAATTAATGATTAAGACAAAACAATGATGACATATTGAAAATTCAAAGGTTTGCCAATGATGTGGTTGACTTATTTGCTGAAACACAGAATACTTTATAATGCTGGAAGAACATTGTTTCAAATTTTGTAATAGCTACAGACATGGCATATGCAACATTTTCAATTACTTACATTTAGAAAACCAATAAAACACTAAAGTGATTCAATAAGTTGAATCCTGATTTGTATATTTTGTTCATTTTCATGGTGTAAATACTCTCTCCATGAGCATTTTTGGAGCTAACAATTTAACATGACTTGAGTTAGGAAAAAAATGTGTACTACCAGATACTTAGTATCTTTACTACAGAGCTAGAATAAACACAACCTCAAAACAGGGGACAATAGTAGAATATATTAGAAAAATTAGAAAGTAATCAGTTTCAAGTGCTTATTATCTTTGTTTTTTATCATAATATCATCAGTATAAATAGATTTAATTATGGATGAGCTTAACAACTGGATCTCTCCAGCTGGTATGATTTGGCTTCTTCACAAGAATTATTTGTATGCTAATACCTAATATAGCCTAATCTTTTTTAGCAAACAGGTGATTGTGTGACATAGAATTGAAGATATATCTAGTTTCACAATTTTCTTATTGTTTGCATTCTTGTTTGTTTGTTTGTTTGTTTGTTTGTTTTCAAACAGGATTTCCCTAAGATGATTTTAGCATGTGAGGTTCTCTCTTGTTTCCACTGTTCTTGGTCAGTAAAAAAGTCCATTGTGAATTTCAGTAATTCTTCTGGAACCATTTATTTTGAAGAAAAAATATTGACTTATTTAACTGATTGTTATACATTTATGATATTAGATTAATATCTACATGTTAAGAAAATATAATTTCTTAGAAAAGAAATATATGTGTACTAGTACCCAAAACAAGGCTTTGCAATATTACTCAGTGAAAATTCTTGAAAGAATGAGTTACTACACTTAATCCTGGATATTTATTCTGGATTTCCAGTGTGAAAAAGGAAACACTTAATTTAGATTGCCAATAAGACCTTTAGGTTTGAAATAAAGAAAGAAAATCACACACACACACACACACACACACACACACACACACACACACACACAAGCATCTGGTAAATTCAAGAAAAAATATTTCTTTATATACTATATGCTATTCTCAATCAAATTTCACCCTAATTCACTACATTTTGCTGTTAAAAAAATATCTTTTGACACTTTCCACATCACTTTTGTCATTATGTGTTTTTTTTTATTCCCAGGAAGTTTGTGTATATAAAAAACACATAGATTTATTTTTCTTATAAGAGTCACCATAATAACAAAGATGGTGCCCCATATATTATTATAATGTGTCATCTCAATGCTGCAGGGAGTCCTTGAGCACATGCTGCCCATATGCCCAATGATTTTACCGTGTGCAAATTCTCCTAAATGACTGAGTGACTAAATACATTCTCTCAAGACACATCTCATCATAATGCAGATCAGCTATGGTTCATTTATTGTTATATAATTGCAAAGGATGTTTATTCTCTCTTGCCCTTTTATGCTGCACAAGCTGTTGTAATGTTCTGGGTCACAGATCGGATGAAACTGTGGCAAAGCTCTTGTGTGAGTATTCTGTAATTCAGTACTTTGCAAAGACCCAAGCAGAAAAACAGGTATCTCCTATTTTGGAAATCTTAATGCTGAAATATAAGTATAATACAGTAAAATTATAAAGAGTCATTTAAGCTTGTCAAAATGTCAAAAATGGTTTCTCCTCTTCTTCCTATAGACTTAAAATTTCCATGAATTAAAGACTTGAAAGTATATTAGAAACTTCCCACATATTACTCTTGTTTAAAAAGTGCACATGTTGACGATTTAGGGAATTTGAACAGATTGTATAAAGTTACATAGATTATAAACATTACATTACAGCATTAGAGCTGAATGCCAGATCCTCAAAGAAAATCTTGAGATACTTCACATGACAAACACACACACACACACACACACACACACATGCACACACGCACACACAAACACACAAAGAAAAAAGGAAAAAAACTTCTAAGATATATTTCTGTCTGCTTAACATTTTAGAGACAAAGACTTTGTAAATCATGATTGCTATAACTGCCAGTTGTTTTTCATACTTATTGGTACACTTGTGTTTAATCCAAAGATAATATAGTTTCTTTTGTTTGTTTTCTGGGTTTTTTTGTGTGGATTGCTATCAGTTATAAAGATAAAATAAGTACCTTGGAGGCGAGTAAGCCTCAGTTCACATGCAGCCCCTTCACCTACCATATTCGGTATCTTCTCATAAATCGCAAAGAGATGCCACCTGAGCCTCAGAGTCCAGGATACTCTTGGGTTATATTTATCAGTAGACCATTCAAACATTAAAGTATAGATTCAACTCAGAAGAGTGCAAATAAGATATAATTTTATTTTTGTCTAATGAATGTTAAATTTATGCTGTATAAAATCTGTTTAGCCCCTTAAAATTGGAGGCAAATTTTATAACTTTGAGCTTATATTTTTAAAATTAAAAGTCCATCTTTTATCATTACATTACATTTTTCCTTCTCGTTCACTGTGCGTGAATGGAAAGATATTATCTCCAGGCACTTGAAGTGAGATGGTGTATGACTTCCATTTTACTGTTTCTCTTACTCCAGCCCTTTGAAGTGAAGATAAGTGATATATTTTGATTCAGAAATACCTCTTCTTTCCTTCTCAAGGTCTTATTATTCCCCTAAGAAGCTTGAAAAAGAAAAACAAGGGGTAAAAAACAGGGCAAACATTGATTTAATAAACTTTCCATGGCTGTAGACATTCTTGGTTTGTTATTCCTGATAATCTGGCTTTCCTTGGCCATCTGTTCATTGTGGGTATCAGACATCAATACATGCTGGCTCTCGGGTAGGGTACATGTACTTGGTATTAAGGAACCTGTAGGGCTTTCAAGTAGCACGATTATCTAATTTTGGACATTTGTCACCAAATAGACCTTTTCTTCTACCTCAGATTGTGGCACCTGCAGTTTTTCCTAGAATTTCTTGTTGCTATTATCCCCTCTCACAGTGAGTCCCACTCTTGAATTAGCAGCAGGACTCGACACCAGGCACTTTACAATGGGGGAGATAAGTCTTTGGCATGCCAGGTGGTAAGATTGCAGGATACTTTACTTTTCACTGTTAAAAAAATATGTATTTAGATACTTCCCACATCACCTTTTTATGTTGTTTTACTTCCAGGAAATTTGTGTATATAAATTACACTACAGTACTCCAGCACAGTAACTCCGGTTTTCTTTCTCCTTATTCAGGTAGATTTGAGCCAAATCATGAGAGGCATTAAATCCACTGCTTAATCAAAATTTGATAGGTGAATGAGATATCAGTCTCCCTTTTTCATATATTGTAAGTGAGTATCTTGAAGGCCTTTTCTCAGCTGTCATTGCCAGGATGTGAGGAAATTCTTCACCGCAAACATTCTAATGAATGTCTTTTTCTTTTATCTACCTTTTTTGTGTAGCAAATAAATTTCACTAACTTTATAAATTGATACATGCACTTTATATATTGATACTTATTTGTCATTCAGGTTGCTAGCATATTATTTACTTTTTATTTTATGATATTATATACTAAGCAGAAATATTAAATGTGTATCATTAAACTTATTAATATTTTCTTCTGTGTTTAACATAGGAGTTATTTTAATGTATTCCGACTTCCTATCAGATTAAGAAATATTTAGTTATTTTTCCTTTTATCAATTTAACCGTAAGTAATTTAATTATTGGTTCATATCTTTGAAGCATGAATGTCAATAACATTTGTATTCTTTATCATACATCATTGACATTAGAAACTATGATTCTACATTTGTAAACTGTTGAAACTTTTGATTCAATTATAATTATTATCACAACATCCTTATTTAAGCCATCATTTTCACATTCAGTTAGATAAAAATTTTATAACTAAGATCATTTTAGCAGACAACAGTTTAGTGGTTACCAGAGGGTAAAGGGGTAGGGGGGTAGTAGATGAGGATAAAGGGGATCCAATATATGGTGATGGAAAGAGGAGTGACTCTGGGTGGTGAACACACAATGTGATATATAAATGATGTATTACAGAATTGCACACCCGATACCTGTGTAACTTTACTAACCATTGTCACTCCAATACACTTTAATTAAAAAGAAAAAAAGAGGTTCTGAAAGGGACAAGAAGGAAGTCACTGATCAAAAAAAAAAAAAAAGACCATTTGAGCTACTCTGGCCCCAAGGATTGGGATAATGTATCTGAATCATTTGTGATATTATTTTTGTGCTATTACTTAATTTTTCTTTATGATTTTCTTTTTTTTCAAGTATGTTTTCTTAAAAGATATTGTGAGTTCAGTCATTACTATCAGATGCATTACCATGCATATAATTATACACACATTTTCTTGGGTCATACTTTGTTTCTCATGCTACTTATTATCGTTGTTTCTCATGCTACTTATTATCTCTTTTCTTGGGATCTTTTGATTTGTTTAAATTTATTTTATAGACAGCATTTCCTTGTAAGCTTTCCACAGACATGGTCAATAGATAGCACACTCCCTGAATCTTATCATATCCAACGATGCCTTTCTTTTAAACTACTACCTAAAATATATATTTGCTGGGTGTAGGATTTGGGGTTTATAGACCTTTCTCTGCACACATTTTATACAGCTGTTTCTAGTATCAACTACTAGGTTGGTGCAAAAGTAATTGCGTTTAAAAGATTAAAAATAATTGCAAAAACCGCAATTACTTTTGCACCAACTTAATATCCCATATAATAAAATTTGATATTATCTGCTTTTCTTTATTTTAGAAACTCTGCTGTTTAACATAAATGTATTAAAAATACTCTCCCTTTTGAGTTCATACACACACACACACACACACACACACACACACATAAATTTTAATTCTGTGTCTTTTTCATTAGTTTTGCTTGACACTCATTATGCCATTTCAACAAGTTAGCTCTAAGTGATTATTCAGCCAAGGAATGTTTATATCTACTTTGTATTTGTTAATTGCATTTCCCCCATCTTTTCCTGTCTGTCCTGTAGGTACTCATGTTGCTCACATATTAGAAATCAAAAATATGCCACCATCATACTCCTATATTTTATTTGTTTGTTATATTTTTCTGTATTAAAAAGTAGTACTTTCATTGGATGTGGATTCTGGAGATAAAGTCTTCAGCACTGTACATTCAATTTGTCAGTTTATCTACTGATTTTTTAAACACTTATTTAGGCTTTAAATGCCTTCTCATGAAAATTATGCAATGTAACGTCTCTTAAAATATATAATTAACCTTAATGATATTGTCTAATCATTCCATTCATTTTTGCCTCAATAGAAACGATTAAACATGCTGAACTTAGTTTTCCGGTTTTCATTTGACACATTTGATTAATCAAAGTTTGGTCTTTTAACACTACTGATGGGAGATTGTGACCATCGATAATCATGTGCTGCTTTCCTGACAATTAATGGACAAAGATACAGAGGTCATTTAAGTGTTTTGACATGTGGATTCCCTCACAGCAATAAAGAGCTACCAGATAGAAACAGTCTCTTCCTGTGTAATGCAGGGATCCACTCAACACAGCTGGGTGTGTCTGTCAAGGTCTTCACCCCAAGATCTGACTGAGAGACCAGTCTGTTCTCAGACCAAAGTTTGTGTCCTTGCAGAACCATAAGCAAGGCTTCATGGAAGGCATCCATCGGCCCAAATCACCTCAGAGGTGTGTGAGATATCTACAGACTTCTGATGAGATTACATGATCCCACCTTGTCAATGAGCTTAAACACAGACTTCTAATACACCCCTCTACACACACACACACACACACACACACACACACACACACGCACATGCACAGACACACATACTTAACTTACAATTTAAATCATCTAGCAAGAAGCTGGGAGAGGAAAATTAAACTTAAATATAGCTTCAAGAATTCAGAATTGTAAGGAATTTGGTTTGCTTAATGTGTAATGGAAGGCTAATAGATTTATATTTACTAATAATGTTTCCTGGTTTTCACAAAATAATGTATTAGTGCAGAGGTTTAAGGTACCATGTTTTATTATAGGTACCCTGTTTTATTATAAAACTCATATTCTATGCTTAAATGGTTTCTATTCTCTGGTATCATTTTATAAATGATTTTTTATCTTTAAACAAATATTTATTTTAACATTCAGTTAATACCCATTAAATTATTTTTATGTGTGAGGAACTGTTATAAGTTATTATCAGCACATATTCCCTATCATTATAATTCTATATCAAAATATCCGTGACATTTAAGGGAATTTCTTTTTCTAGATAATTTTAGAATACTTCTATCATATGTAAATAACATCATATTATAATTTTGATTTAAGAATGTGACATCTGTATGTAGAACTATTTTAGGAAAAAAATTAACAGCCTCAATATTCAAAATCAAATTTTCTCCTGGTATTTTTAGTATCGTGAATGTTCCAATTATAATGTATTCTCTTTAGGAACTCTATTAGTAGACTGAATATTTCTCTACTCACTGAATGGATCCAAATGCCTTTTTTTTTTTTTTTTTGCATTTTACGTAGTAATTCCAATTCTCAAATTTTCCATTGCAGTGGTTTTACCATTTAATTTCTGTAGTTTAAACTTTCATTTCTACTAGTCAATTTAAAAATTTTAATGGCCATTTGTATTATTTTACTCCTTCATTATATATATATATATATATATATATATATATATATATATATATATTATATTTTTTATTGTACATGTCACATAATGTTCATAAAGTGTATCTATCCTGCAGTGTTATTAGTTTCATTTGGAAACTAATGGTGTTACAATTTGTCTTCCTGAATTATCTTCCTAATGCCTCATGTTGGAATCCCATTCACCATTCACTACATATATGCAAATAACAACAAAATAACATTTTCAATAGGAACAAGTAATATGTTTTTAAGTTTGATTTCATTTTAGTCAGTAGCCAAAATGATTTGGAGCCAGACTCTGACTAAAAATACAATTCTAAAAATATGTTCCAAGATCTGTTTACTTATCTCTACCTACTTCTGAAGAAATTGATAATACAACCCCACATTTCAGAGTTTTAAGAATCTCTACATAGTGGTTTATTGCTCAGATTCATCTGTTTGACTTTCTTTCTTGTTATTTATATCTTCTCAAAGAAACTGATTTATATTCATGCATCTAAATTTAGTGTTTGCATCAATAGTAGCATGTTGAACCAAAAGGAAATCTACAAATGTAAGCAAAATGTTTCTAAGACACTAAAAGGCAGTTACATGGTTACCTGGGGTTTGTTTGAGAGAGTAGGTAGATTACTGTGCAGACAGATAATCAATCATGTTTATTAAATCATTCCTATATTGATAACACTCTACTCCATTCCCTGTTGGATCAGTCTCCCATTAGGACCATCTCCATCTGTGCAGGTTTTCATTAATTCCCTCAGGTAATGACTGTAACTAAATGTAGCCAGGTGTCATATTTCCCTTACCTGGCACTCCTGAAACTCTGAAACGTGAAGCTAGCACCACGTTTAGTTATAGTTATAGTGCCCTTTAAATATTGGGAAATAGTATATTTTAAATGTAAATACGTTGAAATGAAAAAAAAAAAAAGAAGAAGAAGAAAAAGATTTAAATAAATTCCAAACTCCCAGAGATGTTCTTTGTGTGAAACACATGAACAAAACTTGAACATGTATTCTTTTTTTTTTTTTTTTGCAAGTGGACATGTGAATACATAGTTTGTGCTTATTTTTCTATTCATTTTCTCTGTTTTCCTAGAATTTGACTGTTTTGCAGAATTTTGAAAATGGCCGGGATTAAACCATTTATACAACTTCAGACTGCTGTTTTTCTTCTTCCTCTTTGTCAATGCTGCCTTGGCTCCCAACACTATCAGACTGAATTTGTCTTTCTGAATCATAAATCTTTCCTATGCCTATGCTGGAATTTACATCTTAAAATTCAACAAGTTTGTGGGCTCACAGCTGCTGCTAACATTCTACTCTATCTGAGCCACACATTTCTCTCTATGTGAATGAGATTACAATATTCTTGTCATTTTCTTGACAGTTACCATGTTACCTCTTTTCTCCACTCACTTTTATTACTTAAGTCAATTGCTATTCTCTCTGGGTCTGGTACAAATGTCTCTAAGCAGTGACTCTCCAATACACCTGTTGAAACAGGTATAACAGGAAAATTAGGTGCTCGTGTATGCATGAGATATGTGTGAACCCCTCCTCCCTGCTACAATTATTTAAACTCCTTCAAGACAGTGAATAGATGCTGAATCTACATCTTAGAATGTTTTGTCATTGCTTCTCTTGGTGACTTTTAGCTTAATTTCTACTATGTTCCATTCATGTCCATCATCTTTATTCTTTAAGTAAAGTCTTTTGTTGTTCATGCCCTCTACTAGGTGTTAGATACAGAATAAATAGCAGAAGTCTGTTTTGAAAGTTAACATTCAATGTATAAATCAAAATTATGGGCATATATAATAATAAGACACAGTTCCAAGTGCTACAGAGAATTGGTACAGGGCATAAAGCATATGGAAGCCTTAATTTATTTACCTTAGGGACTGGTATCAAATACATTTGCTTCTTGTCCTTATCTTTCTTCTCTCTCATTTCAGGCATTTCACTCTTATCTAAAACACATTCTTGCATTTGATTTTAGGAATAAAATCCCTCATGAGTTTTCTTCATGATTATCAGCCACCCCATCATAATATTGCTCTCGACATTTTTCCCTCATTGCTCTATCAACTAAATCACTCTCTTTTCCACCTCAGGCAGACAATAGACACTGTATGTAACCACCCCCCTTTGCCATCTTCAGTATCTAATATTTATTTATTCCTAATACTACAATCAAATTTCTCTCACCAAGAGCACATAACATGAAATTCTTATTGCCAACTAACTTATACCTTGTTGCTACAGTCCGTTTTCATCATTTGCCACAGTAGACCAACCATTCCCTCACTGAAATGTTATATGTATCCTGGGGGTGCCAAAAAAAGGTATACAGGTGTATACTTTGGTCAACATTGCTCAAGCAATAGTTCGCTGTAATCAGAAGTGTCTGGCTGCTGATGGTAACCACTTTGAGCATCTCTTGTAATTGCAGAAGTCAAATGTGACTAGTATTCATCTTTTGTTATCAGTATGTATTGAGTACTACAGTTTTAATACAGTTTTCCTTTCTTAAAATATGGAAACATCATTTTTTGTGTGCATGTATAGTGCATACATATTTTTGGCACTGTATATACATATGTATGTATAATTTGATATGTTACATATATTCACTCATTTATATATGATATTATGTATTCTCACACATTTACTTATTGCATTTTCCATTTATAGACTACCTTTACTATAATATTTTCCCAAATATTAGCAATATTGTGAGATAGATTCCTATGTTGAAATTTTTAGTGACCCTACCATTTATTAGTTTCAAAGATATGAATTTTCTGTCCAAGTTCGTTATTATATAACTGTGGCAACTATGAGTTGTATCACTTTGGGAATTAAGCATGCAAACAACAAATTATTTTCTAGGTATGCATGTAAAATGAGTAGAGTCAATGTTCTTTACATCCCACACCATAAGGAGAGTGACCTTTAATTTGAAATATATTCACAGCAATTCCTATACAGGGAAGAGAAACTAAAATGAATATACACTTTATGAAAGACATCAAAAGCTATATGTTCTATACAGGCACGTGTTCTCTGATTTGCTAGAGAACTACTAAATATTTTACAGATTGAGTGTATGTTAATGTGACATGAAGTTATTGTGCTAATATGTTTCTGAATTCTCCCTATATTTACATCACTTCAAAACACATAGTGTAACAAATATTATTTAGGCATATGGAAAATCACTTTCTCTGAATTGCACCTCTCAGTGTTTCTCCTATAAATCAGCATCATTCTTCTCAAGGCATCTAAGATTATTGCAACTCCAGCTGCTTATTTACCATCTCACTTTTATTGAAAAACGACAAGAAAGAAAACTTAATAAAAGAATGCCTATCAAATTAATATGCTAAAAAGATTACATTAAGCCTAGAATTTCGTTTTAATATAGTAATAACATGCCAGAGTTCAGAGAAACTAAAAAAAAAAATACTAAAAAAATAAAAAATAAAAATAATAATAAAATATATTGCAATAGTGTGATAGAAAATGAGCTAAAGAAGATGTCAAATGGTATAATAACTTTGTGTGAATACATAATTGCTTGGTGGATTTTTTTTAATAAACAGTATATAAGGGATAGTTTTCCTGTGCATTCATTTATTTTGAAAGTAAATGTTTCTTCCCATTTTGTTTTAAAGATAGACATCTTAGCAGCTGTTACCAAATTTTACTATGCTTCCCTTTCTCCATAAGAGTATGACAAAATTTTCCTAGTATTCTATTTTGTGCACTAAAATAAGGCTGAGGAAGAACTTTTTAATCATATTTAAAAAAAAAAAAGTTTATTGGGGTGACAATTGTTAGTAAAGTTATATAGGTTCCAGGTGTACAATTCTGTATTACATCATCTGTATATCACATTGGGTGCTCACCACCCAAAGTCAGTTCTTCCATCACCATATATTTGATCCCTTCTACCCTCATGTGCCTCCTTCTTCCCCTGCTACCCTCTGGTAACCACTAAACTATTGTGTGTGTCTACAAGTTTTTGTTTCTTCATTTGTTTGTCTTGTTCTTTTGTTGTTTTCAGTTTTATATGCCACATATCAGTGAAATCATATGGTTCTTGAGTTTTTCTGTCTGACTTATTTCTACTAGGACAATAATCTCAATATTTTTCCATGTTGTTGCAAATGGCATTATTTCGTCTTTTCTTATGGCACAATAGTATCATATATATATATATATATATATATATATATATATATATATATATATATATATATATCACATCTTCTTTATCCAATCATCTATTGAAAAACACGTTGGTTGTTTCCATGTCTTGTCCACTGTAAATAAAGCTGCAATGAACATTGGAGCACATATATCTTTACAGATAAATATTTTCAGTGTTTTTTTTTTGGGGGGGGGTAGATACCCAAGAGAAGGATTGCTCCGTGATATGGTAATTCTATTCGTAATATTTTGAGCAACCTCCACACTGCCTTCCATAGCGGCTGCACCAATCTGCTTTCCTATCCTACCAATGGTGTATGAGGGTTCCTTTTTCTCCACAGCCTCTCCAACACTTGTTACTATTTGTCTTGTTGATGATAGCCATTCTAACTTGTGTGAGGTGATATCTCATTCTGGTTTTTGTTTGCATTTCTCTGATGACTAGTGATGCTGAGCATGTTTTCATATGTCTATTTGCCATTTGTATGTCCTCTTTGGAGAAATGTCTCTTCAGGTCCTCTGCCCATTTTTTAATAGGATTGTTTGTGTTTTGTTGTTGTTTTTGTTGTTGTTGTTGTTGAGTTATTTGAGTTCCTTATATATTTTGAATATTAGTCCCTTATCACAATTTTGAAGTAATTAGTCAGTCATACATCAACAGGCATCATACACATTTTTATTAAATTTATACTTGGTTTTGTAAAAGATCATTGCACTCTCATCTCTAGTATAATTTCACAACATTTGGAAATGCTCTATTGTATTTTCTTATTTGATACTATTATGAGAAAATGTAAACTTTTGACAAACAAAAATACTGAAATGTAACTCAAAATATACAGTAAGTTTTTTAACAAGATATCTCAGGAAAATATTAATATAACTCAGATATTAGTTCCTAAATAATCATTTCACTCAGTATTGTTTCGTAAATTTTGTGGAATATGGGAAACTTACCTAAAAATAAGCAAAGATATAGAAAACATATAAAATATTTGCCAATAAAAAAATGCAGCTCTATATCTATTTCTTTGTTTGTGTGTTTCTGTGGATCAGCCTGTTTTCTCTTCTTCTCTGAGGAGAAGACAAAAATAATCCATTTGAAAGAGCAACTTAAGAAAAATGGAGCTAAATTGTGCAGATAAGTAGGGTTGTGTGTGTGTGTGTGTGCACGCGTGCACAAAAGCATTTGCACGTACATACCTGTGAATTAATAGAGCTATACTATATAGCAGAGAGTCTAGAGGCACTTGCTATCCATTTTCACTTTTAAGCCTCAGGGCTACCTAGTTATAGATCGTTGACTTTGTTTCACACACCAGAAACTTAAGATCAGAGAAGCTACTGTGCCTTTTCAAGATCACACAGCTAAAAAGGAAGTGGAAGAATGGAAATTTGAAACCAATTTTTTATAACAAGAAAGCTACCTCTAGTTTTCCCACTGTTCCATACCCTATATTATTTAAGATACTTTGGGGAGAAAAATATTTGAAAATATTTTTTAAAGCAAAGTATACTTTTCAAGCATATTGTTTTTCACCATCTAGTTTTATTTATACATTTTTATCTGCATCACATATTGTGTTCAATAGAAATTGAAAGTATTAAGGTACTGAATATTGTCCAAAAACACACTGAAAACTAATAAAAATTATTGAGATGAGTGTTAACATGAGTGTTTGATCCTTAGTCGATGGCTTGCGTGAATTTAATCAAAATTGCTTATAATGAAAAAAATGCAACCAATGTTGAATTATCTCTGCTTCATAGCTAAAACAGTGGTGTTTTCTCCAGTAACTGGCTTCCAAAATTTGAACAATTTTAATCTAATCACTTTTCAAATGGCACATTTTATTTCTTCAAAAAATCATGTAATTTATTTTTCCCTTTCCTTTAATGCCAAACTTTAATCATTAAAGGGATTCAATTAAAAACCAAAATGAGATACTACTATACACATTTTAAAATGCCTAAACTAAAATGATTGTCAATATCAAATATTAGTGATAAAATTGTTCATCTGAGACAATCATGCATTGCTAGTGAAAATGTAAAATTTTAAAACTACTTTGGAAAGAGTTTGGCCTTATCAACTGTTATTTAATATTATGCACATTGTTGTTTATATAATTACAGGCATTTTTGCTTTCTTTTGAGTATTGTATTAGCTCTTACAGCTCAAATGTGAATGAATGATTTTCCATTCAGACATTTTAAAGTACAAAGAAGAAAAGTCTTGAAATATAAGGCTGATAGCTCTGAATCATGATTAAGCTATATTCCACTTTTCAGAACAATAATAATACAGATTAATAGTTCATCTCAGAGGTGTCCATGAATGTGAAAGAAAAATTACCTGAAATAGACTTATCCTAAATAAAATTAGATGGATGCTAGACCATGATTAGATATAAGGAGATAATAATAACAGGATCACATAACACTTTAAAGCTGAACTAGGTGAGTACCGATAAGGACCTCAGTCTCAAAAGCATTTCTAGGACCAAATCCCCATCCAGTATAAAAGGTTTTTAAAGTTAGGCTAGCAGAATCCATAGCAAACAACCAAGAGGCTATAATAGATAAGAACTTGAGGCAAATATACAATGAGAAAGAAAATAAAAGGCTCTCTAACACCTGGGACATAGGAGAAAGAAGCAAAGAAGCTAAAACTAAAAGCTTTTTATCAACACAGCCAACCCTGGAAAATCAATGGACCCCAGGAAACTATCCATTTGTTTTCATTTGTATCTATCCTTTCTGATTCTCATAGTGGGTACTATAGGGGACTTGTATGTAATTCAAGTGAGGAATTTAGGATTTAAGTATCATTGAAAAATTTACTTAGCTATTCTGTGTTAACAAAATACAATACACAATAAATCATATATACAAACAAATGGATATATATGTGTATATATATATATATATATATATATATATATATATATACACATTGTATTTTTTCGATACGATGATGTGGAGAAAATCATGATGTAATGTTTTTTTAATTATCTAGAAGAGTAAAGAGGATAAGAAATCTTCATATAAGGCAGTATTTTACCATTGCAAATGGCTCTGGAAGTTATCATTTTAATCATTGAACATGTTACTGTGTCAATTCAAAAGACTCCATCAAGTAATTTTACAACACAAAATTCTCAACATTTTTATTTCTTTAATATGATAATAACTTAAGCAGATAAATTTTAAAAATTCAATACTCTATGTTTGTGGTAAACTATTAGATCAAACATAATGGTACCTAGACCAAAAGCAAATTGTTTCTCATGGTTATGAGCCCTTAAATATCTTTTAAAAGATATCTTAGATATCTTAGATATCTTTTAAAAAGTTTATGTGAAGTGTTCAACACCCTTTAAAAAGAATATGATTAAATGTATGCACTCTTTAAAACATGATCAAAAAGAATATTATGCATACATTTTTGGAAATTCTAAGACCTAACATCCTTATTCATAGGTCCAAATTTTAAGAAGTCAGCATATTGTCGTAATTAGTATTCCTACAAACATTTTGGAGCTCCTTCTTGTATATACACAAGATTTCACTTCCCACATACCTTAAAGACAGATGTAACCATATTACTTGCCTGGCCATTGGAGTGTTAGTGGAAGTAACCTCTAACACTGTTTAGAAGCTGCTGAGAGCCAGTGCATCATTCCTTATAACAACTACCTCTTTCCTGTTACAGAGTTTGTGCAAAAATGTGTCAAGATAAGCATTCTCTGTCTGAATCCCTGACTTAGGAAAATAAGCAGACCCTTCTGTTCAGAGCTGGTCATGTAGCACAGGAAAATAAAACGTGTTGTTACGCATCACTAAGATTAGAGGTGGGGGCAGGTTATAACTTCAGCATAACTAGCTTACCCTGACTCGTATGCCAAACAAGACCGAATTCTCATGCTGATCCCATGATTGTGCCTCACTGTGAGATGTTCTCCTCTTCAATTACTGTCAATAAAAAAGAAGCATTAAGATCTGCTTGGGGGCTCTTTTGACAAAATGAGGTTTAAAAAGAATCCTCTGAGGACCTGAAGCATAAAAGATAAGAGCAGGAGGAAACACAATTTTTCTATATCAAAGAAGACAAGAGTTGTGATTGTTTCCAATGTGATCACAGAGAATGAAATATGATTACTTATTTTCCAGCACAAGTAACAGAAAAGATATTAGTGCCAATATTGGATATATGAAATCTAGAAGGATGGACTTGATACACACACACACACACACACACACACGCACTTGAATTTGTATGTATCGTCATGTTTTGTATGCAGCTATATTAACATTTATATAAACATAGCATATACTGAAAAGTGGGGACTTATGAAAATAAGTATCTTGCTTTTTAGTATAATTTAAATCCGTATTAAAATATAACACTACTATACATACAGTTTTCACTGTTTTATTTTTTTTTTTTCTCTTTATATTGAGTGAGTAGGCTCTTATACAGTAGTATGAAATCCTCTGTGCCTGTTCCTTTAGCAGTGCATTTTTGGTCAGTCTCCTCTGTTTCTGTGTGTGTAGCTTATAGGTTATTTTTGGTTATAGGTTATTTTTCCATGATATTTGATGTGCAGTACTGGGTTATTTATATATACAACAATATTTTATGCATTCTATTGTTGATATTTTCATTATTTTAACTGGAACTATTATTGAAAATGAGCAACACTGTACTTTTATCTTGATTCTCATCCATTTTAGAAGAAATCTTATGTATTAGGTTGATGCAAAAGTAATGGTGGTTTAAAAGGTTAAAAATAATTGCAAAAACTGCAATTATCTCTACACCAACCTAATACATAAGATTATATATTCGAGCTCTGTTCTTAAGATTTTCTTGAACACTTTTGGCCATTTGATTTTACATAATAATTTTCAAACTTAAAAATCTGTTTCTAAAACAGAAAAAGAAAATAAAAGAAACCTGATGACATTTTACTAGGGTTACATAGAATCCTAGACCAATTTTGCAGTGAGTTGACATATTTACAATATTGAATTTTCCAATAAAATACCCTGGGCTATCTCTTCTTTATTTATATCTTAAGTTTCTTTCAATGTTTCAGAGATTTCTGTGAAGATGCATTGTACATTTTAAATAAACTCACTCCTTAAATATGTTCTGTTAAATTAGTCATGTTGTTGAAGTGACTTTTATTTTAATTTTATTGTCTATAAATTCCTTTGTCTGACATAGAAATTTAATTTCTTGTTTTAATAAACACCTTGTATTTAGTGACCTTGCTACATTCATTTATTAGTTACACCTTTTTGTCTGTAAATTCTTTTAAATTTTGTACATTCATATGTCAGATGACAGTTTTACTCTTCCAATCCTTAAACATCAGATCTTGTACCCTCTTGAACTTTCATTACAATGTTGAATATTAATGGTGATAGTGAATATCTTTGTCTTTCAATGTTAGGATGAAACTATCAATAATTTACCATTATGTATAGTAGAACATTTTGGTATGTATTCATTCTTTAGCATATGACGAGAGCCCCCTTCTATTTTTATGATGTTGCTCTTTTTCTCAAGATTGGAGAATCTGTATCTATTCCGATGATCATAAGAAACTCCTCTTTGTCTATGAATGTAATTAATTATATTGATTGATTTTTAAAATTAAACCAACTTTTCCATTTTAATGTCTTTCTGATTATATGAAATTATTAGCCTGTAAATTTAATTTCTTGTAATGTTCTGTTGAGTTTTTGTTTGTATGTTTTTTTCCATTATTTTGTTTTCTGAGAGCAGTTTTATGTTCACAGCAAAATTGAGAGAAGATGCAGGAATTCCCCATATATCCTCTGCCCTCACACATGCATAACACTCCCTTTGTCAACATTCGGCACCATAGTGATATATTTGTTATAACTGATGAACCTATATTAACACACTATAATCATAGTTTACATTACAGTTCACTCTTGCTGTTGTGCATTCTATAGATTTGGAAAAAAGTATAATGGCATGAATCCATCGTTATGGTACCATACAGAGTATTTCCACTGCCTTAGAAGTTCTCTGTGGTCTGCCTGCCCATTTATCCCACCACTCCTGCCTTGGAAACCACTGATCTTGCAGTCTCCATAGTTTTACCTTTTCAAAAATGGTATATATTCCAAATTATACATTATGTAGTCTTTTCAGAATGACTTCTTTCACTTAATAATATGCATTTAAAGTTCCTCCATATCTTCTCATGGCTTAATAGCTCATTTCTTTTTAGCACTAAATAATAATCCACTGTCTAGATGTACCAACAGTTTATTTATCCATTCACTTACTGAAGGACTTCTTGGTTGCTTCCAAGTTTTGGCCATTCTGAACAAAGCTGCTATAAACATCCATTGGCAGATTTTTATGTGAACGTAAATTTTCACCTCTTTTAGGTAAGTACAAAGAGGCACACTTGCTGAACCAAATGGAAATAATGTGTTTAGTTTTTTTTAAGAAACCACTAAACTGTCTTCCAAAGTGGCTGTCTCCTTTGCATCCCATCAGCAATAAATGAGAGTTCCTGTAGCTCTGCATCCTCAGCAGCATTTGGTGTGGTCAGTGTTGTGGATTTTGTCCTTTCTGATAAGCGTGCAGTGTTAGGTCACCATCTTAATTTTCATTTCCCTGATGGCGTGTGATATGGGGCATCTTTTCATATGCTTATTTGCTTTCTGTATATCTTCCCTGGTGAGGTGTCTGTTTCGGTCCTTTTTTAAATCATTTTTGTTTTGTTTTCTTATTGTTGAGTCTTAAGGGTTCTCTATATGTTTTCGATAACAGTTTCTCTCTTTTCTTTTCTTTATTTTTTATAAGATGTGTCTTTTGCAAATATTTTCTCCCAGCATGTGGCTTATCTTTTAATACTCTTGACGTTGTCTTTTAAAGAGCAGAAAATTTTAATTTAAATAAAGTCCAGCTTATTTTTATTATTTTTATTTTCTACCTTTGGATCTACCTTTGGTGTTAGATCTAAACAGTCATCACCATACCTAAAGTTATTTATGGTTTCTCCTATGAAATTCTAGGAGTTTTATAGTTTTGCATTTTACATTTACATTATGCTCCATTTTGAGTTATTTTTTGTGATAGGCATAAAGTCTGTGTCTGGACTCTTTTTTTTTTTTTCTCCCTTTTTGTTGCCTGTGAGTGTCTAGTTTTCCAACATTGTTTGTTGAAGAGACTATATTTGCTCATTATATTGCATTAGCTCATTTTTCAAAGATCAGTTGACTATATTTATGTGACTGTATTTCTGGTCTCTTTATTGTGTCCTTGTTGAGTTCCTATATTAAAATATTGTTGGCCACATTAAACAAGTTTGGACTTTGTTTTCTCTGACTGCTATCATAAAAAAGTATGAGTCATTATAACTTCCTTAAATGTTTAGAAAACAAAATTAACGCTGTTGGAGTCATTTTCCTGGGAAGATGTTTAATTTTATATATATTTTTGAATGTATACTGTACAACTTTTTGTCAAGTTTTGTACATTAAATTTCTTTCAAAGAAATTATCCATTTCATGTACATTTACTAAATTATTGACATAATTGTTTTTCTGAAAGACATGATATTTACCTAATTAAAAACTTCACTTAAACTTTGTCTAAGTGAAATTTATGGTACAATGTATCAAAAGCTACAGAATACACATACTTTTAATTTCATACATTACTTTACAAAAATCGACAATAGAGTTGTCCATTAAGCAAATCTAAAAAAATAAATTACAGAACATTGACATGCAGAATATTATCTTTTGACATATATTTTGAAGTGAATAGATAATTTATGTAACCAAATTGTTTTGATATAAAAATACATTTATATTTATCTTCATTTATATAACCAAATTGTTTTGATATAAAAATACATTTAATTGTTCCAGGCTAAATACATTTAATGAGTCATGTAAAAGTATGATTGACACTTTTATTCTTGACATTTTAGCATTCAGGAAACTGAATCTGTAATAAAATTAGTGAACATATTTGTGTCGCAGGACTAAAAGGTTGGCAAGGGAGGTTTTAATCCTGAGCCATTTGATTCCATAGTCTACTCTTGCAGCTTGCATGTTTTTAACATTATCTGTCCATCTGCCTAAGGGGAAATCAAAGCAGCATCCATGTGGTTAATTTATGCTTTGCTTTCATGTTCCATTGCAGCTGTACCCTCCCATGTGGGGTCACTGCACCTATTGTCAGGCCGACTTGTTAATGGAAAAGGCAGAGAAGATATTTGTGGGAGAATCCGGAGTCTCTGTACTTCATGTTATTCTTTTCAGTCTCTGGCCCTCGTCTGTTTTCTCCTATGAATGTTATCTTGGTAGTGAGAAATCAACTTGCTAAATCTGTTAGGTTCTAGGTTATTTGCTCAAATATAATATCTAGTTGTAGGGAAACAAAACCTCTCTTGTCAGTGTCATTTTGTTCTCTTTTTCCTTTTATTCACTCAAGTTCTCTTTGTACCACACTTGTCACATGTGCAAAGTTTCTTCTACCCAAACCCCAAAAGTAGCCAATGCACTTCAATATTTGAAGATTTCTTGTTCAGTTCCCTAATGCAAAATCCTTTAATTCAATATTAAACAATTGCCATTTTAAAAAAGTATTTTTCATATGCTTATCAAGTGTTGGACTCCTCAACCTAACGTGTAGGAGGGTCCTCTCTAATCTCACTATCTCTAATTAAAATGAACAAACTAGTATCTATTACCTGCAGCGCTCCTCTTCATGATACCGAGTCTCTTCGTAGCAAAGCTTTTCAAAATCAAATTAAAGAAGCTTCTTACCTCAATGTGCTGACTTGCCTGGCTGCTCGAGCTCACTCTGGTCTCTGTATTCCCTCAGGATGGGACAGATTCCAGGCCCTGTCCTGCACCCTATCCCCAGGACTGAACACTACATGGATACTCACACCCTCTTCCATTTTCACACCTGGGTTAGCCACACAACCAGAAAGCCCTGGAAGTTTTTCAGAGGACAATGAGGTCATTGGAACAGGTTTCATCCTTTGACTGGAGTGAATCCTTTGACTGGAGGTAATCCTTTGACTGGAGGTAATGCTCTAATGAGTATCATGAAAAAGAAGATTCTGAAAAGTTGCTACAATATTTCAATTTACCAACAGTTTCTGACTACTATAGACTGTGGTATTTCTTTGGGGGCAAACTGGAGGCAGCACAGGGACCTTTTTTTTTTCCTTTTCTGTTGGGAACTAGTATTAACACCAATGTAAAATTGTATTTACTGTAAGGCTACTGAATAGATCACAAATTTAGTGAATAAAAATACAGGGTGTTTAGTTAAATTGTAAATTCAGTTAAATAACAACAGAAAATGTAGTGTATGTCCCATGCAATGTTCGGGACATCCTTATTAAAATTAGTATTTGTTGTTTATCTGAAATTCAAGTTTAACTGTGTTTTATCTGGCAACCACATTTAGGTAAGACACACACACACACACACACACACACACATCACCACCGCCGCCACCACTACCAATACTACCAGAAAAACAAATCTCATGTTCTCATTGTTTGTTGTTGCTGTTGCTAGATATTGCTGCTACCACTGGTCACTGTTACTGAGGCTTTTAGAAATACGGCTCTATTCCTGAATTCTAAACTGTCCTTCTAAACTGTCCTTCTGTGTTTGACTTATTTCCTCTAGGTTTAAACTCTTAGTTAGAAGCTCCATTTGTCTGTGAACTTAATTCCAGGACAAGGAGGAATTATATGTTCATCTTCAACTTTTTATTGGAAAAGTAAGCCCAATCTCACACCAATGCTTTCAAAATAAGAAACAAAGGGGGCGGGTCGTTCCTTCCAAAAGTGTCCATTTTCATTATGTTGACCAGGCTCAAATGCTTTTTTCCCCTGGTTTATTCTATATTACTGAATTAGATTGCATATCTCTGTATTAGTTGCAAATAATGAAAGCTCAGGTGGTCCAGTCCTTCACTTCCCCCTCAGCTCGGCTGCCCCCCATGACCCCACTTGCACTGGGCTCCAGTGTGATCTTATAGACCAGGGTCAAGGGACCACTGCTATTGTCTGACCCTTGGGGCAGCTTCTCTAGCAGCATGTCCAGTAGAGTACCTCTGGTACAGCTGGAATGCTTATGCCTTCTTGGTCATCTGTTCAGCCTCAGCCCGGGGCTCCATCCACTGAGGCAAAGGCCTCAACCTCCTCATGCATCTACACACACTCAGCTTCTGCCTCTGCCTGCATGATCAGTGGGGGCTTCTCAGCCTGGCCTAGGCCCTCTAGCCTGTAGCTCTCAGCTTCCAAGGGCTTCCAAATTCTGGCCTCCATCTCCTTCTCTCGGTGGGCAATTTCCTGCTCCTGTACTGTCACTTGCTGGCCCACTCCACCACCTCCACCTGTACCCACTGCTCCTCCATCTACTAAAACTGATAGGCCAGGTCAGCCTGTGCTCGTTAAGTGTTGACCTGGATGTCACACGTGGCCTTCTTCAGCTCTTGGTCCCTCTGCACCTCGGCCATCTAGATCTCACTTAGGTACTGAACACCTGCTTGTTTTTGGCCTATCAGATTCTAGCATACCTCTTGACCTCCACTTCCCCAATCGAAGTGTTTTTTTGGACTTGAGCTGAGATAGTTTTTGTTTGTTTATGGTTTTGTTGGGTTTTGTGTGGTTATTTTCTAGTGAAAGTATGTAACAGAAAAGTGTTTAAATTACACAACTGAGTTACCAGTATTTAGAGACTGCCAAAAATTTGATTGTAAAATACAAATTCCCCTAACCATATATATATAAAATTTCCATTTAAAAATATTACTCACAGGCACGTTTTACCTAAAAGTCATATTAAATAAAGAGAGCTTTTCTTCTTATTTTTTAGCATTTGCTTCTTAATTAATAATTCCATATAGCTTTTTTTTTGTTATTTTTGCCAAAATATTCATTCTTTCTAATGCATTTTGTCTTTAGTCTCTTACTGTGTAAATCATCAGGACAACATTGAAAACCACTTTGAATTATTTTTCCTAAGGTAACCAATATTGCATTATTATTATTACTCTTACTATCATTAATGTTGTTATTACTCAATTTTTTATCACCAAGAAAGAGAGTGTAATCAGACAGTGAGTAATTAAAATATTTTCTCAGCTGGACCACATCTAATAACCACAGGCCCAAATGTCCAGCTGCTTTGGGAAGTAAATCATATCAGGTTAGAACTGAGCTACAACCCAGCATTGTGATATTTTGGCTCTTGATTAAAATCACAGTGACTTCCTTGCAACAGGAAAAGTTTGGTCACATGTTCTGACTGAAAGTGGGGCATACAAAAGTCCCAATGAGGGTTATTATCTGATCCATTATTATGGCAGGTTTTATGTTAAAAGTTGATTTGTAGGCTAATTTGGAAATTGTTAGAATGGTTTATTTTAGCCTGTTATAGAAAAGAGGCCTTGGGCTATTGGAAATTATGAGCATAATATTATCATAGGGAGATAAATTTTGTTTGCCTGAATTCTGTTCTGGCTAATTTTGTGGGTGGATATTAAATTAGTGTCATCTTTTTTCTGGTAAAAAGAATATATGGATATTTTCAGTGTCAGTAAAAAGGCAAAAACAACGATTATTAAATGATCAGGTTATTTAATCGATAGACATTCAGATCACATGGACCAGGGAAATCATAATATAGTAATACATTTTAAATTTCCTGGTTTGCATAAATGCCCTTAAACAATTTTATCACTGTAATTAATTACTAAAGATGGCTGTCTGTTCCATTAGTAAATATATGTGTATGAAACTTGATTACATATTTCTGCTTAGTATTCCTTTCTAGAATTTCAATACCTATTCATTTTGTGTGTGTTTTTGTTTGTTTTGGTAATATAAGCCAGTTCAGTAGATAATGTAATTAAAAAAAAAAAAACTAAAAAAAAACCTATGTATTTATTAATGTAGTTAGTGGACACAAATTTTGCATTAAAAATTTAATGTAAGACATCTGCTGATGTCTTCCCTGTTAACTTGTTCCAATGAAAAATTTCTAGGCCCCAAAGATCACAGCCAGTTATAAACCAGAGAACAACTTTTTATATGAATTAGCTCTCAAGTTCTATTTCTAAGTTATATAGCATAGCCTCTGTACATGAAATCAATAAACTTAAAAGAAGAATATTTTACTGTCATTGGCTAATGTAATTTTTGACTTCTACTCTTTTTAAGATTGGAGCAATTTACTCCAGGTTTTCATGAAGTTGTGCTAATTACATACAAAAGCTAATTATAATGATCATCAAGTAATAGTCTGTCCTGGCCTCTTCAAATTTACTATTGTTTTATATTGTCAGAAACTACGGCTTTCTCTACTTTTTCATTATAGGGTTTTTCATTATGGAGTGTATAGTTACTTTATATAAAGGTACAGGGGAAGAAAAAGGAGCAGATCATGCTATTGTGCAAGGTTCTTCTCATATATTAAACTCAAAGGAGACCAGAAAATGTGGCAATTTATCTAACACATGGAATGTCCAAAATATAATAATATAATTTAACACCTCAACTGAAGAATAAAAGTATTCAATTCACTAGAGTAAGCAGTAATATGTTGAACTATCATAAGAAAAATTCCTTGACTGATTTAAAAAAGGAAAAAAAATAGGAAAAATTTCAGATTATTTAAATTGAATTATTTCTGGTTGCAAGTAACAGAAAAATTAAAAAAAACTAATTAACTAATGCTAACTAGCTGATTTATTGCTGGAACTAAGACCTTTTAATAAGAAGAACAAGACTTATTTTTTTTTAAATTAAATTTATTGGGGTTACAATGGTTAGTAAAATTATATAGGTTTCAAGTGTACGATTCGATAATACATCACCTATATATTGCATTATGTGTTCACTACCCAGAATCACTTCTCCTTTTATCACCATATATTTGACCCCCTCTACCCTCAAAAAAAAAAAAGTTTATACCCAGTGGGTAGCACTGTGACTCAACAAAGATGCCAGGAGAATTTATGGGGAAGATGCATGACTTCAAATTCATTACTAGTTTCCCTCTTAATAATACATTAGCTAAATACTGAACTTGCCTGAAATTCATGACAAAAATCATTAGCAACAAGACTAACAAGCAAACAGGACATCGTTGAAGGTGTCACTAAGCAAATATCAGAGCTCAAAACCATTAAAACAATAGATACACAATACACAAGAAGATTATAGTTGAAAACTCTGGAAACTCAAAGGTGAATCAAAAGTAAACCTAGATATATAGAAATTGCAATGCAGCCTCAACTCAAGCCAGTCTACAATTAATGGAAATAGGCACCACTCCATTTGCCTAGAAGAAAGAAAGGCTAATCATTACCAAAGGAAGATAATATCATCTGGAGATTCAAAATTCTTTTCACAAATTGTTTAGCATTGCCAAACTTTTCTGAACGTGCACACACACACACACATACACACACACAATGGACCACTTGACTAGAAATCAAAGAAAAAAAATAGAATTATACCCACAGGTTATCCAAGTATTAGGATTACCAAAACAAGGGCTTAAAATGATTCTGATTAATATGTTCCAGAATGTACAGAAAATTATGGGGAAAATAGGAAATGTGTAGGGGCTTTTGCAGTGAATTGGTATCTATAAAATAAATTAAAAAATCAAAATATTCTAGAATATGTGAAATTAAGAATACTACAATGAATTTAACTGTAGATTATTTACAGCTAAATAATAAATAAATAAATAAATAAATAAAGTTGTGAACTGGAATGTAAGATAGATCATTTAAAAGTATCCAAAGCAAAACATAAACATAGAAAAAGAGAGAGAGACAGAGATAACTTTTGCAAAATGCAATCTGCCACTCTTCTGATGCTGCCCTTGGTTGACCATGGGCCATCCACATCATCCATCTTAGCCGATAAACTCCTTCTCCAGATCCACAGGATTGAGGCCCACAAAATTGCTCTCCAATTTCGATGTCGATCATAAGCCTAGGCTGTTACCTATATTTCTGACTGACTGGCTATATATCACAGGTTCCCCTAACCCCCTCCTCAGGTTTGATTAATTTACTAGAGTGGCTCACAGATCTCAGAGAAACATTTTACTTTCTAGATTACCAATTAATTATAAAAGGATGTAATGCAGGAACAGTCAGATGGAAGGGATTCATAGGACAAGGTATAGGGAAAGAGTGTGGAGTTCCCATGCCCTCTCCAAGCTTGCTACTCTCCCTGAATGTCCACTTGTTCACCAACCAGTAAGATCCCTGAACCCTGTCATTTTGGGTTTCTATGTTGGATTCATTACATAGGCATGATTGATTAAATCATTGTCAGTTGGTGATTGAACTCAGTCTCCAGCCCCTCTCTCCCTTCACTCCTTGGATGTCAGGGTGGCAGGACTGAAAGTTCCAATGCTCTGATCACATGGGTAGCTCTACTGGCATCTAGTCCTTAGAGGCTTTCCACAACATTAACATAACAAAGACACATTTCCAGCCTTCAACACAGGAAATTCCAAGGGTTATAGGAGTTCTGTGCTAGGAACTGGGATAAAGACCAAATACATGTATCTCTTACTATAAATTATAATATCACAGTAATCAAGCCTAAATACCATCTCATAAGGTTATAACAATACCCTGTAAAGTCAGAGACCTATGGGAAGAACAATGAATGCACTCTTCAGTTGTTCCACCAAAAAAAGAAAAAAGAAAAAAGAAATAAAAAAGGAAAGAAGAGGAAAGAAAAAACGAAAGAATATGTACTTGCTTGGCTTTCTTCAAAATTGAAATAGAACATGAAAGAAAACTTAGTCAACTTGACAGACTAACAGTCAGTTTTATACTTTAACCTATCATCATGCCTGGCAGCAGATGCTATTAAAGGAACTACTTAATTCAAGCCATAAAAAGTGAGCATTTACTTTCCAGAAATCATCTTATTCACTTAGAGGACCTCAGGAACTCTCATGAGTTGAGCTGTCTTGAGTCTCCTTTGCCACCTTCTGCCATTCTTTCACTGAAAACATAATTTCAGTTTTCAAAAATTTGAAAAGTTTCTATTTAGCAGAACAGTAAAAACAAGTTCAGACTTGCCCAATATCCAACTATAAGCCATCGATGGTAAACTGTTCCCACGTGTAGTCTCATTCATTCTAATTATGCATTCTGGTAGGTGATACTACTATGCCATGGTACAATACCATGGTAGAAGGTAATCGATAAATTCATCATAATACTGGTGACTACAGCCATGGTATGAGTTTACCTTCCATATTTCAATTTTAGTAATCTGTTTTTGTGTCCTTGTCTTCCAATATATTATGCATCAATATTTATTCCCCCAAAAAAGTTTGTTTTCCACCCCAGGCTATTTAACTTTCGCTATAGCATACAGTCTTGGAACCCCAGCTGGAGATTGATGAAAGGACACTAACCCTCAACTCATTTATCCTCTACTACTACTACCACATTGAAAGACTGAGTTTATCCTAGTCTAAGATCTTGTTGTTTTTAAAAAAAAAATCTTTTTAAATCTTCTTTTACATTATTACATGTAAAAGTATCCAAGACAGTATGAAGGGGTTGGTTTTCCTCTGTCCAGATGGCAACATTTCATCCAACCCAGATGCCTCTACCTTCTTCCAGCAATCGCATCAATCTTCTCCTTTTTAATTACTATTATTGAGTAAATTATGCATTGCCACTCAGTTTAGCTGTGTCTTATTTTCATTATCATTATTTTTGTGTCAATCATTCTTTTGAATGAATCAAACATTGTTAATACAATTAAAGACAATATTTGCATGGGAGCCAGTTGGCCCAGGATCTAGTGTGGTCCCTTGCCCTTTTAGCGGTAGGGTCGAATAAAGGGTCCATACATGAAATCATGGCTACCCACCCAGAATATGGATTCTACCATTGGTTAGATCAGAGGCATATTGTCTGACTTGCCTCGTTACTCATCATTGTGTATTCTATCTTATGTTGCTGGTATAGCTGTTGTTATTGTTGTAACAAATTACCACAAACTTAATGGCTGGAAACAATATATTTCATTATCTTACAGTTTTGAGGTCAGAAGACTGACATAGGTCTTATGGGGTGAAAATCTAGGTGTTGGTACAATTGTATTTCTTCTGGAAGCTCCAGGGGAGAACTCATTTATGTCCGTTTTCCAGTTACTGGAGGCCACTTCACTCTAATTGACCTCTGCTTTAATCATCATATTTCTTTCTGACTCTGACACTTTTGCTTTTCTCTTATAAGCACCCTTATGATTACATTGTGCCCTCTCAGATAATCCAGGAAATTCTCAAGTTCCTGAACCATATCAGCAGGTTCTTTTGCCATATAAGGTAACATGTATACAGATTTAGGAGATTAAGACATGGCAATTGGGAATGAAAGACACTGTTCTTCTTGCCACAATTTCAAATATGTCTCAACTTTTTCTTTGTTTAGTTTTCTTTACTTTGCCTTCCTATATGAGGAGATGTGTTATCACTTAAGGATTGTCAGGAACCAGAAAATAATATTTCATAGTCATTTCCTACTTTTTTGCTCCCCTTTTTTCAACCTATCCTGCAATGCACACTCTGCTTTTTATACAGCAGTGGTCATGGGTTTGGATTAGCAATCAGTTTGATGAGGAAAAAAAAAATAAGTTTCTCTTTATAACAGGTGTATTTACCTAAAAACTAAGAGAGGATGTTTTCTTCTGAAGGTGAGAGAACCAACACAGCATAGTCAAAATCTATGATTTCTAGTCACCAATTCCAAAGGCCCAAGTATTCTACAGTCTAGATGTGTGTAAACATGAGAGATGAACATGATCGTTTGAGGAAGAGGTCAGGTAAAAAATGCCATGGTTTCTCATCAGTGATTACCCTTAGCGGGTCATAATATTCCCTCAAGGTTAGTTACAAATTCTCAAGGGACACATAACTAATATCTATTCTCTAGTGCAGCTGCATTTTATTGTATCTAGTTATGCATTACTTAATAAACTATGTTGACAATGAGATACAGATACTCAGTTCAGTACATAGCCCTGGACTGGATTGTCATTTATCATTGATCCGATACAATCCACTCCCTAATAGTTCATTGAGTTAATGTTGCAAGGTGGATTTAATAAAAAAATCAAATTCTTAGTTATCCCTAATACTAGAGGAAAGGCTATCAAACAAGCTATTAGCAATTAACCCTTTCCTCCAGTATCTTTCAATTAGATTTTGGAAATCCATGTCCATTATCATTTCAAATATTGGCTTTCTGTATTTCCTCTCTCTCTTCATATTCTTGTATCCAATTACCTGTGTTGAGACTTCACTGATTTCCATAACACTCTAGTCATATCTCTGTCTCTCTGTCTCTCTGTCTCTCTCTCTCTCTCCTCTTCCCCAACCCCATCTCAGATGTTCTACCTCTGCTGGTACTGATCCTCCTTTCACTGAGAGGTGGGATCTGCATTTCCTTCTATTGAATCTGAGTTGGCCCTGTGGACAGTTCAGACACCTAGAGCATGACAAAAGGAATACTATATTCTTATTGAGAATAAGTCATAAAAAGGATATAGTTTCTACCTACCTCACTTAAGGATCCTTGCTTGTCCTTGGAACCTAACCATCATACTGTGATGAAGTCAACATGGAGATTCCATGTGGACAGACCCAGAGGATAAGTAAATGAGGTTTTCCCCACTGTCAGCTAACATCTTCCTTTAGAAACATGAATTAGTGAGACTTTGAATGATTCAGTCTCTAGACTTGGAGTCTTCCCTCTCAGGCACTGCACATCATGGAACAGAGATAAGCTATCCCAATTGTGGCCTTTCTGAATTCTTAACCCACGTTACTCAGAAGCATAATAAATGATTACTCTATGCTGAAGTAATTTGCTCAGTTTTGAGATAAGCTTTGAAGTAATTTGCTACACAACCACTTTGCCACCAATTTGCTACATAACCAGTAATTAGAGCAGAGGATAAAGGAATGAAGGCTGGCTGCCTCAACTGGGTGAATGTGTACTCCATCTGAATGTCAGGAATATTAAACGGAAAATTCTTTGGAAAGGTTTTCTATGTGTTGGTGAAATCATCGGATCATAAAATTCTGTCTCTCCTACATCACAGATATTTGCCATTACCTTGCCAGATTCAATTACACCAGGCTTGGGACTGCACTTATTATCTTGGCAGAAAGGGGACTTCTGCTCAGGACAGTATTTTAATTCATCAGAATAAGAAAACAGTAAGCTGGAGAGTTACTTCTTTTCAGAGACTAAACTAGATCTGATTATATGAGCACCCAACTTTCTCGTGGAAAAGACAACTCCATTATATTTTATTTTTATAACCGTATTTTTTCCAGAGACCAAACCAAAAAGGAAACTCTGGTTCAGTCTATTCTTGAAACTTGCCCTGTGGGTAGCCAGTATGGATGGCTCAATCAGAGGCTCCTATTCAGAATGTCAACTCTGTATAATGACATGTAATGAATGGGAAATGAAGGGAAATTGTCACAAAAAGTAACAAAGCCCATGAATGGATAATGATGCTAAGAAAGGATACCATCACTCTCTTCAAAGGAACTCATATCAGAATAAGAGAATATTCACAGTTGTTTCTTTCAATCACAGTGCCAATTCATGGCCAATGCTCAAAGACACCCCTGATTTGTTATCCTGTGAGAAAAATTGAATTAATTCAAACTATGAAATTTACCTGACAAATATACTTTGATGATTTGAAGGAAAGACATCAATCTGTGTCCTGTGATATTCCGCTTGAATATAGCAGTGTGGAATTTTCATTCAGGTTACATTTTATATATATATATATATATATATATATATATATATATATATATATATACACACACACACACATATATAATTTTTATAATATTTCAATAATATTTTATATATTTATATTTTTATAATATTTATATTTTATATTATATTTTATATAAAAATATATTTATATTTTTATATAATATTATAATATTTTATATAAAAATAATATAATATTTTTTATAACCAATTTTTATAATATTGGTTCTTATTTGGCCTGGAAATAAATCTTCCCTTAGAGCTTGACTGGATTTACTCTGACTGGCATACGACATCTGGTGTACATGTTGCTGTGAATCAGAATGACATTCTGTTCAGGCAATTTCCTAGGTATGAAGAACAGCACATTTCCTGGGGGACAGCATTTTAATAGGCAAATACATTATACTTCAATTGCTTCAATGGCATAAGTATTCAATGGACACAGCACATGGAGTAGCTTAATCAACATGGGGCCCCTATTCATAAGCGGGCCCTGGGGATCTTGGGAGATAGACCGAATGTGTGGATCCAAAGAGAAATTTATTATCTGGAGGATTGAACACAACGATGATGACCAAATAAGTCCCAGATGGGAACCGTAATGTCATTCACTTCTGTATAACTGCTCATGTTTGGTAGTCAACCTAGAAAGCTGATGAAGCTAAATGAACTCTTTCAAATATATGACAGGAAGTTCACTGGAAATCTTGGAGAGAGCATGTGCCTTCATTGCAAAAATAACTTGAACATGTTCATTCTATTGTGTTCTGATGTGTTTAAAGGACACACATAGGAATGGTGGAGGTTCAGGATAGTGAGGTCCATTTGGAGGAATCCTATGGTCTGCTTATATAATGTAAAATCGTCCCTGTCAGTTGTGCTATTTAGTGCTGCATCCTCTTGACCACTAGTGCATGGAAATACAAAGGAACTTATATTTCCTCGTACACAGTTAGTTGGAACAGTGAGATTAGTGAGCCACACCATGAGAGGCAAATGAGTGGCTTTCCCCAGTGATGTTTGGGAATCTGTTTCAAAGAAAATGTGTTCCTCGTAGCTTGTTTATGTCTATTACCCCCCCCCCCAAGATAAAATGGAATTTAGAGTGTGGAGAGCACTGGTCTCTAAGGACTCTAAGTTAGGAAATATGTATGGGAAAGGCATTTTTCCCCCAACAAGAAATAAAGCAATGACATTAGTATTGACTAATGTATGGTATGCTAATCATTATATTAATACCATTTCAATAACGCTGTAGGGGAATTAAACTATTTATGGTTCAAATGTATAGTTAACTAAGAACAAACGTCTATGGAAAATATCCCCAAATACATTTTGAATAGTTGATTTAAAATTCAAATTGTTCTAATATACATGGAGACAAGTAACAGAAAGATAAAGAAATAAATGTAGCTTTGGACAAGTAACACAGTGAAGTGTTCCTATTAACATCTGTAGAAATTTACAAATAATAGTAGGCGAAGTTGCATGAAAAGTAGTCCAGTTAGTAAAGGACTATCAGAAAATTTGTCAGAGCTACGATCATGTTTAATGTATTTGAGGAAAAAATTCTATTTTTTTAGAAGTGTTTTTCCCTTAAGAATTTTTATTTTTTTATTTAATTTAATTTAATTTTATTTTATTTTTTATAGTGCATGGATAAATTGTAGCAAGGATAAACTGATATCAAGGATCAGGATTGGAGTAAACTGGAAGAAAATAATTAAAAGAAGATTCTAAGATTTTTGTTATAACATCAGGATGTGAGAAGGTTTTGCCCATGTTTTAATACTTTGTATAACCTTTGCTGATGGAATGACTCAGGGTTGACCTAAATCTACTTTATCTAGACAAAAAAAATCTGAACAAAGACTGTGCCAAACAGAAAACCTATAATTCTTTGTTGAGATTGTTTATTGAGTAATGAGTAACTGAAAATGACAAGATGCATTTTGCCTGGGAAACGGAAGTGAGCCATATTTCCTTGAGTGGGCTATATGTTTAAGCCAAAATCATCCCATAGTGGATAGCTTTCTGGAGCTGAGACTGTCTACAAACTCTCAGCCTCTCATCTTTGAATAACCATTTACAATACGCAATGACTGGAACATCACGTGCTATGCATGGGAATCAGGAGGTCATTGCTATGCGGTTATTGAACATTCTTGCTATCTCCTCTCCTGAACCTTTCCTTAAACCTCAGTACCTATGGTGTCAGATAAAGCTATTGTTTTTGTGAATTATATAGTCAAGCTGAATCTAATACACTGTTAATATGGTAGAATGAGTGGCATGGTGAACAATCCATTTAATAAAGTTAATCTACCCGTCATAAACCATAGAATTACAAAAATATCAAGACTTATAGCAAGATAGTCAGAAATCAAAAGCATCATCTTAAAACTACACAGAAAAAAAAATCATTACTGTCAAGGAAACTATGACATGACTGACAGCTGAGTGTGCAAGAATATCCATATGTAATTCAAGTGAATATAGACCATTTATCAAAAGTGATTATATTTGCCTGGCCATAAAGCAAGTGTCAACAAATTTCACAATATTAAAAGTATTTGCAGTATGATGTCTGACCAAATTGACCATAGACTGGCCCATAAACAGGTCTCAACAAATCATGCATAATATTATACAGTGTTTCCCTGAAAATAAGACCTAGCCGGAAAATCATCTCTAATGCATCTTTTGGAGCAAAAATCAATATAAGACCTGGTCTTATTTTACTATAAGACCAGATCTTATATAATATGACATAACAAAACATAACACTGGGTCTTATGTTAATTTTGCTCCAAAAGACGCATTAGAGCCTATTGTCTGAATAGGTCTTATTTTCAGACAGACAGGGTATTTTGACATGTAATTTCAAAAAGAGAAATAAGGGCTAATACTTAATCATTTAATAAAACCAATATGGAATATTTTGACCTGATAATAATATTCTTTTGTTTTTAATTAACATTTGTTGGGTGACCATGGTTAGATGATTAGATAAAGAAGATGACATAAGACAGACAGAGAAAGACAAATACCATATGATCTCACTAATATGAGGAATCTAAAAAAAAAAAGAATAAATGAATGAACTAATCAGAAACAGTCTCAGACATAGAAGAATAACTAAGGGTTGCTAGAAGGGAGGGGGGTGAAAATAGGGGGAAGGTGAGGGGATTAAAAACCACAATCAGGTAACCACAAGATTGCCATGGGGTTACAAAAGTCAATTTGGGGAATGTAATCAAGAATGCTGTAAAGATTTTGTAGGGTATCCGATGGACACTTGTCTTATTAGGGAGACCATCTCAGGGATGATGTACATGCCTGATCATTCAATTACTCAATTGTACACCTGAAGCTGAACAATAATGAATTTCAACTATAATTATATATATATATATATATATATATACACACACATATAGATATATATATGTGTGTGTATATATGTATATATGTATACATGTATATATGTACATATATACATATATATGCATACTTACATGTGTATATATACATATATACAACATATATAGATATAAATATATACATATATATATTTACAAGAAGTGGAATATAGCATTAGGAATAGAAACAATGGAAATGTAACGGCTGTATACAATGTCAGAGGGGTAATAGATTCGAGAAGGGGGGTTATCACTTTGTGAGAGATATAAATGATACATGTCTAACTATCACATTGTTTTGTACACCTGAAACTAATAAAAAAAGGTTTTTTTAAAAAATAGAAGATGTATATATGCACAATGGGATACTACTCTGTCATAAGAAAAGATGAAATAGTGCCATTTGCAACAATATGGATGGATCTTGAGATTATTATGCTGAGCGAAATAAGATAGAAAAAGTCGAGGACCATGTGACTTCATTGATATGTGGGATGTAAAACTGAAAGCAACAAAGGAACACAACAAAAAAAGAAACAAAAACTCATAGACACCGATTAGATTAGTGTTACCAGAGGGTAAGGGAAAGGGGGGTGGTAGAAGAGAGTAAACAGGGTCAAATATGTGGTGATGGAAAGAGAACAGACTCTGGGTGGTGAACACACAAAGTGATATATAGATGATGTATTACAGAATTGTACACTTGAAACCTATGTAATTTTACTAACCATTGTCACCCCAATAATATTCTTAAACAAGATTGTATATTGTGAAAATTAACCAAATTATTTGAAATGTGCATTTACAGTATGCAAAGAGTAGGATATTTGTGTATAAACTTACCATTTTAATCTTTTTAAAATATTTATGAAAACATAAAATAGGTTGTAAGGATATTTTTAAGTTCAGTAAATATGATGTCAAAATTATCAAGGCCCAAAATATGCTTTTACCCTGAGCTCATTAATTTTTGAAACTTAAATTTTCTTAAAATATAAATTTTTAAATATATAAGTATCTAGCGTGGTGAGATTATTAGTAAACAAAATGTAGCATTAAGTTTAAAAATATAAATGACTCTAAAGAAGTAGAGCTTTTGCAAGGATAATAGTATGCTTAATAGTTTCACATGTTGTAATATAATGGATGATATCAATCACTTAAATTGAAAAATAGCCATCACTTGAATAGATATTATATCTATTTGATTAAGTTAAGAAATAATTACTCTCTTTTTAACTTTTTTATCATGGCTTTTTTTTTTCTGTCAAACTTAATAGCAAAATAAGTGAGAAAAACAGTAAGATCACTTTTAAAGATAAGCTTTTTCAGAATGATGCAATATGAGAATGATTCTAAAGGACAGTTTTGCTTTGGGGTAGAAAGGTATAGTTTTAAGAAGAGAGCTCAGCAAAATTTCACTAGCTTTGAGAATAGGTGATCAAAAAAGAATCTCAGAAAGTAAAAGATTTATTCTTGTATTTTAGCAGTCTTTGGTTGTTTGGACAATTATGTGGATTCATCAAAAAAGGTTAAGGAGGAAGAGCAAGGTTAAGGTTATTTGAGAGAAAGTGTGGCAGTTTTTCAATGCTATAGCACTCTTGTCAGAGAGAAAATTATAGTAAACACCAGCTACACTTCGTAAACACAAGCTGCACTTCAACCACTAGGCAGTTATCAACAATTTCACAATCAGTTTTGTTGTGTTTTTAATTTCATTCATTCACATACTCACTCTTATTTATTTAGTTAGATAACATGGCATCCATTCACTTGTCTATTTAATTTAGTTACTGTATTTAGTTAGCTTATCTATTTTTATTAGAGTATTTTAAAGAAAATATCAGCACCATAATATTCAACTAGATAGAATTAAGTCTCTGAAAGGTAAGAACTTTAGTTTTAACATACATATTATGCTACTATCATATTAAAAATTACTAAAATAATTGTTTAATATCACCTATACCCAGTTATAATCACAGCTCCTATTGTATTAAAAGAAAAACATGTTTGTTTGAATTAGGATACAAGAAATGGTCTATATATTAAAATTAGATGATATATATTTTAAATCATTTTTACTTCTATTAATCACTCTTCTTGCATTTTCTGAAGCCATTCATTTGTTGAAGAATTAGGTCATTGATATTGTAAAAAAAACTCTTTATTAATAATAGTCTAGTTAAAAAGTAGAACATTTTACTGAAAGATATAAACATTCATTATTCAACATATTTTTAATGGTGTGTCACAGACCTTTAAAATACTAAAATTATAACAAAGGAGTCTATTGAATTTTACTACAAAATGTTTGTAAAATTGCAATTATGCACTAATGGCCTCGGAGGACTTCAAGGGGACATCTCATGTTAAAACTAAGCTACTGAGATTGAACTAACTACTTGCAATTACTGTTATTACTCAACTAAATAAGTGTAATTGTTAACACTGCTGAAGTTAAAAAATATATGAATTAATAAAGTATATGAATTAAACTGCTACCATTCACAAAGAAAGGATTGTTACTTGTATTAGATAAATTAATATTTAATATAAAAATCAGATTAACAAGGGCAGGGAAATTAGAACATTTACATAACTTTGGAGACAATATTTAGAAAATCTGCAGAATTTTAATTGTAGAAATATAAAATATCGCTTCAAGCTAAAATCTTGTTACATTACTTAGGAGTCCTCAAAGTTCTGAAAATATTAAACTTTTCCTAGTATGGAAGGTAAGAATATTATAATAGATAGAATAGCACCCAACTATTTTATGGACTTTAAATAAGGTAATCATATAATTTATTGTCTAAATCAGGACATAGATAAAATGACCATATGATTTGTTACCCAGTGATCTTAGGAGGGGATAGATTCACTTAGATTTAAGAAATATTTATAAATTATATTCTTTATTTTCACAGGTGTTAAAATAAAGTAAATAGCTTTATATTACATAAATTAACCATTTTGACATACAATTAGTGGCATTTAATACATTCAAAATAGCGTGAAACTACCATCTCTACCTAGTTCTGAAGCATTTTATTACCCCAAAAGGAAACCCTGTACCCATTAAGCACTTGCTCCCCATTCCGCCTTCTTCCATCCCCCAGTAACCATAATTTGAGCTTGTAGAAATAGTATGTGTTTTATAGAAATTATTTCTTAACATAGGAAATATTTGAAAGCACATACATTTAAAATCATTGTAGGTTAAATAGGAAAATATGAATTTGGCAAACTATGTAAAAGATACTACATCACGATGCTTAGCAATATGAGAAAATGCCACGAATTTCACTTCAGTTTTATAACAATGCACCGCTAAGTGATAAATGATTCATGTGGGCATGCACAGTAATGCATTTGTTCTTACATTTACACACACACACACACACACACACACACACACATTAACTATAAGTGGGTATAATCTACCAGTCATTTTCGTTAATTTCATTAGTAGATTCTTATTTGATGCCTACAATAATCATTTTTGGTAATTGTGACACTTACTTTCATTTTTGATATCAGAATTTTGTTTCTAGAACATATGCAAGGATGCACATTTAGAAGGTGGTGAAACAGGGACTAAATTCCAGATACCCCACCTTACGTGTAGTGACCTTTGCACTCACTACAGTACATTACGTGTCCGTATGTACATATAGTGTATATACCTGTTTGTGTTTTCAAACAGTTTAAGCTACAAAGTTAAGTTTAATATGCATATCGATCCATATGAAATATGCAAATAACTACAATAAATGCCTCAGCATATGGAGCTCCCCATCTCACCACTTTGTTAAATAATTGAAAAGTAATGAAAATCTGTATCATAATTTGTGTTGCAATGTTATATTCAAGTGATTCCTTTAAAATTAATGTGGGATTCCTGAAAACATTTGAAAACAGTTAACCCTTAGCAGCTATAGAATTGTTAGAATTCAATTGTTAAACATATAATTCAGCAAAAAACAGATTCTTAGAAAAATAACCAAATTCCAAAGCAAGGGGACAAGTATATGTGGATGAGCCCTGGAGAAGAATGATCTGGATAACTGAAAACAACACTAGGAATCAACAGTCATATAAACTTGTCGTGACCAATTTGTCTTATTAATTTCATTAGCAAATGCTCTCTCATTCTAATTTCATACTAATGCCAATTAACTTGGAACTCTAGTTAAGATCACTAGTGATCTCCGTGTTGCTAAATTCAATAACCAACTTTTTAATCTCATGTCCTCATCTTGATTTAACTATTGTCGATATTTGAAATGGGCCACCTTTTACAGTTGCTTAACATTTGTTCTTTGTGTGTGTGTGTTCACTTGCTGGTGGCCCACTTAATGACTTTGCTTCTACCTCAATGTCCATTCCTCATTTTTACTTGATCCCTCTCATTTTTTTGACAACCTAATATTGGAAAACATGAAGTTCGAGTCCTTGGCTTCTGTTTTTATCTACCTAAACTGACTGTGTTGGTAATTTGACAAATCAATTTATACTTCTAGCCCAGAATTCTTGCCTGAACTTCAGATTTCACATAGCCAACATGTACTTAAAAACTCCAGACGGGATTCTAATAGGTTTCTCACATTTAACATGTCAGTGCTAAATTATAGCATCTTGTGACATTTTGCTCTCATGGATCTCCTCATTGGTAATTTTGCAATTCAATTTTCCCCATTTTTCCAGGGGGGGAAAATCTTGGTTATCCCTTATTCCATTTTTTACTTGGCATCACACTTTAATTTTCACAACAATTCCGCTTGAATCTACTTTCAAAATAGTTTCACTACTGCCCCTCTTGTCCAATCAACATGAACCCTCACCTGGGTTATTGCAATACTCTCATAACAGGTCTTGATTTTGTTCTTACACAATGAAAGTCTATTTAAGTATATATATATATATACATATATATATATATATGTATATATATATATATATATATATATATATATATATATATATATATTCAATTATAGTTGACATATAATATTATGTTAGTTTGGGGTATGCAATATAGTTGTTAGACACTTATGTAATTCTCAAAGTGATGACCCTAATAACACTCACACCCATCTGCTAGTCTATTTAAAAAAAGGACGAGGAGTCACAGAGACTTTTTAGAAAAGTTATGCTACATTATGTAGCTCATTGGTTTAATTTTTTGACTGGCTTTCCATTATACTCACAGTAATAACCAAAACTGAATAATGCCCATATATAGTTTGACCCTTGTTTGCCTCTCTGGTCTTATTTCCTAATACTCTCTCACATTATTCACTCATTTCCAGACATAGTGAACTCTGTTTTTCCTGGACTAAGGCAGACCTCTGTATAGGGTGTTGTGCTTGGTGATTCCTTAGTCTGGAAGACACCTTCCCTTACGTATCTGCATGGCTAAATTCTCAATTACATCAGTCTTCGTTCAGTTTTAATATTTTTAGTGAGGACTTTCTCAGCCACACCATTTAAAAGTACATTCTGTTTCCTAACAATCAACATTATGTATTACCTTTTCAGATAAATTTTTCTCCATGGTACTTGCCACCATCTAACATATTCTAATTTTTACTCAATTTTCTATTGTCCATCTCTCTCTACCAGAATGTAATCATCATAAAAACAAGGGTATGTCTATAATATTCAGTGCTCTATCCCCAGAACCTATATCTTTATGACATATAATATACATCAATATATCTTAATGAAAGAATTGGGTCTGTGCATGAAGAATGAAGAAAGTAATAAAGAAAACATCCTTAAAGCCATATGCTTCTTTTGTAATCTTGTCTAGAATTGATCCATTGTTCAATGACAATTCTTATTAATATCTTCTTTTGAATTCATTGCATAAAATATAACTAAAATATAGTGATTATTTTAAAATAAACTGGCTCTCATAATAAATCATAAAGATGTTTTAAATAGTGAAAATATCAATGAAAATGTTTAACTTAGTTAATGAAAAAATATATAGCTATTTTGGATGATAGAGCTTATTTTTTAAAGTCTCACAATTTCATAGACACACGGTACCGTTATTATTCTTGATAGCAAAAAAAGAGCAATAACACTTTCATTATATGAAAATCAAGGCAATAATAACCACAAATATAAAAGTTTGGAAGTTAGACTAAATATATGATTGTGTCATTGTCCTTCCTGCAGGTATCTCTTCAAATAAAGCCTTAAGAATATATAAAGACTGAGAGTGCAATTTCTTTGGGAATCATCAACATGTGAAGCCATTTTTAATAATGGGCTCTTATAATCATATTTTTTTATAATTTTATTTTAAATGTGTAACTTCTTATTCAAGAAATCACCCTGAGGACCAGACTATCTGGGTGGTCATTTTGCAGTAGTGTAACCTTTCATTTGTTTAAACACTGAATACCTGTATATTTCAGGAAAACTTCTGGGTGCTGTGTACACAGTAGTATACAAAACAGTTGTGCTTTCTTTTGGGAATCTGAAGTTTATACAAAGTACCAGAGAAAATAATGAATTAAGAACAAATATGCAATTATTAGTTGTAAAAAAATATAGTTATAAAAGAGAAACATAGAGTGATCATATAATGATTGGTTGTTCAAGATCTTTTCTATTGAACTGACATAGAAGCCAGGACCTAAAGGATGAGCCTAATTAGTGAGACAAGATTTGAAGCATGTGTAATGAAGGCACCGAATGCAGAATGTTTGAAAATACATTGACAGAAATAATTTTGATGTTTTGGAGAAAGTAAAAGTTAGTCAGTATGAATTAACTGAAAAAATATATATATATAAGAAAATGCATATAAAAGTAGAATTTGGAGAGGTGGAAAGGTTTTCTATATCAAGTAAAATATAAGTATATAGACCATAAAAGTTATCATCCAAACCCAGAGCAATCTGGAGAATATTTTGAATCACCCTGAATAAATATGGCATCATAAGTGCAAACAAAGATTGACCAGGTCAAATTAGAAGCCTACATGTAGGCTGTTATTTAAATTTTACTTTTCTTTAAGTTAAAAAATGTTTTTAGACTTTACATTTAAGGTATTTCATCTTACTATGAAGGTCTAAAGTAACGTGAATAAAAATGAGATATCAGATCAGAAGCAAAAGAGTAGGGAGCAGAAAAGTTGTGTGGCAGCAGGAAGAATGCAAAAAAAGACAAGCACTCTTACGTAATGTGGGTACAGCCTGCCAGTGGCATAAAAAATGACTATGATGAGATATCATCATGTTCATATGAGAAGTACGTAAAGAAATTGTTTATTTATATTTCTATATTCACTGAATTTCCTTTCTTACTATGCTGCACTCCTCCACCTCATCCCAATGTGTTTGATTTTCATTTTCCCTTCAGATTTTAAACAAGTAAACACATACCTTAGATTAAGGATGGGGAAACTTACACAAACTTAAAAATCTATTAATTTAAGGATCACCAAAAAATAAATAAATAAATATATATATATATATATATATATATATATATATATATATATATATATATATATATATATATATATATATGTGTGTGGCAGTAAAGTTGAATGTCTTGCAAATTTTAAATCTAGATTATACTGAAGTGAAAAATCAATAAATTCCTACAAAATATTCTAACATTGCTAGAAATGTCCATTAAATATTTCATGTGTTTAGGGAGTATATGCATTATAAAATGGCAAATGTGAAGGAAATAGTTATGACATCAGTAAAACAAAAATCCCAACAAAACTGTCACAGTTTGTTTATATTAAATTATTTGTATTCCTTTTAATCAAGTATGAAGTATCTGGCCTTCTTATATCAATAATAAATATCTGTATGTATATCAGATGAAGTTGGTTGAGGAAGCAGGTATCATGTCATGTAGTTAACCAAGAAGGAAATTGATACCGAGAATAAATGGCTACAAAACGTTTGGAAGGGCTGAGTGGGTTCTTGCTAAGCTCCAGGAATGATGTAAGCACAATGCAAACTGACCCAGTAGGTAAATGCTGGCCTCTGAAGGCAAAAATGAAACTCTAAGCTCAAGAATACTCAACGTTCTTGCTCTCCTCTTCCTCACCTTAAATTGTGATCTAGGTTTTGAAAAGCTGGAATGAAGTTGAAACTTCCACTGCTGGTGTCAGCAGGACTTTACCTCAACACCTTCCGCTCTATACAATGAATAATGGAGCCATATTCCAATAAAATTTAGGCCTAGCTTTCCTGTGGAAATATGTTTATGTGGTTATTAAATTGATTTACTTATTATAGGCTTATTCAGATAAATTCCAGTTGATCATGGGCATATCAACCTTTTTACATATTGCTGAATTTTATTTAACCAATATTTATTATAACTTTTTGGGTATATGTCCATGAATGAAATGTATGTGTGTGTTTCTTGTAATGTCGGTGTCAGATTTTCATATTTGGGTTTTTCTGCCTTTGTGTAGTAAGTGGTAACCCCTTACTCTTCTGTTTTTTGAAAGCATGTGTGTATGTTGCAGTGGTGTTGTTTATTACTTAAAAGGTCCATAGGACTTCTCCAGTGAAATTATCTGTCTTTCGAGGTTTATTTGTGGAAAATGTTTTTTAGTATAAATTCATTTTTTAATGAAAAAATGCTGTTTATATTTTTTATTAGTGTCAGGTGTACAAAACAATGTAATAGTTAGACATTTACACCCCTTTCAAAGTGATAACCCCCCACCCCCCGAATCTACTACCCCTCTGACATTGTATATAGCTGTTACAATACCATTGACTCTATTTCCTATGCTGTACTCCATATCCCGTGAATATGAATGTATATATATAATTATAATTATAGTTGACCTTCAATATTGACCTTCAATATCATTCACCTTCAGGTTCAGGTGTACAGCTCAGTGGTCAGGTATCTACACTGTCCAGGAAGCGGTCTCCCTAATAAGACAAGTTCTCATCTGAAAACCAACAAAATCTTTAAAACATTATGGATTATATTCCCAAACTATCTTTCATATCCTTGTGGTAATCTTGTGGCTACAAAATTGTGCTTTCTAATCCCCTCACCTTCTCCTTCATCCCCCGCCTCCTGTCTAGCAACCATCATTTTTTTTCCGCATATCTCTGAGACTATTTCTGTTCAGTTTGCTCATTTATTCTGTTCTTTAAATTCCGTATATAAGTGAGATCATATGGTATTTGTCTTTCTCCATCTTCAGATTTTTATTTTTATTGTTTTATTTTTTCTGTTTTGGGAAGGCAAATTATTTTAGAATTGTTCCCATTTAATCTGTTGTGATTATTTTTCACATCAAGTTCATGTTGTTAGGAACTGTAGATTGTAGGATTATTTTCCTTTTTTTCCTGTGTTTTCTTAATTAGTATTGTTTTGGGGCTTGTTTATCATTTTTAGTATTTTTGAAGGATGACCTTTTGGCTTTGTTAACATTCTTAGATATCTGTCCTTTTTTTAAAAAAAAGAAAAGAAATATATATATGAGTGCCTTTTTCTCTCTTATTCTTACTTTTTACTTTCTGTGGCTTTAATTATTCTTTTTTCTCATAATATATTAATTTGGATGCTTAGACAAATGATGTTATACTGTTCTTATTTTTAATACATGTATTTAAAGCTGTAAATTTCCATCTAAGCACTGTATCATCTTTATTCCACACATACTTATATGTTGTGGTTTTATTAATATTCAATTTGAAATGCTTTAGCCTTTCCACAATGGGTTTGCTGAGAGAACACAGTTGTAGTGAAAACCACCGCTCAATCTAACTCAAAATGGGAAAGGAAAAGGCTCACATCAACATTGTTGTCATTGATTTCGGCAAGTCAACGACTTCAGGACATCTGATTTGCAGATGTTGTGGGATAGACAAAATAACAATTGAAAATTTTGAGAAAGGAGCTGCTGAGATGGGAAAGGGCTCCTTCAAGTATGCCTGGGTCTTGGATAAACTGAAAGCTGAATGTGAATGTGGTATCACCATTGATACTTCCCTGCGGAAATTCGAAACCAGCAAGTATTATGTGACCATCACTGATGTACTAGGACACGGAGACTTTATCAAAAACATGATTCCAGGCACGTCTCAGGCTGACTGTGCTGTCCTGATTGTTGCTGCTGGGGTTGGTAAATGTGAAGCGGTGTCTCCAAGCATGGGCAGACCCATGAGCATGCCCTTCTGGCTTACACACTGGGTGTGAAGCAACTAATCACTGGTATTAGCAAAATGGATTCCACTGAGCTGCCTGACAACCAGAAGAAATATGAGTAAATCATTAAGAAAGTCAGTACCTACCTTAAGAAAATTGGCTTCAACCCTGACACAGTACCATTTGGGCCAATTTCTGGTTGGAATGGTGACAACATTCTGGAGCCAAGTGCTCTCATGCCTTGGAACAAGGGATGGAAAATCACCCATTAAGATGGCAGTGCCAGTGGAACCACGCTGCTTGAAGCTCAGGATTGCATCCTGTCACTAACTCATCCAACTGACAAATCTTTGCATCTGCCCTTCCAGGATGTCTACAAACTTGGTGGTATTGGTGCTGTCCCTGTGGGCCAAGTGGAGACTGGTGTTCTCAGACCCGTCATGGTGGTCACCTTGGCTCCAGTTAGTGTTACAGCTGAAGTAAAGTGTGTTGAAATGCACCATGAAACTTTGAGTGAAGCTCTTCCTGGGGACAATGTGGTCTTCAGTATCAAGAATGTATCTGTCAAAGATGTCCATTGTGGCAGTGTGGCTGGTGGCAGCAAAATGACCCACCAATGGAAGCAGGTGTCTTCACGGCTCAGGTGATTATCCTGAACCACCCAGGCCAAATGCCAGATATGCACCTGTGCTGGATTGTCACACAGCTCACATTGCTTGCAAATTTGCTGAGCTGAAGAAGATTGATTGTCTTTCAGGGAAAAAGCTGGATGATGGCCCGAAGGTTTTGATATGTGGTGATGCTGCCATCAATATGGTTCCTGGCAAGCTCATGTCCATTGAGAGCTTCTCCCAGTACCCTCCTCTGGGCTGTTTTGCTGTTCGTGACGAGACAGACAGTTGCTGTGGGTGTCATCAAAGCAGTGGACAAGAAGGCAGCTGGAGCTGGCAAGGTGACCAAGCCTGCCCAGAAAGCTCAGAAGGCTAAATGAATATTATCCCCAGTACCTGCCAGCCCAGGCTTAGTCAGTGGTAGAAGAACAGTCTCAGAACTCTGTCTCAATTGGCTATTTAAGTTTAACAGTAAAAGACTGGATAATGATTACAATGCATCGTAAAACCTTCAGAGGAAAAGGAGAATGTTTTGTGGACAATTTTATTTTTGTGTGTGTGACAGTTTTTAATTTATTAGTGTTTTTTTTTCCTAAATCAGTACTTTTTAATGAAAACAACTTGACCAAAAATCTGTCACAGAATTTGAGATCTATAAAAACACAATTTAATGAGAAAAAAATATATATTACAGCTTTTTCTTTGAATTTCTTCTTTGGCTTGTGAGTTATTTAGAAGTGTTATACATATATATGTTTCCAAATATTTGGTAATATTCCAGGTATATGCTTTTTGTTGATTTATAATTCAATGTAATTGTATTGAGAACATATTTGGTATGATTTTAACCCTCTGAAATGTATTATAGGTGTTTTATGGCCCAGAATTAGGTTTTACTTGGTAAATATTTTTCTGTGCATTTGCAATAATGTGTACTCTTGAGCTGTTAGGTGTATTCAATAGATATCAGTTATCCAATTTGATTGATAGTATTGTCTAAATATTTAACATCCTTAATGATCTCTTGTTGGTGGTTTTATCAGTTATTGAGAGAGGAGTGTTCAAACATTGGCAGGGTTTATATAGGCTTTCACTGTGCTAGTCTTTTAATGTTTCCAATGCTTGAAACTTTTTGGTAATAAAATATTTGAGTGAAAAGGAAGACATCTTAAAATTAATTTTAATTTATAAGTTCATTGAGCACTACAGTTTTTTTTTAATAGCATAACTATTTAAAAAATAAACAAACAAACAAAACCCACCAGTATATAGCAAATAAAGGCAAAGCTGAGAAAACAAATTAAAACAATGTGCAGGTGGTGACGTCTGGGAGATCTTCAACTCATTAGTGGGAGATCTCCAACAGATGATTTGGAGATGACTTTTGAGGCAACTTTACAGAGTGTCTGTAATAGCACTATACAGTAAAAAGTTCTATGATAATGGAAATGTTCTATATGCTACCAAATATGGTAGCTATCAGCTGCATGCAGCTATGTAATGTGACCAGTACATCTCAGGAACTGAATTTAATTTAATTGATTGACATTTACCCTTAGAAAGCCTCATGTGGCTAATAACTATCCTATTTGACAGTACAACTGTATACCTTTTATTAACATTCTATTTAAAACCACTAAACAAAATAATAGAGGTAATTTTAGTGTTTTATTGGTCAGCAACTTCTTTGTATTTAACAAATGAACAGATGGTCACAGAAATACAATCTAAATCATTACTATTTCTGAATTTTAGTTATTCCACATGGAATAGCTGAAATAAAAAATATGTTTTTACTTCCAAAACGTTATCATTTTTATGACTATTATAACAATGAGAAACATTGTTTCTTCTAAATATCTGAGGTTCTCAAATAAGCTTAAATAGTATTTGATAATGATTTTAAAAAGTAAAACCTATGTATTTGATTTGCATAATTTAACATGTGATTTTCAAAGGGAAGTGTGTGTATCACTGAATTTTTGAACTCTCATTACTAATACACTACCTTGAAAATCGTTAACGGAAATACTCAGTTTTCATTAGCGGGATCAGAGGTTGAAAGAAAACAGGTATGGTGTTTTCATAAATTTTTATCTAAAAAGTAATAAATATGTCATCATACATGTGATACATTGCAAAGCAAATTGAAATTAAAAATAGTGAAATCATATGAACATTAACCTATTTTTCCTAAGCTTTTGTGTGACATGAGTGATTATGCTTAAAACATTTATAACTAAAATTGGGTGGAGTATAATAGTATTTTAAAATGGTGAATCAGTATATTCTTTCTGAACAATTTTTAATATTTAACTTTGTTTTGTAAGTCTCAACACATTAATACTTCAAAGTGCTATTCTTTCTTTGAAGGGAACGTATTTAATGATGTGGACAGGGCTTTTGTCAATTATAATTTATACACAAGAATGGATTTTTTTAAGTTAATGAAGTGTAAACTTCAGATCCTTCCACTGCAGGAGCTGTTTCTAGGCTCCATACAGAAATTTTCATTCGAAATTTCATATTCCTTTTCTTAAAAAGGATATACACATATTAACTATAATCTCCAGATCCAGAAAACCCTGGTATAGAAACTGAGGAATAATTGATTAATAGGTCAACTTTTTTAAGAATTGAGAAGAGATGTCTGAAATATTCACTATCAGTTCTCATCATCAGGTGAGAAGATATGGAATCATTGTGTTTAATTTAAAGCAAGAGTCACATTACTTCTGTTTAAACATAGAGGTTGATCACTAAAGATAAAGGTCTAAATATAAAGATGAGTTTATTACCTTCTTTCCTAAACCTCTTTTTTTCTTGTTGATATTTCTTTGGGTGAAAATTTCAGGCTGGCACAAATACACTCTGACACTTGTTGGAAAGAACACTGTCAAAGTGAAAATTATTTTGTCATTTCTCCTTAGAAGGCAGTCAATAGCTTACAAAAAGTCAGTACTTGTAGTTACTGACGACAAAAATAAATTCCGGATACTGTGTTTACCCGAAAACAAGACCTAGCTGGACCATCAGCACCTAATGAAACTTTTGAAGCAAACATTAATATAAGACCTGGTATTTATATTTATATTATATTATGTTATGTTATATTATGTTATGTTATGTTATGTTGTGTTGTGTTGTATTGTGTTGTATTGTAGTACATTATTTATATTATATTATATTATGTTATATTATATTATATTATAAAGACATAGTCTTATAATAAAATAAGACTGGGTCTTATATTAATTTTTGCTCCAAAAGACGCATTATAGCTGATCATCTGGCTAGGTCTTGTTTTCCTGGAAACAGGGTATATACCACTAAACACTATAAAGATATTATCTTGCAAAAATAAAACATTATCATCACCAAATTTGAATTTAAAAATTAAAAGATGTTAAATGTTCCAGAGATTTTGCAAATTATGCATTATTTTGAGGTTGAAAATTACATGGCTATATATATATATATATATATATATATTTTATATGTCTGTTTATCTGTGTTAATATACACATTTATGAATGTATGTGTGCACATGCACTTATTTTATGTAGAGAATTAAATCCACAGTTTCTATTTACATAGTGTGTAATTTTTATTTTTTTGAGTATACTCATTGGTTGAGTAGATAAGTAAAGAGGAAATATAAATGGAACACAGATCCTGCTGAAGAATTTTTTCTATGGAATCAAGTATAAAATGTATATAATTATAAAAATGTATTTGCAGTTTATTGTTGAATTCAGATAAATTCAGTTGAATGAGAGAATCTTTTCTTCCTTCGGAAATGTACCGTCGCAACAGAAGCTCACTGTTATGTATTTTCAATTGAATAAGGTAAATGTACACTGGTCATTATGACTTTCATCGCCAAAGCATTTTAGTTTATTATTTCTGAAACCAAGGGAATATTGCACATTTTGAGCCTTTCAAATATTGTACAGAGGAAAGGAGGTCACTCACAACAGCGTTTTTAATTTGACAGCAGATTACAAAAACATTTGGTGCTCTTTAACTGTTGTCACAGCATCTATTACATTAAGAACAAGTTGATTTTAATATTAGTCAAATTAAAAAGCATTGTATCATGCTAACCTTGGGCATTCATTTACATAATTGGCTCAGCTTGCTGTGTATTATGTGACACCCTCATTTGATTACTGTTCATTTTTCTGAAACTCTGAAGCAGCATCTAGCATAACCTGCATATTAATATTTCATTTCCATCAGGCCTTATTTTATGTAGTCAAGTTCCAGCAAATGCTACCTTTTCATTATTAAGCTTGTTATAAGTCACTTCTTCCAGAGCTTTTAAGAGGACAAAGTTTAATTCACTGTTCTGCAATCAAACAATAAAACTATAAAGGTTTAATTTAAATAGGTAAAGGATCTTCTTGCTGGGTGGGGATGGCCTTCAGGAAATCTCTGAAACTTGGCTAAGGAAAATGTAATGTTTACTGGCCCCTGTATTAGTCAACTGTGTATAACAAAAAAATAAAATAAAATCCTAGTGAGTTATAACAAACATTTAATTATTAGATTTGCAGGTTATCTGTAGCTCTGCTGGGCTCAGCTGCACTAAGTACCAGGCTACAGGTACGGTTCCAGTCTGCTCTACTTGTCTCTCATTCTAGAACCCAGATTGATAAAACAGTGAGTAAGTGAGCCCTTGTTCTTCTCAAGGTGGAGTGCAGGCAGGAAAGTATGTAATCCACACTTCTCAAACACATTTGAAACCCCTCATAAAAAATTAACTGTCATTGTCACTCACCTCCATTGACAAAAATATTCATGGTCAAGGACGGACATTAGTGGTACAAAAAGTAGACTTCATTGATGATGGAAAATATAATGAGTACTTGCTGAAAAATGATACAACCTGTCCCAATCCTTCAAGGAAAGAGTCCAATATACTAGGCAATTCATACTTACAGACTCACTTGGATCATATAGCATCCCTGATAGGGAGAATTTTTTGTTTGTTTGTTTGTTTGTTTTCTCTCTTTTGCTGATTATGCAAGTAAAGCACACCACCATTGAGCAGACATTTATAAGGTCGAGTTGTTTACTGAGCAAGGATTAGAATGGAGAGTTTATTTAATTTAAAAGCCTTTTGGGAATATAACCGAGACAGGCTTTCCTCCATGTACCCTATTCATTAAATCTCCATTTCTCACTTTATGGGCTCAACTTTTAAAAATTGAAACTCTACTATAGTATATAAAAAAAAAAAAACTTTCATTTTTTCTTCTTTCTTCCTTCCTTTCTTCCTTCCTTCTTTCCTTCCTTCTTTCTGTATGTTCCTTTCTTTTGTTCCTGAAACTTAACACACATTTTAGAATGACTATGGAAATTTACCTTCCTAAACGAAGTATTTTTTACAGTAACATCTAGTTAATTTAGAGCAAAGAGAACTTATAGAAGTAACCTGCATATTTCCTTCCATGGAGTGTCTCTGCATAGCTAATTTGGAATATACATTTGAAAAGAGAGAAGATAAAATTATAGTAAGTTTATGTAAATAGATGTGGAATAAAATGTGGATTTCCTATAATATTCAAATATCAAGATTGTCTATGAATCTCTATGTCTTGTCAAATACCATGTCCCAATGTCAGTGCAAAAGGATTGCAAAGCTTTATAAATGTGTGTGATTTACATATACCTAGAAGAAAATCTTTGCTCTGGAGATATGGCTGGGAGAATATGGTAGACAAGAAGCTGAAGACAGAAGAGCCCCTAATTCTACAAAGCCACTAGAGAGGAAAAATTTGTTTTGTATATATATGGAATTCTCACTGTCCAAACTAAACCCCATTTTTAAAATCCTTTATTTAGTGACACTTTATATTCTGCAAAAATTAGAAAAATGGAAACATATATACATTTGGGTTCATGTGTATATGTAACACCATCATTTTAATGTGCCTTTTCATATATCTACACACACACACACACACACACACACACACACAAATCTTCCTTTCCCTTCTAACACTATGTCTCCCCAGTAATCTATGGATGGAAGGATGATGTAGCAGTGCTGAATAATTCTAAATAATTTTAGTCTGAAAGTAAACATATGTCTAACTTACCTGGATTTAAGGACTGATTTTTAATGGATTACTACACTTACACATATAAACACTTAGTACATTTCTTCACTATCTTTTTGTGTTTTACAGGATCAGCTGTGATTTATCCCAAAATGCAAGTGTTTTAAATAAATTTTGTGATGTGTTTAACAGAGATTGATTTTTGAAGATAAAACAGAAAAAGATGTATGTGGGTAGTCTCAGAATTATGGGGGATGTTAAAGAAATAGGTCCTGTGAGCCTAAGCTCACAACTGCTCTAAAAAAACAACCACCACCTAGATTTAGTCTAGAAGAAAACAGTGGCTGCCACCTAAAGACCCTACATGATGCTCTCTGCCACCTCCATTTCTGCAGTCTCAAATCAACATGGAGGTCACCACTGCTGCCCCTGGAACAGCCCTTATCATCTTCATTTTTTACTAGCCCTGAATTCAGTAAATAAACTGGTGCATATGTTTCTGGTGCTGGGGAGGCAGAAATAGTGGACACCATCATTTTGATCTCCTCTGTGTAATGGACACCAAGCAGCACTCATAAATAAAGAAGCGCCACTGCACGATGGTCAAATTCATGGCAAGAAAATTGTTACAGTAGAGTATGTAAAGTCAATCATTACGATCTGTAATTTTTAAGGGAAGTTATTGTCCAGATGAATTAAAAGACTAAAAGCAAGTTCATTCAGTTTGTTTTAGCCCATATATCTGGCTTGCAGTGTATGTAGCCGTTAGGTACTAGTGCAGTTTCTTGATATGCTGTAAGCTACTTATATGTATGGCTATGACTAACACATATAAATTGTGCCCTGGATCCAATTTAATCTGTTGCATAGTAACAGCCTCAGGGAAGTTTGCCACGTGTGTGCAAAAGTCTTTTGTACTCTCACAAAAGATGTGGCAGGTATGTGGCTACTCTGATATTTTAGCTCACATTTAAAAGTGCTGAATCTATGGAATGACAGCTAAAGCACCTATGTGTGAACATCAAATAGAATACCACATCACTTAAAACAAAATGCATGCTATTGATAAAGCAGTGTAAGAGTAGAATTTGAAGTTTAGTGTGAAATCGATGATGCTATTACCCAATGTTGTCAGTATCTGCAGAGCTAGAATGGTAAACTTGACTCTACATTTTTTAAAATAAAAATCCATAATAATTTTCATTGTCTAATTTTCTTTGTTAAGCAACAATATACAAAGGTCAATGTGCATGTCTCCAGGATTTATGTATTGTAGTCAATAAATTTAATAATTTTCTATTTCCTTAAATACGAAGAACTGATTTTCAACAAGCTACATCAAAGAAGTTCACCCAGGATAATGTAGGATTTTTATGTCATATAATGTTCTGGGTATTTTTTTTCACAATTTTATTAGCATCAGTGGAATTATGAGTCATGTATTTAAACTTCCAGTCAAATAAATATATGTTGTTTAAACTTGAATTTAGTTACTGTATTTCTGAATTTTGGCATAGAATTGCAGGACTGCATCAATGATACTGAATAAAAAATTCAGTTCATTAAATTCTTTTGAAACAATTAAATTTCATTTATGTTAGTAGAAGAGAAAAATTGGAAGAAAGTATAGGATTAATGTGGTAAAAAAAACTTCTTACAAAATGTGTTTCTTAAAATTATTAGATATATTAATAGAAAGAAAATCATCTTTCAGTATCAAAATTAACGAATATTTAAATTATGCAACATCTTCATTTTATGGTTGAGCATCCTGTCAGAGGAAATTATTTTCAACAATTCTCCTCTCTTCCTTAGTAAGAACCTGATTTTATGCAAGGCAACAATGACACCAAATAAAATATACCTGTCTTATTCTCTTTTAAAGATATGTGTCACCATGACACTAAATTCTAGCCCAGAAAATATAAGCAGAACTTTATCATTGAATTTTTAGGAAAATTTCTTTAAACATAACTGACCGTGTTAAATCATGAAATGACATTAAAGACTGAAGCCACTTTTAAGGGTGGTTTTCAAATAGGAGATGGGTTACTAAGGATGCCTACCTCAAATCTCTTTCAAAGAGGGAAATAAACCATTACTTTATTTAAATTTCTGTTTCCAGAGAGGTTCACTAGCAGCCAAAACTGTCTAAGTCATGACATACAGACATACACAACCATTAATTACATAGATTTGCTAATATTCATTGCTAATATTTTAAAAAAAAAATCTTATACAACAGTTTTAACACTCTAACTTACTTTCCATCGTATCTCTATAAAAAACAATTTTAATAACAGATTTTTTTAAATTCCAACTAAAACAAAGTAGAGAACCCAGAAATAAATCCACTCATATACGGTCAATTTATTTACAACAGAGAAGCCAAGAATGCACAATGGGGAAAGGACAGTCTCTTTAATCAATATTGAAAGAAAAGCTTTTCCTCAACAAATCATAGCTTTCACTCATTTTGCTAGATTTCTTTTTGTACTCTTTTGGATACCCTTGTATGCACTGTTGTCTTTTCCAGGAAACAGAATTGTATAGACTGGAACAATAGTCTCTTGCTATCCAGCTTCCCGGGGCTCTTCTGTCAGTGCAATCAGTCCTCTCATGCAAAAATCTCCATCCAGTTTAAGTTTCTCCCCTCCTACTCCTCATGCTTTGAAGGGTAGCAGTCAAGATGCTATTTGCTTTTTAATTCCTTACATCCTACTTATACTTTTAAACCCAATGTGAATTGCCCTAATTTGAAAGTAAAATCTGTTTGCTGTTAGGAACCCCAACAAAATATTCAAGGTTTAAAACAAAGACTGCATATTCCAAAACCTGCTGGAGACAAACAATTGAGCATGCAGTAAGTTTGATAAACGGTTACTAATATCATTACCTAGAGTAGTATCTGCCTGTCACAGTGCCTGCAATGTCTTCAGGGAACATACTTCCGAATTTTTGACTCTCTGTCTAAAATAACAGCGTCCTTTGTATTTCAAATTGTAGTTACAAACACAGCAGTACTTCCTCCTCTGTGTTCCTCTAGGATTTCATATTTTACATCTTACTCTATTTTATAGAAAATGTTTCTACATCTCCCAAAGACTTTGAGCATCTGGAAAGTAAAATGGTCTTATTCATCTCTGAATTCAATGCTCAGTAGTTGGATCATGGTGACCGCTAAGCAAAATACTTATACACATTCACTGATAATTATTGTGTATACTTACTTCAACATGTATAATTAGTCATCCTCTGGGGGGCTAAATATACTGGTAGATTTAAGGAGAAAGAGTGCTGGGCAATTCTTGGAAGTAAAAATCTAATACATTTCCTTCCTGTTATGATGGCATGTTTGGAATTCTACATAGACCATGCTGTGTGAAGCTGTAGTTTATTTACTTTCTCATAAAAAAATGAACACATTATTTAATCTACATAAATTCCATGCATCCTGAGAAAAAGTAGGCTTATTTATAGACTATTTGGGTTAGGTATTTAAATCTCGTTTTTAATATCATTTATGACAGTTTGTAATCCTCTCAGTTGAGCAATTAAGAAGTTTCTATTACCCACGTTAGTCTCATTCCTGAGTAAACGTGTGCTATGTTTTAAAAACTTAATATATGTTACACGATGACATCTAGATGTTGTGGAGGCCATAACGATTTTCCTAGGTGTTTAATCCTTACGTATTTAATAAAACTACTAGTGAGATATTGCTAACATTCATTAAGAAATGGAAAGCTAAAAGGAAAATTTAAAGGATATCTACTCTACTACAATGTGTTTTATCCATTTAAAAATCGATGTCTGATGTATTTTCAAGGGTCTTATAATTTTCATCCATTGGTAGAAACAGTGATGATGATTGGAAGTTAAGTGAGTATATAATTCTATAAATCACAAGAATTTCCCTTGGTAAATTATTTGGTTTTGCATTCCTATAAATTTCCTTGCATCAAGATAACAAAAAAGTCATCAAAAACTAAGTGTTTTGACAAAAAAAAAAAAGAAAAAAAAAGTTTATTAAGGACAGATGGCATAAAAATAATGCAACCAAGAAAGCATCTTATCAGCAACTAGCAAATGTGTGCCACCAGTGAAGCCTTTTCTTTCACTTGATACAACAATCTCAACACAAAACACAATTCTCACAGTAGACAATCTTTGCTTCTCTGTGAGAGTTAGATTATGCAGTTAAAGTAATGCTTTGTTAACTACATTCCCACTGCATGAGTCATAGCACCTGTACATTCACGCTTAAGGAAATTCCTGCTTTTTAAAAATCTTTCACCCAGCTAATATAGCACAGATGGTCTTATCCCTGAGCTATGAGAATTAAAAATAAAATGTATTAAAGCATTAAATAAAATTATTTTTACCTCTACTGTTTTCCTAAGCAGTTGAATATTAAATCGTTAAAATGTCAGAGAGATTAGAAACCAAGACACTGCAATTCATTACATTCTAACACTCTTTTAGGTCATTTTTAATAACACAGGACTGCTTGAAATTTAAATGAGTTTCCTGTTTCTGTGGCCAAAAATTCCTAAATGCATGTAATATTTAGTTGCACAAATTCATATTTTAGCATTTAGTTGAATTGTTAACATGGTTAACATATTGTCAAGGAAGATGTGGTTTATATCTTAAATAGAAGGAGTTATGGTCATTAAAGTATAAAATTTAATTTATTAATTCATGGCATAAAAATATGAAGAAAACAATTCTAGAATAGCAATATAGGGCTGGAGATATGATTTCTCCTTTCATCTTTGAGTCATCTTTGATTTCTCATGAACATGTTCATAATTCATTTTCATTATTTTCATAACCTTGAACACCTACTTGTTCTAGGGACTCTGGCAGAATTCTGTGTTATAAATTAGTTAAAAACACAGTCCTTGCAATCAATAGGGCATAGGATACGTCTAGGTTACAATATACATAAAGAATTAAATATTAAGTGTAAATGAATGGCTCAGCAGTTGTACTCTGTAGGGACTAAGAATTAGGAGAAATCAAAGGCTAATGCAGATGAGAAATGCTCTGGAGGAGATAGTTTTAAAGCAGAGTCTTGACGATATAAGTGTATTGGACGGAATTTGAGCAGTTAGTGAGAATAGGCAAAGAATTACTAATTCTATGATTTACAGAGTAAAATGATCAAGCTGATCTGTTTAAGCGATCTTCCATGTAGGAAAGAAGGTAAATTAGGTTAGAGGCATAAATAAGGATCAAGCGTAAATATCCTTGACTGTTAATATTAAATAATTTCGGTTTCATTCTTTAGGGACTAAAGGCAATTGAGGTTTGTTATTTTTAATGCCGAAACGTGCTGTTTTAGGGGGAAAAAATCAAAAATACATTTGTACATATTTATAACATGTAATATATATGTAATTAATAGAGGAAATCATTTTCAGAATGCTTATATCAACAAATTAAGGACACAAGTTTGTATATGGAAGGGAGATGATGTGTTCACATTCAAAAGCAGTTGTGGCAGACATTTCCAGTTGCATCCTTTCCCTTAGTAACAGAGCTCTGATTTTCTCTGAGGCAGCAATGTGACCAGATAAGAAATATACTTCCAAGTCTCCCTTGCAGGTAGGTATGGCAATGTGATGAGGTATTGTAAATGAAATGTAAGCAGACATTGCTGGGCAGGCCTTCAGAGAGAGCTCTTTTTAAAAGGAAGAGATACATTGTGTGGTCCCTTTTGCTTCTCACATGTTGTTCTTCCTCCTATTATGTGCATATGGTTCTGGAAAGTCCAGTAGCTGTCTTTGGCTCCTGAAGCAACTTCACTGATTGATGCAAAATGTCAAGATATTAAAAAGAAAGATAGAATTTGGAATAATTTGTATGTACATACCAGTACTTAACTGCCTGCATTCAGAATAAAACATAAACCGTTCTATGTTTATGCCAAAATTATTTGAATGTTCTGTTATGAGGATTTATACTGATAAGTGATCTGTTATGAAAATTGATTCTGATAAGGGATCTAAGTTGAAAAGTCAAATGAGTTGCCAAATATTAAAATATAAGATCATTAGAATGAAGTCAAATACCTTAAACCATTTTTTTAAAATTCTCCATTAGAAGAAATTTGGTTCAAATCAGCTCTTAGTTCCTCAAATAACTGGGCATATGGCATAGTTATATATTCAAAATATGAATAATAAAATGAACTTCCAACAACAACAAAAATAGAGGTACTATAGGCTAGAGAAAGGGGAATTTTTCAGACGGGCACTGACGGTCTATAGTTGTATTTTCCAGGTGAGTAGTTATTATTTGATGCAGGGTATAGATTGCAATTATTGATAAGATTACATAAATACTCTCCAGTAATCATTTATTGTGGTGAATCATATCAGTGGAGTTTCTTAAACTAATTTTGAATTCCTGAAAAAAAATCCAATGTTCTCATAATACACTAAATAATTATGCTTTGTAAAGGGTCACCTAATATTGGTTTCAAACGTCTACTTCTGTATTAAGTGATAGTAGATCAGACACAGGCACCTAAAAATCAGAAGAACAGTTGGCAGTAGGCTACCTAATTGGCTGTACTAATTTATGGCCTAGATATCATCCCTATCTAAATACAGAACTAAGATGGATCTGATTTTCCATTCTCATACAACTCTTGTGAAGAATTGAGGAAATTTGTCTATTATCTGAATTTGATTAAGACTTGAATTTTCTGTTTCTTTAATACTTGGTAGAACTTTGTTATAAAATAACTCAGTGTTTTTGTTTATGGGAAAATTTTACAGTCATGATTTCATTTTTTTAATGGTTACTGGGGTATTTAGGTTATCTCTTTCTCCTTGAGACAGTTTTGATTATTTATAATTTCTCCAGAAAGAGCACATTTCACTAAATTTTAAATGTATTAGCATGAAGTTATTTCCTCATCACCTTTGCTATCTCATGCGCATTTTGTGTTCATTTCTTCAGATGGGTACATATTAACCAATTTGGCATAGAGCTGATAATTTTATAATTATTTTAAAACAAACAATTTTGGCATTCATCATCTTTGGTGTCTTGATATATGATGTTATTCATCACTGTTCTTAGATTTTTATAATTTTCATATTTTTTGTTTGTTTGTTTGTTTGTTTATATTTTGTGAATATTTTCCTGGCATGTTATACTGGATATTTATCTGATTTATTTTTACATATTTTTATTTGCAAATATAAGAACTGAAGACAATATATTTTCCAATATGTAATACTTTCACTACATCTTAAAATATTAAATAATTATAATTTCATCATAGTATTTTAATAATAATAACAATTCAATAATGATTTCTATTGACATCTGACTTTGGTGAGGCATTTTTACACTTCTTAATTTTGGTCAGTGATTTTGGCATAAATTTATATTAATCGAAGAATATGAATTTTAGGATGCTTACTGTTTTAAGTTTGTTAAAAAATCACTTTGTTCTCAAATATAAAATCACTTTTGTAAACTTGTGTTTAAAAAGAATGTGAATTCTCATGGAGCTGCTGTATTCTCCATATGTCCCGTTACCTGAAATTTGCTAAATTTCTTTGGTGACATTCTCCATTGTCTCAATAAATTTAGGTCTTTTTGATTCATCATATCATAAGAACCATGTGTTAAAAAAAATCTCTGACATGATAAAGGTGCAAATTTATTTTATTTTATACCTTTATTGATATTGCTTCACATATTTTATATATGTATTAGTACCATGCACATTTCAAATTATTTGAACCTCTTAATATCTTACATCTTTTAAAATAAATCTGATACTTACATGATAAACCTTTCTGCATTTAAGTCTTTTTATGTGCTACTAACATAGCATCACCTTTTTTATTTTGTTGACTATTTCTTGAATATCTTTCTATTGTTTTACTTTCAATCATTCATTGTACATGTATTTCATGTGTTTAATATATATGTTGCTTCATAGTGTTGCCTTATCCCCTATGTCTTTATTGGCTTTCTTTTTACCATAGTGTAATTGATACATAGTTTTGTGACTACAGATGTAGTTGTGGAGACACAACAATCATAATATATTTTCAATTTCTCCATTTTTAACATGTTTTCTAATTTTATGTATTTTCCTTGATTTTTCTGCTCATTATTTTTCTAGTGAAATTTTCTAGTTTTTCTCTCATTCATGGATTTAATTAGACCATAAAAATAAAAGGCAATTGCCTGCACCAACTTGTTTACTCATTCATTTATATATTTAGTTCAATAAAACACAATTGTTGACCTAATTATGTATATGTGTACAAAGATCTGACCTCATGGACGAAGGGATATATAGGAACATGAGAAGAATTTTCAACATTGAAGAAACAGCATTGAAGTTCACTCAAGATTACTCATTCATACCTGTATTTGTTCGTGCTTTCTTTCAGTAATTCCTTAGTTTTCCTCTCATTCATGAATTCATTAAACAAGGTTAGAGTAATTGACCATTTTCAATTTAGTGGGGAAATTGACCACTTCAGCCACGACAATGTAATATTCCTCAAATAAATAACAACTGTACTGTGATCTAAAAAAATGAATGGCAATAATAAATGAGTATATGTATGGGAAATATAATAATTAGGTATGGGGTACAAGAAATGCTAAAATAAATTGTTGTCTTAATACAAAATGCAAAAAAGAGAAACAGGTATTCAAAGACAAAGTGAATCACATTGAAAATATTAACATAGGTGAAACATAAAGGAATATTTTTCTTGTTTCCTTCAAATTATTAAAGCAAAATTATAACATTGTATTCTGAGGTTCCATTGATATTTAAATACATGTAATGTATGAATAAAGCATAATAAAGTAAAACATCTTATAAGAAAGAAATAAAAATAAAATATAAAAAATAATTTGAAAAATGGAAGGAAAAATGTAAATAAAAGAGCTAACATGGTGTTTAATTTGCTGAATTCCACCATATTCAGTTCTATAGCAATACCTCAGAAAACTAGTTATATCACTTTAAATACTTCTACTGCCTGTTGTAGGAGGTGTTCATTAATGAAGTCTCTTAGTTGATTCAATTTGTGGGTATTTGTTTTTTACTTTTGTTTTTTATATAATTATCAATGACAATATTATTTTTTTCCTCTGGATTTGTTGATACCCATTGTCTGTTATTAAATATATTTAAAAATCTTATTTTCTCTTTATGTTCTCCAAAATATGCTGAAAATGGTCTGTGACTAAGTATTTCATGTTTTAGTATACCTAGTCTAGGTACGTATTTTCCACCGAGTTTGTCAAGCATCTGCCTCAGGGTGGATGGTGTATCAACAGGGTCTCATTCCAGATGGTTCTACTATGCATTTTAATAGGGAATCTTCATTTTCTGAGCCAGTGCAACCAAATTGTATTCCTGATATTGGCCTATTGACTATGAGAGATCTTCAATTTGATGTCTGGATCACAGATCATAATTATCAATGTAATTTCCTACAACAAATTGTCCTCTCAGTTTATTCCCCATAAGCATCTGCTGCTTTGAAAGTATTATATTAAGCTGTAGCTTGGATTTCAAGTTCAGGTTTGCTGTGCACAATCTGCACTGCTTTGAACAGCTGGCTACCACTTCTGCTTTCCCATTTCCCTCACAGTTGAAATGATTTACCTCCTGTAGATGTATCCGGTTTCTTTTGTGTTCATTTGTTAGGTTAATTAACTTTTACTCTTTTGAGTTTTTTTATACGTCTTAATAGTTAATTCAACCATAAACAGCTAAAGGGTATGCATTGTTGTACTAAAAAGAACTGTGTTGAGAAGTCTGTAAATTAAACGTGTGAATTTTTCAGTGACACAAACTATCCCAACTAACAAACAGTAAAGCTCAGTTACTTCGAAGACTATTTGATTTTTGATATGACAATATGTAGAGTATAAGTAAATTATCATTTTTAGACAGAAAACAAACTTGTGGGTCTTCATAATTTCCCTGTTTTCTCCCCCACAGAAATATCTGCTTTACTGCCACAAATAAAATCAGGGAACTCAATTTAATTCCAACATACCCCTAGATTGTTATACTTTCATGGTGGCAGCTTAATATGATTTTTCTTAATTTCCTTTGCCATATGTTTTTTCCAATACCTCAATTATCATGGTCTTTCTTTTAAAACAAGATAGAAACTCTAAAATGGCAGAGTCAAGATGTTGACAATAAAAATTATTTTATATTTTAGTTTTAGTTTCAGTAAATTTTACTTGAGCAACATGGATGTAAAACAAATATACTTTTTCCCCCAAAGTAAATCACAGCAGTTCTGCTTTAGTTAACACTGCAGTGTAGCATCACTCCAGATGACAAGTCCTATGGAGCATAATCTGTGCGCCATAACACATTCTCTTGGCCTCAGCTCTATTTTAAGCTATTCCATCAGCAACCAGTTTCAAGCACATCCTGATTAGTCTTGTTCAAGTGCAACAGGGAAGCCTCCTGACCGAAATCTTGCTATATAGACCTTCCACATTCTTCTCTAGGAGCCTTTCTGATGCCATGGGATATGATAGTTTTGAGATACTAGGTGGCAATCACACATGCACCCCTAGAAAAAGAGAGAGTTAACACTACAGGGCTAATGTTGACCACTTGGGATGGCAGTTTGTGGATAAATGCTTCCAACTTTTGTCAGTGAGCCTAGGATTTGGGAGGGAGAGTGTTTACTATTTTTCTTCTGATTGTAGAAATGGCCTGATGTCCAGAGGTTGAGCTTTCAGCTTTCCAAAGTCATTAGGAAGCCATGGAGTTTCTCTTAATTTCTTTTTTGTCAAACCTCTCTTCTTGCATTCTCTGTGATCTTAGCAGATGGCGCTTCCAGTTTGTGGCATGTCTATTAAGGCTTGTGTTGATGGCAAGTAAAGGTTACCAAATGAAAACACTCATTGTTATGATCCTGACACTATTTGTGCATAATTTGTTTTTCCAAGGGTACTTTGAAACTCCACTTTTTTTTGTTATGCCTCTGAGGGAAGTTTAATACCTAACAATTTAGGATTTGACTTTCAATATTGCTGGCTATTGTGACACAAAGTGAGTTATTCTTTCTGTACTCATCCATGATTACAAGAGACCAATGTGGGGAATATGTTCGTTTTGAACAACTTTTGTCCTATTACTCTTCCCAAGGTTTGCGTTAGAGTCAGGGGCAAACTCCTAAGACTCTAATACTTGGTAAAGGACTCATGAATGCATTTTATTATGCATAAAACCTCTAGAAATTTAACTGGAGTCTTAAGAATTGCCTTAAAGCTTAGATTCCTTCTTTAAAATGTGATTTTTTTTTAACTTTTTTATGCACGACAACATAAAATGGTGCCACAAGAGTCAGTGAGCATGTTGACTAGTCAACTCACCAATGCTTCTTGGATCGATTTTTCCCTTGTCCCTTGGTCCACTTCCCTGGTTATCCATTCCTGCCCTCAGGCATCATTTTCCAAAGAAATCAATGACAAAATTTTATTCAAGTTGTGCCTTCAAGGAGACCAAGGTTAAGGCAAAGTTGATATCATTGGTGTGTGTGTGTGTGTGTGTGTGTGTGTGTGTGTGTGTGTGTGTTTTACTTTGCTTTTCTCTTTTGATACTTGAATACAATTTTCTCTCTAAAAAAATTGTATGATTATGTCTAATATAACTAAAGTGAAATAATAAAAACTGTTTCTAAAATAAGGTGTGCAGGGGGGCATATATTTGAATATCCAATTCTATTTTAGCTCTACAACTATAACAAAAAAGTTTTCATAGACATAAAAAAGGCGTAACCTCAAATATTAAATAACTAGTGATGGTGCAAACTGGAGGTATTATTATCTATGAAAAAATATATAAGTAGCCTGCTTAAGAAACACTGGAAATTTTGCTTTTCTCTGCTGTCCATATATATATATATATATATATATATATATATATATATATATATATATATATATATATATATATATGTCAGTGCCCACATTTAATATAGTCTCTTTTCCATTAATGGAAACTGCCTACTATGATAGGCTGATAAGATTGTATGATTATATGTTTTTGTCAATCAGAGTGAATTGTGGGTGAGGTGTGATACTGCTATTGTATTCCACACAATTTAAAGCAGTGCCCTTACTTATCTCTGAGCTCTAGGAGAAAATGGTAAGCACAAAGGAGCAAAACTTTGAAATGCATGAATGTGTAGAAAAGGCAACACGCACACACTCACACACATAATGCTTTACACATTTTTACCTCTATTTCTTTGTCATGTCTTTAACTTTATAAAATTTCTGACATTAAATCAGTCTGAAAAAAACAGTACTATGCTAAAAGTTATATGAGCTCTCCCCCTGAAGCAGACATCTTCACTCAAGGCAAGGTACTGCATGTATTTCCTACCATCCCTTTGCTCTGTGGCTATTTTCAGATCATTATTAATGTGTGAAATAGAAGAAAAACAAGGGGGACTTGTATTTGCCTTTCATTAAGCTGTTTTCTTATTGTTTTGAATGTAGAATTTATTTTTGAAAAATAGGCAAATTAAAAAAGAGTATAAAATTGAAGTGGAATTTATAAATAACTAATAACTTTAAAATGCCATTGTTGGAACCTCTAGAAACAAAAGATTATTTCAACTAAAATGTGAGTACACAAGAGAAGGAACTGGGAGATTCTAAAGTTGGCAGGAATAAAAAACAATTTAAGATTCTATAATAGAAACTCCAATAGGTAATTTATTGAAAATCTCATTTTAGGATTTAAGCATTAGCATGATGTATAAAAAGATTTATCTATTTATCTGATATCTTTCATTTTTAGTAAACAAAATGAAAGCCCAATGTTGTCACACAGCATCCTAACCGTCTGTCCCTTCCACCCTTTCCTTAGGGAAAGAGGGTTGCGGGGTTTTCCCTTTAGGGGTTGAGTTTTATAAGTTCTCTCTCTTGGTCCCAACATGCTGGGTCTGCAGCCAAAGACGAGTAAGATTCCTCAAGGGAGGGACAACTTAAGCCAGGCGGGACCCTGGGGACCCCCATGAGTTAACCTTAAGTTGTGAGGTGTGCCCATCCTCCAACACTTTCTGAGAAGCTGCTGATGCATGCTTCAGATGTCCAGCACCCTATTGTGCAAGGAACAGTAACTGAGAGAAACCAGCTTGCTCTGCGCTGACCTCATGGGATAATTGCTTTGAGAGATCCGCTCCCCCAGGGATCACACACACCGCACCTTGGTCATGTGGGGACGGCATGTACAGGTTGCTTTGGGACAAAATGATTGGGTGATTGGAAATATGCTAATTGTATTGGTGGTGTCAGAGTTTTGCAGACCCTGCCCAGAATCATGTGATGCCTATTGTAAAAAAATCAATAAATACCCACGACGACCCGATTCGGGCCTCCAGTCTCTTAAGGCTGTGAGTCCCTTGGTCCTCTGTGGTTTCTTTGCATTCAGTGCCTCTTGTCTCTTTCTTTAATAAACCTTAACCCTCGCCGTCTCCCTCGTCCTTTCCCACTTGCTTGTGTTGTGCAGGACGCGACAGCCCAAAACATCTAGCCACCTAGTATTGCATAGAGTAAATTCAAAAGGTAAAATGGATTGCTTTATTTCATATTAACAGAGGGTGCAGTATATATGCTTATATTTAAGAGGACCCGTATTAGGATAATATGGACAAGTGGCATGGTACATATCAAACATCAAATTAACTTCATGATTAATTTCTATATAACAGCAACATTAATAACAATAAATTGCTATCTAGAAAATTCAGTTGCAATAACGATAAGTTGCATGAGTAAACAACTACTAGACAACTAAACATTTGTGCATTTGTAGGCCCAGATGTCTTAGGATAAAGATATTAAAAATAACACAGACCATGGTCACTATATAGACAGTAAATTGCAGTAAATTTTCACCAGGACTAAATTTCCAGAAGCTTCTGCTTGTACCAAATTCCATTATCCAATATTATAACTTATAAAAATAATACTTTAAGAATTGTATATAGTTATTACATAAAACCCACTCATGTTGAATGAATGAATCTTAGAAAATACTCACTGCCCTCATATAAGCCTTTCTGCTTGTATTATTGGTGTGTTATACTTACTGATTTCATTAAGTGATTGAAATGAATTGGACAGGGATAGGGAAAAATACGGGTTATTAAAAAGTTCTGTCTTGGGAAAGTAGAGGAGTAATAGTTTTGTCAAAACTAAGAGAGAATATGCAGGAAGGGAAAACATGATTTTATTCTGCATTAAATATTAAATATTTATTCAATATTAAAAGGTAAGTTCCTTTTAATGTTTTCTCCACAACCAATCATCCATCTACATCCATCCATTCATTCACTATCCAACCATCCAAGTTTGCTGGGCATTGATTATCTATATGTTATTTCTGCTGATGAATTTAATTTTGAGTAAATGTTTTGTATTTAAGTTTTACAATATAAATATCATTTATCTCTCATTACATTATTATTTTATTATTTCAAATGTGACATTTGATATTTCAAAAACTCCTTTCAGATATTCATCAGATTTTACCTACATAGAAATATTGTTCTAACATAAGGCATCCAGAAGGCCCAGGTATATGGGAAGGTCTATAAGCAGAGGTGATCAGGTTTATATTAGCACACATTACAATCATTCCTGCACTCAGTTTTCTGCCTCAATATTGGACTATATCATTTAAAACATAAGTAGATAGTAATACACATGTTTTTGAACAAAAGCAGCTAGGTCATGAAGTAGATCTTAGGAAATGCTTTCTTCTACAATTATTAATGAAAAAGTTTAAGAATATTTTTGTTCAGATTAAAAAAAAATATCTTTGGTCTTTTGTTAGCTGATAGTACTATCTTCATTTTTACCAACTTATTTTTTTTAACTAAAATTTATTGGGATGACAGTGGTTAGTAAAAGTACATCAGTTTCAAGTGTACAATTCTGTAATGCATCATTTATATGTCACATTCTGTGTTCACCATCCAGAGTCATTCTCCTTCCATCACCATATATTTGACCCTGTTTACCCTCATCTACCACCTCGTTTACCCTCATCTACTTACCCTCTGGTAACCACGAAACCATCGTCCATGTCTATGAGGTTTTGTTTCTTTATCTGTTTGTTACCCTGTTACTTTTCAGTTTTATATCCTACATTTCAGTGAAACATATGGTTCTCGAGTTTTTCTGTCTGAGTTATTTCACTTAGCATAATAACCTCAAGATCCATCCATTTTGTTCAAATGACACTATTTCATCTTTTGTTATGGCAGAATATTATTCCATTGTGTATATATACCACAACATGTTTATCCATTCATCTATTGAAGGACATTTTTATTGTTTCCAGGTCTTGGCCACTGTGAATAAAGCTTCAGTGAACATTGTAGCACACTTGTCTTTATGGATAAATGTTTTCAGATTTTTTGGGTAGATACCCAGGAGAGGGATTGCTGGGTCATACGGTAATTCTATTTGTAATTTTTTGAGGAATCTCCACACAGCCTTCCATAATGGCTGCACCAGTCTGCATTCCCACCAACAGTGTATGAGGGTTCCTTTTTCTCCACAGCCTCTCCAACACTTGTTACTATTTGTCTTGTTGATGATAGCCATTCTAACTGGGGTGAGGTGATATCTCATTGTCAGTTTTATTTGCATTTCTCTGATGATTAGTGATGTTGGGCATCTTTTTATATGTCTATTGACCATCCGTATGTGCTCTGGAGAAATGTCTATTCAGGTCTTCTGCCCATTTTTTAATTGGGTTGTTTCTTTGTTGTTTTGTTTTTGTTTTTTTTGATGTCGAGTTGTATGAGTTTCTCATATAGTTTAGATATTAGCCCTTTATTGGAGGTGCTGTTTGCAAAAATCTTCTCCCATTTGGTTGGTCGCCTCTTTATTTTGTCGATGATTTCTTTAGCTAAGAAAAGTTTTTAGTTTGATGTATTCCCAGTCATGTATTTTAGCTTTTACTTCCCTTGCCTTTGAGGCCAAATTCACAAAATCCTCTTTGAATCCAAGGTCCATCAGTTTAGTACTTATGTTTTTTTCTATGCAGTGTATTGTTTCAGGTTTTATGTTTAGGTCTTTGATCTATTTTGAGTTAACTTTGGTACATGGTGACAGATAACTGTCTAGTTTCATTCTCTTACACGTGGCTTTCCAGTTCTCCCAGCACCATTTATTGAAGAGGCTGTCTTTTCTCCATTATACAATTTTGTATACAATTATATAATTTTGTATACAATTATAAAATTGTATACAATTATACAATTTTCTTTTGTTTCTTTGTCAAAAATTAGCTGTCATATTTATGTGGGCTTATTTCTGGAATTTCAATTCTATTCCATTGATCTATGTGTCTGTTTTTCTGCCAATAGCATGCCGTTTTGATAATTGTGAAGGACCTATACACTGAAAATTATAAGACATTTTTTTAAAGAAACTGAAGAAGACACAAAGTGGAAAGACAGTCAGTGTTTATGGATTGCAAGAATCAACATAGATAAAATGGCCATATTACCTAAAGCAATATACATATTTTATGCAATCCCCATAAAAATCCCAATCGCATCTTTTAAAGAAATAGAAGAAAAAATCATCAGATTTGTATGGAACCATAAAAGACCCCAAATAGCCAAAGTAATCCTAAGAAAAATGAATAATGCCAGAGGTATCACACTCCCTGACTTCAACTTGTACTACAGACTAACTTATTTTTAGTCACAAATCATAGTTAAAAATGATACTTTGTGCGAACGTAAATTGATATAACCTTATTGGTAATTGAAATGACAGGATGTAATAGGCTAACTGTGTTCCCAAAGGTCGGCTTTTCTATCCCTTGGGATCTGTGTTCCTTTATATGTTAAAATATGTGATTATATTAAAGATTTTTTGAGAAGGAGACTTATTCTGCATTATCAGGGTGGGCCATGAATCCAATAAAAAGTGTCCTTAAAAGTGTGAGATGGAGATGGAGAGATATTAGACAGATACTGAAGAAGAAAAGGCCATGTGATGACTATGGCAGAGATCATATTAACACAGCAACAAAATAAGCAATGTTGACAGGTATCAAAAGCTGAAAGAGTCCAGGAATTGATTCTCCCATCAAATCTCTGGAGAAGTGTAGCTCTGTCAAAACTTTTATTTCAGACTTCTGGCCTCCAGATTGTAAGAACATTAGTTTCTGTTGTTTTAAGTGCCAAAATGTGATGATTTGTTACACTGACCGTAGGAAACTAATACAGAGAGAAAACCAACATTTTAGTTAGCTGATCATTTGAAATTAAATTATGCTGTGGATTTTTAAATCTATAAATGGGTTAGAAGCAATCATAGGATACAAAATCAATGGTGATGTAATCAGGGTACTACTTATAGTAAGTAATCCACTCTACCAATAAAATGAGAAAGTTATTAATTAGTAGCAATTAAATCATTTGTCTCTTAAGTTTTACACATAATTTATAGCTTGATTATAGAACTAACTTGCCAATATTTTTCCTCCATTGCTGAAATGTGAAAAATAAGGCTTTAAACTTTAAGCATTCAATAAATTATAAACACAAATTGAATTGATATAAAAAAGACATTTTACTTAGTAGTATCTCATGAATTTTATGTTGTAGATGTGGAGTCTCAAGGGGTCACAATACATATTTCCTATTTACTTGTATCAGTAACTCCAAATTTTCAAATTTTAATGAATTCAGAACACGGTTTACTATTTATGTCTCTTTCCATTAAAACTTGTGGCTACTTCTTTAGTGAACTTAATATGGTGGTTTAAAATCAAGTTGTTAAAAATGCTATTGAATTTTCGCCATGTTCATGATATTTGCACCAACATACACATGAGATTTTGAAGCTGGTGAAGATCTGATTATTAAAAACGAAGAAGGATCCACTCACTTTTATACAAGGCTGTCGAATAGCCTGTGCATGACTCAGTGAGACAGGTCAATCTTCCCTGATTTTCGTTTCTCCTTGAGTCTCTTTCACTTCATTTGTCAGGCTTGTCTCAGTGGAGACAGTGGAAAAATGTCCCGTTCATTTTCAGTAGGTTGATATTATTTCTCTCATTGATGTTCATCTAGAACTTTTTCTATCTGAGATGCTCGGCAGACCATCCTGTATTCATTTTTATTATTTTTTAAAATCTTTCAAAGCATGAGCAAAGAAAAAGAAATACTATCATTTTCCATAGTGTGGTTTCCTCTTTATTGTTATTTAACAATGAGATAGGTTAAGTGAATTTCTGGATTAAAAAACGTACACCCAATATATCATTGTTGTATGAGTAAGGAAATTTCAGAGCACAAAGGCTTGCTTGTCTTGTGACAGGTAACAATAAGCTGACAGCACTTAGTATTTCTGTACTTCAGCATAATACACTGAGCAATAAAGCAGAGAACAATAGTGTCTGCTTTTATAACCCCTCTAAGATTTTTATTTTCACTTTCACTTCACAATATTGCTATTAACAATTTTTCAAATGTGTCATTATAATAGCAAGCATGGTCCATTTTATTTTGTAAATAAGCACCACAATATTTCTCTTTTCCATTTAGGTCTACCCAGAATTTGTTTATATATTAATCAATTAGAACTAATAAATTCAGCAAAGTATTAAGATATTCAGCAAATTATTCATTTCATTTTTATACATTAATGATGAATAATCCAAAAAAGGAAATTAAGGAAAATTTCCATTCAGAATTGCATTATAAAAAATAAAATGCTTAGGTGTTAACCAAGGGTGAAAGTAGTACATAGTGTGATGATATTTTTTTCTTATCCACACTGCCAATTTCTGTCTTTTGATTGGTATACAAAAATCATTTACATTTAAGGTAATTATTCTTTGTTTAAAATTTGTTTCCTAGGTTTCACGTTTTTCTGTTTGCCTTTTCTTGCCTTACTAAAGGTTATCTGAACACGTTTTTAGTATTTGGTCTTGTTTCATTTACAGTATTGAACATATCACTGTTTTACTTTTGTAGTGGTTGGTCTGTTTTTTAAAGTATACAAACATGATTTATATCAGTTCCATTGGTGTCAACATTTGATTCGAATTTGAAAAACAAAGTTGTTTTTGGTGTATCCAAACAAGACAGGTGTTACTTCAGTTTTTTAGATTATAGACTACAAGTCATGATGTCCTCCATTTTATTCTTGATGTCCTCCATTTTATTCTTGATGCTAATGCTCTAAGCTGGGAAATGACTAATTAGGTCACAATAAAAATGTTCACATACTCCTTATAAAACAATAATTATCTATTCTTCAGGTTTGTATTCTTGGTTTGATTTTCAGTATAAAGAATCTCCTATATGTTAATTGCATGCTAATTGTGTTGTATAGTTACCAAAATTTAAACATAGAAAATGTACTTATATGTACTTATTATGTACTTATTATGCTATGCAATAGCATAAGAAAAATGTACTTATTATGCTATGCAATAATCCTTTTTAAATAAATACATAATCCTCGGATGTATTCGCTCACATTTTCAAGACATCACTAGGATATTTCAGGATACTAGCTGATAATACTATTATTTCAAACTCTCTTTTATAAAAATAATAGAATTTCAATAAATTATTTCAATTCTTGCTACTTTCTTATAGTGTAGACTCCAAAATCACAAATGAAGTAGAGGATTGCTGATTTCTATTTTAAAGGACCTGAAGATTTTGGAGTTATGGGAACCTTCTTTAATAAAAAATAATTAAATGTGTTAAATTAAATAGAACGGTGAACATATATTTAAAAAAAGTTTGCAAACTGCAGAAAATTGACAAATAACACAAAATCCAGAAAAACCATCAAAGAATGTTTAATACAACTGCCTGAACATATCAATGATGCTTTCTTTTCTCTAAGATTCATTAGTTTCTAATTCTGATAATAAAATATCCTCTAGTAATAATCATCACAAAGTTGATAAAAAATTAGATTGATTATGTATTAAGTGCTAACTATATGCATGACTCTGGAAAGTACATTGCAACTATGATCTCTCATCTTTTCTCCTTAGCACACTCATCTCTGGCCTGCACATGTGCAGGACCTTCCTAACACACCTCCCAGCTTTCTTATTCTTATTTTTCCTATTCTCTTCCAAACATATCTCTCTGTAGCTGCCAAAGTGATCTTTTGAAAATTAAAATAAAAGAATATGACTTGTCTATGTGAACATATTATCTTCTCTCAGCACTTAAAATCAAATTATTTTTATGTATTCTAGAAGATCTTACCTGACCTGACCCCTATTTATCTTTGCAATGGCCTCTTCAACCAGTCTGTCATTTTTATTCAACATGCACTGATCACACTGGTCATTTTCAATTATTTTTCACCTTAGAGAATTTCACCATGTAGGTTCCAGGCTTGGGGTTCTCTCCTCAGCCTTTCACATGCCATTAAAGAACAAACAAATGAACAAAACACTTCGTCTTTTACTATAAATTTCATCTGTTCAGAGATGATTTCTATGACTATCCCATGTAAGTAATTCTCCAAATATCATGTTACTCTGTCATAATGCTCTTCTTTATTATTTTAAGTATTATTACTTGATAATTGTCATATGATAATTAGATGTGAACCATTTTATCTCTATATTTTTTCTCTATTTTTAAGCAAACCAACAAGAGGTTTGTGTCCCCTCCATACCTCAAATGTGCTTCATTTTATGAATGTTGTGAGGTTTGAAATGTGGAGAAGAAAATAACAAATACCATTACAAAATATGGGATCTTCAATTTATTCTCTGGAAAACTAAATTCCGTAAGAATTATGCAAATAGAGATCAGAAACAAGTGAATAACTTCAGAAGAGAAAAGTTGAAATAGAATCAGTGGTGATTTATTCTAGGTCTGGTAATGTTGTTTCAAGATAGTAGTCCCCATAGGTCACTACATTGCAGAAATCTTGGGTGATTTCAACTCCATTTAGATGATTTAATTGTTTAGTTTGAAATATTCTAGAACAGAAGAATGATAGGTTGCACATTAGCATCAGCATATCATAACCTTAAGGTTCTATTGAGCGAAGGTAACCATGACAGAATAAAGAAAAAGTCAATTAACTGCCTTTTTATCACTACGGTTGAATTGTGTTGTAAAACCCTAGAGTAAGGAATACGATCCAAATAACACACTAAATTCAATTGCTTTTCCTCACTATAGGATATGGCCTCAAAGTCACTTTTAAAATGATGTTAACTAAATAAAGAAATGTGGCTCTTCGTTCTCACATCTGAATTTGCATATAGGATTGACATGGAAAACATAAATATTTGTTCTAATTGTTGTTTACCATCCATATAGTAAAGGTTTACATCAGCTTGAATGAATATTACTATATAGCCAACATCTAATAGACGTACTGGGACAGAATCAGGACACAATGCCTGTGTTTATTAATCAGTTAATAACATGTGATCCAATTTTTACAGAAGAGACGAGAGAAGCTCAGTGAGATAAAATAATTTGGTTAAAATTAAACAATTATTTAATGCCTGAATTGGCAATTGCTTATAAATGCTGACCTATTGGCCACTGTGTTGAAGCTTCCTCTGTGTAAGGAAGACAACCAGTACATAACTGGTCGTTCGGACGTTTCTACATTTCTAAAACCAATGCAACATGACAACAGATTAAAATAAGTGAAGAGGAGTCTTCTGAGAAGAGTGAGAAAATAAGAATATCATAAAACACAATTAGCAAAGTTAATTAGAGGTTAGTTTTTTTGTTTGTTTGTTTTTTGTTTTTTGAAATCTAAAATATTCCTCTGCTCAATCTCTTAAGAAATTATTAGGTAACTTAGGTAGCATAAATCACTCATCAAGTTTCAGTGGCAGCAGTCTGGTTGTGGTTTACCTACTATTGCTTACACAGTTTGTATTTGGCAGGAAGGATCAAGAGAAATGGTTGGTAGCTAATATCATGCAATAGTTACAGTAGAAATCATTTAGTTTTTCAGGATCTCTATGCCATCATTTTCTGTTTATTCTATACATCATATATTCATGTTTATTTTATACTTCATATCAATATTTTAAAAAAAATTTATTTGTCACACAATTATGTGTAGAATTGCACTGCAAATATCTGTGTCAGTACATTCTTATAAAATAAATTTTGTCATGTGTAATAAAAAATATTCTAGTAATTATAGATTATCCCCTGGTATATATTTCATAGATATTAATTTCACTATTGAGAATAAATTCAAATTAATATTTTTCACACTTTTAAGCATAATTACCTGTATAATAAGCTAGTGCGATTTTCTTCTGCGATCTCTTTATCACCTATTTGAATATAGATTATATTATAGTAAAAATAATTTTCCCAAGAAAAATGGAATTTTTCTTCCTTTTGAATACGAAATAAGTCAATAATGATTACAATGAAGGAAAAAGAAAAGAACAGCTATTATAAAGCACTATAATAATGATTGATAGTTCCAATAGACAACACAATTATTAAAATGATTACAATTTTCGAATATGTAGAATATGAGAGAATAGAAAATGCAACCTTTGCCTTAGAACCAGATCTTTCTATGTATTTTCTGGAAGCAGGAAGTAGCTCCCATATCACTAGTCTATGTCACACAGGTAGGAGAGCTGTTGAAGTGATAAATGTGAGGAAAGACAGAAGTAGCACTTTCTTGCAGATCCTAACAGGTGTAACCAAAAATGCTGAAATAAGTTCTGTTTAAAAAGTAGTTTTAAATTTCTCCTACAGAGTGATGAAACCTCTGTGGTTAGAAGATAATTGGTGACAGAAGTCCTAGAAGTAAAAAAGGAATCACTAACCTTTGAATTTCATGTGGACCCATAAACCACATTTGAGCCTCCTCTAATTATTCCAAGTTTCCCCATTAAGGGGAATTATCAGTCCAATTAAGTGGAAGTTTCATGGTTATGGCACCAATTAAGTGTATTTTTCGTACACTGATTTATTTTAAAGGAAAGAATCTACACATTTATGGGGATGGAGAAGGAGATGACATTGAAAGATGAATGAAATCCCTTGAATTGTAATACTATACACACCTTCTAAAGGAAGACATTTCTGAGAGTGAAAAGACTATCAATTATTGACAGAGCACCAGGCATCAAACTAGAACTTTTTCAGGCAGACTAAGAAGTTCATCCTGACATAAACAAATACTTGAATAAATACATGCCAGATAAGGGAAAAATTTTCCTTTGCACTTTGTAGACCAGTACATAATTATTCATTGACTTCCTTCTCCTGACTGAATCTAGAAGCCAGTGTTACCCAAGATAACATTTTCAATTATTACATATATCTCATTTCATCCTAGCATAAATGTAGTTTATAGAAGCATTACTTCATCACATATAACTATACATGTTATATACCATATGCAATTATATATATATATATGATATATATATATGATATATATATATATGATAGTATTGATATATATGATATATATGATATATATGATATATATGATATATATATATGATATATATGATAGTATATATATATGATATATATATATATATCATATATATATGATATATATATATGATATATATATATATATGATAGTATTCAAAGGTAAGTTGCCTCTTTTCTCGTGTATTTTTAGAATTAGAAAATAATTTATGTATTCTTGATTTCTGAGGTTACGAACATTTCCATACATTACAAAAGTGATTATAGAAGAAAGATTACAAAATAAAGAAGAAAAAGATTTGGTAGAAACTGAAAATAAAGGATTGTGCAAAATTTTGGATTATAGATCATAGAATAAAGTTGAACTGAAAACAAGTTCAGTGTAAGTTGAAAATACTTTAGAAGTAGACCAGAAAAGTCAAGATATGCCAAAACTGTTCTTGCCACCTTTGTTACAAATGTAACAAATGTAACAAAGTGACATAAACTATTATGTCACTAGTTTGAAACTTATAGGTATGTAATAAAAGTGCAAAATAAGTTTTATTTAAAAGAGAAAATTTGAAGAAAAGCTGACATACTGTTTCTTTTTTTCTGTAATAATAACCAAAATGTTTTCCCTGCTACAGCTAGCTCTGCCTGAGAATAAGGAAATCTACTTGGGTTTTGTCAAAGAGCAAGTGGAAATCGAAACATTAAGTGTCAAATTTATTCCACAAAGATTTGTGGGTTGTTTTTATTTTTAAGAATAAATATTGCATAGTGTAGATTTTACTTAAGGAAAAAAATTACTTCCATCGTTTACCCAGAGGTAAATTTATGTCCATCACTTCAAGACAAAAGCAATGCAATATTAATTACCCTCAGAATGAAAAAGTCCTTTTAATTTCTAAATAATAACAGTATTGCAGTACAGTATTACATAGTGTTTCCTTTCCATTTTCCACCCCATCCTCTGAAAATGAGAGAAGAAGACAGCTTTAGAAATATCAAACAGGGATTTTCTATTGAAGTAACAACAGGAAAATTTCTATAAAAGGACTAACATTTTAGGCTCTGGGGCAAAAAAATATGTAAGCAAAGAAAACAACCCGATATAAAAACACACAAAATTTAACCTTAAGGCAAATATTTCTCTAGTCTTTAAGTTTATTCATTTATGTATCTTGGCAAAAGAATTGCAACAGCATCTGACATTTACTAACAGTGTGTGAGATTTCTGCTGACATCTCCAAGTGTCCATATGAATTCCTTTTTAATTTAAACCTTTATAAGTTTAGAAATGTCTGTAGCATTGCGGTCCCAATTAGAAGTGTATGTGGACCAACATATGTACCAAAGAATGCAGACAGCAGCAATCAGCCAACATTTTGTTATGCTGTGTTGAAAGCTACAGAATTGCTACATTCCTTTAATGAAATATTACGTTTCATCAGTAAATTATTCAGACCTTTATAAGCCTATATGTATTTATTAGATATATGTAAATTTGACCAACTGTCTGAGAAGCATTTCATGAAGATATTGGATTTGTTTTTTAATAGACTTTTTTCAAGTTTTAAATTTATAGAAAAATGGAAAAGTTAGTACTCAGAGAACTATATACCTCATGCCTTATGCTTCTCCTGTTTTTAGCATCATATATTACAATGGCACATCTGTCACAAATAATGAACCAATATTCATACATTATTATTAATTAAAATCCATAGTTTATTCCAATTATCTTAATTTATAACTAATGTTTTTTTTTGTTTTTTTTTTGTTTTTTTTTTTTGTTTTATTCTATAAGATCACATTTAGGATCCAACCTCACAGTTAGTTGTCATTTTCTTTAGGTTCCCCATGGCTGTGGCAGTTGCTGAGTTTTTGACGACCTTGAGAGTTGTGAGCCGTAGTATTTTGTAAGGGTGTCCCTGTACTGGAATTTGTCTGTTGTTTTTCTCAGACTGGATTGGTCTTTCGGGTTTTATTGAGAAGGAAGACCACAGAGGTAAAGTACCATTTTCATCATATCCTAGTAAGGGTCCATGCTATCAACTGGTTTGTCATCATTAATGTTGATCTTGATTACATGGCTGAGGTAGTGTCTTGTCAGGTTTTTCCACTATAAAGTTATATCCCCTACCCCCTTCTACACAATCTGACAATTAAGTTTGCAAACTTGTTGCAACGATGTTGCTAACTTTTTTTTTTTTTTTAATATCGGAGGGGTTAATCATTATGAATTTGTTAACAACTGGACAGTCAACCAAGTTTACTATTTGGAATTGCTGAAAAGGCTGTATGAAAAAGTTACACGACCTGAACTTTTCACCAACAATTCATGGCTCTTGCGTCATAGCAATGCATCAACTCACACAGCACTGTCTGTGAGGGAGTTTTTGGCCAGTAAACAAATAACTCTGTTGGAACACACTCCCTACTCACCTGATTTGGCTTCCAATTACTTCTTTCTTTACTGGAAGATAAAGGAAATAGTGAAAGGAAGACATTCTGATGACATTCATTACATCAAGCATAATATGATGATAGCTCTGATAGCCATTCCAGAAAAAGAATTCCAAAATTGCTTTGAAAGGTGGACTGGGCGCTGGCGTCAGTGCATAGCTTCCCAAGGGGAGTACTTCAAAGGTGACCGTAGTGATATTCAACAATGAGGTATGTAGCACTTTTTCTTGGATGAGTTCACGAACTGAATTGTCAGATCTAGTATACTATATTCTTTGCAATCATTGTGCACAGCACACACTTAAGGACTAGGATTTATGCACTCTTTCAGTTAGGGCGAGGACATCTATTGTATTTGGAATTGTTCTACACAGAAAATGTCTGTCTTCTCTTTTATTAACTTTTTTATTTAATCATTTCTTTATAACAGCATGGCTTCATAAATATTTATTTTGTACTGCTGACATTTTTTAATCTGTTTTTATTTGGGGCATTTTAGGTTCATCCATGTCTTTTTGTAATTTGATTGTTCCTTTCTTTTTCTTGCTACATAATATTTCCTATGTGGGTGCAATACAGTTTATTCACTTATGCAAACACATTTTGGATTCTTCCACTTTGGGATGATTATGAATAAAGCCATGATAGACATCCACATGCAGGTTTTGTGTAAAAATACATGTTCAAACCAGTAAATGCCTAGGAATGTGATTGCTGGGTCTTTTGGTAATTCTGAGTTAAGTTTGTGAGAAATCTCTAAAATGTCTTCCAAGATGTGTGTACCATCTTGTATTCCCAACAGCAATAAATCAGAGATCCTGGTGTTCCACATTTTCACCAACATTTACTGTAGTCAGTTTCTGGATTTTGACTTTTCTATTCAGTGTGAAGAGCTATCTCATTGTCACTTTAATTTGCAATTCCCTGATGACAAATGATGCATGTCTGTTCCCATGACTATTTGCTGTCTGTATGTCTTCTTGATAAAGTGTCTGTTCATATCTCTTGCCCATTTTTAAATTGTGATGCTTGTTTTTTCATCGTTGAGTTTTAGAGTCTTTCATATAACTTAGAGACAAGTTGTTATTTATTTTTTATTTTTTATCAGATTATGTTTTGCAAATATTTTCTCCCATTGGTAAATTGTCTTTTAATTCCTTTAATAGTTTCTTTCACGGAAGTTTTTAATTTTAATAAAGTCTAACTTAACATTTTTCTTTTATGTATTTTGTCTTTGCTGTTATATCTAAAATATCACCAAACCTATGATCAACATGGTTTTCTCCTGTATTTTCTTCTAGAAATTTTATAGTTTTGTGTTTACATTTAAATCCTTGATTCAATTTTTCTTTTCATTTTTGTGAATTGTGTAATGTCTGTATATAGATTTTTTTTTTCCAGATGAAAACACTTCCAATGTTTCTAGAATTGTTAAAAGGTCTATCTTTTCTCGTTGAATTGTATTTGTCAAAGATCGATGTAAATCTATTTCTCAGTAATCTAGTCTGTTTCATTGATATATGAGTCTATTCTTTCACCAGTGTTATCCAATCTCAATTACTGTAGCTTTATAAAGTGTTATTTTCTAGGTAAAGGGATCTCATCTCTGATTCTTTGTCTTATAATTTCTCGAGATTTGGAGGGGAGGGGCTTCTATGTGATTTCATTTATCTAATAGGTCAAGAAAATTAAAATAATTGTCTTTGATTTTTCCAGTTTGCCTGGTTCCCTTTTTGTCATAAAATTAGGAAGTATAGCTTTCAAGCTTTTATATATCAAAGCTTTACTTACACCAAAGATTATATAAAACTTTATCACCAAATTTATGGAGTCCAATATTTCTCACCGAATTACTCTGTTGTTAAATTTAATAAAGATAGCATGCTAACAATGGGGAAAATGTTGTCTATGAGTCCTCACTGAGTAAAAAGAGAAAACTTGAGGAACAAACTTTTCTTTCTAATTACGGGAAATTCTAAATTAATAAGAACAGAAAGATGACATTATCTTGTAACTTAATCTATGCTAAATTTTCTATAGATACATAAGTGACCTATTTTCAAATTCATATTGTTATTTAAAGTTTCTGCTATATTGATTAATACACTGATAAAAACAGAATGTTTTTATATTTTAAACATGTGAAAAAGGAGGTGTTATGTTAAAAATATGTCCCATTTAAATCAGTAATTTTTTAAAACAAGACCATCTTTTCCTTGTGCTTCATTTGGTGTATTCATTTTAGAATTATATTCAATGGAGCCAACTTTTAAACTAATCTTATTATGTTCTTTATGGAAAATATTTTTCAGTGGTTTTATTAATATAGTAAATATTGTTTGAATTAATTTATTAGAGACAGTATCAATTAACATGTCAACATAGAAATATGTTTATTAGTTTATAAATGAATCTGCTATTAAATATGTTGCATATAAATATAGGTTTATATAAACTTACAGATGGTAAATAATATTTTTGAGTTTAGCTCATCTTTTGACTGAAATTTATTTTTTTCTAACAGCAGCAGAAACAACGGAATATTTTTATTTTTAGCCAAGACTTTTGGCTTCTAGTATTTAATTTATTTGAACCTCTTGGTATCTTCTCATCAAACTTTCTTTGGTCTTTGAAATATTCCTGAACCTCCTAAAAAAATTTTACTCTCGGTGTTAAATTTATTCAGCCTATTTATTCTGACTTGTCTAGATGATTATTTATAAGGTATTTTAAAAATTAACTGTTTTATTTCTTTCTATCTTCGAGACATGAGGGCATAGTTGTTTAATAATGCAACTAAAGTGCAGTTTTGCTGTTAATCATTCAGGCTGTAAATAAATCAAATATATGACTGTTCCCATTAATATACACCTAATATTAAGACTGTCAATATGAGTAATGAAAACATGGCTTTATAAAATTGGTGACTATTTTCTTGTTTCACTTTTTTGTTGAAGTAACTTCACCTAAATATGTGTTTATGCACTTTAAATCGCTACTAGCCAATTTTATTCACTTAACCAAACCTATTGATTAATGTCCAAATTAAATGAAAATATATAGAATTCTAAGACTACTTTTTACAACTGAATTTAGAAAGCTTCCAGTTGATTTTTCAGCTCCCTGTTACAGGAAATTGTCAGCAGTGCCTTATACAGCGCAACTGGATGCCTTTCTTAACCTCAGGAATTCTCACTATTCTCTGTGAGCTCACTTTGCCTTTGGTTCACCATAGGGATGATAGGTCTCCAAACTGAATGAATGAATGAATGAATGAATGAATGAATGAATGAATGAACACACTCTAAGGAACCTAGACCTTTGTGTCTTGGCATGACAAAAACAACTTTTCTTTAAATTTGTCTCCCTACATGAATACTCTGATTAGTTTTGTGCTTGCATGTTTGCAGTTTTCTTATACAACAGCCCAAGGACTAACAGTGATTTGAGGCTTGTGCTGATAAATTACGGCAAGGCTTTCTTACAGCAAAACATGTCTCTCTTTAGAATTTCATAATAGCTTCTGATATATGTAGTGAATTAGCATTCATATTTCATGGGGGTCAAAATAAAGTGTTTGTTATCAATAGATATTTTCCTTTTTTAAAAAATTTCTCTGTTAATAGTATAGGCTGGATTGACACTTGAACCAAAAGTCTTATCTGCCCTGGGAATGTGCCACTTATTTTTGCTCCAAAGCCAATAACAATGAAGTGCCCAATATGCATGAAACTACGATTCTCATACAATGACTTAAAAATAGACGGCTGAAAATTTATAGCTCTCCTATGACTCTTGTTTGAGGACCTATTCTAATAACCACTTATATGTAATCAGATGGACTTTATGCAACCTCATCTTCTAAATGGACCATGTGAATATTTCCCTATTATTGCTGTCATAGCTCACAGACTAGAGAAGTGTTGCTAGTCCTTCTGCTCTGAAATAAATTGCTATTCTAGCAACAGAAATTACAATGGCCTTCGCATAAGTCATGCTCTATAATGTGGAGGCATATAGAAACTGCTTAGGAGATGTGGAATTCACCCACTAAACTGTCTTCTCTGTTAAATTTGCCACTGAGATATTTTCTGTAGATAAAGAAATAAAATAAAATAAAATAAAAAACTATTTCGGGTTTATCATAAACCACAAGATGTATTATGCTAATATACTTTCTAAAGTATTTGTGAAACATAAATATTAAATACATCATGTTTTTTTACTCAGTTCTAGACATGATTCATTGTGGTGTGCTTTGTTTAAGTAATGATATCAAAAGTTCTTCAGCTATATTTCAACCATTTAAGATAAAGACAGACATCTAAATCTAGGAATTACAAAAATCTAAAAATTAAGAGATTTCTCAAGTGCATTTATTTAATATTGTGAGGCAGTAAGTATTGGAAGAAACCTACATAAGTACTTCGTTAAATTTTGGAAGAGACAAGTATTTCATGAGCATTATATATAAATTGGAGAGTAAAATCTAAAAAAATAAAATAAATGCATGCACAGGCACATATATGGAATATATTTTGAAAAATTTATGATAATATGTCTTTATTATGACATGCTAAAATCATGCATTAGATAATCCAAAGAATCATTATAAACAATTATGGATAATAAAGAATTCAGCAAAATAAGCATAAAGAAAAGAATCTTAAAATATTTCTCATTACTAAGATTTCTCTATCCATGTTCAAATTTCCAATTGCATATATGTGATCTAAATGAGATTTGTCTAAATTTAATCAGCATCATGATTTTTTTTTTTTTTTCTGCCATGGCTTTTAACAATGTTTTGAATTGAATGACTACTCTTGTGGAAAATAATGCCACCAATCTAGTTGTCTAGACCAACATTGTAACTTGGACAACAGAGACAATTTAAATGTTTTTTTCTTTATCACTTAACCTACTGATTACTTTAGGGATTTTACATAAATTTTTTTTAGACTATTGATTTTGCAAAACAGGGCATGTCTACTCACTTGAAAATAATTGACAGCAATGAAGAAGACTACTCTCTTTATATTAGATACGCCATCTAAAGTTTATGAGTCTCTGTGAGTCCTTGGCATTTTATAAATGAGAGATCCGAATAATTCATTTAAGTTTTCTTCTTCGCTTAAATGTTCAAGTTTGTGAGCAGAGAAGAGTTCATTTCAGGAGCACAGCTGAGTTCATAAATTAATGTCAGAAAGTCCTGATTTCCTTAAAGATGCATCTTGTATTCTTGAGTCAAAATTGACATTTTTGTTTCCCTAATTCTTTTTAGGATTAAGAGAGAAGAAATTAATTATCAAAGTGGAAAATCAATGCCTAAAGGAAACAATAATAAATAATGACAATAGTAACACTCAAGACCATGTAATAAGTACTTATATTCTTTGAAAATTCTGGGTAAGTTTTTTGTTTGTTTGTGTTTTACATCATGGTTGGTCCAAATGCATTTGAATATTCCAACACTGAAATTGCTATTTGATGAAGTGAGGATTACAGATTATTGCCATGTTTCATTTTGACATCTCAAAGGGATTCAAGATTTTCATGGCCAAAACTATTTGTAAACAGTTTCATTACCATGCAATTTTCCCATTCTTATGTGATGTTTGGGTGTGTACATGTGTTTGTATAGGCACATAGCAACACATACACAAAGAACGGTAGAGCCAGTACTAGTCTGTTTCAAATAAAGATGACTTATAGTACATTTTCATTTCTGACAGTAACAACTTCATACACACACAGACACACACACAACTTCTTAGAAGATGCATTATAAGTTTTTTCAACAAGAACGTTAAAAAGCCTTTAAGATAGTTGGAAATAAATGCAAAACAATTTCTAACTAATAGAAACAATAGAGAAACAAAAGCCATATAGACATATTTCTTTTTTTTCCCCAGAAGCAACATTTTGTTTATAGACACAAAAACAACATTTTGTAACATTACAACCAGTGAGAGTTGGGCAAGTCAGCCACCTGGGTGGCAGTCTGCCCCCTCAAAATAAGGCTCTTGGGTCTTTGATTGCACCAGGGTTTCACAATGTCTGTCCTGGATCCCAAAGGTTTCACAAAGGCATATTTGTCTGTAGATAGCTGCCAAACTATTTTTTTCTGACGGGGGATGTGACCAGAGGAACTCCCCTATTCTGCTGTCTTGCTGACATCACTCCTGGACAGCCTAATCAACTATACTGTAAAACGTGCACCCCCATTCAAAGAAAAATAAATAGAATAAATTTAAAATGTCATCATTATAGGAAATCAGAGCTACCAAAATTCAAAATGTACAATAATTAATCATTATTTGAAACAAACTATTACTGGTTCAACAATTTCTCAGTATGTATTTGTATGTATCTACACACACCAGCAGGGACACACTAAATAAATACTAATAAGGGGGAAATTACAGAATAATAATATTGTTAACTAGCATTTATCAAATTCCTTCTCCAATAGAGCTCACATGCTAGTGGTATGGGAAGACAGGCAGAAATAAGCCATATATATTCCAACACTGAAATTGTTATTTGATGAATAGATAGATAGATAGATAGATAGATAGATAGATATAGATATATGTAGATATATAGATATATATATAGATATATATATATAGATATATAGATATATCTATATATATATATAGAGAGAGAGGCATTATATTTCCCTATCTCCTAAATCTAGGTTCCCCTTTGATTGTGTTGGCCAATAGAATGCAGCAGGAAGATTCTGAGATGCAAGATGAGAGAAGATAGGAGACTAAGAACGTTTATTCCAGAATGATGGAAAATATTAGGTTACTGATTAGAAAAATTTGCAGTGGATCATTACTCTTATGTCTACTATTACAGCAACTTCCCAGCTAACTCAATAGTTAAATAAATAAAAAGTGGTAAAACTTACCAATGAGTATGAATCACTATTCAGATTCAATAAAGATCTTTCAATTATTTATTTGCTGAATATGTTTGTTAATTAGTTGATTTAGAGATGTGACAATTCTTCAAGAAATAATTTATGACAGACTATTATAAACATTTGTAAATTTCAACATATTATGAAATATTTAAAATAATAGTGAAAGAAGAAAGGACACAGAAGCTTTAAATTGCTTATCATTAAGATTTTGCCTTGCTATTGTGTGTAGCCATATTGCATAGTTTTCCATTAAAAAAAGACACTCTATTAAATATACAATATATAAAATTCAATAGACAACAACATAAAAATATTTCATAGAAAGATGTCTATTTTTCATTTGTAATTTTTTTCCTGAGCAGCTACTTTGAGGGAATACTATAAAAAATATAAAATTTTATCTAAACTATTGTAATAAAGTAGAAATTGTTTTTTACAAATCTGTTTATTGAATTTATCAATCTATACAATAATGATAACAAATAAAAGAGATTTCCATCAAAATACTGTGCTTCCCTATGATTAATATCATTGTAGTACAATTAATAACTTTCTGGGTTGACCGTGGAGTATGAATTTGGAACCCTATAGAAAAAAAGATGGGATGTATGTCCTCTAAATAACTCTCCTAACACTTTTTTCCTCTTATCTCTAACAAATTTTTGTAAACATGAAAAGCAGTGGCTTGAGTTTCCAAGTCTAAAAAAGACCTGGATGTACTTTCTGCTATACAAGTTGAATACTTATTGTTTTTATATTTATGTGAAACGTATTTTGACTATGCTATTCTGGGCATGAATTCACTTTATTATTATAGTACTTGTCAGAGCTAAGTAAGTGAAAGCGGAGTAAATGAGACGCTGGGTCTGGTGACTAGCCTTGACTCTGCCATGAACTAACTAAGTGACAATTCCCTTGATATCTCAGAGAGACCTGGAGCATGTAAACATTCATTTCTCTCATAGCATTATCAATCTAAATAGTGAAATCACATTTACAGCAGTGGTTTTCAAATTGCAGTACATGGAACCATTGAAAAGTGGAAAGCAAAGTAAATAGGACCTCTGTGCATCCCTTTGTCAACCAGAGATCAGCTTCTATATGGACATGGTTTTATATAACGGGGTTTCCTGTCAAAATTTACTTACGGTAAATATATATTTTATATATCATTTATATATTATTTGTATATCATATATATATATTAAATGATATTTTATTATTATATATTATATAATAAATATATACTTTATATAATATATTAAATTTTAATATATTTATGATACATTAAATGATATGATATGATATAGATAGATATAAAATATATATTTCTCTAAAAACGTTCTGAAATAGCCTTGGTTCAATTTCTGATTAGCAATTTGAGTTATCAATTCATTCCAGCTATAAGAAACATTTTCAATTCTACATATCATGATCACTTGCCATAAAATCACTGTGAGCTGATTGTTGTATCATAAATATGCTTTGCTAAAATTGAATGTTATTTTTGAGTGCACTAGTTCAAATAATATGATTGTGTACAACATATCTCCTAAGTGAAAAATGAATGTGTGTCTAAATTTAGGTGTCATATATGTTTAATATTGAGTATCTGCAGAGTTTTAATTTTTTGTCTTCCAGATATTCAAGATATTTATTTAAAATTTGCTATTTGTCATGGAATTAAGTTAGACATATGGCAATACAGGCAACTAGTGGATGATAACTCTATTTTATGTGTACTCTGAGAAGAATTCAATTATTCACTCAATTTTAAGGGGTATATATTATCCATTATATCCATATATTGCAACAATATTATGGAATAGGGAAAACCAAATTTCTTAATCTCTATTACTAGCAATCATTTGCATTCATACAGATTTTAAATTTGACATTTGTTTTCTCAGTAGTAGATATTATATTCGACAGCATGGCTAATTTTGTTTCAACTGAAAATCTAGAAGTGAGAGTTTCAAGAGAGTACACTTAAATAATCAAAAAACAATATACTTCCAATAGAAAATTACATTTTAAAGAAAGAAAGAAAAGTGTGTCATAAAAATAGCAGCGTGAGGTGAGCCTAGTAAAGCTCCCCTGGAATTCACAACTAATTGAACAACAATAACTCCACAAAGGACTCCCTGCACAGCAGACAAGCAAGAAGAAGAGGCCCACTACTGAATTTACCTAAAGGTGGGAGAATCGTGGGAGCAGGGTAGGAGGGAAGGGAGAAGTGCAGGGACGGAGCTGCGTGGGCGCAGGACGCAGATGTAGCTCAGTGCTCCGAGCTTCCTGCTTCACGGAAGTACCACAGCTGTGGGAGAGGGAAGAACTTGGACTGCTAGGGCTCCGCTTATGGCCCACAGGGCTGAGGGGACAGCATATAACACGGCTGAACCCAAAGCTCATGGCAGAGAACTCGGAGAAAAGACTGAGGGAAGAAAGCTGAAAACCGTGGTTTAAGCCCTCACTGCCAAGCAGAGCACAGAAGCCTTAGGCACTGACAGTAGCCACCCCCTCCCTACCCTCCCAGAGCTCACCCCGCCCCCACCTGCCTGGTGCTAGAAGCAGAACAGTAGCAGTGTCAGATCAAAAGGACAGGATATTTGCTGTTCTGAGAACTGTGGACTGCAGACACAGATTGGCAGCCCAACTAGTTCCATCATACGGGAGGGAGCTGTGGAAGCGGGACCGACTGTGGTGGTGGGCACCGCCATTGCTCTGGGCCACCTCTAACAACTCACCCCACTGCTGGTCCCACCTATCTGGGCGGATCCCTGCAGGAATAAACAGAGCTGTTGAAATAAACGGGCTCTGAATCGGTGCAAGAAGAGTTTTGGAACTTCAAAAGCTCTCTGCATACCCACAGGGACACTGCGCCCTGTCACCCAGGCGAACTATAACAGAGGCGAAGCCCGTCTCCTAGGGAATCCCCCCCATTGTGTGAGAAGCTGGAATAGTGCAGACAAAACATAACACTACCATGTGAGAGAGAAAAAAAAGGCTGCAGTCGGAGAGACAATAAAACATTCTACCAACAAGTACTGGAAAACAAAAGAAAGAAGTTTTCCTATCAACCTGTTGCAGAAGCCACTCCTGTAGACATCTAGGAAGAGAAATACTAAATCAGTAATTGCCATGAATAACCAAGGCAACAAGACAGCTCAGAAAGATAGTGAAAAGTCTCCAGAAAAGGAACTTAAAGATATGGAAATATGTAACTTAAATGATAGAGAATTCAATATTACAGTACTGAAAAAACTCAACGAGATGCAAGAAAACACAGAAAGGCAGTTTAATGAACTCAGAGACAAAATCAAAGAACACCATGAGCATTTTATGAAAGAGATGGAAATTTAAAAAAAAGAACCAAATAAAATTTCTGGAGATTAAGAACTCAGTAAAGGAAATCAAGATTGAAGCAACCAGCTTAGGTAGTAGAGTTGACCAGATGAAGTAAAGAATCAGTGACATAGACGATAGAAACTTGGAAATTACACAAATGGAAGAAGAAAGAGACTTGAGACTTAAAAGAGAGCTGGTTCTTTGAAAAGATTAACAAAATTGACAAACCCTTGGCTAGACTCACTAAGATAAAAAGAGAGAAGACACTAATTAACAAAATCAAAACTGAAAGAGGGGGAAGTTATCATGTTTGCCACAGAAATACAAAGGATCATCCAAGAATACTATGAAGGACAATATGCCACCGAATTCAATAACCTAGAAGAAATGGACAAGTTCTTAGTAACATATAGCCTTCCAATGCGGAACAATAAAGAACTGGAAAATCTAAACAGACCAATCACCAGTAACGAAATTCAGTCATCCAAAACTTTCCCAAAGGCAAAAGTCCGGGACCAGATGGCTTCACTAGTGAACTCTACCAAACCTTCAAAGAGGTTTACCAAACCTGCTCAAAAACTTCCAAAAAATTGAAGAAGAGACAGTGCTCCCTAACTCATTTTATGAGGCCTACATTACCCTGATACCAAAATCTGGTAAGGACAACACAAAAAAAGAAAACTACAGACCAATATTTCTGATGAATACAGATGTAAAAATCCTAAACAAAATTCTAGCAAATCGAATGCAACAATGCACTAAAAAGATTATTCATCACGACCAAGTGGGGTTCATCCTCAGAGCACAAGGATAGTTTAATATCCACAAATCCATCAATATGATACATCACATAAACAAAATAAAGGACGAAAATCATATGATTATATCAATTGATGCAGAAAACGTATTTGACAAGATACAACATCCATTTGTGATTCAAACACTTAATAAAATAGGTATAGAAGGAAAATTTCTTAACATAATAAAGGCCATATATGACAAGCCTTCAGCTAATCTCATAATTAATGGTGAAAAACTGAAGTCCTGTGCTCTATGTTCAGGAACAGGACAGGGCTGTCCCCTATCACCTCTGCTTTTCAACAAGTTTTGGAAGTCCTTGCCAGAGCAATCGAGCAAGAGAAAGAAATAAAAGGCATCCAATTTGGAATTGAAGAAATTAAATTATCACTCTTTGCAGGTGACATGATGTTATATATAGAAAACCCTAAAGACTCCCCCAATAAGTTATTAGAAACAATTAACAAATAGAGTAAAGTTGCTGGCTACAAAATCAATGTACAAAAGTCCATTGCATTCCTATATACTAACAATGAAATCTCAGAAAAAAGAGATAGAAAAAACAATTCCTTTTGCAATTGCAGCGAAAATAATAAAATACCGAGACATAAACTTAACCAAGGATATGAAGAACCTATATGCTGAAAAGTATAAGACATTTTTGAAAGAAATTGAAGAAGACACAAAGAAATGGAAAGACATTCCGTGCTCATGGATTGGAAGAATCAACATAGTTAAAATGGCCATACTACCCAAAGCAATATACAGATTTAATGCAATCCCCATCAAAATCTGAATGACATTTTGTAAAGAAATAGAACAAAAAAATCATCATATTTGTTTAGATCACAAAAGACTCCAAATAGCCAAAGCAATCTTAAGAAAAAAGAACAACACTGAAGGTATTATACTCCCTGACTTTAGCTTGTACTACATGGATACAATAATCAAAACAGCATGGTATTGGCAGAAAATCAGACTGATAGACCAATGGAATAGAGTTGAGAAATAAAACCACATAAATATGGACAGATAATTTTTGACAAAGAAGTTAAAAACATACAATGGAGGAAAGACAGCCTCTTCAATAAATGGTGCTGAGAGAATTGGATAGCCACGTGCAGAAGAATGAAACTGGACTGCTATCTGTCACCATGTACCAAAATTAATTCAAAACGGATCAAATACTTAAGCATAAGACCTGAAACAATAAACTACATAGAAGAAAACATAGGTATTAAACTTATGGGCCTTGGGTTCAAAGAGCATTTTATGAATTTGCATCCAAAGACAAAGAAAGTTAAGCTAAAATAAATGAATGGGACTATATCAAACTAAAAAGCTTCTGCACAGCAAAAGAAACCATTGACAAAATAAAGAGACAACCAACTGAATGGGAGAAAATTTTTGCAAACGGTGTCTTTGATAAGGGGCTAATATACAAAATATATAAGAAACTTATACAACTCAACAACAAAAAAATAAACAATCCAATTGAAAAATGGGCAGAGGACCTGGAGACATTTCTCTAAAGAGGACATACAAATGGCAAACAGACATTTTACAAAATGCTCAGCATCAGTAATCATCAGAGAAATGCAAATAAAAACCACAAGGAGGTATCACCTCACCCCAGTCAGAGTGGCTATCATCAACAACACAAATAGTAACAAGTGTTGGAGAGGCTGTGGAGAAAAGGGAACCCTCATACACTGTTGGAGGGAATGCAGACTGGTGCAGCCATTATGGAAGGCAGTGTGGAGGTTCCTCAAAAAATTACAAATAGAATTACCATATGACTCAGCAATCCCTCTCCTGTGTATCTACCCAAAAAATCTGAAAACATTTATCCATAAAGACAGTGTGCTACAATGTTCATTGCAGCTTTATTCACAGTGGCCAAGACATGGAAACAACCAAAATGTCCTTCGATAGATGAATGGATAAAGATATTGCAGTATATATACATAATGGAATACTATTCAACATAAGAAAAGATGAAATAGGATCATTTGTGACAACATGGATGGATCTTGAGATTATAATGCTAAGCGAAATAAGTCAGACAGAAAAAGTAGAGAACCATATGATTTCACTGACTTGTGGTATATAAACTGAAAACAACAAAAGAGCAAGACAAACAACTGGAAGAACAAAAAGTCATAGACATAGACAATAGTTTAGTAGTTACCAGAGGGTAAAGGGGGATGGGAGAGCGGGGCTCTAGAAGAGACTAAATGGGGTCTAATATATGATGATGGAAAGAGAACTGTCTCTGTGTGGTGAACACACAATGTGAGATATAGATAATATATTACAGAATTGTACACTTGAAATGTATGTAACTTTACTAACCATTGTCATCCCAATAAAGTTTAATTGAAAAAAAGAGAAAAAAGAAAATTATATTTACAAAATTATTCACTAAGCTTATCCTTAGCTATTCTTGTTGGTATTTTCTAATAATACTCTGAATGTAACATGGAATATAATATTTTAAAAAATAATATTTTAACACTAACATACAGATTGTGTGATTTGTCAAATAAATGCTTTGTGATAACTTACAAACTAAAGGGTCTAAAATAAGTCCATAATAGAAGTAGATATTTTCATAAATTATTAATAAATAGTATCATTCACAATTAATTTTTGAATAAAGACCATAAGATGGAGAAATGGAGTTGCCAAAAATACTATCCAAAATTATCAATAAAAATTACCCCATTTTAGTGCCTATGTTATTTACTGCATGTTTCATGTTTGGAGTCTGTAAATGAGGGACCTTAATACCAAAAGGAAAAAAATGCCACCTTTGTAACAAAAATACCAGAAAATGATAAGAAGAGTAAAAGAACAAACTCAGTATTAATTTTCTTTCATAGCAGAAAAAAAATAAAAATGAATTTTGTCTTGGCAAATTATTTGAAGACGTGGAATAGTACTTATTAGGATATCAAAGTTGTACTGTGAAGAAACACATATTCCACTCATTCTGAGTAATAGGCTGTCTAATTAAGCAAACCTGTGTGTTTGTATGTGTGTGTTCATGTGTGTGCATGTGTATATTCATGTGTGTACATGCACAATCATATAAATGAAATTATGTAAACCTGCTACAGAGTTGAAGATCATTTTCTACGTGCAAGCATCTTTTAAAATTTTCTTTAAATACAGGGAAAAAAACGAAGAAAAAGGCACTGAAAAAAATCACTAACAATCAATCTACCTAGAAAAACAGTCTGTTGCCATGGGAAGTAATTAGAGGAGATTTTTGAAAAGGTGTATGAAGAGAGGATGGGAGTGGGAGTATGGAGCTGAAAGGGAGTTCTCCATATGAAATCTCTTTCAACTCTGTGGTTCAGAGGTGGTTGAAGGGTGCTGAGCCATGAAGCTCAAGAATCAGTAAGAATTAATCAAACAAAAAGCTCTCCAGTGAGTCAACCTCTCACTGGTTAAAAAAGGAGATTTTTTACTGACAGAGGAGAGCTATGCTGGCAAGGAGAAATGCAGAGCCAGATGTTTGTTTGTTTATTTATTTATTTATTTATTTATTTATTTATTTATTTATTTATTAAATTCATTTAACACATATTGCATGAGCTCCTACATTGTGTCAGACATTTCTCAAGATGGATTATAAAGAGGGAACAAAACCCTCTTGTAATGAGAAAGAAATCCAGGACAAAGGCTAATTTAAAAATGCAAATTTTGTTGGTGTTATTGTTCCTTCACAATTAGAGAGAGAAAGACAGAGAAACAGTTTCTCTCTGTGTGGGTTTCCCCATGGTGGTGACTCAGTCCACATGTTATCAACAGATTGCTGGATTTCTACGCTGAAAATTAAAATTTCTATCAATCCTCATTCATTTTAAAATATAGGGTTAGAATTTCAAGAGACCACAATAGATATTAAGCAGTACAAATAGTTTTGTTGCATCTGGTTTTAAAGATTTCTTTCTTCGATATGCTGAACAAAAGGTAGGAATGATTTTGAAAATATTCTAAACTTGGGGCCACTGTTTACGCAGGAGCACACCAAGTATTTCCTTTCTTGTATAAAAGTCCCTTACTTATTATACATACTTACATATGCATGATGAAACCTGAAAGATGCCCTTAGAGACTGGAACCGTGCAAGAATTCCTGAAATAAATTACAAATGTGATCCAATTGATGGGAAACAATAATAGAGAAAACATCAGACAAAACTTTGTAATGAAGTCAAAACAAAGATAAGAATACTTTTCTTTCACAAACACTTGGGGGGAGAAAAACCCAAGCTCAGAGAATCAAAGTTTGATTCAGGGATACAAAGTTTGATACAGGGAGAAAAAAGGCTAACTGAAGAATGACATTTTTATGAAGTAAATATCTTGTTTTGTTAATTATAAATGAAAATACATGACAAACATTATGACAATTTTAAGACAGTAATCAGTTATCGTTCTTTTTTTTTTTTTTTTGAATGGCCTCAATACTTCACCTATCCTTTCAACTGTGTCCTTTGCAGCCTCTGCATAAATGTCCCATGCAATGTGATGTTACACTCAATCAGAAATGGAGTCTATTTCTTTCTCCTCTTGAATCTAGGTACCTTTGTGATTTAATTTGGCTCATACAAAGTGGGATAAACAGAATTATGAGAAGTGTGGGATGAGTCTCAGGAGGACTTGCTCTGGGAACCTTGCCACAAGTCCAGGCTCCTCTGGTGGAGGATGATCAACGATGCTCACTGACCAACAGCAATTAGACCCATCTGATCCCACAAATCGGACCCACAAATACGTAAGAGAACACAGCCAAGATCAGCAGAGCTGCCTCTCCCACAGCTGACTGCAGAGGGATGAGCAAACACAGGCCACCAAAGAAGAAACACTCAGCTGACCCAAACATGGATGAATGACTGTTTTAAGTTATCAGGCTTCAGGGTGGTTTGCTAAGCATCAGCCTTAATGTGAAATAGATCATCCATATATGAGATGAAACGTATCTCTCATTTTAAATGACCCAACTTTATTTTGAAAATAATATTTTTAGCGTGCATTTTACAAACAAAATCTAGCACTAAAGTATATAACAGAGATATGCTTTAAAAATAATAATATAATAAATTAAAAAGGTGATTCAGAAAGGTTGGAAAATATATGTGAGGCTAAGTAGTAAGTATAAAACAAAAAAAAACAAACAAACAAGGAAGCTGTTTTTGATCAAATAAATACAAAAAAGGTAAAAGATGAAATGCAATCTAGCATCGGAAACCTGAAAAGCAAAGAAAAAATGCAATAATGGTCTCATCTAGACCTAAGAATTATCCACATTCTGGAATATTTTTATATAAATATTTTAATGGAAAGTGTAGATATACTGACATTCATCCCTGAATAATTCAGCATATTTTTAAAAAAATAAGTAGAGTCTCCTACATTGTCACAATTTAAAAAATAACATTACACAGAACTAAATTAACATATTCTCTACTGAAATTTTATATCTAATTCACATTCTGCCCTCAGAACACCTTGTACAGGGGTTGGTTTATTTATTTGTTTTGATTCAGAACCCTGAGTTTTACAGCTCCTTAATCTCTTAATCTAAAATAACTCCATGCCCCCAACACATGCTTTTTTCTTTCCAATCTCCCTCCCTCCCTCCCTCCCTCCCTCCCTCCCTCCCTCCCTCCCTCCCTCCCTCCCTCTCCCTCTCCCTCTCCCCCTCCCTCTCCCTCTCCCTCTCACTCTCTTTCTTAGATAATGTAGTTTTGAAGACAAAAAGCCATTGTCTTTTACCATATATTTTTATTTTAAAAGAAAATTTTCTCAGTTGATATCAATAAAGGTGCTCTGAGGAAGAAAAAAATCACCTCATACCCTGCCTTATGCTGAAATATTCAAGGTTAATTAATTAATTATAAATGTAGATGGTCAGACTAATCAATTTCTCGTAGATACAGATGCTACTCTTTTTACATTAACCCCTTCCATCTATGCTCAACCTCTTCCCCAGAGTAAGATTACACATTTGGTAGATGTTTTAAATAACTTACAGACATTCCCTATCTTCTAGGGCTTGTCTTTAAACCTTAGGCCCCTAGATCCTCCTCTGTGATACTACCACTGTAAATGTAATACTTTGCAAATGGAGTTATAATATTAAATTCATACTAGATAAACTGATTCTTTAAATTTCAGAAAATCTGTCTATTCATATTTAAATTATGCCTTCTTCCTTATATTTTAATCATACCCCAGATAAAATCCTTCACCATAGCTCTGTATGGGCTAAAAGTTCCACTGAGTTAGGAGAAATAATTGGAACAAAATCTTTTCACAGATAGACCCTACCAAACCATTACCCAAACTTCCCCAATGTCATTTGAAGCCAACAGCAAACGAAGGGAACAAATCTATATTTGAAGGTCTTATATCCAAAAGTGTTCTCATAGCTTCTGCATTTGTTTTTGCAACACTCCTGTGCTGCCAATGAGAAGACCAAATGGACAATGATATTGATTTGTTCAAGACCTCAGGGCCATCAACAAAATTGTTACACTTCACTTTCTGGTAGTACCTAACCAATATACTATTCTGTCATCAATTACACCTGAAGTCACTTGCTTCCCTGTAGTGTATTTTTGCACTGTATTTTTCAGTGTGTCTCTAGGCCAGAACCATCAATACATTTTTTTTTTTGTCTTACCCCCAGGAAAGACAACAACATGCTTGGGCATCATGTCCCTCATATATCATGACCCCCCAACTGTATTCCCCTGTTATCAATCAAGACTTTCAATATCTACATTTCCTTTGTGTTTCAGTTTTGACACAATAGGTAGATGATTTTCTACTTTATCTAGAAAATTAAAAAGCTTGTAAAATTAATTCCATTTATTTGTTCTCTGCCCGCATAAAAAGAACATAAAGTTTCACAAGATAAATTACAAATTTGCCAAAATACAGTTATTTAGCACGTGGCCTATGTGGGAAGAGAAAAACGTTCTCTTCTGATAGATGAAAGGCTACCAAAACTTATTATGCTAAGTGAAATAAGTCAGAGAGAGAAACAAAAGTAACATAGATTTCACTTATATGTGGAATCTAAAAAGCAAACTAAATGAACAAACAAAGCAGAAACAAACTCATAGATACAGAGAACAAATTGATGGTTGCCAGATGGGAGGGGTTTGGGTAGAATGGGTAAAACAGCTAGAACGGGAACAGAGTGCGGCTGCCATCCAATCTTAGAGAGAATTGTCCCTTATCAAAAAACATAATTTTATGTTTTACATGTAGTTTACAGAATTTTTCACAAACTCAAATAATCTGTAATAAATTATTAAGAATTTCCTTCATTATGAATCATAGACAACACAGACAAAGAAATCATCTTGTATATAGTAACATTCTCATTAAATTGGAGTGGCCTAATAAACAAAGATGATGAAAAGGATGTTCTCATATCAAGATTACTACATGTCTCCTACATTATGTAGTACTTGGCAAATAAATGATTATTCAAGAAAAATATTGAGCCAGTGGCAAGTTTAATATCTTAGATTACTGACCAAATTCCTATTCTTTGATTTCAGTGCAGATGTCACTTATCTGTTTATTTATGTATATATTTATTCATTTTTGAGATTTTAATATATGTTTTAATGTGTTTAATATATGTTTAAATATTCAGGCTCTTAAAAGAGAGGAACAAAACAATGACATAAGAAATCATTTGTTAAAACATATTTTGCCCAGTTCTAACCACTAGGTTTTCATGCTATGAAAATTCTCCTTTATAACTATATATTTCAGGCATGTTTTTTTTTTTATTTTCTTTAGCAATATTATCTTGTTGACATTGTCAAAATTATTTTAGTTTTAAGCTTGATAGAAAGATTTTGCATCACTATACATAGACATTATTCTTACTTAAAATCAACAATAATAAGTCTCTTTCTTTATCAAGTGCTTTTTGTTGTTTTCTGTTTGTTTGTTTTTTTAATTATCTTTGTAGTTGAGTATTCTGTTTATCTTATTTGTTATAGCTGCACCATGAATTTCATGACAAATATAAATAGATTGAAATTCACCATAATGAGAAAATAGGAAAACTCCAATTCTAATAAATAACATTCAAAATAATGACATGACTCCCTAAAATCCATGTTCATGATCTTGAAGGAAAATGAAATGTGTTCTTCAAAAGTTAAATGTTATCCAAAATGCTGGCAGCAATAATATTGAAGGTAAACCACAGGTGTTATATAAACAGGTAAAAATAATTACTGCAGTACTTTCTTATATCCTCTTCAGAATGTCAACCTTGAATTGCAGCTTCCTTGAATAACATTTCCAAAAAGCTAGAGGCCAATTCTGGTTGAATGTTTTGCTATTATTGATAATTAACAGTTACTGAGAGTTTATGATGCAATTAGGTGCTGTAATAAACATCAGCTAATCTGATAGCTATCTAGTCTAAAGCGATTATATAAATAGATTAGATTGAGGTAAAAGGGAGCAGAATTCTGAAGGGTTGAATGGTAGCAAATTAAGAATGGGAAATTTTGTGGGCAAGTTCCTTGAATTATTTTCAAGATAAGTAAACCTACACAGACATGGAAGTCATTTATTTTCATATTTAATTGACTGTCCACTGTGTGCCAGTGATTTACATAAACACTAAAGAATAAACAGTAAGAAAACATTAGTTATTTTTGGCCATTGAGTTTACTTTCTAGTAGAAGACATAGTAAGTAAATTACTTACTCTCACTTGGATCAAAGAGACCGGGGATACACACTTGGGGTAACAAAAGAATGGTATAAGGACTTCTGAAGACTTACTAGAACATAGCCATCATTCCTTTAATGGATTCCTTACCCCAAAACCTTTGAGGGAGATGTTCTTTCATTGTTTAAGGTACTGTGACTTTTATTTTCTTACATCAATAGAGATTTCATAGAATCCATAGGAATGCTGAAGAACCCAGCTCAGAAAAATGTCAGGAGCCAGGGAAGGCTCTTGTGAGGATCAGAGCACAGCCTGCACAGGGGTAGTCCCTTGGGACACAGTCTCCTAGGACACAGCCACTACCTCCGCTGGCAGTGGACTCTCAATGCCATGGCTGTAATGAATAATTTCATAGCTGTTCTTGGTATTGTAGTCACTCAAGATCCGAAGTCCGAGGTTAAAGCATCGGTTGAAAACCTAGGTTCCCTGCCCAGGTTCTAACTCTTAGCAGGAAGAATACAAACTTCTGATTCTTTCTACTTCCGCATTGCATCACTGTATTGTGGCCCATGCATCCCAATCAGACTCTTACAATAGACTATTATTGTATGAATGAATAAAAATGCTTTCTGGAAGCTCAGATACAAAACAATGAACAAATAAACAAACTCACATACCTACTGTTTTATTATATAGCCTCTAAAGTTAACTGTATGCCCGTATTAGTTCTTTAGACTGACAAGAGTGCTCCAAAAATTAAACTTCTTTATTGGTTTGACTAATTGAATGGATTATTGTAAAGAATTCCAAGCTGTATGCAAATTCTGTATTTTCAATGCAGATCTTCAGTTTCAATCCTAATTTAATATGATTTTCACTTTCTTTGTATTAAGAGGAAGCTACTACCCCATATTAGTTGAGTGGTAAAAGTATTTTTAGAATGACTGAACAGCAAAATTTTTAAGTCACATTATTGGGAGATGCCATAAAAACATGAATGGAAAAAATATACATTTTATCATTCAGGAGATCTTGTCTTTTACAATATCTCTTGCTAGAAGGAAGAAATTTTAATGATCATTATTAGTTAGTACCTAAATAATATGCCACATGGATTACAAAGAGATCATCATTTTTGCCTATTGGTTTATGATTGAAAAGGTATAGACCTTAAGGAATGAGAAACTAAAAGATACTTCAGAATGACAATCACACTTTGAAATTATATGGCATAGGAGGATTAAGTGGGCAGAGATAGTAGCTACAAATATGAAAGAAAGCTGGGATCTGCAAGGATTTAATCAGATCTACAATAACTTCCTTAGTGCTACTGATATGTCCTCATTATTTGAAATGCGACAGAGGAATGAAATGTAATGCTCCTTAGCTGCACAACTAGAGAGTGAAGCAAAGAATAATAACCAAAAGATCCTTGATGGCAGTGTGGAAAGAATACTAGAATAAAACAACATGATTTTAAATTCTCATTATTGTTATTAAATAAGGATGAATTACATTTTTTAAAATTCTGATAGTGCTGTGCCTAAATCTAGAGTTTTTCACACAGAATCAAATGACTAACCGTCATTAATGCCAACCAGTTATTTTAACACTGATGATCATGCAAATTCCCAAAAGATTTTGACTAATGGGAAAGGAAATTTTATTACAGAATATTAAGAGCAGTCACAAATCTCTACTTTTTAAATTGGAATATATCCTGGTAAATTAACTATTAAAAAATGTACTCTGGAATCTAGAAATATAACATTGTATTTATGGTTTAATCATTTTTTTAAAGGCAGTTACTCTTCTGAAAAGTAAGGATTTAGTATAGATATTTGAAAAGATAGATATAGCAGTATAAAAATTAAATTTTAGTAATATATAAGGGAATTAATGTTTCAGGAATAAGTCACATGAATATAGCATCATGCTCATTAAAATAACCTTTACAAAGATGCCACTGTTACTGGGAAGATGAAATATTAAATAAGATCCCAAATATAGTGGTGCGATCTAAATAAAAAAAGTTGACTTGGAAGTATACTTTGCCACTTGGGATATTCTATGTAACAATGTATATAATAATGTAAGGCCCTAAATATTAATATCCAGAAATATTTTGGCATACCACAAATATTTTGACATACTCGAATTATAGTTTGCAGATTCGTTTCACTCCATAAGCTATTTAGGACTATCCGCAGCAAGTTAGCATAGAAATTGATGTCAAACATTGAGAAAATTTTGTAAGTGATTTGCCAGAATAATACTATGACGGTTGAATCAAATGATAAAAATACTGAGTTTGTATTTGATATATTTTATTTAAGTTTTCCAAATAATTTGTATTGTATTTTTTAAAAGCATCTACACCAGCAAAGTGGAAATTAGAAACCAAACGTGAGAATGAAAACAGCATTATTTTATTGTTCTTGACATTACATATTAGATTGATCCAGTTATGAGAGGTCAGATATATAGTCCTCTTACACTTCCCCGCAGTTGTTTATTTCTGTCCCTTACTTCTTTGTGAGAGAGCTCAGTGTAATTGTGAAACCCTCAGTCTGCCATCACATACATCTGGATATTAAACTGAGTTCAGCAACATCTTAGATGTTCTTATATTTGAATGTATTGACTATGATGTCAAAGCTGAGGATGGTAGAAATAAGTGTAAGGTAAGACACATGCCAATATGACTTGCAAAGATAAGACAAAAATTATCAGTGACAGAATCTTCCAACCGCTGATAAAAGAAAAACCTAGAGACAGAATGAAAACGATTCCTTGAAGGGAATTGTTAGAGTAGAGAGTTTTATTTCCTGGGAAAGAAACAGGATGGTCCCACATAACCAGTATATGTGGGGAGGGAGCAAACAAACAAACAAAAATGCAATATTAGCAATATTCCTCCTATCCACTACTGGATGAAGAGTTTGTGCCAGAATGTGAAGGAAGTACATCACCAAGTATACTGTTTAATTCAGCTAATTATTTTTCCACAACAAAATACTTTTTAATGACAGAAGCAGTGCAGAGATGTACGTCTGTAACAAGATCCGTATCTCATGAACCAGCAGCAAACAAGTTGACTGGTAACTAAGTAGGTCCATTCAATAGATTAGGTCTCAATGAAAATACAGATACGAGCACCCCACTGAATAGCTTGATGCTGTCTGAACTGCGGTATCTCAGTCGCCTCCCATGTTGCAATAGGAACAGGTCACAGAACCTGGTGCCAACTTGCATCTAGATGAATCTGAAGGTGAGAAACTCAATGCCCTTATGGCTAGGTAAAAAAGAAAACAATGTACCAGAGTACATTGTACTCCGGCCTTGTACCGGAGTGTTTGTGGAGTGTTTGTGGAGCTGACTTTTTTTCCCTTGGATTGAATGGCTTGGGGAAAGTAACAGGCCATGCATTATCCTGAAAGAACCTGCCCAAGAGTGTCCCCTTTCAGAGACGTATCAATGGAGAAGGACCTTGTCAAGAACTATGAAAGGGATGAAATTTTATTCTTCTTGTAAGCTAACAATTCAGACTGCCATGGTGTCATAGATGAGGACATATAAAAGAGCCTTCTTGGCCTGCAATAAAGGGCTTTATTTATCATGGCAAGCAGACAGAATGACCTCAAAGTTCCTATTAGTGCACTTTGTCCCTTCCCTCTATAGAAGCAATGAAGATACAGACCCAAGTGTGTGGAGGACACAGGGTAGGTTTGTCACACTGAGGGACCCCAAGTTTAGGCAACTCCAGTAATTTAAAAGGGAATGCTAGCAAACTTGCTCAAACTTTGCTCTGAAAGGACATTGCCTTTATTATCTTGGATATTAAACAAATCTGCCCTTTGACCTAGAGAGAGAGATGCTATGTCTTAGAATCTGCTTGCTATGAAGGCATTTTTGGAAAAATAGTCCAGAGCAAAAGCAGATGCACGATGTACAGAAACTCTATGCAGAATTGCTTTGCAAATTATTTGGGAAAGCTATATGATTTTAGATAAATTTATGTTAACATGGCAGTGACAATTACTGTGCCTTGCCATGAGAGATAAGAAGCACTATAAATAGAAGTGAATATCAAATAGAGGTTTGTTTCATTAGTTCTATATTTTCAATGTTTCACATCACCCTTTGCCTGCCCTGAGATTGGAAGAGGCAAAAGAAGCAGAGCAAGAGAATTGGAGCAGGGAGAATAGCATAACAACGTAGGGACTGCATCCTCTGCCACACACACACACACACACACACACACACACACACACACACACACACACCTACACCCCCCCCAAATTACTGTTCTATAACATGAAGTAATCAGATATAATCTTACTTAAAATGAGGAGAACATGCAAGAGGATTTGACTAGGGCTAAAGACTGAAGTTTGATAATATTTTGGACTACATCTTTAAATAGGTTATACATATATGACCTCAAATTTGTTATTTAGTAGTAAGTCTAAGATTTTTCATTAACAAATACAGTTAATATGAACACTACGACCACAGAAAAGCTGTGAGGATTGCATAAAAGCACATTCAAAAGCATATGGTACAAAAAAATTACACTGTAAATGGTCAGTCATTAATATTATTATTTCTCAGATGACGTACATAATTACATTTACTTAAACACATTTTAAATGTGTTTTTGCTAGACAATTTATTACTGCTTTTGACACTGGAAACAGACTACACTGTGTATTTAAAATTAACATGGAAAACACATAAAGGTTTTGTTGTTAGTCTATCTGCATCTTGGGATTTATAATCTAAAATGACATATAATTAAACAAATTAAACAGCAGACCCTGAGGAACAATTTGTACTACATATGGGAAGAAAGAGGAAATCAGTTAATATTGCCTAAAAACAAGCTGATATATATTCTAAAATGGATAATTTAAATTTCACAAGCTTAAACTGAAGACCTAGATGTTGAAGATACATTCTGCTCCTGCTCTGGACCTCAAAGTTAAACACCTTCATCGAATCCCATGCTCTCAAATACAGATTCTATCCTCATGAAATACAGAATGCTCTCACGCTAACTGGAAAAACAATGTGCTGAGAAACAAGTCACATATAGACATTTGATTTTGGATATAAACTGGTTTGAAGCCTATGAAAGAAAAGAGAATTTTGGATCCAGATCCATGAGAGTGTTATAATCCAGGATAGACCAAGTGTACTAAAAATGATGAATATATAAAAACATCTTTAAAAAACATCAAGACCTAACCAAGAATGTATTGTTAGTGCTACAGGTTATAACAAAGAACCAGAAAACCTGGGTTCTCTCTATCATAGAGTCACTTTGCTATTAAAAAAAAATAATAATAAAGTGATTTAAATGGTGTTTAGGACGAGAATAAGGTGTTTAGAGAGAGTAAACTTTTATTTTAACTTAATCGATGCTAATTTCCATGTGCTCCACCCAAAGACCACCAGGAACAAATCTGTAATTGAACAGCTGAGTTCCTTAAATTTTTGCAACGGGGGGGGGGGGGGGAACACATTCATAAATACATACATACAATACAATGAAAATGCTAGTTAAGAGAAAGAGATAATCACATTGGATTTTGAAAAATCCAGCTGTGTTCTGGTTTAGCAAGGACTACGCATGTAATACGCATGTAAGCAGGGAAATTGAATGAGGATCAACAGTAGATAGAACTATTATTATATTTTTGACTTTTAGATTTATGTTGATTTCATGGTTGCTCATCATATCAAAACAAACACCCACATTCATACATGCATAAGTACATACAGAGAACTATTGACAGTCGAAATCATCACTGTGTCTTAAAATAAAGATTATGATTAATCCAATTCTGTGCAACTGCGGTGCAGATTATTTTTAGTTTGGACACCTCTATTCACAACAATATCTATTCTATTTACTGAATTGACAATTCTTACTATGGTGACCCATGGAGTGTTAATATGTTGTCACATGTACTAGAGTTCAGACAACATTGTATAAGAGAATAAAAATATAAAATCTTCTAAATGATAAATCTTCCTATCCTGACAGCTTTCAGAAACTCCACTGTGTGCAAATCCTCCAATTATTGCTTATATAAATAAAAAATAACAAAAGAGAAACAATAGCTATTTTTCCTTAATAGGCTCACTAATTGCATTTATCCAAATAAAGATGTAAAGTTTGAACAGAAATTTTTGTCATTTTGGGGTTATTTCCCAATAAATTAAGAATCCTGAAATATCCCATATTAAAAAAAAAAAAAAAAAGAAGTGGAGCAGATCACTTGTAACTACAGAATACTGAGTTTTATTTCCTATGCTTAACTGATTCTGAGGTCATCAGGGTGTTATTGCTAGAGATTGCAGATCATGATTTCTGTGTTATCTCCCACTGAAGACCCATTCAAATGTGTTTTATTTTGCCTGTTTTATTCTTTTAATCCCCAAACACCTTACTTAAAGTTAACTCCACTGTCAGGGAAAAACTTATTTTAATGAATTGTATTTTTTTCTCATTCTTCGTAGAAAATGTATTTTAAAGCACTGACTTCAATAGATGGACGGACAGACAGATGGATGGACAGACAGACTGACAGACAGATAGATAGATGATAGGTAAAATGTAAAGTCTCAATTATTAAGAAATCCTCTGATGATTGTAAAATTAACTGTTGTCAAAAATTTGTTTTCCTGAATTTGCAAGTATCTCATATTTGGCCCTTACATTAATTTTATAATATTTTCCCTAAAATGAACTGAGAAATAAGGTCCATAAATTGTTTAACATTAGATCAAAATTTGTATATTTTTAGTATCACATGCACTTATAAAAGTGTATTTTTTGAAATAAAAATAATCAGTTCTGCTTTATTATAACCTGGTAGTATTGTCTGTATGTAGGCATATGTGTATGTATACAAAATTACAAAGCAATGTCCTAAATTATATAATGCATCATCAGACAAAGGCACATCATTTTTAATATTAGAAGGCATTATTTTTAAAATTTGAGTATTCATGAGATGTTATCTGAACAAATTATTTGTATGTCACTAGTTAAAATCTGTATTAATTTGCATTCTTGACAAGCAGAAAGATCAAGACTGACACAAAAAAGAATAAAAGAATGTTTATAAAAGTAAAACCCCGCCAACGTAAAATAGAATGTGTATTGTCTCACTGATTTGACTTATATCTGTGCCTTTCATTCCATTTTCAACCACAGAAGAGGTTGACTTGTTTGTCAGTGGCCGTTCTAAATCCCAGAACTCGATGTGGGGTTTGGAATTTGGTTATAACCTGGCAACCATCCCATATGCTAAAACTGCTCTTTGGAAACTAGTAAATTTAATTGTTTACATTGATACTGAGATTCAGTCTTGAAACTGAATAGAGCAAAAACTAATAAAAAGAAAGATGTTATAATTTACTGACAACATAGCAGGACTGTTTTCCCTATAGTAAAATGATTTAGACATGGCACTATTCATCACAGTAGTTATCGGAGGAAGAGAGTTCAACTATGTGATTTAACCAGAATGAAGTAAATATGAAAATCTCAAGTCCATTAAAATTTAAAATTTAAAAGGATTTTTATTAATCAGGCTTAAAGATTATTTTGGTACTCATAATCTCCCTTGAATTTCCATTTCTATAGTGTTGGTGATAAAGACTTTTTATACAGTTGGCCAATCAAAACCATGCTCTTCAGCAAAACAGATAAGCTTTTTTCTGTCAAAACATTTAATTATAAAGTTGTTCCTATTAGTTAAGAAGTAAATCATTTAAAGGGTAAAAAGATTAAATGTAATCTTGAAAGGAAAATGCTTACAGATAAAAAAGAGAGAAACTTGTACTCAAAGAAAGAACGTAATTTGTCATTTCAAGATAGTTAATGAGCTTCAGATACTCTTTGATGATGAGAAAGAGTATGATATACATAAAAAAGCTTTAATGAAGTATAAAATTATAATAGATAATGAAGTTCTTTTTTTAGAACATGCAATTAGTAACTGTTGGATTTTTTCTTTTTCTTAAAATCATAAATACATTGACAATACTACTATGTTGGTGCAAAAGTAATTGCAGGTTAAAAGATTAAAATTAATTGCAAAAGCCGCAATTATTTTTGCACCAACCTAATACATACGTGTAAAACCATTATGAATAAGAGTAATTGTTACCGTGTTTCCCTGAAATAAGACCTAGCCGGACAATCAGCTCTAATGCATTTTTTGAAGCAAACATTAATATAAGGCTGATTATATTATATTAGATTAGATTAGTTTAGATTATATTATATTAAGTCCAGGTTTTATATTATATTTTATAAAACCCAGTCTTATATTATAGTAAAATAAGACCAAAGCTTATATTAATTTTTGCTCCAAAAGACGCATTAGAGCTGATTGGCCAGCTAGGTCTTATTTTCGGGGGAACACGGTAAGCGCAGCTGGAGGAATAAGTTGTGGGAGACCAAAATTGGTCTATTATAATTTATTTGGTGTGTTTGAGCTGCAGGAAGTCAAGCTAGAATAGACCATAAGCTTCCCGAGCACAGAAGGGTATGGAGTTTTATAGGCGTGGATAAACAAAGCTGTCCCCCCTTCAATGCTTCAGGGGGTTTTCTTCACAAAGGGTTTCAGGGCATGACCAAGCCCTCCAGCTCCACACCCTGGCCCCAGATCACTGTTCCACTGCTCAGGCCCACCCAGGCCTGCTGATCATAGGCCCCTAGGAGATAAAGCAAGACAGGATGAAGACAAGATGGCTTTTAAGATAAGGTTTCTGCTCCTGGGCTAAATATGGCTTAACAGTAATGAATTCTAATTTAAGATGATCAAGATCAAACTCATAGTTTTTCCCTCCTCATTTCTCTTTTTGAAGAATCAGAAAAACAAAACAAAATAACTGTGTTCAGCATACAGGATTTTAGAACATTTGTATTAAACTGCTTGAATTGCAATAGTATAAAAATTAGTTGAAGAGTTTGTATAATCAAAAGGTAAAGGGGTTTTATGGCGGTACTGTGAAAAAAAAATTATGAATACCATGAACAGAAAAGTTAAATAGCCTGATAATTTGGAAAAAAAGAATTAGTGGTATTTTATGTAACGTTTTAAAATTATAACACTGGAAACAAAGTTAGAAAGAATAAGTCATTTGCCAGTATTTGAAAGATGACATATTTGAAATATGTCAAAGTTAATTTGAAACATCCAGTACCAAAGAATTGCCTCCTCCAAGTACTTACATTTTGTAATTACTTTTTACTTTCCATATTAAACATACATAATGAAATAACTTGTGCAATTGTAAACGCAAAGGATATTACTTGCAGATATAGGCATAAGGATGTTATTTGTAATACTGTTTACATAGCAAATGTTAAGGTCTAGAATCGACTGCCCCTCAATTGGACAGAGGACACACGTGATAATGCAAGTCACACAGCAAGGTTTATTTCCAGCTACCTGGGATCCGAGTATCTGCCCGACGCAGCGGGTTTCAACAAGGACCCTGAGCACTCAAAGCCAAGGGTTTATATAGCATTTTTAAAGCATCCAGTAATTTTCCATAGCTTCAAAGAGTATACATATCATGGGCTTGTATAACATTCTGATGGTTTGACAAGATAAGCTGGCTTGTAGTCCACCCAGTTGGCAGTTAACAAGATAAGCTCCTTTCAAACAGGACATCTGGTCCACACCCTGTTAAGGTCGTCCAGAAAATGGCTTCCTTTCTTAAGCTAACCTACTCTTACATTCCCTCCTTTTGTTGTTTATAATGAGGAATCTTGCTCATGCACGGGCCAATCGTAAAGGACCTCAGGGGCAGGCAATCTCTCATACTGTTGTCTTAGGACCATGAGCTGGATGGTATTAATACGATCTTTCACAAAATTAATAAGCTTGTTTAAATGCAAGGGCCAAAGGTTAAAATAAGCACAAGCAAAACAAACGGGACAACCAAGGTAGAAACTAGGGTGGCGAACTAGGGGGACCTATTAAACAAAGCCTCAAACCAGTTCTCCTGAGCTTCACTCTCCCGTTTTCTCTTGGCTAACCCTTCTCTCACCTTTGTTATAGATTTTTTTACTATACTAGTATGGTCAGCATAAAAGCAGCACACTTTTCCTAATGCGACATACAGTTCCCCTTGTTAACAAAGGCAAATTTGAGGGAGTTAGGTCGTGATACCGACCATTTCTCCATCATTAGAGGTGACAGAGTCCCATTTTTTACAGAAAGAATATTGGAAACCCCGCAATGTCAGCCCTTAGAATGTTCCAGACAGGCACAAAATTCATAGCTACGGGCTAAATTGGGTGCTGTGGACCTGTATTCAGGATAAACATCTCTGGAGCAGAAGTATAGGTCTGGCCACTCCGTGGACAGTGGGGCCACGTGGGTGGTTTCGCTGAGAGTTGCACCAGTCTCTCCACCAGTCAGGATCCATGTCTGTTTATAAGGCCAATGGGCATTGGTCTCCGAGCCCCCAAATGTTATGGTCCCCGTGCGGCTCCTTGTCTAGATGTTGAGCAGAGTCAGGGCTAGCAGCCACATCATCGTTGAGCGAGGCAATGGGCGAGGAGCTTCCCGAGGTCGGGAGAGCTGCAGCTTCAGAGGGTTATCAGGGTGTTGCCGCACGGTCCACTCCACAGCTTGTGTCTGCTCCAGCTGATCAGCTCGGCGCACGTGAGAGTGATGGACCCAAAGCCCGATGCCGTCAACCATTAAGGCAGTGGGAGTAACCAGAAGAACCATCTAAGGACCTTTCCACCTTTCTTCCAGGGTCCGGGACCTCTGTCTCCTCACCCATACCCAATCCCCTGGAACAATGCCATGTACCGGGTCCAGTGCATCCTTGGTCTCATACAGGGAATGCACTAGGGGCCATATATCATACTGGACCTCCTGCAGGGCCCTCAAACTGGCCAGATAATTTGGGGCCACATTGGGGTCATGATCTGGTAGAGTACGAACAATAATGGGGGGGTGGTGCCCCATACAGAATTTCAAAGGGTGTCAATCCATGTACATATGGTGAGTTCCGAACCCGGAAGATGGCATAGGGTAAGAGGGTCACCCAGTCCCCGCCAGTCTCGATGGCCAATTTAGACAAAGTCTCCTTTAGGGTCCGATTCATTCTCTCTACCTGCCCTGAGCTCTGGGGATTATATACACAATGGAACTTCCAATTGGTACCCATCGCTGGGGCCAGTACCTGTAGGACTTTACTGATGAAAGCTGGGCCGTTATCAGAACCCAAAACCTCGCGGATCCCATATCTGGGAACACTTTCCTCTGGAAACGCCTTAGCAACAACCTGGGCAGTCTCCCATTTCATAGGTAAGGCTTCCACCCAGCCTGAAAATGTGTCAACCATTACTAGCAAGTACTTATACCCATACCTCCCAGGCTTTACCTCAGTAAAATCCACCTCCCAACTCCGTCCTGGCGCTCTCCCCCGTACCATTGTACCTGTATGTAGGGGTCCCTTCCTACTGAGTTTCATAGCCTGGCAGCCAACGCACTGATCCACGATCTCCTGGATATGAGCTGTTTGTCAGGGGAACCGGAGGCAGGCGGACTGGAGAATCGTCAGCAACTTCTTTTTTTCCTAAGTGGGTGGCTTGATGCATATTGGAAAGGAGAAACAATCCTAGTTTTGCCAGCAGTATCAATCTTCCCTCTGCATCCCGACACCACCCATGCTGATCTGGCTCGGGCAGTGGTGGTTCCCAATCCACTGCAGGTCTTCCGGAGTGTAGTCAGGTCAGGGGTCAGGCGCGGGAGCTCGGGTGCGGGCAGAGTGAGTGCCAAAGCTGATGAAGCTACTGCTGCTGCTTGGCGGCTTCATCCGTCCACCGGTTTCCTTCAGCCTCAGGGTTCTTGGCAGACTGGTGCCCAGGGACGTGGACAATTGCAACTGTCCGGGGCTTTGGCACGGCCGCCAGCAGTCTCTGTACCTCTGGGAGATTGCGCAGAACCTTTCCTTCCACTGTAACAAAGCCTCTCTCCCGGTAGATAGGCCGTGCACATGGACAGTGCCGAAAGCATAGCGACTATCGGTATAGACAGTCACTCATCTCCCCTTGGCCCGTTCTAGGGCCTCCGCCAGCGCGATCAGTTTGGCCTTCTGTGAGGAGGTCCCCGGGGGAAGCGGGGTGCTCCAAATGATGCTCCTGCTCTGGTCTACCATCGCCGTGCACGCCCTCCGCACCCCGTCCATAATGAAGCTGCTTCCATCAGTGTACCATACCAACTCACTGTTAGGAAGGGCGGCGTCCTGGAGGTCGGGGCGCACCTGGGTGACTTCTGCCATGATCTCCTGGCAATCATTCAGGGGGGCTTCCAGATCAGAGGTCGGCAGCAGGGTGGCTGGATTTAGAGCGGTAGTTTCAACAAAGAAGATCCGGGGTGCATCTAGCAGGAGTCCTTGGTAATGGGTTAGGCGGGCATAGGTCATCCACCTACCAGGGGGATACTTCAGGACTCCCTCGATCGCATGGGGGTCACCACCTTCAGTTTTGCCGAAGGTGAATTTATCTGCATCCTTCACCATTAGGGCTACTGCTGCGATGATCCTTAGGCACGGGGGCCATCCTGCTGCAACTGGATCTAGCCTCTTGGATAAATAGACAACCGGACGTTTCCATGGCCCCAGGCGCTGCATCAGCACTCCTTTTTCTATCCGCCTCCTCTCATCAACAAAGAGAGTGAAGGGCTTCAGGGGGTCTGGCAATGCCAGGGCTGGGGCTGTCAAGAGAGGGGCCTTGAGTTTGTCAAAGGCCTTGGTCCGGACCCCAGGCCCAGGGGGCCTTATCCTTGGTTTCCTCATACAGAGGCTTTGCTATTTCAGCATACCCCAGAATCTACAGCCAGCAGTAGCCTGCTGTCTCTAAAAACTCACGGACCTCTTGGGCTGATCGGGACTGGAAGTCTAAGAATAGTCTTTCATGGCCTCTGTCAGCCATGTGGTTCCTCTTTTCAGTTTATATCCCAGGTAGGTGACTGTTTGCCTGCATATTTGAGCCTTCTTTGCACTGGCTCGATAGCCCAACCGCCCCAGCTCCTGGAGGAGGTCTCCAGTGGCCTGTCGGCATTCGGCTTCGGAGGGGGCTGCCAGAAAAAGTCATCTACATACTGCAGGAGCGGAACTGAATCATGGCTCTGGCGGAACGAGTCCAAATCCTGATTCAGGGCTTCATTAAACAGGTAGGAGAGTTTTTGAAGCCTTGTGGTAGTCTAGTCCAGGTCAATTGCCTGGGGGTTCCCGTATTGCCATCATGCCATTCGAAGGCCAAAAAATGTTGGCTGCTGGGTCGGGCAGTGGTGGATCCGAATCCACTGCAAGTCTTCCGGAGTGTAATCAGGTTGCGGGGCAGGTTCAGGAGCTCGGTGCTCGGTGCTGGGTGCCAGGGCTATGCTAAAAAATGCATCCTTTAGGTCTAGGGTGGTATACCAAACGTGTGAAGGGGGCAAAAACTTAACAAGGTATAAGGGTTGGGGACCGTGGGGTGGTTGTCTTCGACCCTCTTACTCACTTCCCTCAAGTCCTGGACTGGCCTATAATCTTTTCCCCTGGTTTCTTAACGGGGAGAAGTGGGGTGTTCCAGACAGAGTGGAGGGTTTCAGTATCCCAGCTTCTAGTAGGCGGTTGATGTGTGGGGCAATCCCTTTCCGCACCTCGGTGGACATGGGGTATTGGCAGACCCGAATAGGCTGGGCAGAGGCTTTGAGATCGACCACCACCAGTGCTCAGCAGGCTGCCCAACCCACACCCGCTATCTCCGCCCATGCCTGGAAGGTATGTTCTAAGCCAATAAACCATGTCAGTAGGCCATTATGTAGAGGGAGGGTTGTAGGAGTTGTCCTTCAGGGTGAACAGGCGATGTTCATCTGCAAGAGACAGGGTTAAAACATGGAGGGGTTATCCCTGACCATCCATTACCTTGATGCCGTCCGGCTCAAAGTTGATCTGGGCCCTGATCTTAGCCAGAACATCACGCCCCAGCAAAGGGGCAGGGCATTCAGGGATAACCAGGAAGGAGTGGGTTACTTGGTGGTGGCCTAAGTCCACCTGGAGCCTACTGGTCCACCAATAAGCCTTGGACCCAGTCGCTCCCTGCACCAAAATGGTTTTCTGAGATAAGGGCTCCGTAGACTTGTTCAAAACTGAGTACTGGGCTCCTGGGTCCACCATGAATCCTACTGGATTCCCCTCCACATACACAGTTACCCAAGACTCAGGGAAGGAATGCGAGTCCTGTCCCCCTTAGTCACTGTCCATTCCTGGCAGCAGAACCCGAGTGTCCTGCCTGGTCTGGCCCTGGTGCCTGGGGCACTCCCTCTTCCAATGTCCAAATTCTTTGCAGTTTGCACACTTTCTGCTATCTAGTCTGGGCCACGGTCTCTGAGGTTGGGCTGGTCCGGCTGGACTCGGTCCCTCCCTGGCTGTGCCCTGCACGCCTGCCAGCAAGATCTTGGCCATCTCCTACTGCTGCCTCCTGTTTTCCCTACTCTGATGCTCTCTGTCTTTCCTCTCTTTCTTCGGGAGTCTCTCGAGTGTTGAAGACTCTGTTCACTACTTTCATTAAATCCCGAATGGTCATCTCTCCCAGTCCCTCCTGCTTATACAACTTCGTCCTAATATCTGGGGCAGACTGGTTTATAAAAGACATAATTATGGCTGACTGATTCTCTTCTGCTAGGGGGTTCAACGGGGTGTACTGTCTATAAGCATCATAGAGGCGTTCTAAAAACATGGCCGGGCTTTTATTTTCCCCTTGCATCACAGCTTTTACCTTAACCAAATTGGTGGTGCAAAGTACCGCCACTCGGAGACCTGCCATAAGACTCTGGCGGTAGACTCGGAGACGCTCCCTACCTTCTGTGTTTTTTAAGTCCCAATCCGGTCTATTCAAGGGAAAGTGCTCATCGATCAGGATTGGCAAGTTTGTTGGCCGCCCGTTGTCACCGGGGACATTCTTTCTGGCCTCGGTGAGGATCCGCTTGAGCTCCTTTCTTCACTTCCACGCCATAATTACGAGCCTTGGGGCAGATTTCAGGAAAGTGTTTCAGGAGCAGGGTCTTAGGTGTTACCTGAGCCTGTCCCATAATTATCACAAAGAGAAACCAAGAAAAGACGAAAGACACAATGCCAGCAAATACACAACTTTGCACAGGACTTTTCAACACCCACTCGCAGGTCAACCACACCACATTCACAGTTGCCGTTTCAATCACACCAATCTACCACACTCAGGATCCTTACCCCCGTCCAAACAGAGTCCACTGCAGATGTTGCTGGGCCACCTTCTCGGTGGGCAAATCTCCCACGACTTCCAGTAATGGAGCCTCCAGGGACATAACACTCTCCTTCCTTCCAGTGATAATTCTCAATTGGGACCGGGCAGAGACCTGTTTCAGTCTCTCCAATCAAGGCCTCCCCTAATTGGGACCAGGCAGAGACCTGTTTCAGTCCTCTTCTCTTGGAGGTGGCCAACATCCTACCCCGGTTCCTATGTAAACCCCAGTATCGGGAGTCGTCTGTTGCCTTGAGAGGTGGAGATCCCGGACGAGCCCCCAAATGTTAAGATCGAGAATTGACCACCCCTCAATTGGACAGAGGACACACGTGATAATGCAAGTAACACAGCGAGGTTTATTTCCAGCTAGTTGGGGTCTGAGTATCTGCCCGACGCAGAGGGTTTCAACAAGGACCCCGAGCACTCAAAGCCAAGGGTGTATATTACATTTTTAAAACATCCAGTAATTTTCCATAGCTTCAAAGAGTATACATATCATGGGCTTGTACCACATTCTGATGGTTTCACAAGATAAGCTGGCTTGTAGTCCACCCAGTCGGCAGTTAACAAGATAAGCTCTTTTCAAACAGGACATCTGGTCCACACCCTGTTAAGGTTGTCCAGAAAACGGCTTCCTTTCTTATGCTAACCTACTCTTACACAATAATATGTTGATGATTGAAATGTTTAATAATAAAAAAATGTTTAAATGTAATTTAACTCTAAAAAAATCATATATACCTATTAAAAAGGTGTAGGTAGATATACACCTTATAACAACAAAGATTTTTATCTGCAAGTAATTGAAAAATAAGTTTTAAAACTGCACGTGTAATGTTACAGTGTTTCCAATACAGATGTGTATTGGCTTAGCTGTGCATTTCTTGGTGCAAATCATCTGCTAAAATTAAGTACTAGCTGCATAATGTTGGTTTGGAGGACACACTTTTGGGATTTATCAGAATTTTCACTATTAGACTTAGTACCATGATATTTAAAATATTTTAAAGAAAAATAATATATGGACAAGAAAAAAGTTAAACATGACATTAAATGTAAGTTATTAAAATTTTACACACCTTGCTTTTAAAAAGTTGATTGAAACCTTTTCTTAATTTGAATTTTTGACTCTTTTTTTAAATTAATTGTATTGAAAACTATTATTCTTAATAAACACCATTCTTAGATGTCCAGGAGTCTAACTATGTACTATTTTACGTAGACCTATGAAATCATTTTTCTTATAGGACAGCTTTAGGTAGTTGCCTTTATTAATGATCCCCATGTAAAGCAGAATGTGCTCCATACTGTGGGTGGGCATTAGCTAATGAGTTGACGGTCTTAAGATAAACAAACTTAGGTCCCTGAAGAGGAAAGGTTTCTCCTCTACACTTCCTTCAGACACAATACTGCAACATCAACCTTTGCTTAAATTTCCAGGCTATTGTCCTCCTTTGCAAGTTTTGGAGAGACAGCCCCCACAACTGTGTGAGTCAATTTATTGAAATCAATCTCTTTCTGTATGTATATGCATACGATTGGTTCTTTTTCTCTGTAGAACCTGGGTAATATAATAACAAACAATGATAAATTGTAAGAGTAGGTTAGCATAAGAAAGGAAGCCGTTTTCTGGACGGCCTTATCAGAGTGTGGAACCAGATGTCCTGTTTGAAAAGAGCTTATCTGTTAACTGCCGACTGGGTGGAGTATAAGCCAGCTTATCTTGTGAAACCATCAGAATGTGGTACAAGCCCATGATATGTATCCTCTTTGAAGCTATGGAAAATTACTGGATGCTTTAAAAATGCTATATAAACCCTTGGCTTTGGCTGCTCAGGGTCCTTGTTGAAACCCTCTGCGTCGGGCAGATACTCAGACCCCAGCTAGCTGGAAATAAACCTCGCTGTGTTACTTGCATTATCGCGTGTGTCCTCTGTCCAATTGAGGGATGGTCGATTCTAGACCTTAACATTTGGGGGCTCGTCCGGGATCACCCCCAAGGGAACAGATGACTCCCGATACCGAGGTTTACATAGAAACCGCGGTAGGAGCTTTGGCCACCTCCAAGAGGAGAGGACTGAAACAGGTCCTCGACCAGAGAGACTGAAACAGGTCTCTGCCCGGTCCCAATTGAGAATTATCACGGGAAGGAAAGAGCGGGTTATGACCCTGGAGGCTCCATTACTGGAAGTCGTGGGAGACGTCCCCAACGAGAAGGTGGCCCAGGACGTCCGCAGTGGAAGCCGTTTGGACAAGCCCTGGGTAAGGATCCTGAGTGTGGTGTGACTGGTGTGATTGAAACGGCGCCTGTGAATGTGGTGTGGTTGACCGGCCGGTGGGTGTTGAAGAGTCCTATGCGAAGTTGTGTATTTGCTGTCATTGTGTCTTTTGTCTTTTCTTGGTTTCTCTTTTTGATAATTATGGGACAGGATCAGGTAACATCTAAGACCCTGCTCCTGAAGCACTTTCCTCAAATCCACGCCAAGGCTCGTAATTATGGCGTGGAAGTGAAGAAAGGTAAGTTTGATACGTTCTGCTCTGCAGAATGGCCCACTTTTAAGGTGGGCTGGCCCCCCTAAAGGACCTTTTCCCTACACATTATTAAAAAGGTCCGAAATGTTATTAATCAGCCCGGCACGCAGGGCCATCCGGACCAATATCCCTATATTTTGATGTGGCAAGCCTTGGTAGAGAGCCCTCCCTCCTGGCTGAAACCCTTTATCCCCAAAAGGCCGGAGCATCCCCCTAAGGTCTTGACCGTTTCTGAACCCTCCCGCCAATCGGCGGTGCCTACGGCCGGCCAGAAATCCCCGGAGAAGCCAACCCAAAGACCCATCCTGCAGGAAGGGTCAAAATATACCCCTCCCTGATAGACCTAGATCTTAAAGAGACCCCGTCAAACTACGTGCCTGTGGTGCCGCTCCAGCCTGAGGCTGCCGCCCCTCCCACGTCTCCTCACTCGACCGCCTCCCCATCGGCCTCCTCGGATCCCCCTGCCCCAACCCAGGGACCAGCGAGGTGATTGAGGCCCCGTAGACACCGGGAAGAGACCCCTGAGGAGGAACCATCTTCCCTGACCTCCGCTGGGGTGCCGATCCTCCAGATGAGGAGCGAGCCTACCAGTATTGGCCCTTTTCAAGCAGTACAACTGGAAGGCCCAAAACCCTCTTTTCTCTAAGGACCGACGGGTCTAACTAACCTAAGACCTTATTCATCACCGAGGAGCATGAGCGGATCCTCACCCAGGCCACAAACAATGTCCCCGGTGACAATGGGCGGCCAACAACCTTGCTGAACCTGATCGACGAGCGCTTTCCCTTGAATAGACCAAATTGGGACTTTGGGAACTCAGAAGGTAGGGAGCATCTCCGAGTCTACCGCCAGTCTTAAAACAGGTTTCCGAGCGGCGGCACGCCGCCCCACCAGTTTGGTTAAGGTAAAAGCTGTGATGCAAGGGGAAAATGAAAGCCCTGCCATGTTTTTAGAACGCCTCTGATGCTTATAGACAGTACACCCCGTTGAACCCCCTAGCAGAAGAGAATCAGTCAGCCATAATTATGTCTTTTATAAACCAGTCTGCCCCAGATATTAGGACGAAGTTGTATAAGCAGGAGGGACTGGGAGAGATGACCATTCGGGATTTAATGAAAGTAGTGAACAGAGTCTTCAACACTCGAGAGACTCCCGAAGAAAGAGAGGAAAGAAGAGAGCATCAGAGTAGGGAAAGCAGGAGGCAGCAGAAGGAGATGGCCAAGATCTTGCTAGCAGGCGTGCAGGGCACAGCCAGGGAGGGACCGAGTCCAGCCAGACCAGCCCAACCTCAGAGACCGTGGCCCAGACTACATAGCAGAAAGTGTGCAAACTGCAAAGAATTTGGACATTGGAAGAGAGAGTGCCCCAAGCACCAGGGCCAGACCGGGCAGGATGCTCGGGTTCTGCTGCCACAGTGACTAAGGGGGACAGGACTAGCATCCCTTCCCTGAGTCTTGGGTAACTGTGTATGTGGAGAGGAAGCCAGTAGGATTCATGGTGGACCCAGGAGCCCAGTACTCAGTTTTGAACAAGTCTACGGAGCCCTTATCTCAGAAAAACATTTTGGTGCAGGGAGCGACTGGGTCCAAGGCTTATTGGTGGACCAGTAGGCTCCAGGTGGACTTAGGCCACCACCAAGTAACCCACTCCTTCCTGGTATCCCTGAATGCCCTGCCCCTTTGCTGGGGCGTGATGTTCTGGCTAAGATCAGGGCCCAGATCAACTTTGAGCCGGATGGCATCAAGGTAATCGATGGTCAGGGACAACCCCTCCATGTTTTAACCCTGTCTCTTGCAGATGAACATCGCCTGTTCACCCTGCAAAACAACTCCTACAACCCTCCCTCTACAGAATGGCCTAGTGACATGGTTTATTGGCTTAGAACATACCCTCAGACATGGGCGGAGATAGCGGGTGTGGGTTGGGTGGCCTGCTGAGCACGGGTGGTGGTCGATCTTAAAGCCTCAGCCCAGCCTATCCGGGTCTGCCAATACCCCATGTCCACCGAGGTGCGGAAAGGGATTGCCCCACACATCAACCGCATACTAGAAGCTGGGATACTGGAACCCTTACACTCTGCTTGGAACATCCCACTTCTCACCATTAAGAAACTAGGGGGAAAGATTATAGGCCAGTCCAAGACTTGAGGGAAGTGAATAAGAGGGTCGAAGACAACCACCCCACGGTCCACAACCCTTATACCTTGTTAAGTCATTTGCCCCCTTCACACGTTTGGTATACCACCCTAGACCTAAAGGATGCATTTTTTAGCATAGCCCTGGCACCCAGCACCGAGCACCGAGCTCCTGAACCTGCCCCGCGACCTGATTACACTCCAGAAGACCTGCAGTGGATTCGGAACCACCACTGCCCGACCCAGCAGCCAACACATTTTTTACTTCGAATGGCATGATGGCAATACGGGAACCCCCGGGCAGGTGACCTGGACTAGACTACCAGAAGGCTTCAAAAACTCTCCTACTCTGTTTAATGAAGCCCTGAATCAGGATTTGGACTCGTTCCGCCGGAGCCATGATTCAGTTCCGCTCCTGCAGTATGTAGATGACTCGCTTCTGGCGGCCCCTCCGAAGCCGAGTGCCGACAGGCCACTGGAGACCTCCTCCGGGAGCTGGGGCGGCTGGGCTATCGGGCCAGTGCAAAGAAGGCTCAAATATGCAGGCAAACGGTCACCTACCTGGGATAGAAACTGAAAAGAGGAACCACATGGCTGACAGAGGCCATGAAAGACTATTCTTAGACTTCCAGTCCCCATCAGCCCAAGAGGTCCACGAGTTTTTAGAGACAGCAGGCTACTGCCGGCTGTGGATTCTGGGGTATGCTGAAATAGCAAAGCCTCTGTATGAGGAAACCAAGGATAAGGCCCCCTGGGCCTGGGCTCCGGACCAACTAAGGCCTTTGACAAACTCAAGGCCCCTCTCTTGACAGCCCCAGCCCTGGCATTGCCAGACCCCCTGAAGTCCTTCACTCTCTTTGTTGATGAGAGGAGGCAGATAGCAAAAGGAGTGCTGATGCAGCGCCTGGGGCCATGGGAACGTCCGTTTGCCTATTTATGCAAGAGGCTAGATCCAGTTGCAGCAGGATGGCCCCCTTGCCTAAGGATCATCGCAGCAGTAGCCCTAATGGTGAAGGATGCAGATAAACTCACCTTCGGCAAAACTGAAGGTGGTGACCCCGATGTGATAGAGGGGGTCCTGAAGTATCCCCCTGGTAGGTGGATGACCTATGCCCGCCTAACCCATTACCAAGGACTCCTGCTAGATGCACCCCGGATCTTCTTTGTCGAAACTACCGCTCTAAATCCAGCCACCCTGCTGCCGACCTCTGATCTGGAAGCCCCCCTGAATGATTGCAAATAGATCATGGCAGAAGTCACCCAGGTGCGCCCCGACCTCCAGGACGCAGCCCTTCCTAACAGTGAGTTGGTATGGTATACTGATGGAAGCAGCTTCATTATGGACGGGGTGCGGAGGGCGTGCACGGCGATGGTAGACCAGAGCAGGAGCATCATTTGGAGCACCCCGCTTCCCCCGGGGACCTCCTCACAGAAGGCCAAACTGATCGCGCTGGCGGAGGTGCTAGAACGGGCCAAGTGGAGACGAGTGACTGTCTATACCGATAGCCGCTATGCTTTCGGCACTGTCCATGTGCACGGCCTATCTACTGGGAGAGAGGCTTTGTTACAGTGGAAGGAAAGGTTCTGCGCAGTCTCCCAGAGGTACAGAGACTGCTGGCGGCCGTGCAAAAACCTAGGGCAGTTGCAATAGTCCACGTCCCTGGGCACCAGTCTGCCCGGACCCCGGAGGCTGAAGGAAACCGGCGGGCAGATAAAGCTGCCAAGACAGCAGCAGTAGCTTCATCAGCTTTGGCACTCACACTGCCCACACCCGAGCTCCGGCCAGCACCCGAGCCCCCGCGACCTGAGTACACTCCGGAAGACCTGCAGTGGATTCGGAACCACCACTGCCCAGAGCCTGATCATCATGGGTGGTGTCGGGATGCAGAGGGAAGATTGATACTGATGGCAAAACTAGGACTGTTTCTCCTTTCCAATCTGCACCAAGCCACCCACTTAGGAAAAAAAGAAGTTGCTGATGATTCTCGAGTTCTTCCGCCTCCGGTTCCCCTGACAAACAGCTCAGATCCAGGAGATCGTGGATCAGTGCGTTGAGTGCCAGGCTATGAAACTCAGTAGGAAGGGACCCCTACATACAGGTACAATGGTACGGGGGAGAGCGCCGGGACGGAGTTGGGAGGTGGATTTTACTGAGGTAAAGCCTGGGAGGTATGGGTATAAGCAGTTGCTAGTAATGGTTGACACATTTTCAGGCTGGGTGGAAGCCCTCCCCACAAAACAAGAGACTGCTCAGGTTGTTGCTAAGGCGTTGCTAGAGGAAATTATTCCCAGATATGGGATCTGCGAGGTTTTGGGTTCTGATCACGGCCCAGCTTTCATCAGTAAAGTCCTACAGGGACTAGCCTGAGCGATGGGGACCAATTGGAAGTTACATTGTGTATATAATCCCCAGAGCTCAGGGAAGGTAGAGAGAATGAATCGGACCCTAAAGGAGACTTTGTCTAAATTGGCCATCGAGACTGGCGGGGACTGGGTGACCCTCTTACCCTATGCCATCTTCCGGGTTCGGAACTCACCATATGTACATGGATTGACAACCTTTGAAATTCTGTATGGGGCACCACCCCCTATTATTGTTCGTACTCTACCAGATCATGACCCCAATATGGCCCCAAATTATCTGGCCAGTTTGAGGGCCCTGAAGGAGGTCCAGTATGATATATGGCCCCTAGTGCGTTCCCTGTATGAGACCAAGGACGCACTTGACATGGAACATGGCATTATTCCAGGGGATTGGGTATGGGTGAGGTGACACAGGTCCAGGACCCTGGAAAAAAGGTGGAAAGGTCCTTAGATGGTTCTTCTGGTTATTCCTACTGCCTTAAAGGTTGATGGCATCGGGCTTTGTGTCCATCACTCTCACGTGCGCCAAGGTGATCAGCTGGAGCAGACACAAGCTGGGGAGTGGACTGTGCGGCAACATCCTGATAACCCTGTGAAGCTGCAGCTCTCCCAACCTCGGGGAATCGCCTCGCCCCCTGCCTCGCTCAATGATGAAGTTGCTGCTAGCCCTGACTCTGCTCAACATCTAGACAAGGAGCCGCACGGGGACCATAATATTTGGGGGCTCGGAGACCAATGCCCATTGGCCTTATAAACAGACATGGATCCTGACCGGTGGAGAGACTGGTGCAACTCTCAGCAAAACCACCCACGTGGCCCCACTGTCCACGGGGTGGCCAGACCTATACTTCTGCTCCAGAGATATCAACCATGAATACAGGTCCACAGCACCCAATTTAGCCCGTAGCTATGGATTTTATGACTGTCTGGAACATTCTAAGGGCCGACATTGTGGGGGAGTCCAATATTCTTTCTGTAAAAAATAAGACTGTGTCACCTCTAATGACGGAGAAGTGGTCGGTATCACGACCTAACTCCCTCAAATTTGCCTTTGTTAACAAGGGGAACTGTATGTCGCGTTAGGAAAAGAGTGCTGCTTTTATGCTGACCCTACTAGTATAGTAAAGAATCCATAATAAAGGTGAGAGATTGGTTGGCCAGGAAAAAACGGGAGAGGGAAGCTCAAAAGAACTGGTTTGAGGCTTGGTTTAATAGGTCTCCCTGGTTCACCACCCTACTTTCTACCTTGGTTAGCCTGTTTGTTTTGCTTGTGCTTATTTTAACCTTTGGCTTTTGCAATTTAAACAAGCTTATTAATTTTGTGAAAGATCGTATTAATACCATCCAGCTCATGGTCCTAAGACAACAGTATGAGAGATTGCCTGCCCCTGAGGGCCTTTATGATTGGCCCACGCATGAGCAAGATTCCTCATTATAAACAACAAAAGGGGGGAATGTAAGAGTAGGTTAGCTTAAGAAAGGAAGCCATTTTCTGGACGACCTTAAAAGGGTGTGGACCAGATGTCCTGTTTGAAAAGAGCTTATCTTGTTAACTGATGACTGGGTGGGGTACAAGCCAGCTTATCTTGTCAAACCATCAGAATGTGATACAAGCTCATGATATGTATACTCTTTGAAGCTATGGAAAATTACTGGATGCTTTAAAAATGCTATATAAACCGTTGGTTTGGGTGCTAGGGTTCCTTGTTGAAACCCGCTGTGTCGGGCAGATACTTGGACCCCAGCTAGCTGGAAATAAACCTTGCTGTGTGACTTGCATTATCGCATGTGTCCACTGTCCAATTGAGGGGTGGTCGATTGTAGACCATAATAAAATGTATTAAAGCCCAAATGAATTGCAGTGGTGTTAAATGCAAATGCCTTTAACAACATAGCAGATGATTGAAATTAGGAAATCAAATGGTTATAAAACATTAAATAGTTGTGAGAATGATGGTGAACTTGAGACACCATTCTTGTTTAAAGAAATTCAAACTAAAACATTTTAAACAGCATACCCTGATCAAAAATGCTTGTAGGCTGATTCAGCATGTGGAATGCCAGTGCATGACATAGTTCAAAGAATTAATAAGAGAAACAAAGAATTGTGCTAGAATGATTAAATAAAACTTCATGGGTGTAAAGTGATTTTGAGTCTTCCTTAACCAAGATGGTTTACTTCCCAGCAAATTGACAGGATTTAATTTGGATAGTATTGGATTTAGATAGGATTCTCCCTGACTCTAGGCCCTTGCCATTCCTTTTCTTAGAACCTTTGCTTTAGAAAACCTATGGTTGTGAATTCTTTTTCTTGTCAGTTGTGATACAGATCTTTTTGAAAGCTTCTTGCTGGTTTACAAAATCAGAATATCTTCTCAAGGAACCTAACTTCGGCTGGCTAATGACAAATTGTAAAATTACCTCCAGACATGAAGACATGAGAAACTCTACTTTTCATTTTGCTAAAGCCAATTAGGAAACAGATGGCCTAAATTCTCCCAACCTCACCTCTTAAAAACTCTGCAGTCTTGTTTTAGTGGAGTTTATCTCAAATGGAGTTCTGACCTCTGTTCCCTGTTTCAGTGGCCTTGGAAAGTCTTTCTCGCCAGTTTAAATTTTTTCTGTGCAATATCTGTTTTGATTTCATTTCCAAATAATCATTTCAGTTAACATATAGATATAAATATGGATACTTGAAAATTTGCCTTTGACTAAGAAAATGGCCAAAACAAAAACATTATTTTAGTAATGTACATATTCCTTATGATTATTTTTTCCCTCTAAGTCATCAGGAAGCCTACACAATTAGTATACCTATAATTCAAAATAAAACAAGAGACATGATTTCTTTATAAAGAAGCTTTATTTCCAGAAGATTTATAAGTCACCGTTTCACCCTGGTTGATTGATGAAACCTATGATTATGCAGATAATTTGTACTTCTCACTAAATCATTGAGACTGCAGGTTTTCCCTCCTTTCTGTCAATTACATTAAAGTCAAATGCTCATTTAGCAAATGTGATATATATACTTTCTCATAATCAGTTTAAAATTCATTTTCCATTTCAGAAATACAAATACAAATATAAGTATAGACATAAAAGTGTGTGTATGTGTATAGGGAGGGAGAGAGAGAGAGAGAGAGGGAGAGAGAGAGAGAGAGAGAGAGAGATTATCAGTAAATTAAAATGTAAATCTCAGTAAAAAAAATTCCTAGTTAAATCACCAAATATCTTACCTACTTTACATTATAACAAGAAATTCCTTGGAAGGCATTAAACTTTTAAGCTTTTGGTTGTTTGTTTGTTTGTTTGTTTGTTTTTATTTCATTAAGAAGTCTTTACTTACAAATTATAAGAATCTAATGATATCTTTCTCACATATTAATCAATAGGAATTTTAAAATATTATTTTTAAAGTTTACAATACCTGTGAGATATATAATATATGCGTGTGTGTGTGTATTTTTTCCAGTTAATATGGAGTTGTATTATATTATTATGGTATCTATCATTGAAACATTTTTATAGCAAGATAAAAATACTTATTTTGATAAACCAAGTCCTAATAAGCGTTAATTTAGGAATAAAAAAAATTCTTCAAAAGACATGAAAAGTAAAAACATCATGTAGAAGTTGTAGGAAAAGCAGTTTTAGAATTCACAATGTGAGTTTTCATCAGAAGAAAGGAAGTCAGAGATGGAAAAACTGGCAAGTTTCAATCTTTGTCACAGGAATTTCTTTGAGTCACCAGACAATTGATTAGTTTAACAGGGTCAGGGTGCCTATTTCCAGTCCCTGATAAAGCAAAAGCAGAAATGAAGGGTTTGGAGGCTCAGCGTATTTCGTACATATCGTTTATGATTGCAGCAATCGAAAAAATGTGAAGGAAAACGGTATTCAAAATTCACCAACAAGTATCACCGATGTCTTTAGAGTAGAAAACAAGAACAGCAATATTAGCCACTGGCAAGATGAATAATTCATTTCCTAATTTATTGCTGTACTTAAATTCAGAAACCAAACGCTGAGATACAGGACAGGTGAATTGTGAATTTCTGACAGTTTAAGTGAAAAATACCTGAAGTTTAAGTTGAGAGAACAAGTAGAATATAAGTCAATGGCATGACAGGGCTGTCAGAAAGGCAATTTTGACTTAGATGGAATTACTACCACTGCAGTGTCCATATTAGAGAACCATTCCCAGCTGTCAACCCTACTCAGATAACACTGGATATAGCAAGATCAGCTCTGAGCACCACACATTGCAAAGACAATCCACACATTGACATATTCAAGTGGGTGTTGTACATTTGTTTTTAAAGTCTGGCTAAAGGGAATGAACACATTTTCTTTGGAGAGTTGTAGATAGGGATAGGAGTACTATATTCAACTGTTGAAAAATTTTTCTCAAAATAATGATTTCTGTTAGAGTCTGAATGCTTTTGTTCTCTCAAAATGCATATCTTAAAATTCTAATCTCTAATGCTGTGGGGCCTTTGAAAAGTAATTAAGCTATGAGGGTGGAGCCCTCATGCAGGAGATCAGTGCCCTTATGAGACAAGAGAGCTTGCTTTAGCCCTCTGCTCTTTGGTATGTGAGGGTAAAAGGAAGAGATGGCCATCTGCACACTAGGAAGCAGTCTTCATTAGACTCTGGATCTGAGGTCCCCTTCATCTTGGACATCCCAATCTCCAGAATTGTGAGGAATAAATAATTGTTGTTTAAACCCTTTATCTGCGGTATTTTGTTAGAGCAGTCAGTTCAGACTAAGACAAGTTCATGTCTTCATTCTTCTTTTAATTCAACACATATCCATTGAGTATTGAAATTCTGCCACACACCATGCTGGAGATAGAAAATGTATAGTGAGATAGTAAAATGCAGCCAATGCACATAAAGAGACTTTAGTCTTTTAAAGATGAGGTGTCATTGTATTAACTGTAGAAAGTGCTATGATGACTGGGCTAAGGTTATTATATAAGAGGGTCAGCTTAACTAGCTGACATCATTTCCAACAGCTGAGATATAGAAGCAAGCTAGGCGTCCATTGATAAATGAATGATTAAAGAAGACATGGTATAAAAAAGCAAGGGAATGTTACTCAACCATGAAAAATAATGAAATCTTGCCATTTGCTATAACATGGATAGGTCGAGAGGGTATTATGCTAAGTTAAATGAGTCAAGAGAAAGACAAATATCATATGATTTCACTTATATGGATACTCTGCAACCAAACAAAACAAATGAAAAAAAAAAAAAAACAAAACAAAACAAAACAGAAATAGGTGCACAGATACAGAGAACCAATTGTTGGTTGCCAGAGGGGCAGAGCATTGGTGGGATGGGTGACAAAAATGAAGGGGATTAAGAAGTGCAAACTTCCAGTTATAAAATAAAAAAGTCCCGGGCCGGCCGGGTGGCGCAGGCGGTTAGAGCTCCGTGCTCCTAACTCCGAAGGTTGCCGGTTCGATTCCCACATGGGCCAGTGGGCTCTCAACCAAAAAATAAAATAAATAAAAAAAATAAAAATAAAAAAAAATAAAAAAGTCCCAGGGATGTAATAGATAGCAAAAGGAATATAGTCAACAATATTAAAACAATTGTGTATGGTGACAAATGGTTACTAGACTTTTTGTGGTGATCACTTCATAAGGTCTATAAATGTTCAATCATTATGTTGTACACCTGAAATTAATATAATACTATATGTCAACTACATATACTTTAATAAAAACAATGGTTGCTATATTAGAAGCATCAGATTTTTCTGGAGAAAATAAACCAACAAGCAAAAATCAAGCAAGCAAACAAAAAATATGTGTAGAAAAGACAGTATGGATGAGCAAGTAATCTTTATAGCGCTTCTTGAGTAACTGTCATAATTACAAGGTAGAGTTGTCAGAGTGTTTTGCAGTTCCATTATTTAAAAAATATGCACATTTAAATGTGAAGACGGTTGGCATAGCCTTTGGTACCTTGTATTATTTTAAATTACAATGAGCAAGTTGATGTGAAAACATAAAGGACAACAGATATGTCACTGTGTTATTCAGAAACCACAAGCAAAATAAAATTCACAAAAATAAATGTTCCATTTTGCTTTATTTATGTGTCACACACTGGTTACACCGTCCACTTACATGTCAGATAGGATGAATCAATGGTGTCAACCTTCTATCATCATGGTTATATTTCAAAAATACTTTGTTCAGATGTGAAAAGCTTGCAGAAGAACATACATGTGTATAGCTAAAATATATACATATGCACACACTATGTACAAAAGCATTTTTGTATCATAAAAAAGATTTTGATACATGTATCATAAAATAATGAACAGCAAATATGCATACAAACATCCTGACAGCAGTATTGAGAACAGAGAGGAAAGAGAAAGCAGAAATGCTTCAACTGTAAGTATTATATAATTGCTCTTGAAAGAAGTGTCTAAGGAAAATTTGGCATAAATTAACTAATGAAATAATATAACATAACCTGAGTGGCTGAAAAAAGATTCTAATGTTGCATTATTCTATACTTTACATAGTTAATACAAAAATTCATGAAATACACCATGTTAGAATATGTTTAAACAAGGAAGAGTGACCAAAAGAAGAAAAAGAGAATGAGGATAGAGAGAAGATTAAGGTTAGTAATCAAAATGCCCATTGAGAAATAGCAAATACTTGGTAAAGAAGGCTCATAAATAAGATTTTAAACACTGAAGCTTTCAATTCAGACATATGCAAGACTGAATTATCCATGAGATTTAACAAGAAAAGATTTGAGAAACAGCAAAACAATACTGGATCCTGGACCAGACATACTTCATTGTTTTCAAAGTAAAATAATCATAATATTTGTAATTTAAAAATGCATATATGGAAAACAGTATGGAGGTATCTCAGGAATCTGAAAATGGAACTACCCTATGATCCAATAATTCCACTCCTAGGCATCTACCGGGAGAAATCCAAAACTCCAATTCAAAAATCAGTATGCACTCCTATGTTTATTGCAGCACTTTACACAATAGCCAAGATATGGAAACAACCGAAATGCCCATCGGTAGATGACTGGATTAAGAAATTGTGGTACATTTATACAATGGAGTATTACGCAGCCATAAAGAAGAAAGAAATCTTATCATTTGCAACAACATGGATGGATCTAGAGAACATTATGTTAAGTGAAATAAGTCAGAAAGAGAAAGACAAGTACCATATGATCTCACTTATATGCGGAATCTAAAGAAAAGAATATGTGAATGAACTAATCAGAGACAGTTTTGAGGACACAAAGAAAAAAACGAGAGTTGTTAGATGGGCGGGGGGGGGAGAGTTGGGGATAAGGGGAAAGGTGAAGGGATTAGGAAGCAGCTGGTAACCACAAGATAGCCTCAGGGTTTTTTGAAAATTAATTTGGGGAACTTATTCAATAATGTAAAGATTTTGTTGGGTGTCCGATGGACATGCGTCCTATTTGGGAGACCACCTCAGAGATAATGTGGATGCCTGATCATGGCATTGTACACCAGAAGCTAAACATTAATGAATGCCAACTATAATTTTATATATATAATGTGATGGCTGGGTGTGAGGTCAGAGGGATAATGGATGGAGGGAGGAGGGTTCACAGTGTGAGGGATATAAATGATAAACGTCTAAGTATTACCTTGTCTTGTACACCTGAAACTAATAAAAAAAAAACGCATATAGTAAACATAAATTATAATCAATATTTCAATAACTTTTGAAGAACAAAATGCTTTTTACATTTTCAACCAAATAGAACATTATGTCTTGTGAATGGTTTCCTTACTCATTTGCAATTATTTAATCAGGCGTTCAAAAGTTGAAGAACCATGATAGTTAAATTTTCTGGTAAAGCACAATCTAGGCTTCATAGATCTCCTATGGTGTATGTATTATTCCTACTGTAAGTAATAAGTTATTTGTAGAAACTTCATAAAATACAGGTTAGTCAAAAAGAAAGCAAAAAATTGAAAATTAACAACCTATCTGAAATATCTAGAAAATTTTGTAACCAGCTTTTTGCTCTATAGAGTACAATACAAAATATTTGTTATATAAATATATTTCCATATATAATATATACAGCTCCCATAACCAGCTTTTAATAATAATATATAATAAATATTTCTGAGACCTAAATATTTGTATATATCCCCTTGTTTTAAATTTTAGCACTCTATTATTTAATTCTCTCCATATTCTATATTATTTACATTGCTTTAATTTTTCACTATTTAAAACAGTTCTATTTTGAAAATATAAGACGAAAACTTACCTGGATACATCTTTGTGTTAAACTCTAGAATAATGATTGCATTAAAGAGTACGTACACTTTCAATAATTTGACATAGCTGGACAATTCCTGTCTAAATAATAGTACAAATACACGTTTTTCACATTTTATGATATTTGTGTCTCTTCAAAACAGGCTTTCTGGCCATATAATTCTTATTCTTTGTTATTAGGAGTCACTCTGCATCCATCCACCACATTTAAACCTCTGCCTTCCCAAGAATCATATTAATTTTTTTCTGTACTTCTAAAGTACCTTCAAAGTTATACAAGGAGAAAACATACTCTAAATGAGTCAGGATCCCTTGAAAAGTATAATATTTCATGACTTAAATAGATAAGTCTAAGTAATCTTTTTACAGACAGAAAGCAAGAATGATATTTATAAGTATCCAAAAATAGTGTTTATAAAGATTTATGTTGAAAACATCTATTGTTTATATAACAATTATATATATATATATATATATATATATATATATATATATATATATATATATATATATATTAAAATTGTTAGTTTTAACTGCAAAGAGTTAAGTTGGTTTTTTCTCTTGAAAAATGATCAAAGTACGGGGAAATAATTATTGTAGATAAGGAATTTGGAATACTTTGAGTTGTTCAAATTGAACACCTCCTGATTTCCAGGAATTTGTGTAGTAATTGTCTTTATTGTGAAGAGCTTTGGTTTGGTTTTCCACCATCAATGCAAGCAATATTTTTAAAAGACCAAAAAGATGAGACGACTAACTTAGTAGTGAGTAAACAGTGGACTTCGACAATTACTTTGTGTAGGTTTGAATTCTAATTCTACCAGGAGGATTGTAAATCTACCTTTGAAATTTACCCTGGAATTACTCAGCTTACTGTAAACACTTAAAATATGTTGAGATTGTTACACATTTCTTTCAATTTGTGAGCCATCAAGAACCTTCTACCTGGAGTCTCCAGAACAATTAGAACAATCTCCAGGAATTTAACTATGAGCAAGCTTCTTAAAGAACTTGATTGTATCTTGACTTTGACCTGATGTTTTGTTTGGCTGTTGTGTACATTTGTGAGTAAAGGAGTGTGTAAGCTTGCTTCTGACGGAGGTGTTATGGTTCAGTAGTTCTTTGTAAAAAAATAAGCTGCATTCTTTAGATATATCATAAGAACTTATCTGTCCATTCTGTTAAACTGTATTTCTTTCAAACATATCATTCTTAAGGCATTCACATAAAGGCTTAATCTAAAATTCATTACCCAAACTGTCTCTTCCTACTTTAGTGAGCAAAGTACACTGAGAGAAACACACGATCTAAATGAAACACGTCATAGGTTCTCTAATACAGTAATATTCCAAAGTAAAGAACCAAAAGCATTAGTGCTAATTTTGTGTAATTCTTACTTAGTGCTGTTTAGGATCAAATATCATCTCTTAATCAAAGGCATTTTCTTCTTCAATGTAGTTGAGTGTGGAGAGCAAAAGTCAATACTTCACATGAATTAAATTAGAATTACTGAAATAACATTTGGATAGCACAAAGATTTGCAAAACAGAATTAATTTCTGAGGCATGAAGGACAAATAACATGTTGATCACTTTAGATCTAGAGAGATGCATTACAAGTTCCTTCATGATTTACATAGACTGAATTATTAGTTAATTTCTCTAAGACTAACATTGATTTCATAGTATTTGATGTATAAGGAATATGGGTATATACCATGTTTCCCCAAAAATAAGACCTAGCTGGACAATCACTTCTAATGTGTCTTTTGGAGCAAAACTTAATATAATACAATCTTATAGTAAAGATTGTATTATAATCTTATAGTAATATAATCTTAATATAATCTTATAGTAAAATAAGACCAGGTCTTATAACACAACATAACGTAACATAACATAACATAACATAACATAACATAACAGAATACCGGGTATAATATAATACCAGGTCTTATATTAATTTTGCTCCCAAAGAGGCATTAGAGCTGATTGTCTGGCTAGGTTTTATTTTCTAGGACATATAGTATCTGCTACTACCATCTATAGATAATAGTTCAGTACACATGGATATGGTAAAGTAATGATTATGGGTAGAATTGTGCCCCCCTCCCCAAATTCATAAATTGAAGCTCTAACACCCAGTACCTCAGAATTTAACTGTATTTGGAGATCAGACCTTTTAAGAGGCAATTAGTTAAAATTAAGTCTTTAGGGTGGGTCTTGATCCAATCTGATGGGTATCCATGTTTAAAAGAAAAGACAATTAGGACATACAGAGAAATACTGCGAATGCATTCTCACAGAAGAAACACTATATGAGGAAATAGCAAGAAGGCAGCTGTCTGCAAGCCTAAGGGAGAAACCTCAGAAGAAACCAGACCTTGATCTAAGACTTCTAGATCTAGCCACCAGAACAGTGAGAAAATACATTTCTGTTGTTTAAGTGACCCAGTTGGTGGTATTTTGTTATGGTTGCTCTAGCAAACAAAGACAGTGACTATATATTTTAAATATTGCAAAATTTGTTTATAACTCATTGCTATAGCCATGAATCAATACTAACTTTTGGCATGTGTTCTATGTAAAATATTCAGTAGATTTCTCAGTTATGTGTATGAATCTCACTTTTTACTAGGATATGGCTTCTCAACGTAGTATCATGTGAAAACAATCTACTTTTTAAATCATTGTCCTTGACTGTGTTAGAAATAATTAAGCCCATTCTAGCGCCCCTCATCACAGTAAGAAAAACAATGTTGTGACAATCATGCTTTTTCAAGGATCAGATCAAATTTGAATATATTGAAATGAAATGATAATACATGAAATGTGCATTTCTCACCTCTTTGTCATGGAGTGGATATTAAACTTTTTTTGTTGATTTCGTTTTTTGAATAGCTAATATGCATAACATCATGGACAGTAGACTGGCTATATGCCCTTACAAATATTCTAACATGCTAAATGTGAACGTGTGGAACTTCTCAATCTCTCCTTTGTAAGAAACATTAAGTAATACAGAGATGTGGGAGGGAGCAGAAGGTCACTGCTATGATCAAGGTAATGGTGGAGATGGGAGCTTTCTCATTACTCTTTTTTCTAATACCCCAACTTGCCTGTAAGCAAGGCACATATGAATGGAGGCTGCGAGTGGACTACTGATGATTAAAAGAACTGGTTTTCTTAATATCTGAAGCTGTACTCAACATGGTAAATAATGTACAATAAAATTATGGACAAAGGTGATCAGTATTTTCATTAGACTTAGTTTTACATTTTACCATTTTTATTTCTAAATTCAGCTAAGAACGATTTTCATATGTGGACTAGCACCCAGCACATATTACATATTGTAGGCTGCACATCGGTAATGGCTATTCTTTGGAGTCTTTTTCTTTGGAATTCTATGGCACAACCTGACCTTGCTGTAATTAAGGGTAGAATGTGCCCAAGTTACAGTTCATGGAGCCTGAATATTGGTGGGTGAATACTATTAACCAAATGGTATAAATTTTGGCTTTTTGCATTTAAAAATCAATCCTTCTCTGTCACAAAGATTTGGCTTGCATTTATTTTGATATGAGGATCATATTTTTTATTAGTATTTTTCCATATGCCTGATATAAATATTTCTATTCTTTTTTTTTCCCTAGTCTTTCTGCATAATTTTTAGAATAGTTTTAGGGTTTTTTTTTTTTTTGTTTGTTTGTTTGTTTGTTTTGTTTTGTTTGTTTTGTTTTCTTACAGAGTATATAATTGGTTCCCACAGATGATATCATCAGCCAAAGTCCTTGCTCTCTCTGGACAGGCTGGCTTCATCCGCCAGGGTTAGCTAAGCTATCAAAAAAAAAAAAAAAAAAGTAAATGTGATTTTTTGCTCATCACACTGAATGTACAATGGTGTGTCATATTCAAAATACTTTTGAAATATTCATAATGAAAAAGTGCTTAGATTTTTCAATAATACTTTAAGAACATTTTTAGGTAAGTGAATTGATGGCATAAAATGTTACAATATTCAGTAGTTGAGTTATTTGATAATTACCAGCATCCCATCATATTCCTCTACGTATCATTACCTCTCTTTGACCAGAAAAGAACTTAACCACTTACACTTAACAATAAATGTATTCTCTTGAGACATAATAAAAATTGTAAAAAAAAATCTGTATTGATAAACAGACCTAGCAAACTTAAACACAGCCACAAGAGTAATTATTTCACATGAATAAAAATCTTAATATGGTCACTAATTGCTACAGTGGTTCTCTAGGACACTCTAGTGTGGTATGATAATTAGATTTTTATTGTACATTAGAAAAGGTATTGTTATTCCAGAGTATAGAAGATTGACTACTGTAGAACAAGTCCAAATGAATACGAATGATGGTTCTTTCACTATATATAAATATCATTCCACAAAATAACTAGCAGTATGCAAAAGATAAAATTTTCTCTAAATGCTAGATTTGTACTCTTAATTCTAATAAGTTTGATAAAGGTGTCCTGATGTGATCAACCTATTTATCTGAAATAACATGATAAGCAAGTGGCAAGCTATGGAAGAAACCCACTTGAATGTGTTGAGTATGATTTGAACTCTACTATATAAACAAATCAATAATGTATATCCACCACTCTTTAGATAAAATATAGAGATTATTAGAACAATGACTTTACAAAATCACATAATTTCCAAAATTGTTTCTTTCTTTTCCTTCTTTTCTTCCTTCCTTCCTTCCTTCCTTCCTTCCTTCCTTCCTTCCTTCCTTCCTTCCTTCCTTCCTTCTTTCCTTCCTTCCTTGCTTCTCCAGGCTTCTGTCAGCTTTATTGAGACAGGTTAGTTAACATGTTGTTAGGCAGACAAAAATGTCTCTGGTGAAATAAACAAAGGCAACCATATCCTGAAACTCCAGCTTTTGAAATCACTCCTTCACTCCAGTACAAAATGTAACAGCCTTGAAGTAAATCATAAAATTCCTTTTGGCCTGACAAACAAAACAGGTCTGATAGATAGGAGTGGGTTATTCTGCTAATTCCTTCAGGATGGGCTAAAAGAAGAAACCTATAGACAAATTCCATTAAAAGATGCCATCTCCCCTTTCCCAAACAGGCAAGAAAAGGTATAAAAGTAAGAGCTTTTGCTTCAGTCACTGGGCAACCCGGTCGGGACCCCCTCCCGCTGGGGAGCTCTGACCCTTTGCTTTTAATAAACTATCCTGTTTTTAAAACGCCTTCCCTCTCCTAGGTCCATGTTTCCATTCTTCCATCTCATGAGACACTATCCCGGCACTCACAGCAAAAATCTCCTACATCACTATTAGAAAATGGACTTTATTGTCTAGCACATACACACAAAGATTTGTTGAAAGGAAAGGGTGAAACAAAAGTTCCCAACACAATAAGATAAAATCCCATCCAAAGAAAAATTACATAGCCTTATCATAAATAGAATGACACACCTCAAAAATAGAAATACAGAAACTTTGTTTGGGGGAGACTAAGCATATATCCTTTCATACGGTGCTTCCTTCCCTGTCTTACACACTACATTTAATGGTTAACCTGGCTATTTCTACAACCTTCATATTTGCTGTTTAAAACAGAAGTGACCAGTATTAAGCTTAAATAACTAAATTCACAAATAAATTATAGTCACATGAATTATATAGAAAAAAAAAACTTTCCATTGATAATACACACAAAAATTTCAAAGGTATAATAAAATGAGATATTAGAAAAATATTTATTTTACACAAATAACTACATATGGTATCATGAAGAAAAAAGAATCCTCAAATTCTTGCTTTATCTGGATTTTTTACCACTTATAAATTTATATGAATTATTCAACTTAAAAATTGAGAGGCTACAACACTGGTTATTAGGAATTTTAATATTCATGATGTGGATATTTAGTGATAGAATTTCCTTCTTTATTTCATTTTTGTTTAAAGTTTAACAAGTTTAAACCAACTTACAGCATCTCGAGTAAAGAGGGGTTTTTCATTTTCTTCAATTAATAAAAACCTATGGAAACACTAGATTGAGGGAGTCACCAGATGTTACATATTCTCTTCCTCTCTCTTCTCCCCTTTCTCCTCAGCTCTCCTCTTCTCCTTCTCCCTCCTTTCAACCTTTTTTCCTCACTCTCCATAGCTTGTTCCTCCCTTCTTCATGCTGACTCAACTTTGAGAAAGGTTTACCCATGTGTTGGTCCATGGCTGATGTACCAGAAAATTAACAGCTTCTCTCTTTCCTTCAGAAAATATATAGACTTAGCTATGATTGGGATATGTGTCCATACCTGAACCAATCACTTTGGCGAAATTAATGTGACTGATGAATTAACCATGCCTAGAGTTTGTGTCAACTTCTGGAATGAAGCATAGAATAAGGACCATTCAACTTCTGTGGCCAGGAACCAGGACAATAGAGGTTTCCCATGGCCCATCTGAGTACTGTGATGAAAACAGAAGACTGAACAGGCATGCAAATAACATATGTCTCCTTCAAGGGTCAGAAAAGTTGGAATGTGGTATAAAGGCACTCCACACACCATTAAAAAAAAAAAAATAACAAAGACATGATAACGAAAAAGTGTGAAAATTATAGGGAAAAAATTAGTATTTAAACAAAGGAACACTATATCCTCACTAAAGAATGATCATTCTTGATAAATAAAATTACCCATAAATGTGTTCATTATACTTAAAAATATATTGTATTATCTGAGACCTAAAATTAGAACTTAGCTCCTTGGCCAGAAACGTATTATAAAACTGCAAACTAACTATTATCAAAGTAATGTATTTAAAATAATTGCTAATTTATATATAACAATGTTGGAAAGTTATACAGTGAATTAGTTTTTACCACCCTGCTGAAGAAATATAAAAAGACTTAATGGAAAACTGCTGCTCACAAAGAATCAAGTGAGGATTTGGAAATCATAAAATTCAGTCTTGATTATTTGAACTGACCTTAGTTATACAAAAAAAATGGTTAAAAATATTAGTTGTAATTTTCTCTATAATGATAAGCTTTGTGGAATGTAACCATAATGTTAAAATTGGACATCTCATTATGATAGAAGAGAACAGATTTAGAGAAAAACTATGTTTTGGTGTCCTCAGAAACAATACAATTTGCTGTCATGCTCTGAATCATGTTCCGTTGTCTGCAATGTCCTCAGGCGCACTATCTGAGGTGAAGGTCAGTGAGGACTAGGGGAAGCATCTCTATTCAAATCCAATGGAAACTTCCAACTAAGGTGGTATAGAGAAGTTGGTGAAATCCTCTTTGCAAAAACTAGGCCAAATTGACCAAGACTATAATTTCTGGACTCTGGAAATACACCAAAAGCAGACAGCACATTGAGAAGCATTTATTCTTGGAAAACTGAAAGATCTTCACGAAAGAATAGCACTGATATGTTGCTTTCTTGCATAAGGTCACTGGCATTCCTCCATTCCTCCATAAGCTTTAGTTTTACAAGGATGTGGCTTGTAACCAGGTTTGCCCCCAAAGATGGCAGAATGGATCTGGGACCAGAGCAAAACCCCACAGTTTTGTCCTCTACTAGTTGTGAACTTGGTAAGAAATAAATGGGTAAAACTCACACCTTTTATAGTCTAAGTTTGTGGTCCTGGTTGGGTGAGTGCAGACAAGCCAAAAATTTAACTAGGAAATCATTAAATGAAAGAACCATACATAGAATGGCTATACAAGGTTTAATAAAAAAATGGTGAATATTTAAATAAAATTTATTACAGTAAAAAACACATTGCTGTTAATTCTTCTCAAATACTCCCCCTTGCTGCAAATGCTGTTATGCCATCAGTGTTGCCCCTTTCTGAACCAGTTCTGGAAGTCCTCTTTTGTGAGTATCTTTAGTTGGGCTGTCGTGGCTGCTACGATGTCCTGAATCATTTTGACTTTGGGCAAGTCACAGGGTGCCAGATCCGGTGAATAAGGTGCCTGATACACACTGCAATGTTTTGATTTGACAGAAATTGCCATAGGAAAAGCAATGTGTAAAACAAAGCGTTGTCATGTGGGAGGATGATTTACAGCACACTTTAAAACACTCCCTCTCTCAGCTGTAGCTCACACCCTACTGACTGCACTGAACAACTTGAAACTTGTCGTACACTGTTACTAAGATTTGATGCACTGCTTCCTGTAGTGAAGATCCTGCCTTTCCATCGGATGGCACTCAGCATCATTCACCGTATTTTGTGATCACACCATGTATATGCTCTACACACATACCTAGTTACCAGGAAACTACACATACCCAGGAAAGACCCAAAAGGTTTTAGTGTAAAGCAAAGGCCATGAAACACTTGACAAGTGGCTGACCTTTCAATGTGCTTCCCAGCCTTACCACGGATCAATCAGCAGAGAGAAGTCTTGTGCATGAGGTGCTAGAGTACTAACTTTCCCAAGTCATTGGCTGAATATTAAACTACAGAGATGCAAGAATGACTGCTTAGAAATCAGGCTAAAATGAAAAAGAAAAATAGAAACATCAGCAAACCTGTACAAAAGGGGGACGGGACAGTCCAGGAGTCAAAAATGAAAGAGAATATGTTATCCATACTCAGTGTTGGAAATGGACTGTGATTGGCTCTAGATGTTGACTTTATCAAAGGTTTGCAAACCTCTATTAGACATATATTCACAGAGTTAAAATAAAAAAGAAAAAAACTGTTAACATAAGTTAAAAGATAACTTATGTTAAATACATATTTTTGAAAGTTCTGCTAAAAAAAGAAAGAAAAAAAAAACAGGTAAAAGCTACATGGGCTTTACTGGCCCAACAGATGAAATGACTTTAACATATAGATACGTTTTTAAAAGTTAAGTGATAATGATAAGGAGGAAAGACAATAAACATGTTTTAGATGAATTGCTTACATTTTCCAATAGCATAATAACAGACTAGACACTGGCGAGAATTTTATTTTTATAATATTTAAACTATTCTTTCATGGGTTTTAAAAGTGACTTCTAAAACTTTATGAAAAATATCTGGTATTAAAATTAGGTCACTGTATTTATGATGATCATATTCCCATTATTTTTAATACTAATTGTATTTTATTTAAAGAAATTTTCTTGTGGTTATTTTACCAAAAATTACATTCAGGGAACTAACTTGATAAGAAATGTTATATAGATTAGGACAGACACATGCCATTAAATGAAAGACTAAAAAGTAGAACAACCTCTGTGGATTTAAAATTTGAATGAATAATTCACCAACTGTTATTATTAAAGATCAAATATGTGTATTTCAGTGGAAACACTTGGGATTTCTAATTGTTCACAGTCAAATTCCATTTGATTTCCTTAATCCATTTTTCTTCTTTGATCTCCCATAATCTGTAGTACTGTATTAATGGCTTTTATTAATGGTAATATTTTTCTACTGAGGGGAATTAATATCTGAACATCTGAGCTTTGCATATAAGTATAAAATTGTCACAGCTTGGAGTGAAAGCCCTTTCCTTTGCATAGGTGTTATTCTTAAAAACAAGATTACAGCACTTAAAAATACACTATTGGCTTTTAAAGATAAATGTTTTGCAAAGACACTTCTGCTTTAAATTTCTTTAATAAGTAATATACATTTTTAGAATCTTATAGCCATGCTATGGATTGTGGTTTCTAAAATGATGTACATGAACAGTTGCCAGACACTTGGATATTATCTGAATTTATGTAAACAACAAAATATAAACAAATATGTCTATCTTTCAGGAGTGAAGGATACTCGAATTCTCACAGGAGTCCATGAACCTAAAATAATATCAAAACCTAAGTAACTTTCCGGGGATGATCATGCATGTGTGTGTGGGTGTATGTGTGTGTGCGTGTGTGTGTAATCAAAATAATAACTTTAAATATATAATGAGAAGTCTTAGAAAACATAATTTATGTGTTAGTAATTACCCTCCATCATCATCAGTCAAGATAAAATAATCGGGGCTTAGCATTTGAAGTAGTTATAAGATTGGAATTGCTGGGCTTTATGCTAACAAACCCCTCATGCCACTACACTTCATGGTATATTACATTTACCCTGCTCATGGCTTGGGCAAATCCACTTCATTGATTGGGGCTTTGAATACACAGATGTAGAAATGTTTGCTTTCTGAAGCAGAAGAAATCAGAATATGGGAATATGATTTAGAATTGAACACAATTCTTTAGTGTTCATTGGTTTTAAGATATCCTGGATTTCATTAAGTTCACTGATACAAAGTAATGTACATCTGACAAGAATACATACATTTCATATTGGGCCAAAAAATAGTTGAACTATGTAAATACCTTCAGAAATCTAATATACATATTCAATATACTCAAGCTTTAAGACTCTGTATAAAATGGAGAATTATTTTTAAATTGATTAAAGGTGAGCATAATGATATAGTTCACCAAAAATAAAATCAATAAATGGTGATTTTTCTTTAGCCTTAACAATTCTGCATGAATTAATGACTTTTGTATGTATCTCAGCTGTGACTGCTCCCATACTTCTAGCATGATAAAGGCATATGTCTTGTTAATGAAAAACTATGAGATGATTTTATTTAAGAGACAGCTTTGGACTAGATACAAGGTAGATTTCTTCTATACACACTGGTCAAAGTAGGATTTGGTTTTAGAATGAGAGCTGATCACAGGATAGAAAACAACACTTTAGTGAAGAAAATTGGATGAGAAGCATTCAGGAGGGCAGGTCCTTAGAATAAGCTTTGCAAAGACATTGTTTATGTGCTGGCCAGCTAAGAGATATTCCATGAAATAAAAGAAACATTGGGGGATATCAGCAAGACCGTGGATTGTGCTGCATAGAAGACCTGAGTTTGAGCCTCTGTTTCACAGCCTTTGCGGCATAGTTTCATATTTCTAAAAGTGGATTAAGATACAGTTCCTGGGGATTCAATGACTTGACATGTGTAAAGCCAGGGTTAAAGACACAGTGGAAGTTACTTGCCCTTTATGAATGAGTTCAAACAGCTGCTTTTAAAGAGCCAGTTCTTCAGTTTTGCTGACAAGAATGTATTCTTTCCTAGTCCAATCATAAGCCTTTAGTGTAATTCTAAGAAGAAAATACCTTGCAATTGCTTTGGAGGATCAGCTGGGATGTTTTCAATCTCTCCTGGATAGATAGACACTCAATATGGTGAATCATTTGTAGAATATGAAAGACTCTTTCCCCAGGAAGGGTTTTATATTCTTGAAAAGCAAACATCCCATATTAACAATGGGATTTTTATGTATCAAGATTGATTTACTCCTGCAAATGTAAATAGATTGACTTCCTTTGGAATTTTAAAATATTTTTTATAAACACCCTCCTAATAGCAGTTCTAAGCTTTGAGTACCTCAATTCTTCTTTCTCCCTAATGCCTATCATTACTTTCATATTTTTTATTTGCAGTACTATAAAAATATTTAATCCAAGAGGTATATGACATCACAAAAAAACTATATCTCTTCACTTCCCCCCCCTTTTTATGAAAAAGAGTAAATATCTCTTTAAAAATATTCATGTGATATCATTGAATAATATAATGATCTCATCATTGGAAAGAGGTAGGTAAAGAAATTTACTTTGAGGAATAATTTGATCCCACACTTTAAATCTGCATTCTGAATATAAAATTAGAATGATCAGGTGCAAAATGCAAATATCAAAGTCCGCAAATCATTTGAACTCGTCAAATAATTTTTCAATCTTTGTTATGTCTTAGATAAGTGGATTCTTTTAGCGAGGAATATCAAGTAATTTGAGGCAGTTCTATATAAAATGGTGTGTAGACTTTATGATGTAGAGAGTCTCAACCCATCCAGATAACAAAATATGCCAATATTGAGAGATGCACCCTGATGAATGTATGATTTCCAGAGCAGACCAAAGGTATGTCTGCAAAAGCGTTTGCTGAAAAAATTAGGTATGTAGCCCATGGATATACTCAATCATCTCAGCAAAGCCAGAAATAGAGATGGTATTATCCAGGAAAGCTCTCTGCAGGAGGGTCCAGTCTAATGATGTGGATCCTGTGACACACAGGAGACTCACACAGTTTTTGAGACTGTTGTATCACCAGACACACCGCCAGCTTGGATGGAAGGGGAAAGAAGCATGAACTGAGAGAAAGATATCGGAATTCCAAAGTGTTCCAGGCAGGAAACAGCCGATATATATATATATATACAGCTATAACCATGTGCTATCTTTTAAGTAAAAGGGGGGGAAAAAGGAAGAGAACAACACCTCTTAAGGCGGAGCCTTGGATCCTGAGAGTGACATCACCAGTGCAGAGGCAGTGGCTGGTGTATTCAAGTGGCCAAAGGACAACACCTTAAGCCCAGACAGTGGAGCATGAGCCACAGTACATGGTTCTCAGGCCTTGAAACCTACTAGAATCTGTGCTGCTTGATTTCCAACATGTTTGGGACCCAAGACTCCTTTATTTATCCCATGTTTACTCTTTGGGAACAGGGATATTTATAGCTCTTATCCTATGGCTGTCTGTCCCACCATCATATTACGGAAGCAGAAAACTTGTTTTCTTGTTTCACAGATCCATTGGTGAGGAGAAATTTAGCCCTAGCATGGATTATACTGTCAAAAATAAATAAAAGCAAATGTTAAAATGGTAAGGAGAAATTTTAATCAGTAATAACTATTACAATAGGGAAAGGAGTCTAATATGAACTGAACTCAACTTTACTTAGTACAGAGGACAATGGGCATTTTAAAGGAAGATTGGGGGACTACAGAGTGGGGCAAGTGAGGGCTAAAATAGAGTTAGCGAAACGAACAATTACAATGGGTTGTTTGGTGTAAATGTGATTAAGCCATTTGTGTCTGCTGGCTGGTAATTATCAAAGTCCAAATTTTACACTCCCAAAGGATACTGTGAGATAGAGATACTATGCTGAGACGTTGGCTTGAAAAAAAACAGTAAATGTTTTAGTCAGTCTTGACATTTTCTCTGTCAGACATTTTAAGGCGGGGGGAGGGCTAGAGTCATCTTAGGGATGTGGCTTGTAGCTTTTAGAAACTACGTTAGTGTTAGTTCAAGTCTTTGTGGGCCAAGCTTGAGGCCTGGTTGAGAAATCTCAGAGGATCTTGGCTAGAGTTTGTCTAAGAGAGAATCTTTGTCAATACCCAGAGTCTCGTCCATATTTGATTCAGATAACTTAGATAATTAGCTTTATGGCTTTTGAGCTGATAATATTTAGATGAGATTTTTGACTTAGAGTTAATACTGTAATAGGAAGAGATTTGTAGGGATATTGGAATAAAGTAAGTAACTTTTACACATACGATAGACAGGAATACTTGGGGGCCAGAGGCAGACTACATTATGGGGAAAAAATGAATATTACCTTATATGAAAAATACATATGTGAGGGGTGGCCAGATGCCTCAGTTGGTTAGAGAATGAGCTCTGAACAACAGGATTGCCAGTTTGATTCCCACATGGGCCAGTGAGCTGTGCTCTCCACAACTAGATTGAAGGCAATGACCTGCCTCTGAGCTGCTGGAGGGGCATCCGGATGGCTCAGTTGGCTAGAGCACAAGCTCTCAACAGCAAGGTTGCCGGTTCAATTCCTACAACCTTGGAATGGTGGACTGCGCCCCCTGCAACTAAGATTAAAAATAGCAGCTGGACTTGGAGCTGAGCTGCGCCCTCCACAACCAGATTGAAGGACAATGACTTGAAGCTGATGGACCCTGGAGACACACACTGTTCTCCAATATTCCCCAATAAAATTTATAAAAACAAACAAACAATCAAAAAAGCATACATGATTAAGTTAAAGGTTTCGAGAGGTACTTATTCTGGATTATCTGTGTGGGTCATAAAATCCAATGACAAATGTTTATAAGAATGAGGCAGTGTAATATTTGATAGAAACACAGAGGAGAAGATATCCACAGAGAGGGAGACCATGTGAAGACAAAGAAAGGGATTTCTGAGATACCACTAAAAGCTCAAGGAATAGCAAGAAATGCCAAGGAATGCCAACCACCACCGAAAATTGAGTAAGGCGGGAAATGGATTCTGGAGCAAATGCAGCAATAACAATACCTTCATTTCAAACTCCTGTTTTCTAGAACCATGAGGAAAATGTATTTGTTGCAAACGAGCAATTCAATGATAATTTGTTACAGCATCCACTAGGAACTACTTTAATTCATATAAATTCTCTTGTTGACACAAAATATGATCATGCTAGGTATTTTTTTTTCACTATTCACCCTTTAAAGGTATTTGCCAGTAATGGTTTTGCCATCTATAAATAGCTGTATTAGTTTCTAATAGGAATCACACACACACACACACACACACACACACACACACACACACACTCACATATAAATGTAGACCACTTCAAATTGTAACAGAAAATGGGAACAAATATGAGATGTGAAAAATATTTTTAAAAATGTTATAAATTAAAATATGCATTTTTGTGGTTGCAAAAAATGCAAAACTCAAATACTTCTAAGTTTGATTAAAACATTTTAAGACTTAATTATTTTTCCTAACTATAGATGAATTATATTCCAAATGAAAACATAAATGTGATATTTTTTCTTATACTTTACTACTTCATGAAATCTATACAAATCTTGTTTTACATAGTAATATTAATATATGAAGAAATAAAAATTGCCTAATCCTAAAGGAAACACAAAAATAATCTTTATTTTAATACATTGGGAAAAAGACATACAAACACACTGCATCATCATTAAAGATTTTTTACCAGTTTTCAATTTTTCCATGCCCAGGATATGGCCTTTTGCTCTATTTCAGAGTTTCTCACTATTTGGCAATAACTTAATATAGTTGAATATAGTTTACCTGAACAACACTATCGATCAATTTGATCTAATTATTTTTAAATGATTTCATCCAACAACAGAAGAATGCTTATTATTCTCATGCTCAGGAGCAGTCACCAAGATAGGTACATTGTGAGCTATAAAACACACCATAACAAACTTGCTAAAATAGAAATCATACAAACTATGTTTTCAGACTACAATACAATTAAACTAGAAATCAATAACAGAAAGATAGCTGGAAAATCCCCAAGTATTTGGAAAATAGGCAATACGCACAAGTCAAAGAAGTTTCTCAAGTTGAACTAAGTGAAAATGAAATAGAATGTATCAAGATTGTGGGATGTGGTAAAGGCAGTGCTTGGAGGGAAATTTACAGCATTAAATGCATATAATTAGAAATAATGCATGATCAAAAAATGAATAATCTCAGTTTCAGTTTTAGAACACCAAAGGAAGAAGAGCAATTTAATCTAAAACAAGTATCAGAAAAAACAAAATTAAATCTAGAAAATAATGGAATTGAAAACCCAAAAACATTAAGAAAATCAAGGAAACAAAAAGCTGGTTCTTTGAAAAAGAATCAATAAAATCAATAAGTTCTAACCAGGCTAACTAGAAAAATAAAAAATAAAAAAAATAAAAAAATACAAGTTATCAATATCAGAAATAAAAAAGGGATATTTTGATCAATTTTAGCCCACAAGTTTGATAACTCAGATGAAACGGTTCACTTTCCTGAAATATATAAGCTATCAAAATTTACATGAGAAAAAAGATAATCAGAATAGACCCATATATATATTAAATAAATTGAATTCATAATTAATAACTTTTCATGTAAGGAAGCTCCAGGTCCAGAGCTTTTCACTGATGAATGCTAACTAATATTTAAAAGGAAACAAAGCTACTCTCTCTTCACAATCTATTTCTGAAAACAGAAGCAGGAAGAATATTTCTTAACTCATTTTATGAGACCAGCATTACCTAAATTCCAAAACCAGACACAGTTATTACAAAACAAACAACAAACAAACAAACAAAAACACCAATAGACTAATAATTTTCATGATATACGTGCAAAAGCCCTTAACAAATTTTTAGTATGTAAAAATAATTATATCCAATAACTAGGTGTTCAAGACTAGTACAACATTTGAAAATCAATCAATAAATTCCGTACATCAATAGACTGAAAAAGAAAAATCATATGATCATATATTAATGATGCAAAATCAAAATTGACAAGCTCTAAAACCCGTTGTTGAGTTAAACTCCTAGTACACTGGGGGTTCTTCTTCAAAATGAAGAACATATAGCTAACATCACACTTAATCTGGAGAAACCATACACTTTGTCCCTAAAATGGGAACAAGATAAGAATCGTATTCAACAAACATACTGTAAGACTGAGCTAGCGCAATAGGATAAAAAATGGAAAACAAAAGCTATGTAAATAAATAAATTAAAAAGATGACATGCTTATATATCTAAATTATCCCCCAAAAGGACAAAAAAAAAATAGAAAACTTCTGTAATTAATACATGAGTAAAGTAAGAACCCAAGAGGCAAGACTAATATGTAAACATCAATTGCTTTCCTATATACCAATAATAAAAAGTTGGAACCTGGAATTAAAAACACAATGCCATTTATAGTGGCACGAAAATATGAAACAATTCGGTATTCATTTAGCAAAATATGTTGATAATATATATGTAGAAAACAAAATATCTGATAAAATAAATCAAATACAAATAAATAGATATTCTGTGTATTGGTGTAGGATTAACCTCTGGTTGTTCACAGAACATGAATGCATTCACAAGAATCTACAAAGTGGAAGAGCAAAAAGATTTATTGAAAGTCAGATAGAGAGAGAGAGTTCTGTTGGGAACTCACAAAAAGAGTTTTGCCAGGGCAGTGTGATAGGAAGAACTGCTGAGACAGAGGGTTAAAAGAAATACTGGCAGAAGACATTTGCCAAGGTAGAGTCTGATGGAGACAGCTGCCTAGATAGAGGGGTAAGAGAAAGAGAAATAATGGAAAAAGGAGATTTGCCAGGGCAGTCTGAAACAGAAGGGTAAGAGAGATACTGGCAAAAGGAGTTTAGCCAGGGTAGAGCACAATGGAGACAGTTGTGTCAATGAGAAGAAATGCTGGGGTTTTATATTTTTCTATGCAAGACATGGGGTGATTGTCAGCTTGCAGGCAGTCGCTGTTTTGATTGGGAATTGCTCTGTACCCACCTATGATGGATGTAAGTAAGGTGCTTGTCAGCTTGCAGGTGTGCTAGCCAGGGGATTCTGAGCCAAGCAGTTAATGTTTAAGCTCATATGCGGTTAGCTCACAAGCTCGCTCCTGTTAACTCTTTGCCTGTCTCATCCTGCTAGCTCACAAGCCCACTCCTGTTAACTCTTTACTTGTCTCATCATTCCGTGTTTATGAATTGGAAGTCCTAATATTTTTCAGATGTCATTTTTTACCAAGTTGATCTATAGGTTCAATGAAAATAGCAGCAAGCAATTTTGTAGATTTAAAAAGAGAACTCTGAAGTTTATATATAAGGCAAAAGATTCAGAATAGTCGACACAGTAATGAAGAAAAACAAAAGATTGAAGGCTGACACACGTTTCAACTTTAGTTGCTAAAAAATTATCAGTGTTAGTTTACCAATTGTGACAAATATATTACAGTAACATAAGATGCTAATAACAAGAAACTGGGTTTGGGATATATGAGAATTTTTTGTTAAGTCTAAAACTGTTCTAAATAAAAAAGCCTATAAAAAACAAACAAAAAAAACCCCTCAAATATATAGAAACAAAGTAAATTAATGCTTTCTTGAGGCTGGATCTGAAAATAGGGACTACTGATAATGACCACGAGGGATCTTTCTGGAATTCTGGAAATATTTTAAAATTTGATTTTGCTGTAATGGTTGCATAAGTCTGTAAATTTACTAAAAATCATTGAACGGTATACTTAAAAATGGTCAATTTTATTATACGTAAAATATATCTCAAGAAATCCACTGAAAAGAAAAATACATAATATAGATACTGATATTAGAGATAATCTATTGAGAGTCACATACACAGAGGTAAATATTTTGGCTGAAGACAAAGCACACAATGTAGACAAGGAAAAATCTGTGTAAAAGAAAATGAGGAAAGTTGACCTTTGGAGGCAAAGAAAAAGAAACATCAACTTCTTGATCAGTAGCTGTCTTTTACAATCATTGTAATTGTATAATTTTAATTTTATGAGGAAGATAAATGCAATCTAACAAAGCTTAGTTGCTGAATACAATTTTCTTGAATTTATCACAAATATCTCTTTGAACCAGCTGAATACCAAAGAAGTTTTCTCTTGGTACCAGACAAGACACAAGGATGCTATTTAATGTTCTTTTTCTGTGAATTGCAAACTTCTCAGGAAATCTCTTATATTTCTCTCTCTGGTTTATTTTGTGGAAGACCCTTATAGACTTGATCCTAGTTTTTTCTCAGGACTCAAAGCAAGCATATAGTATATTTAGAAAATTCTGAAGTCAGTCATGCATACCCAAAGCAGGTCTTCAAAAGGGGTTCAGGATGTGTTCTGGATTTACACATCGCACTGACCCCTGACACTGGACATGTGGGTGACAGGAGAATTGACACAGCAGGCCCTCGAAAGTGTGGGGTGAGGGTGAGGTCAGAGTTATTTGAAGTAAAGATAAATATGACTCTTTGCTATTCTAGATTGTTTGCTATAGAACAAAAGTTAAGGACTTTTTGTTATCCTATTTAATTGATGACCACATGCTTGGTAGAATATATTGGAATAAGTTTCACCTTCTCCACTAGTTTTGTTAGATTTTTTTTTTGTATTATATTATTTGCTTATTTTTATTTGTCTATTCTTAGCTGGTGAGAAAATAAAAAGCATTTCAGTTTGTATAATATTTAGAAAAGAAATTCAGAAATGTCCAGTGTATGTCTTAATAAAATACAAAAATTTGACTAAGGCAATATATACATGTTAGTAAGGAAAACAGTTTTCTTCGCAGGCCCCTTTTCTTTATACCAACACTCTAATGTTGGTATTATGCAGGGTTATTCTCTACTAGGAAGCATTAGCAACTAGACTTGATTCAAGTGTACACCAAATAATTTACACCCTGGTATGCCATGCCAACTTGAGAAACAAAGATGTCAACATACGGAGGCCAAAATATAATTTTCATTTAGATATAGGCTAAGTTGGAGGACCTAGTTCCTATATGTGGACAAGTACTTTCTTAATCCTAAAACCCTGAGTAAGGCAGACTTAAATTCAGGAGATCCAACGTGGTGGGGTAGATAAACACTGTGTCTGCTTCCTTCCATGAACTTATTAAAATTATAACTAAGTTATAGAACAGTCAACCTGGAGAATCATCTGAAGTCTAGCTGAACAGAAGTTTTATAACTAAGGATGTAAAAAAAAAAAGCCACATCTAGACCATTAGGAGGGGCAGAGATGTGAAAACAGCAAGCCCCTAATCAACTACATGGTGGTTGAAAACCAGGAGAGATATACAGAGGTTCCCCTTGGAGCAGTGAGGTACCCCAGCCACAAAACAGTCTCCCCAACCCGTAGTATTGGTGCTGGGAAGAGGAAATCACAATATCTGGCTGTGAAAACCAGTGGAGATTCTGACCATCCGGGTGGGACAGAGGATGAGGAAACCCAGAGGTCCTCTTAAATGACCCACACACAGACTCTTTTATTCACAGGCACTCACCCCTGGGCTGTGGTATGGGACAGTAAATTGGAGGGGGGGTGTTGGAGACCAGAGTGGGGACCAGAGTGAGGTGTGTGACTTTGTAGGGAGGTCTGGAGGACAGTCACCATTTTGCCTGTGTGGGGTCCTACTCTTCTGTAGTGGGCAGGTGGGAGACATCTTTCCTGTGTTGAGCTCTCCTCCAGGTTAATCTGATTATTCTAGTAAACTCCACTGACTCCACCCTGCTGACATACTGGGAACCCACCCTACCCAACTCACAGAATACCAGAGGCACTTTCTCCACAAGCAGGCAGCCATGCCCAAATTGCACTCTTTTTTGAAAAACTATCAGCATCCACAGGTACCAGGAGGCCTCCATGTGCTCTCAGACTTTTGCAAAGTAGCTCCACACTCAGCACTGGAACCAAACCAGAGTCTACGTTAACCTGTTGACCACAACTCTTCTCACTCTAGTGACATCCCTGAGATCCCGCCTCACCCAACTTGTGTATCACATGAGGATTTGTTAGTGACTGAACCTTAAGGGAGCTGGCTGGTGGCAGCAGGCCTCAGGATGACCTGGCTTTTTGTAGAGCTACTTCAGGACTAATACTGGTGGCAGACATCCTTGGTTTATATTGTGGCCTCTAATACCTGCCTCCAGAGTTAGCACAGTCAGCAAAAAACTGAAGATTGCTTTGTAGCTCATACCAGGTAGTTCCTCAGTGGTCACAGGCAGTGGGTGTACTGGGCCTGAACAAGGGACCCTCCCAAGAAGATCCTAAATCAACATACTTGGAGGTTGGCTCAGACCAAAGCAAAGCACCACCCAATTAGCCTCACCAGCAGAACACCCAAAGGGAAGTCTCAACAGGCACCAGAGCCCATCATTGGAGAAATCCCACTCAGTGGGGTAAGCTTCTGCACAGCAACCTGTAAAACATGGGCGTGGCCATACACCCAAACAAATCAAACTGGGGGTCAATCTTACCCAGTATCAATCAATCTGCCAATATCAATCAAGGCTCAACTATAAAAGAAGGGCACAGACAACTCATACAAGAGACACTAGTGGACCACCTGGAGCAGGTAACCAGGGAGAGTATGCCAGGGCCCCACAGGGCACCTACTACATAAGGCCACCTGGCCAAGACTGAGAGACACAGCAGAGATGTCTCATACATAGAAACAAACACAGAGAAGCAGCCAAAATGAAGAAACAAATAAATATGTCTCAAATGAACAAACAAACAAACAAACAAACAAATAAATCTAACTAACACAGAGTTAAAAAAAATGCTTATCAGGATATTCAAGGAATTTAGTGAGAACTTCAACAGAGAGATAGCAAGCATAACACAGGACCTAGACACCATAAAAAAGAAACAGTCAGAAATGAAGAATACAGTAACTGAAATGAAGAATGCACTAAAAGGAATCACCAGCAGACTACATGAGCAGAGGACTGAGTCAATAATGGCAGACAAGGTAGCAGAACACACACAATCAGAACAGCAAAAAAAAAAAAGAATCCAAAACAAAAATAAAAATAAATGAATATAGTTTAAGAGACCTCTGGCACAACATAAAGGGTAACAATACTCACATTATAGAGGTCCCAGAATGAGAAGAGAGAAAGCAAGGGATTGAGAACCTCTTTGAAGAAATAATGACTGAAAACTTTCCTAACCTGGCAAAGGAAATAGACATACAAGTCCAGGAAGCACAGAGTCCCAAACAAGAAAATGGAAACAGGCCCAAACCAAGATACAGTATAATTAGAATTGCAAAGGTTATAGACATAAAGGGAATCCTAAAAACAGCAAGAGAAAGGCAACTAGTGTCTTATAGGGGAGTTCCCATAGGATTGTCAGCTGATTTCTCAACAGAAACTTGGCAGGCCAGAAGGGATTGGCACAAAATAGTCAACATAATGAAAAGCAAGGATCTACAACCAAGATTATTTTACCCAGCAAAGGTATCATTTAGAATTGATGGACAAAATAAAGATCTTCCCAGACAAAAAAACAAACAAACAAACAAACAAACAAACAAACAAAACAAAACAAAACAAAAAAACACTAAAGAAGACCATCACCACCAAAACAGTGTTACAAGGAATGTTAGAGGGACTTCTTCAAGATGGAAACACAACAAAATTATGAATAACAAAATGACAATAGTTATATATCTATCAACAATTACTTTTAATGTAAATTGATTAAATGCTTCTCTCAAAAGACATAGGAGAGCTAAATGGATAAGAATACAAAACCTGTACATATGCTGACTATGGAGAGAATCACTTCGATCAAAAGACACACACAGGAAAGACAGCCTCTTCAATAAATGGTGATGGTAGACTTAGAAAACTACGTGCAAAAGAATGAAACTGGAATACTATCTCATCATGTACCAAAATTAATTCAAAATGGATCAAAGACTTAAGTATAAGACCTGAAACAATAAACTGTATAGAAGAAAACATAGGTACTAAATTTATGGACCTTGGGTTCAAAGAGCATTTTATGAATTTGACTCTAAAGGCAAGGGAAGTAAAAGCTAAAATAAATGAATGGGACCATATCATTCTCAAAAGCTTCTGCACAGCAAAAGAAACCATCAACAATATACAGAGGCAACCAACTGAATGGGAGAAGATTTTTGCAAAGAGTGCCTCTGATAAAGGGCTAATATCCAAAATATACAAGGAACTCATGCAACTCAACAATAACAAAACAAACAATCCAATGGAAAAATGGGAAGAGGACCTGAAGAGACATTTCTCCAAAGAGGACATACAAATGGCAAATAGATGTATGAAAAAAATGCTCAACATCACTAATCATCAGAGAAATGCAAATAAAAACCACAAGGAGATATTATTACCTCACCCCTGTTAGAATGGCTATTGCCAACAAGACAAATAGTAACAAGTGTTAGAGAGGCTGTGGAGAAAAATGAACCCTCATACACTGTTGGTTGGACTGCAGATTGGTGCAGCCACTATGGAAGGCAGTGTAGAGGTTCCCCCAAAAATTACAAATAGAATTACCATATGACCCAGCAATCCCTCTCCTGGGTATCTACCAAAAAAATCTGAAAACATTTATCCATAAAGACATGTGTGCTCCAATGTTCATTGCAGCTCTATGTACGATGGCCAAGACATGGAAACAAACAAAATATCCTTCAATAGATGAATGGATAAAGAAGTTGTGGTATATATACACAATGTAATACTATTCCACAGTAAGAAAAGATGAAATAGGACCATTTGTGACATCATGGATGGATCTTGAGATTATAATGCTAAGTGAAATAAGTCAGACAGAAAAAGTAGAGAACCATAAGATTTCACTGACTTGTGGTATATAAACTGAAAACAACAAAAGAGCAAGACAAACAACTGAAAGAACAAAAACTCATAGACAATAGTTTAGTTGTTATCAGAGGATAAGGGGGTGGGTGTCTTAGATGAGCATAAAGGGGATCAAATATATGGTGATGGAAGGAGAACTGACATTGTGGAGAACACACAATGTGATTTATTGAGGATGTAATACAGGATTGTATATTGAAATTTAGGTAACTTTACTAACAATTCTCACCCCAATAAAATTTATTTTTTTTTAAAAAAAGAAAGACACACAGGTGGAAAGTAAAGGGATAGGGAAAAAAAAGATTTCATAAAAATGAAAACATAAAAAATCCCACAAAATCTGAAGTAGCAATACTTATATCCAACAAAATAGACTTTAAAACAAAAGCTATGGCAACAGACAAAGAAGGACCCAGTAATCCCACGTCAGTGTGTGTACCTGAAGAAACTCAAATTCTACTTTGAAGGGACATGTGCACCCATATGTTCATTGCAGCATTGTTTACAATGGTCAAACATGTGGAGGCAGTCTGGGTGTCTGTGGACGGAAGAATGGATAAAGAGAAAGCAGTACATAAATACAATAGCATATTGCTCAGCTATGGGAGGGAATGGGTTCCTGCCGTCTGTGGCAGCATGTTGTATCCCTGAAACTAATACAATGCTGTATGTTAGTTATATTTTAATTAAAATATATAAAAAAAGAAAAACAACAGACTTAAATGCAGATAGAGATTTCTAACATGAAGAAGCAGAGGAAAACATGGTTTTAGGTGGCAATATTTTTCCCAAGAGGAAGAGAAGTCTCTCTCGACATGGAAGGAAATGTGAGGAATGGGAAAGTAGAGTCCCCTCATTTCAGAAATATGGAAAGAACTGGTTTATTAGTGATAGTAAATGAACCCACTTGACTTTGAATGAGCCATGCTAGGTCAATCCTAATGCAGTAAACGAAAAGAATATGTCTGGGCAGAGCTTGTTTGCTGAGCATGGATGAGAGGCCTGGGGTCGATGTGAGTGGGCACTAACATTGACAGGGAGAAAAGAAAAACTCACTTAATTAGAGAAAAGGAAATGAACTACATAGAGGGAAAGAGTTGTGCCAAATATAAATTTGTTTCACTTCCTAATTTATCATATGCTCTTATTGGTCATATTGACATTTTTGGTAGTTGGGGTGATACATTCTACAGATGCAAGGTGATATCATTGTTTACAGTCTTAACTAGGTCACTGTTGATTATCTGGGAGAGTCCACTTTAAATCACTTTGAAGTTTTTTCCTCAGGGTCTTGCCTAGATGTACATTTGAGAATGAGTTTCTGCCTCATTACTATTCCAAAGGTTTGACTCTCTACTTGTTGCAGGCTGATTTCCCTGCTACTAGAACTTTCTCCATCAAATATTTATTGGAGTTCTCACTGTGTACAAGGCAAGGTACTATGAAGTGAAGAAGTTAAAGAATCAAAGAGATGTGTTCCCATGTCCCATCAGGTTAGTGGTTTGAAGTAGTCACAGGGCACATGGCAAAGAAAAATAACAACAACAAAAACAACTATATATATAATGGATGTTTAGACAATGCCATGAAAGTTATAACACCTCCTATTTCTTCTTCTCAAAACTTCAATATAGTCACCATCCCCCCACCCATGTTTTTTCTGGTAATTCATAGGATTTGCAACAAATGCAAAATTGGAATCATTGAATATTTGCTATTTCAATCTATTCTCAGTCCAAATGACTAATTGATTTTGGCCAATATTGTTTCATGGTTTTAAAGCAATTAAGAGACTTGATAGTGGAGGAAATAAGCCTTTGCTTTCTTATTCCCTGAAAACAAATTCATAGACTTGAAGTATATAAAATCATTTTAATATATTCTACATCAAATAGAAACAGAAGATATAGAGGAAGGAGGAAAGACTATGATAATGTTTTTACATAAAGCTTGTTTTGCAAAATAAATTACTAGCCACGAGAAAAGTGAGTTTGGATATCACATACTATTTTTTTTTCTAATTATGTTAATGAAATTTAAATTTTAAAACTATACCACATATCTGGTAAAGACAGTTTAATAAAATTACATGTTTAACAATTGTTCAAGACATGTATTTAAAACCATTGTGGTTAAAACTAACTTTAGTGAGGGGAAAGATTTATACACATACACACACACAAATTATATATATATATATATATAGATAGATAGATAGATAGATAGATAGATAGATAGATAGATAGATACAGATATAGATATAGATATACATAGATATACTTGAAAGTGTTCTCTCGTTGCATTTTATTGTGTAGGAAAAAACTGCATGCAGTCAAGCAAGTAAAGAAATGAGAATAATATGTGATAACTTTCACCTCAGCATTAAAATTGTTTAAACTCACCTGTTCTACAAGGTGGAGAGCCTTTCTTTTATGCCTTCCTATCTACCCTTTTGGAAGCTGTGTGTTTGATCAAAGGCTTATTTATTTTACACGAGAAAAATACAGTGAGAATCAACACAGAGCAAATAGTTTCCTAACAAAGAGATGGTGTGACGTGATGCAATAAAAGATTTATCAAATGCTTACAAAGTGCTCAGCACAGTAAGATGAGAGTAGGGACTTAGAGAATTCTCAAAATAGGCAATTCACAGATTTTGAAATATCCATTAAATATGAATTGTACAGGCTTCAATTGCAGGCATGACTGCTTTACAACATCTCTGGATAACAGAGGGGAATCCTATACTGAGAGAGGTAGGAAGAGGATAAAGCTCAAAGCAAATTTTCATCCTGGAAAGAACAACTGGGCAGACCATACATTGTTCTTCCTAATTTCAAAAGCATTTCAGAGAAGAATAAACAATGATGTGGCGGCAAGTCAGTTAAACAGTCGTCAGATTCAAGGCTAAGAAAACTTGGATGGTTTCAGGCATGAGAACCTAGCAGTACGAAATAGGAACCATTAGAACTATCATTATAAACCTTGTTATCAACCAGAAAATTGTGGATTATGTAATTGATTGAATACTATCAAAACTCTTACTGCTGTAGGAGAGGCACAACTTTACCTCTATCCTCTTAGCATTTTTGACTGGACTTGAGAATTAAATTGGCATAAGACAGATTAACAGGAGGAAAGCATACATAATGCAAGTTTTACACAACGCCGTTTGAATATCACATACTACGTTAATCACATACTATGAGTATCACATACTAAGGAATGAAGACTTAAGTAAATGGCAAAAACTGAATATTTTTATATTAGGTTGAACAAAGAAAGGCGATTGTGGAAAAGTCACTAGACTATGTTGGAGGCTAAAGGAAGATACAAATTATTTTAACAAGGTCTGTTCGTACAGAATTCTCTTATTCTTAGCATCCATTCCCTGATGATAAGACTGTTTCTTTCTTTTTGGTGTAGTGAGGGCATCTTCTGTATGGGGGTTTTATCTCTTGATTTCAAGAAGAAAAAGGAGATGATGAGAACACTCTTCTTACATTTGTTATTTCTTTAACTGCCTTTATCTCATAACAATTTCTATGTTAAGATACATATTTAGGGATGACAGTTCTGACTTCCTTCACTAGTGAGTATATGTGTTATGGAATTACTGATTGACGACATCAGATATTTTAAAGATTGTGTTTTGAAATCACCATCTATTGTCACCTCTTGGTCTGTTTTTTCTGTCCTCCCCAAACTTTGTTCTGTTTCTTAGCATGACTAATTATTTTTTACTGAAAACTAGGTATTATATAAAGTATAGAAGTACAGACTGATTGTATTATTTAGTTTGAGTTCCTGCATTAGAAAAACCTGGGACAAGAATATGCGAGGTCCAGAAAATGCCAGTAAGGGAGTAGAGGAAGTCAGAGAAGGGAAGGGAAAGAAGCCAGTAAAATATGCATTAGCAAACTGGTCACCACTATGGGAAAATGGAGGTAATCTTACTGAAGAAGTCTAGAAAATAATCCAGAGCTTGCACCTCAGAAATATCTCACACAAAGGGCAAGAGAGCTGAAATATCTGTCACCATGTAAGCTCCGCTTTTAGTGAGTAAAGACTGATTAATCCCCCATCATTGCTGGCCAATCATGCTAATGCTGGACCAGAGGACTCCAGCAGCCAGAAAAAGTGTTCAGGCAAAGAGATGCAGGTTCTGGCATTTGGAAATGGAACTGCTAAACCTAAATAGTAAAGGTCCAATGGGAAGGTGGGAACTGACAGCCAGCATCTGCTCCAGTGGTTATTTCTCTCCAAAGAAGATGCACATTATCCTGTGTGAGAGTTAGGGGTGAAATAACTTCCTTCAATCCAACCAGAGGCTGAGGCTGGTTTTCAGTCTTTTGAGCCTCAGTCTTGAAAAAGCCACCCTCTTAGGGTGTTGCCCTATAGTCAATCCAGCTGAGCTCCAAAGGTCATTGTTTTCCAGGATCCTCCGTGCACCCTCTTGAACTCCAGCTTTAGACTCTTTAACATGGTGAGACTTCCGAAACTCTGCTCTGCTTTTCAGCCTCTTTGAACTTGGCACTTTAACCTCTTGGCTTGTGCAAATTCTCAAGGGACAAACAGATGTTGAGTTTCCGTCTCACTGCTCTGCATTTCCCCCTCGTTTAGTGATCTGGAATCTTGAATATAATCTTTCTTGGCATCCTTACACTTTTTCTTTTTTTTTTTCTTTTTTTTTGGTCTCTTCAGTCTTGTGAGGAAGCCTAAAGCTCTGCCAGCATTTCTCACCCTTAGCAGCATCCTACCACCTAGCATCTCACCAAATGCTTTGAGAAGAAAAGCAGAACAGATGATAGGGAAAGAGAAGGACTCATCATTGCTAAGATCCCTCTTTCTCTAGGATCTTGCTGCTCAATGTTGGCTCATTATCATACAGATTTTCCCCCAGTTTTTTCTGGCCTTAAATTCTTATAAGGAACTCCATCAGATCTGGAGCCGAAGTCAAAGACTGTAGAAGGTAAGTTGAAGAACAACTTTAAATTTTGAAAAAAATGAAAAGCAGATAAGACTACGGAATGTGATGGGGAAAGTAACAAGGGATTCCCTGTTTTACATAAGGCCTTAAGCATGTTCTAAGGAATGAAGATGTACACAAATCTATAGAAGTTTATTCCTAAAAAAGGCTAATATTTTCCTCTATGCAAAGTTTGAAACAAACTTCATGTCAAATAGAGCTCAAAAGTACAACAATATTATTTTTGACATAATATGCATACAGATATAATCTTCTCTCTATAAGGAGTGTTTCTCAGAGCATGTTTGGGAACACATTGTCTTTTTCCAAGGTTGAGTAATCAATAGAAAAAGCATCAGTTGCTTTTGGGATGATTTGCTGACATTTTAGCTTACATGCTTTTTCTGTCAAGAGACTCCAATCAATAGTATATAGTTTTCATGGCAAGTAGATAATATATCATTAACAATTTTTGAAGGTAAGTAGATAATTACAATTTTCACATTGAAAGTTGAAGTGCCTAACCAATTGACAGGAGGAGTTAACTGTGGTAAAATTTAGAACTGTGTATATATTCCTGCTTGTGACCTTCAGTTGTTAAGCTTGACTTCAGTACCTGTGTTCGTTTAATTTCCATTATCATGATTCCCAAGGGGACATTGCTGTTTTACAGGCCTCATACACACAATAACTAAAATCAGCCTTCATGAAGGAGGTTAAGGGTAGGGCAATTGGATTTCTGCAATACTGATTCAAGGACATATGACAGGGCAATGTCTGTACAATTCAGTCTAAAAAGAATCAATACTGAGTGCCCACGTATTAAGCTACTCTGAACTGACAGAGTTCTAAATATATCAGAATGTAATTTTAGAATACATGTCTCGTAAGTGCCTAGCTGGACAAAAAAAATGAAATTATTAAGACAAAAATCTCTAAATTCATACATTTTCTGTCTAACCCATGGAAGTCTTCAGTGCTTGTTCACATTGTCATAGGAAAACCAAGCAGGTTAAGAATGACAATTTTCTTGAGTTGGTAGAAAGGATTGAGAGAAAACATCTGTGGTTCTATTACTTGTACAACCATTGCACTGATGAGTTCTATGACCTCTAACTAGTCACTTAGCACATCTCTGAGCTTAATTTCCTTCCTGTGTATAAAGAAAGAACAACACTTGTAGATACTGCTGTATCCACGGATGAAAACTGCCATAAGGTTGAAGAAGTATAAGTAAACCTTGGCAAAGTTCCTTTAAAAATTAAAATCACATTGAAAATTAAGAAAGTCTTCAACAACTTCATCAGTGCAGGGCTGGAAAGCAATTAAATATATTGCTTTGCCCCTAAAATCATCCACAGAAGGTTAGTTGTTCCCCTTATTAACGATGATATTTACTGATGTAATTGAGAGTGGATATTTGCTAATCAGTGTCTTTCAGTATTTATTCTCCATTTTAAATATCATTCCTAAAATGGACATGGATTAGTTAAGCAGTAAGCGTAAACATGGAAGTTTATTCAAAATTGAAGAAATTTATAAAACAAAATGAGCAGTAGATAGAGGAAAACAAAACCTATATTCCAAATAATATAGGAGCACACAATTAACTGTATTTACCAATTATCTAGAGTTTAAGCTAGATATTTTTTTTCTTATTGTTATATTATCCCTGACATATACCGGTACATACTTTAGGATTTTTCAAACTTGAAAATTATTTGTAAGGAAAAGGATAACCTAAGTATGTGGCTTTCCTATCCTGAGTTTTAAATTTAGAGAAATAAAAACATATAAACTTTATTTTTAATAATTATTTATTCAATCAATAGTAACTTCGAAGTTATTTCCTATATTTCTACTCATATTTCATACACTTTCTGATTTAATATAAAATTATTAATATCGTCCTATAAAAGTCCACACCATAGAAACAGTAACGTTAATGAATCAAAATTAAAATTTGTAGTTTCAAACCCTATTAATTTTAAATGAAGTGAAATAAAGAATTTATTTCACAAATGTTTTTTACTCATAAACTTTTCCTTCAATACTGATACTTTTCCTTCAATACTTTTTCCTTCAATGTATATAATCCATAAAACTTGAAATACAACTAGAGGAAAGATCAAGGAGGTGCCTGATGTAGATTCAATTCAATGAATAGTAAATTCAATCTAAAGAATATTCCATTTTATTGAATCTAAGACATCACTAATTTTAAATTGCTTCATTATTTTGTATTTCCCTAAAAAAGAAAAGAAAAAAACACACTGTAAAATTATAACAAAATGATTTTTAACATGTAGAATATTTACATTTTGGTTAATTAATGAGCTCTTTATACTTATAAAACTTAGACCTAGGCATAGAATTTTGCAGATATATATTTACCCCAGGTTTTCTGTGATGTATATGTAAATATAATAAGTAAAATAAACTTCTTTACTTTCTGATTTTGACTACTCTGTATCACTTTTCAACTCAGAGTCCATACTTCCAAGAGTATTGGGGATTGATATTTTCTGGGATTTCCTTTTAAAAGAGTCATAACTTGTGCTCTCTTTGGCAACATGTATACTAAAATTGGAATGATACAGAAAAGAGTGATAAGTACTTATTAAGTTGGTGCAAAAGTGATCACGGTTTAAAAGGTTAAAAATAATTGCAAAAAACACAGTTACTTATGCACCAACCTAATAGATAAAAACATATGTGTAGTAGAATAGAAAATTAAATATCTAAATGAAGGGAGTTTTTTTTTTTTTAGGGTTATTAGCTGCTTTTATATATATATATATATATATATATATATATAATTTTATATATACACACACACACACACATACACACATATACACACATATATACATATATATGTGTATACACACACACACACACACATATTATATACATATATATTCCCACAGCCCAAAGTAAACCCAAAAAACCTGGATGGAGATAATATATTTTTTAAAAATCACATTGGATTGACTTAACAAGATAAAGAACTAGATAATATTGGTCAAATAATTTGGTGGCAGTGTTTTTCAACTTAAAGAAAATATAGCACAACAGACATCTGTCTCATGATAAGCAAAGTTTCAGTTATCCAGCTTCTTTACTAAATAGTAGCCTATGTTGACATCACTCTCTAGAAGTCCTTAAAAGATTTTGTATCTTTTGAAATATGTAACTTACTTGAATCTAGGAGGTACCTACTCATAGTTGTAACATTTGCTGTTTTGTAATACACATTTGCCTTTCCCTCATCATGAGTTATTTCTTGCTCATTTAAGTTACATCAAAACACATGACTCACACATAGTGATACTTCTTTTGTGTGTGTGTTCTTATTGAAATATTTTTATTTTTTTTTTCAATTACAGATGACATACAATGTTACATTAGTTTCAGGTGTACAATATAGTGATTAGACACTTATGTAACTTACAAAGTGATCCCCTGATACATGTTACCCTTCTGACACTATTATAGTTATTACAATATTATTGACTATATTTCCTATGCTGTACTAAATATGCCCATGACTATTTTGTAACTACCCTTTTATACTGCTTAATCCCTTCACCATTTTCACCTATTTTCCCAACTGTCTCCTATCTGGCAACCATCAAAATGTTCTCCGTATCTATGATTTTGTTTTTGTTTTGCTTGTTCATTTATTTCGTTCTTTAAATTCTACATATAAAGTGAGGTCATATGGCATTTCTTTCTCTGTCTTACTCCACTCAGCACAATACCCTCTAGGTCCATCCATATTATTGCAGATGGAAAGATTTCATGGCTGAGTAATATTCCATTTTATATGTACACCTGTACTTTATCCAATCATTCATTGATGGACACACAGGTTGTCTCCATGTGTTGGGTATTGTAAATAATGCTGCAATGAACATATGGATGTGTATGTCCCTTTGAAGTAGTGTTTTGGTTTTCTTCGGATAAATACCCAGAAGGTGGAATCACTGGGTTTTTCTTTGTCACTTCTTATGGCCTTTGTTTTAAAATCTATTTTGTTTGGTATGAGTATTGCTACCACAGCTGCTTGTTTATGTGTTTGTTTGTTTGTTTGTTTCCAAGTTAATGAAGTAATTTTTTTCCATCCCTTTACTTTCAGTCTGTGTGTGTCTTTCAATCTGAAGTGAGTCTCTTGTAGGAAGTATATGTAGAGTCTTGTTTTCATATCCATTCAGCCCTCCAATGGTTTTGATTGGAGAATTTAATCCATTTACATTAAAAGTAATTGTTGATAAATACACTGTTATTTCTATTTTATTATTCATATATTTCTTTCTTTTTTAAAAATTTTTCTTCTTAAAGAAGTCCCTTTAACATTTCTTGTAATACTGGTTTGGTGATGATGAACTCCTTTAGCTTTTCCTTGTCTGGAAAGTTTTTTATCTGTCCTTTGATTCTAAATGATAGCTTTGCTGGATAGAATAATCTTGGTTTGTAGTCTTTGCTTTACATCACCTTAAATATGCTGTGCTAATCACTTCTAGCCTGCAAAGTTTCAGTTGAGAAATCAACTGACAGTCTAATGGGAGCTACCTTGTAGGTAACTAACTGCTTTTTTCTTGCTGCTTTTACCATTCTCTCTTTGTATTTAACATTTGGCATTTTAATTATGATGTGTTTTGGTGTGGGCCTCTTTGGGTTGATCTTGTTTGGGACTCTGAACTTTCTGGCATCGTATGTCTACTTTCTTCATCAGGTTGGGGAAGTTTTCTATCATTATTTCTTCGAGTAGGTTTTCAATTCCTTATGCTCTCTCTTCTTCTTTTGGTAACCCAATGATGTGAATGTTGGTAAACTTGATGTTGTCCCAGATGTCCCTTATTCTCATTTTTGGGGGATTCCTTTTTCTTTGTGCTGTTCTGAGTAGGTGATTTATGCTGTCTTATCTTCTAAATTACTCATTTTATCCTCTGCTTCCTCTAATTTACTGTTGATTCCCTCTAATATATTCTTTTTTTTAATTATTGTATTCTTCATTTGTGACTGCTTCTTTTTTATGTTTTCTATGCCCATTTTAATGTTTCCTATCTCTTGTTAAATTTCTCACTGAGATCATTGACTATCCTTATAACCAGTATTTTGAACTCTGCATCTGGTAGATTGCTTGTTTCAATTTTTTTAAGTTCTTTTTCTAGAACCTTTTTCTCTTTTTTCATTTGGGACATGTTTGTCTCCTCAGTTTCACTGCTTCCTTGTTTTTGTTTCTGTGTATTATGTAGAGCTGTTGTGTCTCCGAGTCTTAGTAGAGTGGCCTTATGTAGTAGATGTCCTGTGGGGTCCAATGGTGTAGTTTCCCTGGTCACCTGACTGAGTACTCCAGGTGTGTCTCGTGTGTGGGCTGTGTGTGCCGTCCTGTTTTATTTGAGCTTTGGTTGCTGTTTTCAAGTTAATGGGGAAGGGTTGACCCTTAGGCTGATTTTTCGTAAGCACAGCTCATGATAACACTCGAGGAGCTTTGGTGCAGTGGCTGAACAAAACGAGCAAGATTCTCTTAGCAGAACTTTAGTATCCGTCCAGTCGGCCCAGCCAGCCCACTGCATATGTTCTTTGTGGAGTTTGGGTGGTGTTCTGGAGTGACCTGAAGCTGGAACTGGGTGTGTTGGCTCTGATGCTTCATGGAAAGGGCCCTATTGTGGGCCAAGGTCAGGTGGTGTCTGTGCCCTGCCCTGGACCACTTGGGATGAGCTACGAAGTGATCTGCATATGGTTGCCACATGTACTAGTCTTTGAGGTGCTTGGGTGAGGCTCTATTATAAACTGAAACTGGCTGCCTGTAGTCTGAGCTTGGGGCTACTTGGTAAGAGGTATTGGGGCATGCTGAGGCCTCATGCTGCTTCTTTAAGGTTGGGAACCTTTGCAAGATTTTAGGAAAGTCTATAGCATGAACCAATACAGGCCCTTTGTATGGAAAAGCCACTGAAAGCACCTTGGGTGGGCACACAAGTTGGGTGGGTCAGGATCTCAGGCAAGTACCAGGACAGGGTGAAGGGCTGGTGACTTTTTTTTTAATTTGTTTATTTATTTTTTTTTTTTTTACATTTCGTGCTATACACATTTTCCTTCATACAGAGAGACTTAGGCATAGATTTTCACTTATAATTACATTTTGTTTCACAATGAAATTTTCACATTCTATATGAAGCCCCTCTGCTTACCTATTCTATTTTTTCTCTTCTGGACTTAGCACTTAATTGTTTCTGTTTTAAGGCCTTATTTCTTAAAAGGAGGTCTTTGGCTTGTTTTCTACTGCTTCATATTCTACCTGTTATTAGCACTTCATAGTTATGTCTTCTTACAGGCTACCCTAAAAACAGATGAAATCATGGTTTATAGAAGTAGTTAGAAAATTATGAATCCTGCCTCAACTTAAGTGAGCTATCCTATCCAAAAAAGAGTTTTAAACTCTATTTTCTACTGTTTTGAACAACCAGTCAATTTCACTGAATGGTAATAGCTGGCAATAAATCAGTCAATCAATCAATCTGCAAAATCTTTGTTGAACAGATTTCTATTTCTCAGACATTTGAAGATGTGAGTCTGTATTGTACATTTTTAAGTGACTACAGCCAGTATTTGTCATTTCTCCTCTTATATGCAAGCTTCTTTTTTCAATGAAATATACAAATTTAGCACAGCAATGCAGTCAATAACAGTCAGAGTTTTCTCTAAAACACTCTTCTAAATAAGTTCACCTACTTTATAGAAATGCTAAGCACCAATTGAGACATCAACAGCAATCCTCTCAAGCAGAAAAGAATTAAAAATTGAAAGAATAATAATAATTGAAAAAATCACTGATTTGGAACTGAGTGTTGTCAAAAGTAAAGGGCTAGTTTGTAGGACTAACATATTCAAGGAGAGGATGTTCAATTGTTTTCAGTGACAATCAGCAGGAGGGAATCAAACACCTCATAGCAATTACTGAATTTCTGCCAGAATCTGTTATAACATTGCCTTCAGGGATGCAAGATAAGAAAGATTCTAGCTAAGAAGCTACATCAAGAAAAATAGGGAAAGAGAGAGACCATAACAGCTTTAACTTGTGAAGCTACCTGATAATTAAAGGTGTTGTGCTTTGGGAGGTAGGAAGGATTAATGTAATATTCAATACTGCATAATTAAAAACAGGATGATTTTTCTTAGGAAAAATATGACAAAATATAATCTCTGAATTTTAAGGTCAAATATGTTCCATTTGATATTTTGTGATTTTGAAATAATTTAGCAAATAATAAACATTGTACCTAGTGTGTTAAGAATATGCATTTAAATTGGGGAAAACCAAGGAAAAATTTAAATTCTCTTATTTTAATGAATATGTTATGGCATTAGCTGGCGAGAGTAAAAATTCAATAAATTAAAAAACAATTGAATTTTGTGTAAAACTATAATAACAAAAAAACTAAGTAAATAAATATAAATTACAGTAAACTTTGCCAGATAGCATTGTACTAGAAAAATACTGTAGCTTAGGGACATATAATTAAAATATGCAAGGAAAATATTACTGATTTTCAAAGATTTAGAATGCATAGAATGCATTTAATTTTAAAACAAACTTGATGACTCAAAATAATTTCTAATTATAAAGTGCCCATAATAATCATTATTTGGAAATAATTATTATACTGAAAATGAGGGTTTCCATAAGTAGAAATTTATTAATCTATATACTTTTAAGTATTATTGCAGAATGCTGAAAATAATACTTTTTCAAGGAAGATAATTAGGATTAGATGATTGATGTAGACTATAGAAGATCAGGCTTAATAAAGCACAAAGATTATATATATATATATATATATATATATATATATATATATATATATATATATATACACACACATATGTATAGTGATATCTTTAAATACATGTGTGTGGAGAGAGAGAGAGAGAGAGAGAGAGAGAGAGAGAGAGAGAGAGAGAGAGAGAGAGAGAGAGACCAGTAATAGAAATAATTTAACTTCATAGAGAAAGTTAAGATGTGAGGTAAGGAATCGGAAAATTGAGTCTAACAAGTTTAGGCATTCAAATATTTATTTACATTAATTGAACAAACTATTTTTATTGATTTAGTAGGCCATACAAAGCAAAACTATTAATTCTTTTTTGAAAATGAAAAAATATGTGAATTATATATTGTAGAACCAAGTGTGACTAAAAGGTTCCTTAAAACTCTGTCTTTCAATTTGGTAAATGTAGTCATTGTTCCCTTGTAAGTACATTGCAAAATTTCTCAAACTATTACTCCTGCTGTATACTTTACTCATTCTCCCCACCGCTTGACAATGAATACCCCTATGAAACCAGTGAATTCTAAAATTTTACAATAGGATAGGGCATAGAGATGCTTTGATATAATCCAATCACTTGACAAATCAGAAAAGTGAGGTCAAGACAAATGACATCATTTAAAATGGCCTGGCTACTTTGAGATTCTGTCTAAATCCCACATATTGTTAGAGATCTGTCCACATTTCAAATTCTTGAAGCCTTCTTATGAAGAAAAAAACATTATCTTCTAAATCCTACATCATCTCTTTTGAACTTACAAAATCTTCTTTTTATTGAAGTAATTTTAATGTTGTTTGCACCTAGTCTGTCAGTTCTTAAATATACAAATTAATTGTATATATTTCTATTTTCGTCATATGCCCTTCTCTACTTGTATGAAATGGCCTGCACTGGTCAAGTAACCAATTTCATTTGTTTTGTATTATAACTTTCTTCAAATTGTATGGATCCCCAAATAATATATTGTTAAATTTAAATTTTTGAATAATACAAATATACATAGCATACATTATTAATAAGCATATGTTACCATATATAACATTTTGTAACATTTTTCTACATGTTTTATGTTTGTTTCATATCCATGCTTATTTTTATAGCTGCATTTCCTTTTTTCTCTCTGCTAGATAGTATTCTCTTGTATGATTTACTACCGTGTTTCTCCGAAAATAAGACCTAGCTGGACAATCAGCTCTAATGAGTCTTTTGGACAAAAATTAACACCTGGTCTTATTTTACTATAATATAAGACCTGGTATAATATACAATATAATATAATATAATGTAATATAATATAATATAATGTAAATATAAAATATAAAAGACTGGGTCTTATATTAATTTTTGTTCCATAAGATGCATTAGAGCTGATTACATGGCTAGGTCTTATTTTCGGGGAAACAACGTATGAACTATGGGCCAATTCTCTATTGATAATATTTGGATTGTTTCTATTTTTGTAGCATTACAACATTGCTTCTATGAATAATTTCCCAGTTTCAATTTTACATGTGGAAGATTTTCCCAAGGGTGTATGCATTAGCATGGAAATGCAGTCATTTATTTATTACACAATCTATTCAATTGTATAACTGCAACATATTTTATTTCTAAGAAGGTTTCATCAATTTACATTTCCATCAAAAGATTGTAAAAATTTATTTGCACAATATTTTCACTGTGCAATATTGAGATATTTAAAGTTTTGCTAATCTTTTGTACTGAAAATGTTGCCCTAAATTAGCTTAATTTCTCTAATAAATAGAGAGGGTTAGCATAATCCTAGAGTATTTTATATAAACAAATACACTTGTTTTTACATCATTTAGGGTTCAAATGTATGAGTTTGGCACTTGAATTTTAAAATTTTACTTTTTATATTAGGTAGAGTGTACAATATTTCTTCACTTCATAGCAGTCAAGTTTATAAAAAAAACTTTTTTCAGGTTTGAAATCCATTCCCATCCTGTTGAAGAAATCTTTCCCTTTTCAAAGTTTATAAAGATGTTCTTTTATATTGCCATCCATTTAAATATTTTTATTTTACTTATAATTTTATATATCTAAAATTTATTTTTATTATTTACGAGTTAGGGAATCTATTTTATTTATTTTTCTTTTCAAATGAATGACTAATTATATCATTATTATTATTATTATTATTATTATTATTATTATTATTTTTAAGTTTTCCTTCCTTTCATCCCTGGTCTATAATGCAACCTCATTCACACATCAACTACTCATGTATATGTGGAGCTGTCTCTAAACTCTATTTTGTGTTCTGTTGATTTATTTTTCTGTAGTAGCCAAACTCCTTAAATCATGATAGCTCTACAACTATGGGTTTTTATCTATTTGTCGTGCTCAGTATGCATTGGGAATTCTACATCTGAAATTTTATTTTGCATATTTCTGAAAGATTATCCTTTATATATTTAATATATTTTCTCATTTTCATCTTTCTTTATGTAAGTTTAATTGGATGTCAGAACTATTCACTACTAGTAACTACATTCATCATGTCTATCAACATATTGTTCGTATCCCTGTATTTCTTTGCTGCATTCTATTTATTGACTTATATTTCCTATTTTACTAATTTCACTATCAGCTGAGTGTAATCTATTATTTTACCTGTTCACACATCGGTTGTATTAGTTCAGATGTTATACTATTTTTCCCTCCCTAGAATGTCTATTTGGTTATATTTCCCATTTGCTTTGTGTTTAGATCTTCCTTATTTCTTGCCCAGGTTTAAAACTCTCCAATTTTATATATTCTATCCATTGTAGTTTTATTCTCTATATCTGATAATTCCAGTATTAGTAATCTTTTGTGTCTTAGAGTACTTGTTAATTTAAGCAATTGAATTCTCTCTCAAAAATTTTTAGGACTCTTATTTACATGTATTTGATTCCAGGTATCTCCATGTGCCAATAGCTGAACGAACAAGACTTATTGAGACAGTTCTCAAATTTGTTATATTATTTTGCTGCTTTCTGCCTCAACAATAGACCCAAATATAGATACCTTGAGCCTTGGGGTCTTTGATTTGTGTATTATACCTCTCACCTCAATTCTCTGAGTCACCTCATGCAATGAAAAATACTAGACCCGACACAATAGTAAGGCTTTGCAGGTACTGAGGCATCTTAATCCATTCAGAGATTTTCACCATAGGTGATAAAATCTTTTTTTTTTTGATTTCTTTATATCACATTGTTAAATTTTAATACATTTTTGTGCTCAAAATCTTTCTTTTTCTTTTTCTTTTTGTTAGTATGATAGAAGGCATGATGTAAAAAGTAATTTCTTCTTATAAACCAGTAAGATTTCAATCATCTCATTCTTTCTGTTCTTTTTAACTCTTGTTCTTAATTCTGATAAGCTTTTTTCCCCTGAGCTTTTCTATTTCTAGTAGTACTTTCTCAAATATAACAAATAACAACAAATATATGCTATTAATATGGTTTTCTAATTTCTTGTCCCAGAGAAAAAAAGTTCACTAGATACATGAATGATCCTCTAGTGTATTGCCAGAGACATTTTTTTTCGTTTTTTTTTTTTTTTTTTCCCACTACATACCATTAGGAGCTATTTTCTAGATTCCAAATTCATTTATTTCATGCAAATTGATCAGCCATGTCCATTGATTACATGCTGTAGGTGCTAATATCTATGCCAGTCAGGAGAAATTGTTTATTGTGCAATAATGTTCAACCTCAAAATCTCAATGACATAAAAGAACAAAGTTTAGCCACCATGTGTTAATGTGCAGTAGTTGGGTGCACAAGTCCACCTCTCCCCGATCAACAGGGGTAGCGATATTCTACATTGGGTGGTATTCGTTAGCTTGAGTACTAGCACAGCTTTACTATTTACAAAATCTATACCTTCCTGTGGCTTTAAGGAATGGAAGTTTGGGAAATGTTATCACATCATGGACTAGATTACCCTCGCTTACACAGAATAAATGTCGAACTATCTAAATGAGAGTTCAGCTGGTAAAGGAAGATTTCCTTGGTGTCTCTTTGCTTTTCTGGCTCTCTTGATATTAGTAACATCATTGTAGTTTTCAATAAATGCTATAACTTTGACACTATTATATTTTAAACCACCCCGACTCCCATCAAAATAAATCACTTACAATGTTTATTTCCCATTTGTGATAAGCCACAAGCACAGATAGAAATATATTCAAAGTCAATAGTCTTTTTCTTTTCCTTTCGAGAACTTATTTTTTAGAGAATTTTTATTAGTTGATTTGAGCCAAAGTGACAAATGTTGGAAAGCAATATCTCAAATGCTCATTGTAGGCAATAGTCTTAATGACACATCCTATACAGCACTAGTTATAGTGTCACTATAAATTACTCTATATTAACTGTGTTTCTTAGAATTAATCTTTATGGTTATGTAGCTATAAAATGTTTGGAGTAGGTTAGAGGAGATGCATTAAAATGTCTGTGTAGACATCAGCTAAGCTTTACAGAGCGCAGACCTAGATCCTGACACTTTGCTAGCTTAATGGACACTATTTTAGTCCATACACTCTCCATGGATCACTCACAGAAAGAGAGAACTAGCTAAGAGTAAAAAGCAAGAGAAGTATGAGTACAATAAACTCCATGAGATTTTTCTTTTAATTTATTGAGGTGACAATTGTTAGTAAAATTACATAGATTTCAGGTGTACAATTCTGTATTACATCATCTATAAATCCCATTGTGTGTTCACCACCCAGAGTCAGTTCTGCTTCCATCACCATATATTTGACCCCCCCTTACCCTCATCTCCCATCCTTTTCCACCCCTTACCCTCTAGTAACCACTAAACTATTGTCTGTGTCTGTGAGTTTTTGTTTCTCATTTGTTTGTCTCCTTCTTTTGTTGTTTTTGGTTTATATACCATATATCAGTGAAATAATAGGGTTCTCTGCTTTTTCTGTCTGACTTAATTCGCTTAGCATCATACTCTCAAGATCCATCCATGTTGTCACAAATGTTCCTATATCATCTTTTCTTACGGCTGAATAGTGTTCCATTGTGTATATATACCACAAATTATGTATCCATCCATCTATGGAAGGACATTTTGGTTGTTTCCAAGTCTTGGCCACCGTAAACAAAGCTGCAATGAACATTGGAGCACACGTGTCTTTATGTATAAATGTTTTCAAATTTTGGGGGTAGATACCCAGGAGAGGGATTGCTGAGACATATGGTAATTCTATTTGTAATTTTTTAGGAACCTCCACACAGCATTCCATAATGGCTGCACCAGTCTGCATTCCCACCAACAGTGTATGAGGGTTCCTTTTTCTCCACAGCCTCTCCAACACTTGTTACTATTTATCTTGTTGATGATAGCCATTCTGACTGGGGTGAGGTGATATCTCATTGTGGTTTTTATTTGCATTTCTCTGATGATTAGTGATGTTGAACATTTTTTTTTCATATGTTTATTTGCCATTTGTATGTCCTCTTTGGAAAAATATCTCTTCAGGTCCTCTGCCCATTTTTCAATTGGGTTGTTTGCTTTTTATTGTTGAGTTTCATGAGTACATTGTATACTTGGGATATTAGCCCCTTATCGGAGGCACTGTTTGCAAAAATTTTCTCTCATTCAGTTGATTGCCTCTTTATTTTGTTGTTGATTTCTTTGGCTGTGCAGAAGCTTTTAAGTTTCATTTGCCCCATTCATTTACTTTAGCTTTTACTTCCCTTGCCTTTGGGGTCAAATTCATAAAATACTCTTTGAACCCAAGGTCCATAAGTTTAGTACCTATGTTTTCTTCTATGCAGTTTATTGCATCAGCTCTTATGCTTAAGGATTTGATCCATTTTGGATTAATTTTGGTACATGGTGACAGACAGCAGTCCAGTTTCATTCTTTTGCACGTAGCTGTACAATTCTACCAGCACCATTTATTGAAGAGGCTGTCTTTCCTCCATTGTATGTTTTTAACTTCTTTGTCAAAAATTATCTGTCCATATTTATGTGGTTTTATTTCTGGGTTCTCAACTCTATTCCATTGGTCTATCGGTCTGATTTTCTGCCAATACCATGCTGTTTTGATTATTGTATCCATCTAGTACAAGCTAAAGTCAGGGAGTATAATACCTCCAGTATTGTTCTTTTTTCTTAAGATTGCTTTGGCTATTCGGAGTCTTTTGTGATCTGAACAAATCCGATATTTTTTTGTTCTATTTCTTTACAAAATGTCATTCGGATTTTGATGGGGATTGTATTAAATCTGTATATCGCTTTAGGTAGTATGGCCATTTTAACTGTGTTGATTCTTCCAATCCATGAGCATGGAAAGTCTTTCCATTTGTTAGTGTCTTCTTCAATTTCTTTAAAAAATGTCTTATAGTTTTCAGCATATAAGTCCTTCACATCTTTGGTTAAGTTTATTCCTAGGTATATTATTTTTTTGCTGCAATTGCAAAAGTAATTGTTTTTTGTATTTCTTTCTCTGAGATTTCATTGTTGGTATATAGGAATGAAATGGACTTTTGTACGTTGATTTTGTAGCCAGCAACTTTACTGAATTCGTTGATTGTTTCTAATAGCTTTTTGGTGGAGTCTTTAGGGTTTTCTATATACAGCATCATGTCATCTTCGAAGAGTGATAATTTAACTTCTTCAGTCCCAATTTGGATGTCTTTTATTTCTTTCTCTTGCCTGATTGCTCTGGCAAGGACTTCCAACACTTGTTGAAAAGCAGAGGTGAAAGGGGACAGACCTGTCTTGTTCCTGAACATAGAGTAAAGGGATTCAGTTTTTCACCATTAATTATGAGATTAAGTGAGGGCTTGTCATAGATGGCTTTTATTATGTTAAGGTATTTTCCTTCTATACCTATTTTTTAAGTGTTTTAATCATAAATGGATGTTGTATCTTGTCAAATGCTTTTTCTGCATCAGTTGATATAATCATATGATTTTTGTCCTTTATTTTGTTTATGTGATGTATCGCATTGATGGATTTCATCTGATATCATTATTGCTGCACCTGATTTTCTCTGGGTACCATTTGCTTGGAGTGTCAATTTCCACCCTTTCACTTTGAGTCTATGCTTGTCCTTGTAGCTGAGATGTATCTCTTGTAGACAGTATATGGTTGGGTGTAGTTTTTTGATCCAATCTGCTACTCTGTGCCTTTCTATTGGTTAATTCAGTCCAATTACATTTAGGATGATTATTGATATGTGAGGACTTCTTGTCATTCTATCCTTAGTTTTCTGGTAAGGCTGTGTCTCCATTGTTTCTTTGCCTTTTTGTTGTTGTCTATTATTTCTGTGTTGTGGTATTCTATGATGTTTCCCTATGTTTCTTCTTTTATTACAGTATATATTTCAGTTCTGGATGTTTTTGAGTGGTTACCCTTAAGTTTATGTAAAAGAAAGTTTGATATTTAGAGTATTCCATTTTCTTCAGCACGCTTACTTTCTCCATTCCCATATTCCTGTTCAGGCCTTTACTCTCTTCCTTTTTATGTTGCCACAAATTGTCCCTGTTGATGGTGGTCAAATAGACTGCTTTAGTATTTCTTGTAGTGCAGGCCGTGTATTAGAAAATTCTCTCAGCTTCTGTGTGTCTGCAAAGGTCTTTATTCCTCCTTCATATCTAAAGGATATCTTTGCTGGATATATTATTCTTGGCTCATAATTTCTCTCTTTCAGTCGTTTGAATATTTGGTTCCACTCCCTCCTGGCTTGTAGAATTTGTGCTGAAAAATCTGATGATGATCTAATGGGCTTTCCTTTGTAGTTTACTGTCTTCTTTTCCCTGGCTGCCTTGAGGATTCTTTCTTTGTCATTGATTTTAGACAGCTTCAATATAATGTGCCTTGGAGAAGTCCTGTTGGGATTGAGGTAATTAGGTGTTCTATTTGCTTCTTGGATTCGAGGATCCAGTTCTGTCCACAAGTTTGAGAAGTTCTCATCAACAATTTGTTTGAATATATTCTCTGTTCCCTTCTCTCTTTCTTCTCCTTCTGGTATGTTCAATATTCTTATATTGCTCTTTCTGATAGAGTCAGAAAATTTGTGTAGAGTTCTTTCAATTCTTTTAAGTTTCAAGTCTCTTTCTTCTTCCATCTGTGTAATTTCCAGGTTTCTATCTTCTATGTCACTGGTTCTTTCCTGTATCTGGTCAACTCTACTACCTAAGTTTGGTTATTTCATTCTTAATTTCTTCTATTGAGTTCTTTATCTCCAGAAATTCTATTTGGTTCTTTTTAAAAATTTCAATCCCTTTTGTAAAATGCTCATGGTGTTCTTTGATTGTGTTTCTGAGTTCATTAAACTGCCTTTCTGTGTTTTCTTGCATCTCGTTGAGTATTTTCAGAACTGCAATCTTGAATTCTCTGGCCTTGAAGTCACATATTTCCATATCATTAAGTTCCTTTTATGGAGACTTTTCACTTTCTTTCTGAGCTGTCTTGTTGCCTTGGTTATTCATGGCAATTACTGATTTATTATTTCTCTTTCTAGACATCTACAGGAGTGGCTTCTGCAACAGGTTGATAGTAAGAGGTCTTTCTTTTGTTTTCCTGTACTTGTTGGTAGAATTTTTTATTTTTTCTCCGATTGCAGCCTTTTTTTCCTCTCTCACACGGTAGTGCTATGTTTTCTCTGCACTATTCCAGCTTCTCACACAATGGGGGGATTCCCTGGGAAAGTGGCTTCTCCTCTGTTAACAGTTTGCCTCGGTCATAGGGCGCTGCGTCCCTGTGGGGATGTGCAGATCTTTTGAGATTCCAAAGCTCTTCCTGCACCAGATTCAGAGCCTGTACGTTTCAGCAGTTCTGTTTACTTGGTAGAGATCCGCCCAGATAGTTGGTACCAGGGGCGGGGTGAGTTGTGAGAGGTGGCCCAGATCAATGGCGGCAACCACCACCACAGTTGGTCCCGCTTTCACAGCTCCCTCCCCTTTGCTGGGACTAGTTGGGCTGCAAATCTGTGTCTGCGGTCCACAGTTCTCAGGACAGGAAATATTATGTTCTTTTGATCTGACACTGCTACTGTTCCACTTCTAGCTGCGGGCAGGTGGAGGCAGGGCGAGCTCTGGGAAGCTGGGAGGGGGTGGCTAGTCTCAGTGCCTCAGGCCTCTGTTCTCTGCTCAGCACTGAGCGCTTAAGCCACCGTTTTCAACCTTTCTTCCCTCAGTCTTTTATCCAATGTCTCTGCCGTGAGCATTGGTTCAGCTGTGTCACATGTTGCCCAACCTCCATTAGATTTAACCTCATTACCTACCAGGAATTAAGACAGAAGGCAATAAATGAAGCTTTTTATAATACTTCATACTATTTTACATAAATTAGAACTTTTTTGAATCTTAATATAATCTTGTGTGGTAAACAGTAAAAATATTATTTCTCAATTTAAAGATAGGTAAACAGAATCTGGAAGAGGTTGAGTTTCCTGGTATCAAAGGTCATAAAATACAAAGCAGGCACTGTATCTCAGCTCTTCTGCCTCCCCATCTTGTCCCATGATCTTTTTCATTCCTATGACACCCATTCCTCACAGAAACCATTTATATCTATCTGTCATTTCAAATGTCTAGGTCCTGATAGCTGACCCCAATTTGGCCAAACTTCCGTTGTAAAAATAGCTGTTATTCTTCCTTAATGGGCTTTAATGGGACTGCGTTTCTTCCTACACCTGGGAGTATGATGTTAACTTGTATTTCTTATTAATAATGACATTGAAACCTTGGTTAACATTGTAGGTAAAATCCCCTCTTGGTTTCCTGATACTTGATGTATTAGAAAGCACCTATCAAATTTAACAGGCTAAGTGAGCTTAAAAGAAAACATCATTATCATCCAAATTCTGTACACATCTGATAAACAATATAAAAGCAACAGAGAATAATAGTTGTGCATTTTCATAAAGTATATCTGTATTAGTCAGGATTCTCCAGCAAAGCAGAACTTATATATATATATATATATATATATATATATATATATATATATATATATATATACACATATGTATATATATATATATATATATATATATATGAGTATGTATATATGTATATATGTGTATATATATGTGTGTGTATACATAGAAATATATATGGAGAGAGAGAGAGAGAGAGAGAGAGAGAGAGAGAGAGAGAGAGAGAATATATAATCTTTATATGAAATATAATAAATTTATGTCAGGAATTGGCCTCACGTAATTCCATGATTGTGGGGGCGGCTAGTGTGAGCTCTGTAGGTCCGGCAGGTGAGAAACTCCGGCATATGTTGATTCTGTAGTCTTGAACACAATTTCTTTTGTAAGAGACTTGTTTTTGCTCTTATAGCCATCAATTGATTGGTTGAAGCCTATCCACATTTTGAGGGTAATTTCCTTTCCTTATTCAACTGACTGTAGATACATCTACAAAATACTTTCACAAAAACATCTAGATTAGTGTTTGATTAAATAATTAGATACTATGGCCTATCCATGATACAGAAAATTAACCACCACACCATCTTTTGTGAATTGCCTTCTTTGTTATTAATACTTTATCTACTCTGACAGTATTCACTGGCTTATTTAAACTTAGAGATTAGCAATTTAAATAATGTGTGATGATACTGAAATATGTAAATTACCTACTTAAATAAAGCATTTGATAGATTTTTAAAACAGCATGTATCAATTTTTTGTAGCAAAAACTCAGAACAATCTCCAAAATACATATATATTGAGAAATTCGTTTAGCTACTAGGGGTGAAAAGCATGTTTCATATTTACATTTATCTAATGGAAATCATTGTTTTCTTAATGAATGGAAGGTAGATTTTGTTGTTATTAACAATACAAA